>NC_072476.1:56431556-57067056 GCF_027574615.1 Eptesicus fuscus
TGTCTGTTCACTAGCCCAAGTCAAGTCTCCTTCCATCACCATTTATACCCCTTTACCCTTTTCTACATCCACCCACCCCCTTTCCCTCTGACAATGGATTAAAGATTTAAATGTTAAAATCTCTGATATTTCTCATAGCAATATTTTTTTCTGATATATCGCCTTGGGCAAGGGAAACAAAAGAAAAAATAAACACATCAAACTAAAAAGTTTTTGCACAGCAAAAGAAACCACCAACAAAATGAAAAGACAACCCACTGAATGAGAGAACATATTCACCAATGATATATGTGGTAAGGGATTAATATCCAAAATTTATAAAGAACTCATAAAACACCACCAAAAAAAAAAGCCAATAACAAACAATTCAATTTAAAAATGGGCAAAGAACCTAAATAGACGCTTCTCCAAAGAGGACATACAGATGGCCAATAGACATATGAAAAGATGCTCAATGTCACTAATCATCAGTGAAATGCAAATTAAAACTGCAATGAGATATCACCTCACACCTGTCAGAATGGCTATCATCAATAAATCAACAAACAAGTGCCGGTGAGGACGTGGAGGAAATGGAACCCTCGTGCACTGCTGGTGGGACTGCAGACTGGTGCAGCCACTGTGGAAAGTAGTATGGAGTTACCTCAAAAAATTAAATATGGAACTGCTTTATGGTCCATGTGCTCTTCATAATGAAAGCTTTAAGTTGACTCCACTGAATGATCAATTATTAAATGTGAGTTAACAAGAATATGCTTCATGATGTGATGCAATATAAAGTACAAAGTAGCCAGAATAAAGTATTTTTCCCTCAAAATTGGGATCTGAATCTCATAAAGCCTCTAGTTCTAATGAAGAGTGAGCAGGAAACATAGAATAGCACAGTCATTCAATAACACCACAAGGAAGCAATAAGCCAAGTCCAGAATGTGGAACATTCTATGTATGACTTGATTTCTCCAACAAATCAATTACAAAATTTTGAAAAAGGGTATATAAGAGAGGACTTTAGTAGAATAAGAGACTTCAAAGACCTAATGACTAAATGTAACTGTGGATCTTGTTCAATCCTGATTTGCATAAACCAACAGCAAAATGACATAATTGAGATAATAAAAAGAACTTAAATAAGGACTTAAATAACTGATATGAGAAATAATTGTTAAATTTATTAGAAATTATTACTGCATGATAGTTACATTTTAAATTTCTCTTTATACATTAGAAATGTGTATCAATGTATTTATATGTAGAATGATATGACGTTTCAGATTGCTCTAAAATAGACCCCCAAGCTCTGGCCAGTTTTTCTCAATGCTTAGAGCACTGGCCCACAGACCTAATGGTCACAGGTTCGATTCCCAGTCTAGGGCATGAACCTCAGTTGCAAGTTCAATCCCCACCCTGGTCAGGGTGAGAGCAGGAGGCAATCAATTGATGTGTTTTTAACACATTGATGTTTCTCTCTCTCTCTCTCTCTCTCTCTCTCTCTCTCTCTCTCTCTCTCCCCTCCCCTGTCCCTTCCACTCTCTCTAAAAATCAATAAAAAAATATCCTCACTCCTTGGGTGAGGATTAAAAAAAAAAATAGACCAGCAAGATGAAAAAGCAATAAAAATGTGGCCAAAGTTAGGTATAGGTTTATTTTACTACTAGTGGCCTGGTGCATGAAATTCATGCATGGGTGGGGGGGCAAGAATGTCCCTCAGCCCGGACTGCACCCTCTCCAATCTGGAACCCCTCAGGGGATAACCGGCAGTCGGACATCCCTCTCACAATTCAGAACTGCTGGCTCCTAACCACTTGCCTGCCTGCCTGATTGCCCCTAACTGCTTCTGCCTGCCAGCCTGATTGCCGCTAACTTCTTCTGCCTGCCAACCTGATTGTCCCTAACTGCTCCCCTGCTGGCTTGATTGCCCCTAACTACCTCTGCCTCGGCTCCACATCCAGGATCCAGGATTCCCTCCTCCAGCTGACCACAGGCACCCAGGATCCAGGCTTCCCTCCCTCTGGTCAGCCATAGGCACCCAGGCTGGCTGCAACCGCAGGGGATGGTGGGCAGATGGCTTCGCCTGGGCTCAGCCACAAGTGCTGGCGCCCGGGACCGCGGGGTGGGCAGCTTCTCCATCTCCCGGGCCACAGCCAGCCGCAGGTGCTGGTGCCCGGGACTGCAGGGTAGGTGGCTTCTCCATCTACCAGGCTGTAGCCAGCTGCAGGTGCTGGAGCCTGGACCGCAGGTGGGAGGCTTTTCTGTCTTCCCTGGGATGCAGTGTGGGTGACTCTTCCGGCTGGCTGCAGCCTGGGATCATGGGGCAGGCAGCTTCTTCATCTCCCTGGCCGCACCCAGCCTCAGGCACTGGGGCCCGGTTTCTCTGTCTCCCCCAGGACGTGGGGCAGGCAGACGTGGGGCAGGCGGACATGAGGCTTCTGCTGCTGGCTGCGGCCTGGGATCACGGGGCAGGCAGCATCTTCATCTCCTGGGCTGCAGCCAGCCTCAGGCACTGGTGCCGGACTTCTCTGACTCCCACAGGCCCAGAGTGGCTGGGGGGCGGGGCTGCTGCCATCTTTTCAGGTTAATTTGCATACTCACTCTGATTGGCTGTTGGGCATAGCAGACTGATGGTAATTTGCATGTTTCTCTTTTATCAGTGTAGATTCTCTCTTCCTTTGTGTATATTTGAGAATTTCCCTTTTGAAAAAATATATGTAAAAAATAGCCTGTCCTCTTTCTTAAAGTGGTTTTGAATATTTTTACCTCCCTTAATGATAGGAAACCAAATGCTGACCAAGAAACTTAGGGAGAAGAACAAAGAATATGAAGTTCTGGTGCTTTTTTCTGGCTTGTTTTAAAAGGTTCAAAATGTTGAGTAATATGGGCTTCAGAAGGCTAAATGGGTTAGACAGGTCAATGGCGAAAAAGACAGCTTGTTCACTGGAGAAGGTGCAAATTCACACAGACACACATTCACCCTCAATGACAAAAGGATCCCTTAGTTAACCGTGGGAAGAGCCATTGTCAGTGTACCTTGCTAGTGGAAGATGACCAGGGGAGCAAGAGTATGGTGGGATGTATTTTAGACCCAATTAAGTCCAACTTGTGCTTAAGAAGTGACAAAATGAATCACAGCCATAAATCACATGCCTAGCCAGTCTTTTAGGTGGACTCTTGATTCTGCTCATATTGCTGCAGTCCCAAACTTCCTCAGAAATACCGAGGAGCTCCTTTGTCTCCAGCCTCAATATACAGTCCCAGCAGACCTTTCAGAAGGCTTAAAGGGGGCATTACTCTCCTCAGGAGAGAGTAACTCCATTACTACAACACTAAATCATCATGAGGATGCCCTTCTGCAGGTCCAGATTTTGGAACAGATGACCCCACAGGGGTAGACTGCCTGCTAAGGAATCAGTTATCACGATTTCTGGAGCCATAGGATTAAATCACTTATATTCTAAAGAAATATAAATGTTTTGACATAATTGGGGGCTAGGGGAGTGAGAGATGTAATGTAGAAAAGCAATTAGATATTCAGAAATGTGTTTGATTGAAAAATAAAATTATTCAATAAACCAAAATCTTTTTTTTTGGGGGGGGGGGAAATCTCTTAAGAAAACTTTACTCCAATAACAAAACTCTTCTTCACAATGGGACTTGCAAAATATCTCTAATACAGTAAGCACCCAATCACTGTCCTAATATAAATGAAAGCAAGATGGCAAACAGAAGGTCATAGAAGCTAGTCTGGAGACTGCCTAAACTACACGTCTTTTCCATTTAAAAACAGCAACACAGAAATCCCTATTGAATTCTTTCACCAACAATTGACAGGGATCATTATGTCCAATCTAGAGCTGCTGAATCTGAATATCATAGAGTTTAATGTAGCTTGCCCCAAACTACTCAACTGTTACTACTTAAGAGTGAAACAAATAGCTGCAAATTAAAAACTCAAGTTTCCTGCAGCCTTTGTGTTAGTCCTTTTATTTTCTGTCTTTTCCCTTAAACAGCTGAGCAGGAGAATAAAGGTAACCTTTGGAAGTGAAGTAGATGGACAGCAATTCAAAACAAATAGAAAGTGGATTAAGTTTCCTACTGAGGAAACAAACATTACAGAGATATCACTGTATGTGGAATGAATCTTCTGGGCTTAATATTTTATATTAACTTTTTTCCTGCTGAAATTTACTTTAGAAATTTCAAGCTAAAATATCCCTTTTGGATCTAGGTGTGTCCTTTACCTTTGACCTCAATAGGAGTTCTACACATATGAAAGTAGAAATTGGCTTTTTTATAGTAGATCGATAAAAGCTCTCTGGGAGTGAGCAGAATGCCTCCCAGAAACATTTCTGTCTTTACATCTCATAAAATGACCTCGATATCTGGAAGAAAAAATTTTCTATTTTCCCATCCACTTCTATTTTCTTGTATCACAGAGACTGCACATTGCTTATACTACGCAGTACGCCGTGACAGCTGGGAGAGAGATTTATCTCATCCTGATACTTCTCAGTTTAGAGAGATCCTGCTGCTGTTCCATTTCACTTGCATACACTGGAGACTAGAGAAATTAAACTCAAATACTCAATATAAGTAAATATTCCATCAAAGAGGTCAGTAAATGTATCTTCTGTCCTGTGTTTTATTCACCTCTCCTTTCATCTCCATCTTCCCTTCTTACTCAATTTTCTCTTTCTCACATAAATGTACAAAATTAAACATGCTGTATTTTAGAACTTCAATCACTAAATTTTAACTACCAGTGTTTACATAGATAAAAACATCTCTTTGGGCAAGTTGACAAAAATAATGTTCAACTTTCCAATAAGTTATATTAGATTTGAGAAAAACATTTTAGATTCTATTTCCACATATCTTAATTTCTTGGAAAACATTTAGACTAAAATAAAGTGCTGGAAGCTAGTATGTCATAGCTTTTATGGAATAAACTAGAGGCACAGGCGGGGATGGGGGAGGGAGTATCCCTCAGCCCAGCCTGCACCCTCTTCAATCTGGGACCCCTCAGGGAATGTCTGACTGCCAGTTTAGGCCCCATCCCGCAGGATCGGGCCTAAACTGGCAGTCGGACATCCCTCTCACAATCCAGGACTGCTGGCTCCTAATCATTCGCCTGCCTGCCAGCCTGATCGCCCCTTAACCGCTCCCCTGCTGGCCTGATTGACGCCTAACTGCTCCCCTGCCGGCTTGATCGCCCCCAACTGCCCTCCCTTGCCGGCCCGGTTGCCCCCAACTGCCCCCCCCCACTGGCCATCTTGTGGCAGCCGTTTTGCAGTGGCCATCTTGTGACGACGTGGGGGAGGCCATCTTGTGGTGGCCATCTTGTGATGACGTGAAGGCGCGAGGGCCACCTAGGCTTTTATTAGTATAGATAATTTTAGGAAAACTTTAGAAATTGAATGTAAATACCTTGATGCACACAATCTCAGAATTATATTTTTTAAAGGTAGTAACTATACCTAAAACTAATATAATATTGTATGTCAACTGTAATTGAAAAATAAAAAATATATTAAAAAAATAAAAAGCCAGAAACTTGAATGTAAAAGGTAGAAAACAGAGACTGCAATTTAAAATCTTGTCCAATTCCTCTACCTTTCTCAATATCTTTTAATAAATAGCTCTCATTTCATGGCTATGTGTGTGTTTACAACTAAAGCAGTAAGTACTATGGCAAATCCAATGTAAACTTAGCTGTTTCCAGACAGGACTTAAAGACATATACCTTTCCGCAGCCTTATTTTAAATTATACTTCAGTACTCCCACTTCGGGCACTTGAGTGAGTAGCCATATGCAGCTAGTTGGCACTATAACAGAAAGTGAATACATAGAACTCTTCCGTCATCACAGAAAGTTCTATTGACAGAGATGACCTATATTGCCTTTAACTTTGTGCACACTATCTGTCCCTGTCCCCAGGAACCAACCTACACTCTCTCCAGCTAAATCTGATATGTCCTTCAGAGCTTCTACTCTACTGTTGACTCTCACTATTCTTAACTTTATGGCTCTTATTTCAAGGCCACATGTCACTCGAATACTGCCTTGTATTACTAAGCTTTTCTGTACATACCTGTTCTCATAAACTATATTCATTCAGTCTTAAAATATTCAACAAGTACTCTACATGATAGGCACTGTTCTGAGTTCTAGGAGATGATGTTCATCAAAACAGACAAGGGAAAGAGCCAAAACTTCTCTAAATTCTCTAGTACTTAGAATAAAGTAAGGACACAGTAAGTGAATGAAAGCTATTCTTATTAAGCAGCTATAGAAGTCCACGGTTTAAAAAATAAGTAAAACGACAAAACCAAGGAATATTTTGAGAGGAAGAAATTTGGTGCCTTCCTATTAGGTCTGCATCCTGAATTAGATATGTTTCATTGGGTCACTTAAATACTGCTTTATTATTACATGTATGAGAGCATTCAACCCAGTGTATCATTTTCAGAACTTTTTTAAAATGTAATTGAGTTACTGAGGCCATTAACAACCACATACACTAGGCTAAATGTTGAGCTCTTTCATAGCAGATGATAATTATTTAATCATAAAAGATGAAGTATATTAGTTATGATAAAGGGTAAGGTACTTTAACAAAGAGATTAAGAAATAATGGCTTATATCAGATACAATTTCTCTTTTATATAACAATCCTGAGGTGAGCATCCAATGGTTCTGGGGTAGCTCTAATCTACAAGGTGCTTCAGAATGACAGGACCTTTTTGTCTTATTGCCATCACTCACTGCACTAAGGTATTATATTCATCTACATGGTTGAAGATGGGTCACAATCACATTATATTCCTACTCAAAAGATTGGGAAAAAGAGAGAAAATCCAGAATATTTTTTTATTTTTAAACAAATGAGGCAAAAGTTGTCCACATCACTTTCATTCCCATTCCACTGGTGGTAACTTAGTCGTGTGGACACTCCTGACCAAAAGAAACCTGGGAAATGTAATCACTATGCTCCCAAAGAGAGAACAAAATGGGAGGAGGAAGGATAGTCTCCCGGTCAAATTATTTTAGCTGCACTGTCTAGAGAAACTGTTCTCTTAGGTTATTATTCCATTTGTACACAAAACACAAAGGAACTACCAAATGTATTACAATTCTAAGCATGTATCTGTTAAAGAAAACATTATCGTGTTATGTTCAGAATTCACATTGTCATTTTCCAAAGATTTATATGTGTCCAGGATTAAGACTGATAAAAGGAATGCTCATCAGTTAATAGTAGGTTTTAATAAATGTTATTGACTTACTATGTTACTATTTTATAAAATACCAGAGGTCTGGAGCACAAAATCCATGCATGGATAGGGTCCCTAGGTCTGGCCGGCAATCAGGGCTGATCTGTGGGGTGACCGGCAGGGCAATTGGGGGCCCCCACTGGCACCTGCCTTGGCTGGCCTGGGGTCTGCGGGCTGGGGGCAGCTCTTGCATTAAGCATCTGCCCCCTGGTGATCAGTGCACATCATAGTGATCGGTCGTTCCGTGGTTCAGTCAATTTGCATATTAGGCTTTTATTATATAGGTTATACAATATATGAAACTGCCTCAAAGAGCTTATGACTTCAAAAGAGACCAGGAGAAGGTAACATATATAGAATTAGAAGTACACAGTACATTTAGCATAAGCTCAGATAAAATTATGAAGTATGCAATATGTCGTCTCTCCTTTTTCTCTATTTCAACACTCAGCATCTTCCCCAAAACAGCAGCAATTACTTAAGCAACAATACCAATTCTTTGCAGATTCTCCTCCCCATAGGAGAAATATTATATCTGAAAATCCATAATACTTGAGCATGAGTTTGTTCAAATTATATTCCTCCAAATAATATTTACATTTTAATGGAGGTTTTGGAGGGGGGCGGGAAGAACACAGATGACTGATTCTGTAATGGTCATATAGTGGGGCATAGACTTCTATATGAGGGAAGCACTTAAGGTAATCTAATCCTTTCACAAAATATAAGGAATCAGCTCATTATAGTTCACACATAGCCTGACTGCCTGTATTCACATTATTGGATCAGAAATGTTTACATCCCCTAGTTCTCCCACAGCTTCAAGTCTGCAGTTTTTCCCAGAAAACAAAGCTTTCCAACAAACTGTACTTTGACACTACCACCAGGGACAAACTATTGAGCTTGATGCTCCCCTACACTAAACGATTATGTTCTTAGAATTCTACTTTATGACAGTGACCCAAGAAACTCTAAGAATATTGCCTGCTGCTAACCTTGAGAAATATAACATATTGAACCCAGTCCTTGGTACTATCACTCAGACTCAAATATGAATCCACCCACTTGTCCCAGTTGGCAGCTAGATTGCAACCAGATAGATGATAGATGATAGATAGATAGATAGATAGATAGATAGATAGATAGATAGATAGATGATAGATAGATAGATGATAGATAGATAGATAGATAGATGTTAGATAGAAAGAAATGTGATTCATAATCAGTTTTCTAAATCTAAAAGCTGTTCAACCATAACTAAAGGTTGGTGAAAACTTGCGATGATGTTAGCTTTCTAGGAGTAAAATCTTAATAAAGAAAGATATGATGTTCTATATTTTTATTGTCACATAAAATAACAATTTATTGTGATCTCTCACAATTCTGACTTGGTTGAAACAGCCAAGCAGTTTTTTTCCTTTAAGTCTCTCATTGATTGTATTCAGAAAGCAGCGGGGCTGAAGTTATCTAAATGCTCCATGGGCCCTAGCCGGTTTGGCTCACTGGATAGAGCACTGGCCTGCGGACTGAAGGGTCCCAGGTTCAATTCTGATCAAGGGAACATGCCCGGGTTGTGGGCTCAATCCTCAGTGTGGGGCGTGCAGGAGGCAGCCAATCAATGGTTCTCTCTCATTATTGATGTTTCTATCTCTCCCTCTCCTTTCCTCTCTGAAATCAATAAAAATATATTTAAACGCTCAATGGGACTGGCGTCCAAGGTGGCTGTCTCACAGGGCTGACGATGGCTACTGCCTGCAGGATGGGAGATCAGACGGAGCTTTGATCCAGAGCTCCTACACTTGACCTCTACACGTGGCTTTCGCTTTACAGTATGGTGGCTTCATTCCCAGGTCATCTATTCCAGGAGACCAAAAGCAGAAACTGCCATTGTCCTAATGTCTAGGCCTGAAAACTGGCACAGCATCAACCCCACCACATTCTATTATCAAAGCAGTCACAGAGCTCACTCTGAGTCCGGAGGAGGGGCCACAGACTCCACTTCTCAATAGAGAAGTGTCAGACAATATGTGGACACCTCCAATTGGTCATGCATTGCTGTACAGTCACTGCAGATACAAGGAACATCAGCAAAAAGATCATTAAGAACATTTTTTCCTGTATTACCGGAGAGTTAAACTAAAAGTGATAGCTCAGAACAAAATAATTTACATTAAATTACTGCAAATGAAGTTCATCTAGCCTGTAAGGAATTGCAAAAATCCTGTTATGATTATTACTTTGTAAGTTATGGAGTTCTCTTCAACAGAAGCAAAGAGCTTGATGAAATTAAAGTGAGATTGTAAGGTAGCGATAAATATAAAAAAAACTAGAGGCCCGGTGCACGACATTCGTGCACGGGGGGGGGGGAGGGGGGGGGAGGGTGTCCCTCAGCACGGCCTGCACCCTTTCCAATCCAGGATCCCATCGGGCCTAAACCGGCATTCAGACATCTCTCTCACAATCCAGGACCATTGGCTCCTAACCACTCACCTTCCTGCCTGCCTGCCTAATGCCCCCAACTGCCCTCCCCTGCCAGCCTGATCACCCCTAACTGCCTCTGCCTCGGCCCCCACCACCATGGCTTTGTCCAGAAGGAAGTCAGACGTCCGGAAGATGGCCTGTCGACCCAGTCTAATTAGCATATTACCCTTTTATTAGTATAGATAAGTCAATAGTTAAATTCAGAATGCTCTAAATTGTAAGGAAAGAAGAAGGGAACAAGCCTTTCATGGAAAAGCAACACAAATAAATTTTAATTAATATATCAGCTACCACCTGTTCATCAAAGTGAATTTTAAAAGGAGAGGTCTAAATTTCTTCAAAAATATTCCAATTAAAAATACAAAAAGAAAGGGTAAAAGAAAAGACACCATAGCAGAGACAGGCTGTTTGCCTATCCCATCATCTCCTTCTGGGCCTCAGTAAAACTACACACCCTGCCTCCCTTGCAGTTAGTTAGGGGTACCTGAGAGGGTTCTGGCCAATAGAATGTGTGCAGAATTGTTGTTCAGCGCTTCTAGAACTGGTCAGAAAATGACCTGTACAATTTGAGTGCTTTCCCTCTGCTTCTTAGCCAGGAGGATGAAAGAGCTACAGTGGAGGACTCCCCATATCTCCAAGGGTCAACAAAGACAAGTCACTTTCGGGTAGAGATTTGCCCTGTCCACATCTGACATGAGCAAGGGGGAAAAAACCCTTTGTTGTGCTAAGCCACTGACATATGGGAGTTGCTTGTTATCGCCACTAGCATTAAATACACTGATTAATAGAGAACATGGAAGTATCCCTCCTCAAAGAGACATAGTAATCACCTTCTTTGGAATGCTCAATGCATCTTAGACATTCAAAGTTGACAGGCACCATAGATGTCATCTGGCTGATGTATTTTTTGATGCCAGTAACCACACACTGCCACCAGTGAATAAAACACTTACAAACACCCAGACTCGGGAAAATATACATTGCAGAAAGCAGAAGTGTGGAATTCTATGTTGCCATAACAACAGGAACATAATTCCATTTCAAAAGGATCACCAGCTCCTGTATGAAAAATGAACTTCTCTTCCAAGCAAGGTTTTTTAAATGTTGCATGCAGGAAGGAAAGTATTGAACATCTCACTCCAAATAGCTGATTACATCCTTTGGTGCCATCAATGCCAACTGTAACCTATAGTAAAACACTACTTTGGGCAGGTGTGGACTAGAAGGGGCAATGGGTGGGGGGGAATATCTGTAATACTTTCAATAAAGATTTAAAAAAAAAAACACTTTGGTTTCTTCAGGTGTCCCTAAAATATAAGTGCCAACAACAAAATGAAATTTACAAATAACATATAATTTCCTGTGAAAGGAAATTAAGTAGCTTTCCCTTGAATGGTAACAATCATGCAAGTTCAATAATTTCCCCAAAATGAAATGTTTAGATCTAATAAACTAACCTTATGAATAAGCTCATATCCCAAAAGTTTTGCTCTTTTAAATAAATTCGCTCCTCAAAAATGACAGGATGCTGATGTTCTTTGAGGCTATGTGATCCTAATATTATAGAAATAGATTGTTTTAGAATTATAAGTAACCCTACAGGTCATTTAGTCTAAATTCTTCATATTATGGATTAGGAAACTAAGACTCAGGGATGCTCATTGATTCAACTAATGCCACAGAATAAGTAATACTATGTTGTCTAGTTATACTGTATTTGCACTATTGCACTGTCGATGCTACTTCCATACACAGTACGATGTTTTCTATTAAAATAATTTAAGTACCACATTTTAAGAAATTACTTTAGAATACTTACATGATTGATAATACTGTAATCTCTAGGGATCAAAGAGACATTTAGCTAAGATTATACTTCAAACCTAGCTGGTTTGGCTCAGTGCATAAAGTGTCGGCCTGCAGACTGACAAGTCCCAGGTTCAATTCCAGTTAAGGGCACATACTTGGGTTGTGGGCTCAATCCTCAGTAGGGGACATTCAGGAGGCAGCCAATCAATGATTCTCTCTCATCATTGATGTTTCTATATCTCTCTCCCTCACACTTCCTCTCTGAAATAATATATTAAAAAAAAGATTATACTTTAACATGTGGAAGTAACTTCTAATGCAATCTTCCTAATTAAAAAAAAAGTGTAATGGAAGAATAAATTGACCTCTTAACAGTTTCAAAATCTTTCTTGTACTTTACTGTCTTTTTTAAAAACTGATACTATAAAACTATCGAGTTTTTGTTCGTTGGAAAAAAACTCCTATCTAGATATGAAAAGTGTCCATTACTATATACATAATTATAAATATAGCGTAATTTTAAGTGTACACCTTTATTGTTCCAGTTGTATACATGAACCGAACTACCCAACACTGAAGTTCTACCTTTATAGATCAGAATGGTTTTTAATATCATTGAACAGCTGCCTCCTGCACGCCAGCTACTGGAAATTGAGCCCAAAACCCAGGCATTTGCCCTGATAGGGAATCAAACCGTGACCTCCTGGTTCATAGGTCGATGCTCAACCACTGAGCCACACTGGCCAGGCTACTATCAATTTTCTTAACAAAATTCTTTTTGTTGAATACATTAAGGTAAATTCCAGTTAGGTCCCTTTTCAAATTAATGCATTTTTTTTTCATTTTCAAGAAATGTAAATTTATAATTAAATTCTAAATAAAATATTTTGTATACTAATATAACATTAAATAACAAGAAAAATTAAGTCTGGATAAAAGTATTTATCATTGTATTTTCTAAAATGAAATGAATAAAGAAGCTTAAAGAAAAGAGCTTATAAATAAGTGTGTCCTTTTCCACCAACCCCTCTCAACCCTAATTATTTAAGCCTTAATTACAGTATTTTTTAAGCCTTAGCATTGCAATTTAGAAAACAGGTGTATCAATTTTCTTCATATATTTTAGATAAAGGTGGAAGGACAAACTATGGAGAGAGGAAAGTATATGGATGGATAATGTATGAGCTTTCCATTTTTCCTGGCCACAAGGACCTTCCCTTTCTGAAGTTTTTGTTTCCTCTGTAACTATCTACCACCTTATAGCACAGCCCAAAGAAGTCAGAACATAAGGCAATCAACTCCCTCCCCAAAAAGTGCTGAAAAGTAGATTTGGCTTTACAGTCACTATTAGCCATCTATTAGGAACAAGATCTATATAAAAACAAAAGCAATGGGATATCTACCAGTCAGCTCACCCCCTATGCACCATATGTACTTGATTATTATTTAACAAATGTTAAATTTAACCTTTCTTTGATTTAGTCATATTTCCATCCTGGCAAAGTTAGCATGACATTGGAATGAGATTATCATTTCCTTTTTTATTTTCACAAAATTGAAATCATAAATACCCAAAAAGAAAATAATTTTAGCAGCAGCAGATTTACAAATTGCCCCTTTATTAAAAGAACAATACAGTCTCCTTATTCACACACATACCTATGTTGAGTTATTGACAAAATGACATAAAAATATGATTTAAAATAATAATTCATCATCATCATCATCATCATCATCTTGACAAGATATTGGCCCAGAATAATTGTCTCTTTATCAGTGAGAAAGTTCTTAACACAATCGTAAAATTTTGCAAGTTTTTTGTGGTTTCTGTTTTGTTTGCTTTAGGGATTGGTGTTTGCTTTGAGAATAGTGTTTCTTGCTCATCGAATACAATGGAAACCAGCAATAAATACCAACATGAAAATTAAAAGCTCAAAAACTAAATTTTAAAATTTATTTCTATTTTTAATATAACCAGAAGATCAAATTGTCCCAATACTATAACCATCACTTTCTCTCTAGAATGTCAAAGGACTAACCCCATTGTGGGGATTTAAAACCATTCTCTCTCTTTGCCAGTTCAGTGGCCTTTGGGGAAGAAATTGTCAGCTTTTCCTCTGCCACCTTCTCCTTTCAACTCTTCTCCATAACATAGACTGAGCACAGCAGCATTTCTCCATCATTGAAGATATTTGATGTGCAAAATTGAAAACTAATGAGGTGAAAAAGATTAAGGGATTTTGAGTAACTCATAGCCCAGCAACTAAACAGGAGTAACTGAGTGAGTGCAAAATGGCTCTGAAATATAGGAAAATGAATGGTTGTACCCTTGGGAATTATAGATCATATTTTCAAGCATTAAAACCAAACAATGCTTCTAAACTCACCTTAAAACTAATTTTAGAATTTTCATTATGTTCCATTCTTGATGTGTCTTGTAACATTCACATGGATAAGGGAGGAGCTATAAACGGTTCTCTTCACGCCCAGGCAATGCGCAGCGCCTTTCCAATGCCAGTCCCTTAGGGACACCTGTCAGTTCTCCTGGTGTTTCTTTTCCCTTTAACAATAATAGACACCACGCCAAGATGAGAAGCCCCAATAATTAAGAAACACAAAAGAAAGAGCATCTATGACCTTAAGCAATAAATATCTCTGATTTTATCTATAAATGGGCAGTCTGATTTATGTTATTTAAGCTTAGTTAGTAAGTAGGAGATGAAAGTTTTTAAACCATATTTTAAGATATTTGTTGTTGCTTAGACAGAGAAAAATGAAAACGAAATCCAGACCCCTCAATTTTACCAAGCCACACTAGGATAGCAGTCAAAAATTAAAACGTAATCTCCCAATGTGAGTTGTGAAATTTATAAATGTATGTCCTATATGGAGAGAATTTAAGAATGCAAATGAGTATAATTGCAAAATAATACCTAAGGGCTTCTGCATCTAATGAAATGTTATGATAAGGGTTCTATAACATGGTTAAATATACTCTAAGATCTAATTTGTATATGAAACAGACACGTTCATGAATTTCTGTATAACCTTGCAATAGTAATTTTCATTTGATCAGCAGATATTTTAAAGCTAGTTATTGCTAGTCAGAGGTCTAAACAATGTTCAAAGGAACGTTGGGCATAATAGAATGTCTCAAATAGCAGCACATAAAGAGTTTTATGAGAAAAAAAGACATAAAGATTAATGTAATATATACACCTGAACAACATTTTTAATGCTCTGGAAAAATGCTGTGTTATGTACATGCAACACTTGAATTAATAAAACACTACATATACTCCAAACATCTTTATGTAAAACTAAACCTTTGATAACGAGCCCTGAAGACTTCTCTGCGTATCTATGCCTGTTATGTCATTAAAATCAGTTACTCCTATCATTCTGAGCAGCACTGAGAAATCGGAGAGCCTACTTTTAAGAAAGAAAAGAGACAGTCACACTCAACAGATTAAAAATGAATATAGCATTCCTTTTGGTTATTCTTTCTCACTGTGTGCACTTGTTGCTTAAGATAGGGAAGAAGGAAAGATAAACAAGTCCTCCACAGATGTCTACTTGCTCTGGAAGCTACCATGAATTTAATAAGTGCCACCCACTCCTCTGCAGAAGCTTTTTTAAAAACTCTTAAAAGGCTACTTAGTTTTTTCGTAGGTACTTAGACTCCTAGACCAACCCTTAAGAGAACTTACAGCGATATCTCAGACAAAGGAAATGGGATGTGGAGAACTGACAATTCAAAAGGCATTACCTAATTATGTCAGATAGCAATGGCCTCCTGTTAGCTATTCCTATTCCATTTCCTTTTTAAAATTCACCTTTAGTTAAAAAAAGATAGTATTCAGAATTTTTAACTAAAGAAGATCCTGCATGAACCCTTTTGTTTCATTTTTCTCCCAGTAGAATAGTTCAAACTGAGAAAAGAACAAAGCTAAAAATATTTAAAGAACGAGACCTTCGCACAGCAGTTTAGTCTTTTCCTCACGATTCTTTACATTTATCTCATGAATTTTTCTGAAACCACTGATTTAAAAATATAAAACTTGCACTTTTATTCCATAGTGGGTTTTTTTTTTTTGCATCTGTATAATGCTCTCCTACATATTATACACTGTTATACATACTAATTGCATTTTTAATTTAAATATATTCTTATTCATTAGTAGTTTAAACCCAGAGGCCATTCACATCTGAAGTAAGCAAATGAGTCCTTGGAATCAGTTTGCTGGACCTTGGGAAAGAGATGCTGCAATAAATATAATTGATAAACTATGGGACTGAGGCCCTCTGCTGGCAGTTGTGAGGCATTACTTTTTTAAACCTCGATAATACAAGAGGGAGGTGAAGTCTACTTAACCTGAAGTATTCCTTTCTACTTAGAGCCCTTTATTGCCTTCCTAAGACTTTATTTCTTGGTCCTGCTACATTATAAGCAATTTGGGTCTTTCAATTCCACAGCAGTTGCTTTACTTTTTGAAAAAAGAAATCATGAATATTAAGACTATTGGATGAAAATATTAATTGTAATACTACTAATGTTTTAAAGCAAATTAAATTTGTTCATAAATACTGCTTAAATTTTCTTTAATATGGTATATGAAGGTCTAGATATAAATACATCTTCATGATTTAGAATATGGAATTTAGTATCAAAATTGAATAACGTTTTGATAACATAATTACTAAAACATCTCTCATTTTTCCAGAAACTAGACTTGCTTCATGTGTAATATATGCCTAAAAAGCCTTCGAAGACAAGTTTCTATCTTAATGTCCAGAGCAATGTTTTAAAGCTTGAAGATGCAATAGGAGTGGTTATCCTTCACTTCACTGTACCACTAACATCACCTGTGCATTTCTTCTATTATTTATAAAGTCATGTGATTATGACTGAAAGAGACCATAGAAGTAAATGTAATCTAACACTTACTTTCACACACACACACACACACACACACACACACAAAAAAGACCTAGAGAGGTGGACAACAGCCTCTGCCGGCCGGTTCATGCCAAGTCAGGGCGAGATGAACAACAACGCCTAAGACATTTCTAGGGAGACACCTCCTCAAGCAAGAGAAGAGCAAGAGACCACAGAGTTGCAGCTCTTCTCCACAATAACCCAGCTCTACTGTGGATTCAGGGAGACCTAATCCAAGCCTGATTGCAGACATTCAAGCAGCTAGGAGGAAATGTGGATCCAGGGGCCAGAAGCAATAATAACCATCTTGACAAACATCATTGATCGCTGAGTATGTGCCGGGCAGGCACAGTTCTAAGCACTTGACATGGGACAGCTTATATAATCATCACAGCAATTCTGTGTAATGGACAAAATTGCTAGTATAATTGAGGAAACTGAGGCACAAAGAGATTGAGTCACTTCCCCAAGGTAAGGTCACTTGGTCAGGTTCAAATCCATACATTGTGGATCCGGAGCTCATGCTCTTATCCCCACATTATGAGAAAACATAACAAGCCCCCAAATTGGTCCAGCCCCAGTCAGGGCATATGGGGGAAGCAACCAATTATTTCTCTCTCTTTGTCTCTCCCCCTCCCTTCCACTTTCTCTAAACATCCATGGGAAAAATCCTATGTAATAAAAGCCTAATATGGTAAGCGTCCGATCGCCAGGTCGTCTGTTCAAATAATCAAAGCGCAATATGCTAATGATATGCTAAGGCCGCTCAACTGCTCTGACCACCAGGGGGTGGACCAGTCGCTATGATGTGCACAGACCACAAGGGGGCAGACGCTCCGACTGGTAGGTTAGCTTGCTACTGGGGTCCAGCCAATCAGGACTGAGCAAGACAGGCCTGACATGCCCTGGAGCCATCCCGCAGTCCCTCCCCAGCTAACCAACCTCCCATGTCCCTCCCCAGCCCCAATCGATCGTGCATTGGTGGGTTCCCTCAGCCTGGCCTGTGCCCTATCGCAATCCAGGACCCCTCAGGGGATGTCGGAGAGCCAGTGTTGGCCCGATCCCACAGACCAGCAGGAGGGACACCACTGGAGCATGAATTCCTGCACGGGGCCTCTAGTAAAGAAATAAAAGTAATATACAAACCTCACAGTCTACTAAACTGGGCATTATTTTTTAAAGCTATTATCTTGATCTTAGAATCAAGTGAATATTAATACTTGTATTCCTATAAAATTTATAAGTTGCCCCTTTTACTCACATAATTGTTAAAACGATAGTATTTCTTTTCAGTTTCTTAGTAGTCCGTTAACAAAATGTTAATAATAAGTGTGCATTTCATGATTTACATAATATTTATAAACCAGCTGTTGTTATTTACAACTGTTGATGAATGAAACTGCAGTACCAATAATGGCTAATTGTTGAGATGAATGAACTAGAGCAAGCGCTTACTTTGCAAGTGCCTTCAGAATTGAGCAGACTACTTGATAAAAACGTATTTACCCAAGGAGGGTGATACTATTCTTTCTCCTCTCCTGCAGCTCTTTTGCAGCTGCCTTAGAAGGTGTTGATGGAATCACATTCCAAGTGTGATACACTTTCATTCCAAAATATTGTTAATTTTAGCCTCAATTTCTCCACCAACAAGCTACAGATAATAACCCTTGTATAATAGATGTCTGGCAGAAAAATTATGGGCTGTTTGCCAAATAATTACTAGATCCCCCACACTAGTTCCAGGTACTTTATACTGTTATAATCATCATAATCTCACCATGAGACAAGTGGAATATTATAAATGAAGGAACTAGAGCAACAAAAATTTAACAATTAGTAGAAAACAGCAGAAAAAAAAATTATCGTAACTTAGATTTTCCCACATCATATTCCAGCTATCAAATAAATGGCTCCTGAATAGGAAAACAAAACAGAGCATATCCTTAAGTAATTAGTGATCCTTTGCTTGCCATGGTCTCTATAAAAGATTCAGAAACTAGATGGCACCAGTCCTGCATACCAATGAAAGGTTCAAGACCACCAAAGCAGGATTTGTAAGTAAAGTGCCTGAGAAACTATTTTGCTCTCCCCACCCCAAGCTCATGTGGGAACACATAGACCCTTACCAAATCTGTCATCTGCAGAAACTTTTAAAAAGAGAGACTGAAGAAAAAAGGGAAGGTGAGGATTAGGAGAGATTAGGAGGAGAGAGGACCATGATGTACCCCGAAGCCTGTAGAAAGGGGCACTGATGGTCTAATCAGGAAGCTGGACATATTTCCTCTAGAGTTTGGAGATCACAGCTACCTGACGTCAGACCCACACCTGATTCTGCCTGGCGCTGACCATGTCTGGTCTGTATGTAATGGCAGAGAGTTCAGAGAGATTATCCCGTTGAACTCAATGTATTTTTTAATATATTTTTATTGATTTTAGAGAGGAAGGGAGAGGTAGGGAGAGATAGAAACATCAATGATGAGAATCATTGATTGGCTGCCTCCTGCACACCCCCTACTGGGGACCGAGCCCACAACCCAGGCATGTGCCCTTGACTGGAATCAAACCTGGGACCCTTCAGTCCACAAGCTGACACTCTATCCACTGAGCCAAACCAGCTAGGTCTGAACCCAATGTATTCTTGACACAAAAGACAATTGGCCTTGATGTTGTCCTGCCCAGAAAGACTGGCTTTCCACATGAGATAAACCAGCAGAAAGTAGACCTTCTAAATTCCTAAGAGCTGAAAAAAGAGCTATAAACAGCCAGAAAATATGTTCGCCAGCAAGTCAAGAAAATGTAGGTGCTAGGTCTTCAATAATGGAGGAGGGAAGGTGTGGTGTTCTCCAAAGAGCACACAAAAGCACTTTTTCCAGTAAAAGATGACCTTGCATATCGGCCATAGCCAGAGGAAACCAACACAAACCAGTACCAGACAAGTAATGTCCATATAGATATGCATATACTAGAGGCCCGATGCACGAAATTCTTGCAAGAGTAGGCCTTCCTTCCCCTGGCTGCGGGCACCGGCTGCCCTCTGGCACCCGGACCAGGGCTTCCCTCGCAGCCCTGGCTTCGTCAGGAAGGTCATCTGGAAGGACGCCTGGAAGGACATCTGGTCTAATTAGCATAGTACGCTTTTATTATTATAGATACCTGCCCTCCCCACGCCTCTTTCCACTCTAGATGAAAAATGAGAGGCAGCTTCCAGAGGAGGAGGAGAAGCACTCTCTGGAGAAATAAAGAAGCTAAGCAGGCCCCTTTTTCTCAGCTGATAGCCCAATCTAAGGAAGGGAAAAATCTTTAATTTCAATGAACTTGAAAATTCTATTTCATTAAAATAAATATTTGAATGACCTGAGATTGTCCAGGGCTAGATGAACGTACAAGTAACCTGAAAAGTCATGAAACTAGTCTTCAGTTTATTCATAGGGCAAGAGGAGAAGTGGCTCCATAGCAAGGTTTCAACGAATAATGGGAGATGAAAATGAAGTTGCTTCACGGCTGTACACTTTGTGTCCCACCATTTCTACATTTTAGTGTAGAGTGATTCTATACTAAACCAAAAGGAAATATTAATTTATTATGCAAAATGTAACAACATCTATAGATGATAATGCATCAAGTATTTTGTGTGTCACATATCAGTTGGATATCTACAATATGAAAAAAGGCAAGTTCTTATTATGATTCTTCAATTAAAGAGGCATTAAGTAACAGTCCTCAGCTTTATAATGTGGACATCAATCAGTCTGAAGGTATTGATTAAACTCCTCTAAACTTTCTCTCTCTCTCAAAGGAGTATAAATTCTAATGAAAGAGGCATTAAAAGAAATGTCTCTGGCTCCAATAAAAATACTAGTTTCATAATTTTAAAAATTGAATATTAGAGAGGTTAGCAACACTTTTTTAATATAAAGTTGAATTTTTTAAATGTGTAAGGTTTTTTATTTTTTTTTTAAGAGAGGAAGGAATAGAGAGAGAGAGAGAAACATAGATGTGAGAGAGAAACATCCATCGGTTGCCTCCCACATGCATCTACTGAGGATCCAACCTGCAGCTAGGTATGTGCCCTAACGGAATTAAACCCATGATCAGCACCGGACGAAACTCCAACCAACCGAGCCATGCCAACCAGGGCTAAAAATATGTTTTATTATTCAAGTAAGCTTAGTTTTGTTTGAAAATAACATGTGCTGTGATATAGATCCAGGGAACCAAGATGGCGGCATAGTTAAATAACTAATCTGCTGCCTCACACAACAATTTCAAAAACACAACTAAAAGACAAAAACGTCTACCACCCAGAACCACGGGAAAGCTGGCTGAGTGGAAGATTTACAGCTGAGAAGAGAAAGGAGCACAATCGCTGAAAAGCTGAGGTACGGAGGCACGCGAATCGGGCCGGCAGCGGCGGGCGGCTGGGTGCGCGGCTTTTCTTCAACCCGCAGGGAGACAAGCTCCCGATCACTCTGAAATCCAGTTTCTGGGGACACTCGGGGACCCAGACGCCTACGGGGAGAAGCTGGACTCTCGGCCATCGGGTCGGAAAGTGAGAGTGACTTTTTTGCAGAGGTGCGCCCAGCAATCATTGTTTACTGCGCTGGAGCGCAGGGCGAAGGGACTTGGAAACGTGGAAAGGCAGAGACGGCTGACGGCAGCCATTGCCGTTGGCCACGCCCCAGCCTAGTGACGCCCTGAGGCCCCGCCCCGCACATCCTACAAACCCGCCCAGGCTCCACACAGCGGCTTTTGCATGTAAATGGCCTGTTCTGTGGCAGCTTAACCAACTACAGCTCCAGACTGCTCCAAAACCGCCCAAGCAAAGGAGGAGAAAACTAGCCCTTGCTGTAGCTCCTGCTGGGGAACACACAGTACACAAGGGTATACCAAGAGTGTCCACCTCAAGTAACTGGGAGGCTGACCCGTTGAACCAATAGGACACCTAGTACACAAAACTACCCTACCAACCCAGGGAAGCAGAGAATATGAGAAGGCAAGGAAACAGATCACAAACCAAAGAAATGGAGGAGAATAAGTGACTGGACATAGAGTTCAAAACCACGGTTATAAGGTTTTTCAAGAATTTCATGGAAAAGGCCGATAAATTCAATGAGACCCTTGAGGATATGAAAAAGGACCAACTAGAAATTAAACATACACTGACTGAGATAAAAAATATTATACAGAGACCCAAAAGCAGACTAGAGGATTGCAAGAATCAACTCAAAGATTTGGAATACAAAGAGGCCAAGGACACTCCTCCAGAGAAGCATGAAGTGAAGAGAATTCAGAAAGTTGAAGATAGTGTAAGAAGCCTCTGGGACAACTTCAAGCGAACCAACATCAGAATTATGGGGGTACCAGAAGAAGAGAGAGAGCAAGATGCTGAAAACCTATTTGAAGAAATAATGAACGAAAACTTTCCCCACCTGATGAAAGAAATAGACTTACGAGTCCAGGAAGCGCACAGAACCCCAAACAAAAGGGATCCAAAGAGGACCACACCAAGACACATCATAATTAAAATGCCAAGAGCAAAAGACAAAGAGAGAATCTTACAAGCAGCAAGAGAAAAACAGTTAGTTACCTACAAGGGAGCTCCCATACGATTATCAGCTAATTTCTCAACAGAAACCATGCAGGCCAGACGGGAGTGGCAAGAAATATTCAAAGTGATGAATAGCAGGAACCTACAACCAAGACTACTCTACCCAGCAAAGTTATCATTCAGAATTGAAGGGCAGATAAAGAGCTTCACAGATAAGAAAAAGCTAAAGGAGTTCATCACCACCAAACCAGCATTATATGAAATGCTGAAAGGTATTCTTTAAAAAGAGGAAAAAGAAGAAGAAAGATAAAAATTATGAACAACAAATACATATATATCAACAAGTGAATCTAAAAGTCAAGTGAATTAAAAATCTGAGGAACAGATTAAACTGGTGAACTTAATAGAATCAGAGGCATAGAATGGGAGTGGATTGATAATTCTCAGGGGGAAAGGGGTGTCTGTGTGGGGAGTATGAGAAGAGACTGGACAAAAATCATACACCTATGGATAAGGACAGCGGGGGGGGGAGGTAAGGGAAGAGGGGGGGTAGGAACTGGGTGGTGGGGAGATATGTGGGGAAAAAGGAGAAACAATTGTAATCTGAACAATAAAGATTCATTAAATTAAAAAAAATAATAATAATAATAACATGTGCTTTATTCCTGAAAATTAGAAGAATAGTTGATACTAGAAAATTTTGAAAAAGAGCAATCCCTATTGATTGATCCCTAAAGATACTATACTTATTTATTCAAATCAGCAGGTGGCCCAAATCTATTTATGCATCATAAATATTTCAGGGATAGAAACAAAATAAAGCAGCGACCTAAACACCAAAGAAAACAACACCACAGAAACTGTTAAAAGCATATGAAGCTTTTAATTTCTTTCACGTAAATATATTTTTCATATTTTTTTCTAAGTCTAACTGTCTCTAACAACCATGCATTATATTCCCACCTCAGGGTTCACTAACACATGATAAGAAAGTGCCATAAAAGAATTTACTTAAATGCTCTATTATAAAAATCACTTTAATAAAAACAAAGCTATTAAATTTAATAATTAATTATATTAGTGGAATAATTAATAACTATTAAATAATTAAATTATCATCCACAATAAGTTCACATTTTCTTGCTAAGTTATTTTTATCTCCAAAAACAAATTTCAACTGTTAAAACAGAAATTTAAAAAGCATTAAGAATCACAAATATACCATCTGATTCTTTTTTAGGTGAAGAGGTATTAAAAAAGAAAGGAGCAAGACTGAGAGAAAGGAAGTTGAGAAAAGCCTTAACTGAATAAATAAAGTAATAATATATCAAGTGGTATATAAACTAAAATATATATAAGATGGTTGCAATTTCAATAAGAGCAACAAACATTTGATTTACAGAGCCGCATTAAAGTTGGATCAATGGAACTCACTAACTAGAGTTTATTGAAACTATAGTGGGGGGGGGGGTGGGGAACTGTTTCTATCCTGGGGTTCCAAAACGGAAGAATAAATCCTGGAGGTACTAGAGGCTACCTTGTCAATAGGATAAAGAAGCCAGGCTAAGGATACACTCAAAGGGAAGCAGGAGGGGAGGAAGATTCCTGTCAACATATTTGACCTCTTGGATTCAACAGGACCTATAGAGGACAGCCCTGAGACTTTCATTTATGGGAGCCAATAAAGCCCTTTGACACTTTCACATGCAAGTGTGCCGATTAATACAATTCAAACGTGAAATTTATTCCACACGTAATTAGAAAATGGAAACAGATTGAGTGTTTGTGTTGCAGTGGCTCCAAAGATGTTCGTGTTCCAATCCCTGGAACTTGTGACCATTTCACCTTCCCTGGTAAAAGACACTTTGTAGATGAGATTCAAGTAAGGATTTTGAGCTGAGGCAATGATCAGGGTAGGACCAATGCAATCACAAGGGAGAAGCAGGAGGAGTCAGAGTCAGAAAGAGAGAAAGCCAGTTGCAGAGACCGGAAGAGAAAAGTAGAGATCAGAGGAATGAGCTTTGAAGGTGGAGGAAAGGGCCCTGAGCCAAGGAACACAGGTGGCCTCTAGAAAATGGAACAGATGCTCTCCCTCAGCTTCCTGAAGGAATCAGCCATGCCGACATCTTGACTTTAGCCCAGTGAAACCGATTTCAGACTTCTGGCCTCATAACTGTAAGAGAATACATTTGTGTTATTTTATTAATTTTTTATTATTTTTTTATTGATCTTAGAGAGAGAGGAGGAAGAAAGAGGGAGAGAGGGAGGGAGGGAGGGAGGGAGGGAGGGAGGGAAACATCAATTTATTATTCCACTTATCATTGGTTGATTCTTGTACGTGACCTGACCTGGGATGGAA
This sequence comes from Eptesicus fuscus, assembly GCF_027574615.1. Taxonomy (NCBI): domain Eukaryota; kingdom Metazoa; phylum Chordata; class Mammalia; order Chiroptera; family Vespertilionidae; genus Eptesicus; species Eptesicus fuscus. The sequence goes on from NC_072476.1 coordinate 56,455,962, forward strand.
CTGCAACCATGGCATATCCGGACAATGCTCTAACCAACTGAGCTACCTGGCCAGGGCCATTTGTGTTATTTTAAACCATCAAGTTTCTCGTAATTTGTTATAGCAGCCATTGGAAACTAATACAGTAGAACATTTCACGGGAGTATTTTGGGTACTACCCAATATCCTGTACATAATTAAGAACGTTATTCCTCTAAGAAAGCTAAAATTGGATTTTGGTATGTTGAATTGAAAAATAGAATAGTAAAATATCCAACCCTAAGTCTTGATTTCTAAATACCATTCTCCATTAAGAGAAGCAAAGCCCATTAGAGAAATGTCTGATTCTGGGGCTGAAGTTGGGGAAGTACAAGATGAGTCTGGAACATCTTTTTATGTGAGAAAATAATAATAATAAATTACACAGAAGCCAGTATGAAGGAACATCCACCGACCAGACCAAGAACAATGTGAACATCAAAATAAATAAGAAAATTATAGTCCATTTTAATAACAATTTGTGAGCCCATATCAATAAGTAAATAATTTGTGAGTTCATATCAATGTAAATAAATAAGTAAATAGATGAATAAATAAGAACCTTGCACTAGAATGGCAATTATAAGTATAGAAGAAATGCTTAAATTAGAAAAATTAATCTTGGCAACCTTTATCATAACACAATTCAGCCAAAATATAGCAATAGATACTAAAACTAATGGGTGAAAGTTTGACAAAGAATGAGGTATTTACTTGGAACAACAGAGAAGATTAGCATGGTCCCAGTGTAAGGAGGACATGAAAATTCATGAAGCATTTCATATTTTTTACAAAGATACATGTACATATTTAGATATACTAATAAAAAGAATTAACAAAATTGCAAAAAGAAAATAAAGGAGTATCATTAAGCTAGCCCTGAAGACCAATCTACCTCTGCACAGAAATTCTTCCCAAATACTTAATAATTATTAAGAGAACTGAGTAACTTTACAGTAGAGAAACCTGAGAGATGCCACCATAATCAAGGATTCAGAATGATCATCACCAATAATGGAACAAATTAAAATCATAGCGCACCTAATGATATGCAATAATAGGAACACACCATCACTTGTTTCTGTCAGATACCTACCACATATGCATAATCTAAAGTTAATTGTGAGGAAACCTCAGATACACCCAAATTGAGGGCTATTATACCAAGTAAATGGTCTAAGAAAGTCAAGGATGACTGAGATTCAAGGCTGAAGGAGATTAAAGGGAAACTAAATGCAACACATGATCCTTGGCTGGGTTCTTTTGCTATAAAATATATTATTGGAACAACTGCCAAAATATGAATGAGGTCGAAAACTACCTAGAAGTAATGTAGCAATGTCAGTTTCTTGGTTTTGATACTTAGATGGTATTTAGGTAGGAGCATGTCCTTGCTTTTGGCATCACACGTAAGTATTGGAATGTATCAGGCATCGTGTCAGCAACTTACAAATGGTTCAGAGAAAAAAGTCAATTGTACCATCCTTGCAATTTTCTACAAGTTTAAAATTATTTCAAAGTAAAATAAAAAATATTTAATACTATGGTTACTTTTTTTGAAAAAATAAGCCCAGAAACTATAGTTAAATTTGTGCAGCCCTGCTGTCATAGTCAACACATGGACAGACAAGGTTGGTTATGTTGTCTTAATTATGCCTAGGCCTAACAACCAAACAAATCCCAAACATCCTATATAATAAAAGGCTAATATGCAAATTGTCCCCTTGACAGGGAATTTGACTGGGAGTTGGACCAGGGGGCGGGGCCGGCCGGCCAACCACCCTTGGCCCCTCCTCCCTGATTGGCCTCCATTGGGGCGGGCCAGCCCGACCCCACCCATGCACGAATTCGTGCACTGGGCCTCTAGTTACGTATATACGTTAAAAGCCTTGGCTCAGTGGCTCAGTTGGTTGGAGTGTCATCCAGTACACCAAAAAGTTGCGGGTTCAACTCCTGGTCAGGGCATATACCTAGGCTGCGGGATCAATCCTGGTGGGGGGGCGCATATGAAAAGAAGCATATCAGTGTTTCTCCCTCCCTATTTCTCTTTTCCTCTCTCTAAAATCAATAAAAGCATATCCTCGGGTGAGGATTAAAAAATAAATAAAAATAAAAGGTCACTTTATGACATCTGAAGGTGCACTAGCCAGGACTGTTTCCTCATTCAGACATCTGCTACTGACACTGATGCAGTAACAAAGATTTCTAATCTTCTCACATAGAAAACATGACCAATAGTTGTGTGTAAAGTATCCATTACTCTTTCCTCTTTTCTAACGCAATCCCATCCTTATTCAGGCATCGACTCCTCCCACCATTATCAATATTTTTTTCATAGAAACTGGATGGACCCTAGCACCAGTGAGGCCTCCTTGTCAAAGAGTATTGCCATCCCCCATATTAGAGATTGGTTCAGCTAATCCAATTAGTTTATGGTGGTCCTTTAGCCTCAAAAGTTGGTTCAAAAATCCGCTTGTAACCTAATAAGGATCAGTAAGTCATGAAGCAAAAGCAAAATAGAGTCCCTCTCATCCTCTCTGTGCCCATTCTGTGGAGCCTAGAACTTCTAAAGGCATTTTGCAAAGCCGACTCAGGAAAAAACTATTGTACTGGAAGGAGCAAAGCCAAGGAACTACAGAGAAAAGAAGTCATACTCACAGAGTGAAGCCGGCCCTGCACCCCTTCCTTTGTGAGTCAATTTAAAGCAGTGGCATTGAAGTGAATTTCGTTACTTCCTTCCCAAAGTATACTAACTGGTCAGTCTGTAATTTCAGGCTTGAAAAGTTGTCACAACACAGGCCAGTCTTTCCAGGTAATTTCTTATTTTGTTCCCACTCTGAAGGCTAATATGAGACTAGGGAGGGGAAGAGAAGTGAAGACAAGGGAAAGATGGCAAATTAATCTATTAGTTGAACAGAAGTCTGGACTTAGATAGGTATCTACATATACATTTAGAAGGGGGGGAAAGTTTTTTTATTTATTTAACAAGTATACATATGGCACTAACTAGGTACCTCACAGTATGCAGATGTTTTGTAATGTGAATTCATTTATCTTATAAAATATTTATGAGGAATCGTTGTTACTATATCCCCATTGTCAGTTAAAGAAATTGAAGTACATAGAGGTTAACTAACAGGCCTAAGGTCACAGCCAGCAAGCAATAAGCCAAGATTCAAATTATTATGTTATATTAATGCCAGAGAGAGAAGAGATCATTTAATGAGGATACTTTAGTACTATGTACTATATACTATAGGATATGGCATATGCAAACCTAAGATTTGCATCAGAGAAGGTCAGTATTTCTCAAATATGAGAAGAAAAATAAAGAGAACTATTAATCATTTATCTAAGACTAGTGCCCTGGTGCATTGATTTGTGCACATTGAAAGGAAATTAATTAGAAGGTGGCCGGTGAGGCGGGACTGGGTGAGACGGGCCGGACATGCCCTGGAGCCAACTTCCCACAGCCCCTCCTCTGCCAGACGCACCTGGGGCGGCGCCCTGGCTCGAAGGGCATCTGCAGAGTAAGCGGGGTCCCTCTGGCACGTGGGGGGTCCCTCAGCCTGGCCTGCGGGGATTGGACCGAAACCAGCTCTCCAACATCCCCCAAGGGGTCCCGGATTGCGAGAGGGCAGTTCACCACAGCTCAGCAGCTTTGGCGTTGAGTGTCTGCCCCCTGGTGGTCAGTGCATGTCACAGCTACTGGTCAGACAGTCAGGTGGTTGGACGGTCGCTTAGCTTTTTATATAGATAGATAGGTGGCCCTAGCCGGTTTGGCTCAGTGGATAAAGCGTGGGCCTGCGGACAGAAGAGTCCTGGGTTCAATTCCAGTCAAGGCCTCGGTGGCAGGCTCCTCCTGGCCCAAGCCCCGGTAGGGGCACGTTCAGGAGGCAACCAATCAATGTGTTTCTCTCACATCAAAGTTTCTATCTGTCTTTCCCTCTCTCTTCCATTCTCTCTGAAAATCAATGGGAAAATGTCCTTGGGTGAAGATTAAAAAAAAAAAAAAATAGAAGGTGTTTAGGTATATAGTAGAAAATCTGAATAATTTTAATCATCAACTAGGAAATAGTATCAGACACAATTTTCATGTTTGTCCAATACATTGGGTGCTGTTACTCACTCAAGTCTGCCTAATTGATACCTAAATTTCATTTCCCACCACCTTTACTGACTTCGGTTACAGTTCCCAGAGAAGGTTGTTCTAACAAATATTCTCCAGGCTTGGAAGGAAAGGAAAAGAAGGAGGTAGACCTCTGAACTAAGGCTAAAGGAAGCCCTGTGTTCTCCCTGAATAAATCCTCCTTTGAGGTAGATATAATAGAGAAGATGAGTAAAAAGGGACCTTTCTTCAACCCATCATGACTGAAGTGCTTAATGATGCCTTTAAATATTTAAATGCTGCAATGTCTAAATTTTAAAAGGACAAACATAATATTGAGCGTTCAGTAAGGTTAACAGCATAATTTAAGCCCGTTTTGCTTGCTACAAGGAAATTGATCAGAAACAAATCATCAATAAAACTTCCCTGGGCAGTTTTTAAGCTGCCTGGCTCTTTAAAATCAGTCCCTAAGCCCAGCTAAATTCTAAGAAGGCAATCAACATTACTGTTAAATTATTTTGTTGCTGTTGTAGTTAGCATCTTCACTTTATGTCAAATATGTTACCCTTACTCTACTTTTTAAGTTTTCTCTCCATTTCTAGTGTCTGAAAACATGCCATTACATTTATACTCTCCATAGTATATAGAATATAGCAGCTTAAACAAATAAGTCTGAATAAATTAATTTTAAATGCTGCAGAGTGGGAGTCCTAAACAGAGGTTGCAGTTATCACCCTAACCTGCCTCATGCATGCTGCCTGTGGAAGGTGAATGTGTGCTTGGTTCCCCTTGCTCAGAGGCCTAAGTTCACTTTCCTCCTCTGGCTTCGCTGAGTACAAATACTTGAGGCACTATTCTTGGATTTCCTTCAGCAAGGAACGTCTTCTGTCTTCCCAGGGTCTTTCCCATTTTTTAAAGTGCATCGCCAAGTGTTCCTTCCCTGACATAGAAGGAACATTAACTAAAATCAACAGAACTAGGTTTTAGTCCAGTCTCTTATTCTGCTTGCTGTGTAATCTTGGATAAGTTATTATAAACTTCTTTCAATATTACTTTGTTTCTTCAAGCTCAAGGTTGAACTGCAGGAAACACTAAAAACTGATACCTAACCCTAGCCAGTTTGGCTCAGTGGATAGAGCATTGGCCTGCAGACTGAAGGGCCCCAGGTTCAGTTCCAATCAAGGGCTCATACCTTGGTTGCAAGCTCTATCCCTGGCCCTGGTTGGGGTGCATGCAGGAGGTAACCAATCGATCGTTGTTTCTCTCTCTGTCTCTCCCCTCCCTTCCACTCTCTAAAAATCAATGGAAAAATATCCTCAGGCGAAGGTTAACGAGACCAAAAAAAAAAAAAAAAAAAAAAACTGATGCCTGCCCTGCTGGTGTGGCTCAGTAGTTGAGTGTAGACCCATGAATCAAGAGGTCACTGGTTCATTCCCAGTTGGGCTCGTGCCCAGTTGCAGGCTTGATCCCCAGTAGAAAGCATGCAGGAGGCATCCATTCAATGGTTCTCTCTCATCATTGATGTTTCTATCTCTCTCTCCCTCTCTCTGAAATCAATAAGAACATTTAAAAAAAAAACTAAAAAAAAAAACTTAGGCCTAATAGGTCTTATATCCATGTTTTCTTTGACCACCACAGTGTTTTTTTATTTTTTAAACATTTTAAATTATTTGCCAACATTTTAACATTGAGTAGAATGTTTTGAGTACAATCTCAAGAATACAGAGAAACCATTTTTCTAAATCTATATAGCACTTATAAAATTATTTTATTATTAAGTTTATTGTACATTTATCATTTTATCTTTGCTTTTATAATACACTAGAGGCCTGGTGAATGAATTTGTGCACCAGTGAGGTCCCTCGGCCTGGCCTGCGAGATTGGGCCGAAACCAGCTCTCCGACATCCCCCAAGGGGTCCCAGATTGCAAGAGGGTGCAGGCCAGGCCGAGGGACCCCACCAGTGCACAATCGGGACCAGGGAGGGACATATGAGGTTGGCCAGCCGGGGAGGGACTGTGGGAGGGCTCCAGGGCATGTCCAGCCTATCTTGCTCAGTCCTAATCTACTGGACCCCAGCAGCAAGCTAACCTACCAATCGGAGCGTCTGCCTTTTGGTGGTCAGTGCACATCATAGCGACTGGTCAATGGATCAACTGTCTGCCCCCTAGTGGTCAGTGCACATCATAGCGAGCGTTTGAGCGGCCTTAGCATATCATTAGCATATTACATTTTGATTGGTTGAACGGCTGACCAGACAACTGGACATTTAGCATATTAGGCTTTTATTATATAGGACTAGAGTCCCGGTGCACGAAATTCGTGCATGGGGTTTGTGTCCTTCAGCCCAGCCTGCACCCTCTCCAATCTGGGACCCCTAGAGGGATGTCCGACTGCCCGTTTAGGCCTGATCGATCGGGCCTAAATGGGCAGTCGGACATCCCTCTCACAATCCAGGACTGCTGGCTCCCAACTGCTCGCCTCCCTGCCTTCATGATTGCCCCTAACCGCTTCTGCCTGCCAGCCTGATCACCCTCTAACCACTCCCCTGCCAGCATAATTGATGCCTAACTGCTCCCCTGCCAGCCTGTTTGCCCCTAACTGCCCTCTCTTGCAGGCCTGGTCCCTCCCAACTGCCCTCCCCTGCTGGCCTGATCGCCCACAACTGCCCTCTCTTGCAGACCTGGTCCCTCCCAACTGCCTTCCCCTGCTGGCCATCTTGTGATGACCATCTTGTGTCCACATGGGGTCAGTCATCTTTGACCACATGGGGGCAGCCATCTTGTGTGTTGGAGTGACAGTCAATTTGCATATTATTCTTTTATTAGATAGGATTGCTAGTCACAACCATGACATTTTCTGGTGAGTAACTGAGCAGGAATGCAATTGCAATTTTAGGTTCCTGTGGGAAAATGCAATGTTTTTATAATGCATTTTCCAGAAATGAATTGAAAAAAAGTGAGGATTCCTTGTGATTTTGTGATTTTATAAATTCATATGCCCACTAAACTAGATTTAACTCTTGGTATAATTAGTTTTGATTTCACAGTTTATAAGGTTTGCTGATATGATAAAATTTAGATTGTGGCTAAAGTTGTTACTATTTTTTTAAAGCCAGTTTGGTAGCTGTGTGGAATATAAATAGTTGTAATTTGTATCATTGGGGCAGAAATATTAATCATGCTCTGTTAACTGTGATTGTTAGCTATAGTTATAAGAAATGTTAATCATGCTGTTAATCTTAATTGTTCTGTTCTGACTAGAGAAAGCATATTCTAACCTGGCTGAGAAGTATACACCGCAGCCCAGGACATGGGAGTTAACCTGGAATGCAGTCCATTCTCCTTGTCCCTCCTTAACCCTCCTTATCTGAGACTGCCTATTATCATGAAAAGATTAACAACCTTTAACAATGGAGATTAATTAACCCAGCCCGAATTGCCCGTAACCTGTAACCATTGCACACATTCTTATTCCTTTTGCCCACTTCCCCACATCATCTCTGTCCTTCTACCCATCTAAGCAGCTGGCTTATAGGAAGGGGTAGAGCAGATTTTCATAAATGACTTGCTGCTCTCCCATACTGCCAGAATTTTTGGAATAAACACTCATATATGATTCAACCCTGTCTCTGCTTAATTGGCTCAAGTCCTGACAGGCAGCCCGAACCTATGGGTTGTGCAGTTTCAGTATCAAGGCCAACCAAATCTGGTTCTGTTTTCTCTCAGCTGCTTATCTTTCACATGAGAAAATATAGGAAGAAAAAGCCAAAAATCTTAGCAATGTTTACCAAACATCTAAAGTTAGTTTTCAAACACCATTCAAAAAAAGTAGAAAAAGGGAAATGATCCATGGAAAATCCTACAGGGGAATTTTATTTTAAAATTCATTTCACAGTTTAAATGTATATATAAGTGTGCCTGTATGTGGATGCCTGACATACATTAAATAACATAAATTAGATGCACATGAGACTTTAAAGTAAGTAACTTGAAAATATACGATTAATGCATTCCTGTTTTTAGGCTTTGAGTAGGCAGCCCTCTAGGAATTACAAAACAAATTTAGGAAAAGTTTATCTTCTGAAGTAGAATCCATTAGGCTTTTATTAAATGAGTATTAGTTATCTGGATAATTAACACTCTGAAATAACATTTATAATTGTTATGCTAGTGAATCTGGATAGTCTACTAAAATCCTTTCAGGGAAACAAAAAAATAAACGTGTGTGTGTGTGTGTGTGTGTGTGTGTGTGTGTGTGTGTGAATACAAAAAATAAATAAAACTATAGCTTACATGACATTTGAAAAAACTAGACCCAAAGAGTAAAAATTCATTTGTCTCCAGTTCCACTCTTTCAGGAAAGAGTTTCCAGGTGTCCCAATATTTGGCCAAACATGATGTTGTAGGCAGTTAGACAGACATGAGCGGAGCCAGGGTTATGGGCCAGGTACAGAAGGTCACTAGGTGGAAAGCCCCAGGTGTTAGCAAAAGACAATTGTAGGGTGGGATCTAGCTCCAAGGTGACTTTTCCTCCCCTAGCATATCACTGGTCTTGCAGTTTGGAGCCCCTGGCCCTTCCCCCCTAGAAATAACATCTAGCCTCAGTTGTATTTCAGCTCCAGGCCCAAAAGCAACAAAACTGACCACAGCCAATGTGAGGACCAGCTGCATGGAATAATGACCCCCCTGCCCTGGTGCCAGCCAATCCATCAGTGGAGACCACAACCCTGACAGGACACACCTGGAAAACTGCTGAATATTCTATTGAGATCTTCCGCTGGGACCTCCCCTAAAATCTCCATCCTTAAAACCCTTAGGACGAAGGTCCCAGTGCACTCTCCCTCCAGGGAGCATGCCCATGCCCTCCTCTTCCCCTTCCCCCTCTCTGCCCCAGGCACATTACCATTAGCTTCCTCACTCCTGAACTCCAAAGGCCCTTCTTTTCCTCTGTAACTTATTTCCTAAGCCCATTTCTTCTAGGAATTACTTCTTCTGCTGCTGTGATGGACCAAATAAATGCTCTCTTATTGTTTGGATCTTGGCTCTGAATTCTTTCCTAGCCAGAACCCAAGTACCAAGGTTGCTGAATCCAGGTTTGGTCTGACCCACCAGTCAGACACCTGGTTTCGTTCCCACCACCTACAACAATTATTGTAGGTTTTTCCTGTGAGTGTGTTTTGGAGTAAGATTAACATTTAAATTGGTGGTCTTGGTAAAGCAGATTGGCCTCCCCAGTGTGGGTGAGCTGGGCTCATCCCACATGGTGAAGGCCTAAGTGAGAAGGCTAAAAGGCTAATTCCAATGTAACCCTGATGTTTGGGGGGGCTAGCAATCAATCTGTGCAGTAACCTAATGTACATTCTTGATAACCTATAATTTAGTCACTGCCCCTTTCTCCACAATCTGGTCTTGCAAGACCTGTTACCTAAATGCTCACATTTTACAGAGGCCATAAACCATGGACAATACACAACCCCCGGAGGGAGTTATCAGCGCTGGCGCCAGGCCAGGCCCTTAGATATGGTCTCAAAGCCCCCAACACACGGGGCTTTTTGCAAAGCCCACGAAAGGTCCGGAAGTCCCATCCATATTTGGGGGACAAAGAAACTAAAGGGGATAAAAGAAGAGCTTCCACCACATTGGTTTGCTCAGACTTGGGAGGCAACTCCTCTGAGACCGCCGGCGTAGTAAAGCTGTAACTCCATTTCTCTAAGCGTCGCTTGGGTTTCTTCGGTCTTCTACAACATAAGAACAAGCAGGATGATCCTCCCCCAGGAAGAGAGAACGACTCCTGCCTGCCTGAGACATCTTCTTTGGGAGGTATGTCTCCCAAGACCAATTATGCTTGGATGGACTCACAACCCTAAGATGCTCACAACAAAGGCTGAAGAGCAAATCCTAGGTTAAAGGTGTGGACGAAAGGGGCCACACGCTAACCTGACAAGCTCAGGGGAGGCCTGCATGGCGGTCTTGCAAACTCAAAGACCAAAAGTAACCACAAAGGATGGTCTGAAATTATACCTTTAACTAAAAGCAGTCATGGTGGGTAGTCACCTCCTAGGCCGGGTAGCTTCCCTGACAAGGACAACTTAACTGAGCCTATCTGTCTTTTTGCATCTATAACATATCCTTGGAATGTCAGGGTAACTTGTAACTTCCCTTTTCCCCAAACCCCTCAGGCCACAACCAAATGCCCTGGGCTCCAGGACAGGAGACCATAAATTCCTTCTCTGTTATTGATATCACGTTAATTGTTGACTGTTAATTACCCTGTACCCACTAAGTAAAAGAAGTCTGTGTCTATCATTTTACTCTTTATCCAATCCCAGAGGTTTCCCCACTTTACTCTCTCAGGCCTCTCTAATCTATCACCAAGGGATTTCATGTCACCCACCTACCTCTCCTCCTTTGCTTGCAATGTATGAAAAATGGTAAAAACCACCATTCTCTGGAGTATTACCCCAATCCGTTGTGATTCTGCTTTCCGGCAACTGTCGACAGTTTGGCTCAAATAAGCTCACAAAAATTCTTTACAGGTCGGAATGTTTTTGCGTTAACCAAGGTGGGCTCACCTGGAGTACATGCTGCCCATCACCTCTCTAAAACACAACCTCAGTCAATCACCTCTCCTCCCCTTCGCCCCTGCTCTTCATCTTCCCATTCCACCTCTCAACACTGGCAACATCACTAAATTTTAGAATTTTCCACGTCGTTAAGGAACAGATAGTAAGCATATTTTAATCTCAATTTCTGATTCAAATTTGTTAGTGAAACCAAAATATGGTGGTCTGAGTTCATTGTCTCACAAAACTGAAGAATGGATTCACAGACAAAAAAAAAAAACGGTTAGCGGAAGCAAAGTTCACTGAGAGAAGCCAGTCCTGGGAAAGGTGCAGCTGGGGTTTCAGGAGCAGGCCAGTGTCCAGAGCTTCCCTTCCATGTGGCAGCTGGGTGTAGTTCAGCATCCAAGTTAATTAAAGTCTATTAGTCCACGTGTGGAGGCCCACATGGCCATAAGCCACATGGGTGCAGGGGTGCATATCTCCTGCCACAGGAGCCTCAGGAACCCAGAGAGAGAGAGAGAGAGAGAGAGAGAGAGAGAGAGAGAGAGAGAGAGAGAGAGAGAGAGAGAGAGAGGGGGGAGCGGGGGAGAGTGCAATTTTTTATCTAGTGAGAGATACATGCTTGCTAGTTTCTGATTGGTTCTTTTAAATAATTCTGCCTCAGCAACATCATTGGGATTGATTATATGCCTCACTGCCTTGTGATTGGTTATCTGCAAGCTGCCTGTCTTAGTAACAACCATATGTGTGTGTGTGTATATATATATATATATATATATATATTTTAATTTAATATATTTTATTGATTTTTCACAGAGAGGAAGGGAGAGAGATAGAGAGCCAGAAACACCAATGAGAGAGAAACATCAATCAGCTGCGTCCTGCACACTCCCCACTGGGTATGTGCCCGCAACCAAGGCACATGCCTTGACCAGAATCGAACCTGGGACTTTTGAGTCCACAGGCCAACGCTCTATCCACTGAGCCAAACCTGCCAGGGCACAACCATATATTTTAAAGCTGTGTCTCCAGCTGGCGCTCTTCTTTGCCCCACCCCACCCCCACCCCCAGCTGGGTTGCCTTAGCAATTCCACCTAGCTGGATCTAGTTTTCCCTGCCCAGCTAGGTCTAGTTCTAGGTCATTTTGTCTGTCTCTGTGGTTTTTCTCCAAACAGGGCTCAGTCAGCAAGTTGTATCCTGCCCTTGTCTGCAACACTCCACATCCCAGTCCCTCTCTACCTAGCCTTCTATCTCCTCATTAGCACTGACTTTCTTACCCACTGTATTGAGAATTAACAAGCAAGTGTAAACCACGGATAGAAACGATTAATTAACAATATCTGCCATGGGTGAAAGCAGTAGCTGAAAAGTCATGCATTCACCATCCCTGCTCCAGATTTTATAATTGATACCCTTTTAAAATACACATGAAGAACAATGTTGCAGAATCATTTACTCAGATAGCAATGTATCTTATTCCCACTCTTATATGCGACTCTCAGAAGAAATGCAACTGCCATTTTATTACAGGTGCCCAGACCCTTAGCAAAACAAACTTCCAGTTACTAGGTTGGATAATCTGAGTGGGGAGAGGGCATAGAATTGTGTTTGGACTCATTTCCGAAAATGGCTCAGCCTGGAGAAGGAAGAGCAGCTTCTGGGAGACTAGTGAAGACACAGGGAGACTGTGGTTTTCACCTGAGGTGCACATCCACAAACCCTCGCTCCCAGTACCAGAGACCAGGCGGGTAGAAGGCTTTGGAACATCCTGGCCTCAAAGCCCTGACTTCACAGACAAGGCCAGTCTCTGAGACAAAGCTTGAGTCAGTACAGAAACCCCGGATGAAGGCCTCTGAGTCTTTCAGCAGCAGCAATACGTGAATAAGGGAGAGAAGCAGCTCTTTCCAGGAAGAACATTAATGACAACCAACACAATGGACAAGGACCAGGATCTTCTCCCATTTTTCACTCATGTTTGTACAACTTTAAAGAGAGGTAGTAGGTTACCACTGCATCCCCTCCCCCGTACAAAATAAAAAAGATTAGACTAAAAGTATAAGGCTCAAAAGCCACATTTAATTTGTAACAAAAGTATATTGTTCCCAAAAAAATTGCAGAGCAAAATCATACCTAATACACAAGAATTGCAAAACAACAGGAAAAAATACAGGTAAAATAAATAAGTTCAAGTGTGCATCACTAGAAATTCCACAAAGCTGGGAGAAAGGGTCAGAGGATCTCATGGGTAAATGAGAGGAACAAAGGATGAGAATAGTCCTGCTGGCATGGCTCAGCGATTGAGCGTCGACCTATGAACCAGGAGGTCACGGTTTGATTCCCGGTCAGGGCACTTGCCCAGGTTGTGGGCTCGATCCCTAGTGTGGGGCTTGTAGGAGGCAGCCTATCCATGATTCTCTCTCATCATTGATGTTTCTATCTCTCTCTCTTCCTCTCCCTTCCTCTCTGAAATCAATAAAATATATATATTTTTTTAAAAAAGAATGAGAACAGAAGCACTAATAGTTTAAGCCATTTGTCCAAGATCACATAGCTAGTACGAGAGCTGAAACACTAACGTGGGTCTTCTGATTCTTGTGAGACTCACAGAGCCAAGGTGAATCGCTCTTAAGAAGCATAATTCATGTTTTGTTTGAAACTCTGTAGGGGACTGGAGATCAGGTGACTGAAAGTGCTCTATGAGGGCCCCATGCAAGATAAGGAGAAGTGAACAGAGCATCATAAGGAACAGGTGGCCCAACCATAACATAACGTGTGTGATGGATGAGGCATGGCAGCAGACTGAGAAACTGTAGCAGAATTTAGAGTAAGCAGATCTAAATTCGTCTCACTTCTTTGCAGACAGTCCCTAACCTCGTTGAGCTTAGGAAATGCAGCTAATGTACCCAGGACATGGTAGGCACTAGATCAACATTCTCTGAGTAGAGGTGCAGTGAACTTAATTCAAAAACTTAGAAAAGAATCTCTACAACAGATCAAAACATCACAGCAAGTTTCTTGAAGAAAGTGATTCAGGGAGAGAATTATCTATTTGGTGCAGGTTTTTTATAGCTTTAACTTGTGGTCTGTTTTGAAAACAGGTGCCTTTTAAACTTTTACTTATATTTTTTAATGTTAAATGTCTATATTTTGTATATATTACAATATTTTCCAAATTTCTGTTAATTTCCAAATGTCTATGAGATCCTACGAATTCCAATTTTGTCAGGTCCATTAAAATTCAGGAACATAATCCTGAAACCTGACAGAAAATTAACATGTACCAAATTTCATTGTTCTCCAAGTCTTTTGCTAGGCTCTCGTTTTCTATATTTCTACTTAATACTTTTGCTTTTAAAAAAAAAAAGTAAAGGAAAAAGGAAGTGAGTATAAGTAAGTGGAATATATTTTTCCTCTTCATGGCATCCAATCAATCCCAATTGCTGATTAGACTGTTCTCAAAACCTCTTTTTTTTTTTTTTTTAATTTCTTTATTGATTAAGGTGTCACATATTTGTCCTCATCCCCCCATTCCCATCCCACCCCTCTCCCCACGCAGGCCCCAATCCCCTGTTGAACTTAACCGTTGGATAGGCTTATATGCATGCATGCAGGTCCTTTGGTTGAACTCTCCCCCTCCCCCCACCCTCCCCCTACCCTCCCCTATCCTCCCTCTGAGGCCCGATAGTCCGATTGATGCCTCCTTACTTCTGGTTCTGTTCTTGTTCCTCAGTCTATGTTGTTCATCATTTCCTCTAGATGAACAAGATCATATGTCACTAGATATTTACTAATAAGAACTGAATGTGAGACGAGCAATAATAGTTATGCTGACAGGCAAATGAATCAATCTGTAGCGAGCTTCCCCCTGGACCAACAGTTCTTTTGAGACCCAATTTCGATGACCAGTAGTTCCTTATGTGTACATGTCAGCACTGACCCCTCAGCTCTGGATGGTGGACAAATGGTGGTAACGGAGGTCCGACTCCCTCTGGTTTGGTCTCGGCCGAACCCAGGGGCACGGCGTCACCTGGACTAAGGGGCACGTGGCCTCACCCTTACCCAAGGGGCGCGTGGTCTCACCCGGGCCTGGGACCCAGCCTCACCCGGATGGATCCAGGGGCGCACGGCCTCACCCGGATCCAGGATCTGGCTTCACCCGTACCCAGGGGCACGTGGCCTCACCTGGGCTTAGTTTCACAAGGCCTCACCTGGATCCAGGGACACATGGTCTCTCCCGGACCCAGGGATGCTTGGCCTCTCCCAGACCCAGGGCCACTTGGGCTCACCCGGGCCTAGGTGCACGAGGCCTCATCCGGATCCAGGGACACATGGTCTCACCCGGACCCAGGGACGCTTGGCCTCTCCCAGACCCAGGGCCACTTGGGCTCACCCGGGCCTAGGTGCACGAGGCCTCATCCGGATCCAGGGACGCATGGTCTCACCCGGACCCAGGGACGCTTGGCCTCTCCCAGACCCAGGGCCACTTGGGCTCACCCGGGCCTAGGTGCACGAGGCCTCACCCGGATCCAGGGACACATGGTCTCACCCGGACCCAGGGATGCTTGGCCTCTCCCAGACCCAGGGCCACTTGGGCTCACCCGGGCCTAGGTGCACGAGGCCTCACCCGGATCCAGGGACACATGGTCTCACCCGGACCCAGGGATGCTTGGCCTCTCCCCGACCCAGGGCCACTTGGGCTCACCCGGGCCTAGGTGCACGAGGCCTCACCCGGATCAAGGGACGCATGGTCTCACCCAGACCCAGGAACGTTTGGCCACTCCCAGACCCAGGGCCACTTGGGCTCACCCGGGCCTAGGTGCACGAGGCCTCACCCGGATCCAGGGACGCATGGTCTCACCCGGCCCCAGGGACGCTTGGTCTCTCCCAGACCCAGGGCCACTTGGGCTCACCCGGGCCTAGGTGCACGAGGCCTCACCCGGATCCAGGGACACATGGTCTCACCTGGACCCAGGGACGCTTGGCCTCTCCCAGACCCAGGGCCACTTGGGCTCACCCGGGCCTACGTGCACGAGGCCTCATCCGGATCCAGGGACGCATGGTCTCACCCGGACCCAGGGACGCTTGGCCTCTCCCAGACCCAGGGCCACTTGGG
Organism: Eptesicus fuscus; assembly: GCF_027574615.1. Classification (NCBI taxonomy): domain Eukaryota; kingdom Metazoa; phylum Chordata; class Mammalia; order Chiroptera; family Vespertilionidae; genus Eptesicus; species Eptesicus fuscus. Next base: position 56,471,765 of record NC_072476.1, read on the forward strand.
CTCACCCGGGCCTAGGTGCACGAGGCCTCACCCGGATCCAGGGACGCATGGTCTCGCCCGGACCCAGGGACGCTTGGCCACTCCCAGACCCAGGGCCACTTGGGCTCACCCGGGCCTAGGTGCACGAGGCCTCATCCGGATCCAGGGACGCATGGTCTCGCCCGGACCCAGGGACGCTTGGCCTCTCCCAGACCCAGGGGCACGTGGCCTCACCCGGGCCTAGGTGCACGAGGCCTCACCCGGATCCAGGGACACATGGTCTCACCCGGACCCAGGGACGCTTGGCCTCTCCCAGACCCAGGGCCACTTGGGCTCACCCGGGCCTAGGTGCACGCGGCCTCACCCGGATCCAGGGACACATGGTCTCGCCTGGACCCAGGGGTGTGTGGGCTCTCCCAGACCCAGGGGCGCTTGGCCTCGCCCGGGCACGGGATCCAGCGTCATCCGGGTCCAGGGGCACTTGGCCTCACCCGGACCCGGAGTCCGGCCTCACCTGGACCCAGGGGCATGTGGCCTCACCTAGACCCAGGGACGTGAGGCCTCACTTATACCCAGAGGCGTGTGACCACACCCGAGCCCAGAGGCGCGCAACCCCGCCCGCACCCGGGTCTCAGTGGGGCCCCGTCTTCCCGATCCCAATTCCTGCCGGTCAATCCCCCCTCAGCAATTCCCCTGGCCATCCTTCCAGAGCTCCAGTATGGCTGCTGCAGAACTCGTCGGGCGGCGGCTCGGCGAAGCTCCGGTGCATCCGGTGCATGGCGGTGGGCCAGTCTGGCGTCGCTGCGTCGGCCCTTGGGTCTGCATCGGTGGCCGGTCGCCGAGCATGCGCACCTGGCCGCTTCCGGGGCGTTGAGATTCTTGACGGACTCAGAGGTCAGCAAGCGCGGAGTCTCCCACCCCATGTCTCATAGGGGCTCGTCTGTCCGTGCTTGGCTGCCAGTGGAGCCGTCCCCTCAGCCGGAGACCGCCGGGGGAACTGCGCTGAGCACGTTCCAGGCCGCTGTTGTATCGCCTGAGCCATAGTTCTTTTGTGTCGCCTGAGCTGTAGTTCTTAAAGTGTGGTCTTTGGGTCACCGGCATCAGCATCATCCCACATACCCCTCTTTTATTCTAGTTGTAGAGCATCTACTCAGCCAGCCCTATGGTGGTCTTGGATGGTGTCTGCTCTGCTCTCTTGTCGTAGTCTCAAAGTTGTTGTGGTAGGCAACAATCAGGCTTCCGCCCTATGCCTCCATCTTGGTCCTCCTTTGTATAGTTAAGTCTTGATTGTTGTTGGTGTCACTGGGGGGGCTCTCTTTGTCTATAAAGGAAGAGTTGCTGTGCAGGAGACACGTTTATGGGCCGGGTCTTGGTGCAGCAAAGCTTTGGCGCTCACTGAATATTCCCGTTGAATGTGTCCCTTATGCACGTGGTTGAAATCTGGTGTCATCTCCCACAGACCACTAGATGCCCTCGTTTCTGGGTCTCCAATGGGGTGTAGATCAGCTACTGCCTTAGGCACTCAGCAAGGATTACAGCAAAAACTGTAGTTTCTTCCTCCTGTCTGAGTGGCCCTGGAGCAGTCCGACTAGAACAGCAGATCATCTGGTCCGCTGCCAGAGGGCAGTCCACCCACATGCATAAGCCGTTGCTTGGGGCGCAGGTGTGCCTGCAAGACTTGCGGGGCAGGTCTTCAAAACATGCGGGGCGGGTCCCAGGGCGGGGCGGGGTCTCAGGGCGCCAACAGGCCATGGTGCGGCGAGCCGCGATGGCTGTGAGTCTGGTCCTTCTGCCTTCCAGGTATCTAAGTCCCTTCGTTCCGCACTCCAGCGCAGCAAACACTGATTGCTGGGCGCACCTCTGCAAGAGACCCGCCTCTCCCCGCAGGCATCTGGGTCTCCCGGGGTTCACCAGAAGATGGGTTTCAGGGTGATGGAGAGCTAATCTCCCTTAGGTTTGGAACAAAAGCCCCTTTCCCCCGCCACCAGCCAGACCCACGCACCTCCACACCTCATCCCCTCCGATTTCGCTGGGTGCGAGGCAACAGAACAGCCTTTAACCTCCGCCGCCATCTTTTTTGTACTTCTTAATCCCTTCATTTCAGTCAACTCTACTGAAGTCTAGCGCCGCCGGGAGGTGCACGGAAAGGGCGCCCGGGCCTCCGTCCGGTGCGCGGTGCGCGCGTCCCGCAGAACCAGGCGCACGAGGGCCGCGCGGCTGGGACGGGCGCTGGGCGGCCGCCGAGCTCCAGGCACCGCCATCGCTGTGTTCCGGACGTCGCAGCCGCGGCGTCCCTCCAATTTATACTTCTTAATCCCTTGAATTCAGTCAACTCTACTGAAGTCTAGCGCCGCCGGGAGGTGCACGGAGAGGGCGCCCGGGCCTCCGTCCGGTGTGCGGGGCGCGCGGCCCGCGGCACCAGGCGAGCGGGGTCTGCGCGGCGGGGACGGGTGCTGGGAGGCTGCCGGGCTCCGGGCGCCGCCGCTGCGGCGGCGTCCCCAGCGTCCCGGGCCGGGCGGCCTGCGGGGGCGGCGGAGTTGCGAAAGTTAGTGAGTTTCCCAGGGTTTCGCCCGGAATGGGGTTCAGTGCAATCGGAGCCGGTGCTCAGCGCACTCCGGAGCCTTTATCTCCTTCCTGCCAGTGAACTCCGGCCAGGTCATCAGCCGCCCCCTCCTCTCCGGTTCCATCCTCCCCGCAGGCGCATGTGCTCGTGTCTCCGCCCGTTTCTCCATACCTCAGGCTTTTACGGCTTCCCCGACTGTCCCCGTGGCCTTCTCCTTCTCCCCAGCTGTGGGCATTTCAGTCCACCAACTTTCCTGTGGTTCTGGACGATGTCCGTTCTGACCTCTAGTTGTATTTTTGAAATTGTTGTGCCCGGCTGCAGGTTAGGTGTTTAACCTATGCCGCCATCTTGGTTTCTCCCTCAAAACCTCTTAAATGAGACAATTTTTGTATAAAATTTTCAAATCTTCAGCAACTATTCGGTGACCTTTACATATATAATTGTACTCAATTTTATTTATTTTTACCAATTGTGGAATATATATATATATATATATATATATATATATATATATATATATATATACTAGTATATATATATCACAAAACTACGTTAATAATGGACATACACGCCTATTATATGTGCTTTATAAGCAATAATTGCCATAATTCATTTAGCTACTTATTTCATACTACAATATAAATACTACAATATAACTGAAAAACAGGAGCTTCCTCATTTGAATTACTTTTCTTATTTGACTAGTTTTATCCACAATACATAAAATAGATTAGAATGTGACTAAACTGCTTCTTAATTGCTCTCTGAACAAGTTCTAAATACTTCATTATTATCTAAATAATGTGTAATTGTGGGTATGACTTCAATATGGAATAACCTGCTCTTGGCTTTTATTTCTTAAGAGATATCATATCACTTAAATTGCTTTCAACCCAGATGTGACATCTTCTGTACATTGATAGATGTATTATTGATATACATGGTCTAGATGTGACAAATTGTCTCTTTTTTCTTTGATTAAAATGAATTATCACACTGCAACAGCTAGCTAACTTATCACTCATTCACAACACTTCAGTTTTAAAAAGCGTGTTTCACGAATACATTTGTGTTTCTATATATGCAACCCAACTTCATTTCTCCTGACCCACAAGGCATATAAACTTCTACTCCCCTGCAATGGAAATCTATTGTGTGACTCCCTGACCTCCTTTCCACTTCTGGTCACAGCAACCCAATTTTCCTTTGGAGAATCTCCCCGAACCAATTTTCAGTTGCTGTGATATGAGTAGGGCTGACCTTATCAATCCTTCAACCACCCCACCCCTAAGAATAGGCATATGAATTTTGGGCAAGCCCTGCCCATTTTGGCTCTTTCTTGTCCTTCACTTACAACCAGAGACCTCTGATTAACATGCCCATGACCTGATTTTCTTTCCATTTAGATAGTGTTATTCAAGATAGGATAAGTGGGTAAAATAATTTGGCATCTCCGTTACTTAACACAACAAAGATTTAATTTTGTTCACATCATAGTCCAATACTAGTTGGGCTGCCTCTTTTACGGCATAGGTATATTATTTTACGACATAGTTTCCAAGGTCCTACCAATTTGGGCAGGGAAAGCAGGAAAAGGCATCCTGGCTCCTCAGCAGCTTGAAATAAATATGACATGGGTCACTGCTGCCCACAGCCCATTGTCCAACCTGATCACTTGGCATCAAACTAACTGAGGAAGGCTGGGGAAATGTAGAGCAGCACATCCATACCCACTGAGCAGCAACTATCTGTACCAGACAGGGCTCTCCAGAAGGAAACAAACAAACAAACAAAAACAGTAGAATGTGTGTGGGACAGGGGAGGGGTGGGAGAAGATTTATTTTAAGAGACTGGCTTACATGATTAGGGGGGAGGAGGGATGCTGGTATATCTGAAATCTGCACTCCAGCAGGCTGGAGACTCAGACAGAAGTTGACACTACAGACTTGAGGCAGAAATTCTTCAGAAACATCCGTTTTTGCTCTTAAGGCCATTCATTAGTTGGATGAGGCCCATGCACATTATTTAAAGTCAACTGATTATAGATGTGAACCACATCTATAAAATATTTTCCCAGCAACACCTAGATTAGCATTTGATTAAATATACCACATACTATAGGCTAGATAGGTTAACATATTACATTAACCATCACACTATCTCTGCCAAAGATCAAATGATTTTTATTTCTTATTTTCTTCTCATAATACTGCTGTGGAAACAAACATCTCTGCTCTATGGTGGGAGATTAGAGTTATGTCCTATTGTTCAACATATTCCATGTATCTCCTATGCCATGAAGCTAAATGTTTTAACAATACAAAAATATTTGTCTGGTCATCAGGATGCTAATTGACTTCTAAAAGCTTAGCTAAATTCCTGCATTATATTTTTAACTCCTTCCATTTAAGTATTCATTCATTTATTCAATTAATATTCTGAGTACCTAGTCTAAGCTAGATACACCAAAGGTCCCCTTTTCAGGTCAGATATCTTCATCAGCATACTAAGGGGGAATAAATAACCATGGTAAGAATTTAATGACAAAGCAAGAGAAGCTACCTTTCATGGTTTCTGTGGATCAGGAATTTCAGAGCAGCTGGGCTGGTAGCTCTATCTCAGGGTCTCTCCTGAGAGCACAGGCCGTGCTGACTGCTGCTGCAGTAATTAGGAGGCTTAACTAGGACGGCAGGTACTACTTGCAAGGTGGGTCGCTCAGTTATCTGGTACGTGTTGGTGCTGGCTGTTGCAGGAGACTTCAGTTGTTCCCTATGTGGGCCTCCTATTAGAGCTGCCTGTGGGTCCTTACAGTTGGCTTTCCCCACAATGAGAGCTGCAGAAGGCCAAACAGAAGCTTCAATGCCTTTTATGACCTCGGCTTAGAAGTCACACACTGTCATTTCCACTGAATTCTATTGGTCACAAAGATCAGCCCTGTGGTCTGTGTGGGAGGAGACTACACAAGAACTTGGGTTCTAGGAGGTAAGGGTCATGCAGGACTGTCTTAGAGGCCAACTACCACAGTAACATGTGCCAGTCCTTTGCTTGAAAAACCTTTTGTTTACAGATTCAGCTGGCTCACCCTACGAAATACGTTATATGGCTCCATAATTTATATATTCAGATCTGACTAGATCATGAGCTGAGATTTCAGTTAAATTTTGCTTGGATCTAAAACCACTGCCTTAGGTGAGAGAGTAACAAATGAAAAAGACACTCCTTTCCTCACTGAACTGGTAGCCCAGAAATTCTTTGAAGAGTTTCAGCTGGAAGCCGTGGACACTAGACAAAAGCACACACACACACACAAACCAGTCATCTCCCTCAGCCCCAAAAACACTATTTTAGGACTCACCTCCTAAAGTAGTGTCCTGTCTTTGGTGACAGGAGCAATACAGGTAATAACTATTATTTGGGCATTTACACATATTTACAAAGTTTAAAAACTATGTAATATTGCCTTATGCATATGTCTTAATATTCCTGAAGTTTCCATCACATTGCAATGAAAATATCCAGATCACTCAGTCTCAAATAAGATATAAATGTTAATAGAATAATATTTTTTTATTTTTTTGTAATGGGTACAAATTTGAAATGTGATAATGAAGTTCATGGAAGCTATTGGAAAGGCTCCAATAGCATGGAAAAAAATGTGATAATTGCCATTATGAGCTTGGTCATCATTAGGCTGGGTTATGTCAGCAGTTTAGTTCTAGTTCTTATATTAATCAGTTATAACAATAAACCAGTTATGTACTAATATCTGTTTCACAAAAGATTAGATAGAAAAAATGCTTTGAATTAGAAAAAAAAAAAACCTCACCATATAAATTCAAGAAATCATTCTGTTTCTCCTTCCATGTCTACAAGACTTCTCCTAAGTCTGTTTACATGTAGACTACCCCCATGGGCTGATAATCTATTCAAGGTCAATATTAAACCAGATAGTTCAATTAATAATGCTGCAGAGACTTCTTTAAAGAGATGTTCAGAATAAACTATTTATAAAAATCTTAGTTAATTGGCCAAAGAAATGCTTAAAATTTTTCAAAATTAAATAATCAATGCTTTAAGGGAAAATTGATAGCACTGTATGCACTTTCATGATCCAATTACTAGAAAATTATAATTAAACTTCTTTAAAATTGTTTTCAACATGCTAATGTACCATCAGATTCATTATCATTGTCTTTACTTTCAAAGGAATTCATATAATATCAGTGGAATAAACACAATCAACATGGAACTCATTTATATCCAATTCTCCTTTTCCCAAGGCCTTATGCTATAGGTTTATGTTGCCTTTGGACTGAAAACAGAAAAAAAAAAATTGTTGCTAAAAAGAAAGAGAGCTTTTCTAGTTCTTTCAGAATAAGCAGAAACAGAACAGACAGTGATATGTCAAATGGCTAATTGTTTTATCATTATAAACCCAATCTTCCGTAGACAATAATAAAACTATACCCAACTAATCTAAACTGCCAAACCAAATAAATTTTCATTTATTTCAAATGTTCAGAACAAAGGCACCAGTGCTTCAGTTCAAACCTAACACACAGCATAATTGCTACCGATATAACTATAATAATTAATCTCATCAACTCCAATTAAACCTTAATGATCAGATCTCTGGGATTTTCTTTGGAGTTCATAACAGGCAAGAATTTCACCTGACATGAAATCATCCACAGGAAGCTTACAGTGACACTGGCTGTGCTGCTATATTAAGCTACACTAGACTGTGCTTGCTTGACTAAAAAAAGTAAAACATATCCTCAAGTTTCATAATATTTGTTGAGAATGATACAGAAGAAAAACTTAAATGGTGAATATTAGTTATCTATTGAAGTGTAACAAATAACCTTAAAACAAGAGCATTATCTCACCGTTTCCAGTTGGGAGTTAAGACAGTTTAACTGGAACCTCTGGCTCTCGATCCCTCACAAGGATCATCTTGGATGGCTACCATCAATCTACAGTACATCATGGTATCTATCATTTGTCCTTTACTGGGTAAAATGTAAGTCATAAACATAAATGCACACTCCACATAAATAAGTATATTCAGGATCATCTGATTGAACATCTATCTTCTCAGTTAAAAATGTTCAACCAGATGATCCAGAATATACTTATTTTTGCTCATATTAAAATTTTAGATTATTTTATAATCTAAAAAATGCAAAATATCAACATTCTCATTAATTAATATTGAAAATTACCCCCCAAGTTCTATACCTCTTCTTCTCATAAAAATAGTAGAATAAAAACAAGTAAAAGTGATATTAAAAAGGATAACTTGAATAATATTAATTTAAGGTTAACTTTTCTAGTATAAATAATTTGCTACACTTGTTTTATTTACAATTACTAATTATGTAACAGGCATAACTCCCCTTTGTCACCAGCTTGGGATGCAATGATAGGCTCCAATCTATCCCTAAATCATGGGTGTTTAGATACTTTTCTACCCCTCTCAGATTTCAGTTATTCCCTAGAGCAGTGGTTCTCAATCTTTCTAATACCACGACCCTTTAATACAGTTCCTCATGTTGTAGTGACCCCCAACAGTTATGAAGTAGCAACAAAAATAATTTTATGGTTGGGGGTCACCACAACATGAGGAACTGTATTAAAGGGTCGCGGCATTAGAAAGGTTGAGAACCACTTCCCTAGAGCAGTGATGGCGAACCTATGACACACGTGTCAGCACTGACATGCATAGCCATTTCTGATGACACGCAGTCGCATGCCGAGGATGAAACATTTGCTGCTCCTGAGGATGAAACATTTGTGACTAGAGTCTTGGAGTTAGTTTTTTCCTCAAAGTGACACACTACCCGAGTTATGCTCAGTTTTTTGGCGAAGTTTGACACACCAAGCTCAAAAGGTTGCCCATCACTGCCCTAAAGCTTTATCAGGGTCCCAGGAATATCCCATGTGGTAGTTAGGCAAGATTCTACACTTATACCCATGTCATGAGGTACCCTGATCTGGTCATCAGCCAGATAGGTCCAGTCTCTGTTCCTGGATACTCCACAGTCAATGCCCAGATCTTAGAACTCTAACATTTTTCTACCCTTCTTAGAAGCATAGACATGGAGGGGCCAGTAGGAAAGGAATACCTTTCAACCCTCACTAATGACTAGCCTATCACCCAAGGACAGACAAAGGGCTTCTTGATAAAGCATTTTTTAAAAAAGAAAAACCATTAGTAAAGTTTCTTTGGTGAGACCTTCTCTCTACAATATTAAATGTCTAGCAGCACATCTCAAAGATGACAGCAAAACAATCAGATATTATGATAATGTAGTTTTTAAAGAACCATTGCCCAAGTATATATTCATATTTACTTGGTGAACTGCAAGAAAAACTTGAAATACAGTACTTAAATATAGTCATCATTCCTCATTGCCAACAAAAGGAAACACTAAACATCTTCACTTCTAGGTATTTACCCAAGAGAAAAAGAAGTATACCCATGAGAAACTTGGACAGGGCTTCCTTCCAGTGTTTAGTCCAGCCTATAGAAGACCTTGGAAGTTGCCACTCCATGATAACAAGTAAAACACTGAACTGAAAATTGAAAACTCTTCTTAGATCCTTCAGGAAATTGAAGTTATGCAGCAGGCTTTGTTAAGAACAGAATGCTCTGGTGTATTTCAAAATGGTTCAAATGGTATTTTTCTCCAGTCTTCACTGTGAGAGCCTGGTAGAGCTCCTAGAGATAAATCTCACAAAAGTGTGGGTGTGCCCCCACCTCAGACTAGGCTCCCCTGGAGGTCCTAACTCTCAGACTTGTCCATACGGAACTTCTAGCATTTCAGCAATTACAGCTTAGGTGTTCTTAACTCATACTGGTTCCCACGGAGGTTTCCATTCATGGGATTCTGCTCCAGTAAGTTCTGATTCTCAGTGTCTGCCTGTCCGTCTCCCCAGTTTTGGGGACACATGCACTAAGCTCTTTGTGTGTGTTGTTTTCATTTCATCATTACCACAATTCTTCAATGTCTGTACTTTCTGTATATAACAATGATGAAATTGAAACGCAGAAAGACTGTACAGTAACTAAAGTCTGAGCCAAGGCTGTCCCAGCTCCAAAGCTTGTGCTTTGAACTACAATACTGTATGGACTTTTCAAACCTGTTTCCTTCAATATGTCACCTGACTTGATAACCTTCTGAGTAAAATGAAGGAAAATGAACAGACTGGATCCAGAAAAATCTGGATATTTCCTTAATTTGAACATATTAATGGACTTGAAGAAATCAAAGAACACTGAAAACACACCAGGGCTTCAGATTGTCCAACAGGTCTGTAATCTAAAAAATGTTAAGATAATCTCAAAGATCCCTTTAAACTCCAAAGTATGTGTGTCTTCCATTTTGAGTCATAGTTTTTCTTTACCTTAATTTCTATCCATTGTAGAGAAAACTTATTTTTTTCCCAAAATATATAATATTTGAGGAGAAAAGATCACAGATAATTTTGCACTTTGAAACACCATGATTGAAAAGTTCTCTGGTGGGTGTTTGCATTTTGTCTAACAATTGCATTTGCATCTTTTGAACAAATGCATTGGGTGGGTAAACACATGGTCATTTCCCCATCAATATTACCTAATCAGGTAGACAAACATGTACTCACTTTGTACAGTTAGAGAAGTTCTGGGCAAATGAGCATAACTCAGCCATTCTCATTTTCATCTATATAATCACTGTGTCAACTTGCTGAATTAGAAAAGCTGGATTTTTTTATTTTATTTATTTTTTTTAGTGATTTAAAAATAATTTTATAGACTAAGGTAAAAAATAGAATTATTTTTCCTGGATAAAAGACTTCCTATTTTCTGAGAAGAAATGTTATGCTGAGGATGTTTTAGTCAGGCAGTTATGACAAGAATCCTCAAACATTCTCAGAAAAACCCTGAAATGGGAAAGTATCCCAAAGGTAGATACTTAAGGCTGGATTTGTGACACATAAGCATTCTCTGGTGATTCTAAGAGATAGCTGAGGAGGACATTGACTTTTATTAGTTATATGTGTGGGATATGACTGAGTCTTAAGTCTCTCCTGTAGGACAGAAATATAAGAACAAACAAGTAGTGATGTGCTGGTAAATGTTTAAGAACTGGGTTGCCAAGAAAAATAAAAATCCCTGATTTGTAATGTACTGTGTGCTGATTTCTGAAATATTGTTTGAGACAGTAAGAGTAAAAATCAACTTGGACTGGAAGACAAAAGCCACTCTGTGGAAGGACAAACGCATAAAGCCAATCACAGAGTTAACAGGACCAATTGCTTCTCCCAAGGTTATGTGGCTGTAAAATGTGATAACAACCTTCTTTATGAGAGTGATCACTACTTTCTTACCAAGGACATGCCCTTTGCTCTTCCCACTTAGATGCCCAATTGCTAAACCTTCCTACCTCATGGCAGTAGGAGACCCCTAGTTAATCCCCACTTCTAATCCTGTCAGCAACCAACCCAGAATGGATCTCCCCTTCCCCTGCTCTCTCCTCTGAATCATCCAAAAGTAGCCCAACCATTCTGGTTCTCTCCTCCCCCTTGTTCAGGGTGACGCCGCACAGTGTCTCCAAGTGTGCACCCTTGTTGTATGTCAATCAACAAATCAGATTTTGTCAGACCACAGGCTGGAAGTCTTAACATTTTCATGGTCTTAATACTCCCACCAAGGCTGATTTTAAACTACCAATGTGATGTCCCCGAACACGAATTTCGGAAGAAATGGCCACAATCAGAAGTAGATACAAGCTAGTTCCAACACATCACTGCCCAGGTTACATTCTCAACAACCAGGGAAGAGATACTCAAATCCCTATCTTCTACATCAGAAAACTGAGGCTCAGGCCCTGGCCAGTGTGGTTCAGTTAGTTGAACATCCTAAGAGGTTACAGGTTGGATTCCCAGTCAGGACACATGCCCAGGATGTGGGCTCGATCCCCAGTAGGGGGCATGCAGGAGACAGCTGATGTTATCGATAATGATGTTTCTCTCTCCTTCTCTCTCCTCTCCCTCTCTCTCTAAGATCAATAAAAAACATTTTTAAAAAGAAATCTGAGGCTCATAGAGTTTATATAAATTGTTTAAGTTCACAAAGCTGGTAGTAGAGCCACCATTTAAATCTGTGTCATTCTGCCCTGACTGGTTTGGCTCAGTGGATAGAGCGTCGGACTGTGGACTGAGCGGTCCCAGGTTCGATTCCGGTCAAGGGCATGTACCTTAGTTGCAGGCACATCTCCGGTGGGGCATGTGCAGGAGGCAGCTGATCAATGTTTCTCTCTCATTGATGTTTCTAGCTCTCTACCCTCTCCCTTCCTCTCTGTAACAAAATCAATAAAATATATTTTTAAATAAATAAATAAATAAATCTGTGTCATTCTGATTCAAAATACAGTGACCTTTTAACACTTCCCTGTTTAACATAAGATCATCTCTCCTTGTAATAGTAATCATGGATATCAATGTTTCTAAAGACTGTGCATTCCATTGCTTGTATAGACTGCATTTTGTAGCTTTCTCGTATATCTTCCACACACTGTATGGAAGCTGTGTAACTTCAGACAAAGTATTTATTGTCTTAAAGTCTCAGCTTCCTCATCTGTAAAATGGCGACAAATATAGTGCCTACCCCTTAGGGTGGTTATATAGATTTTTGAAATTAATAAATGTCAACTGCTTAGGATAATGACTAACATGTAGTAAGTACTTAATAAATGTTGATGTTAGCTATTAAAATTATAATGCAGTACATGTAAAGTGCTGAATGCCATTTTTAGGGGGATTCAACTTAATAAGTTTCTATAATACTCATTAAATCATTTCAGATTTTCATATACAGGTGAGATGGTTTTAAAAAAATTTTTTATAGTCCTGTTTCTATAATCCATTGCTGTTTTACAAACCAAAACTTATTGGCTTAAAAAACAGATCCAGAGACAGAGAATCATCGATCAGACTGTGAAACCTCAGAGGGAAGGCAGGGGAGGGTGGGGGGAAGGGGGAGAGATCAACCAAAGGACTTGTATGCATGCATATAAGGATAACCAATGGACACAGACACCAGGGGTGAGGGCATGAGCGGGGGGAGAGGGGATGGGGGCATAAGGACACATATGTAATACCTTAATCAATAAAACATTATCCTTAATGGCTTAAAACCACGATAATGTACTATTTTTTTACATTTCTGTGGGTTAATTGGGTGTCCCTATTCTCTGTAGTGTGAGCTGAGGTCTCTCCTGTGGCTGCATTCAGCTGGAAACTTGGCCATGGAGCTCTGGCCTCTCCTTGACCCAGGGCCCTTTACCCTCCAGGGCCATTTCACCTGGCCTCTTTCGCTAGCAATATTGCCTGGACTTCCTTACACTGTGGTATCTGGGTTTTAAGACAGAGTTTTCTAAGAAGACAGCTTGAATGTGCAAGCCCTCAACAAGCCTAGCTAATATCCGTTGACCACAGCCGGTCACATGGCCAAGCCCAGAGTCCTTGTGGAAGGGGCTATACCAGTGGTCGGCAAACTGCGGCTCGCGAGCCACATGCGGCTCTTTGGCCCCTTGAGTGTGGCTCTTCCACAAAATACCACGTGCGGGCGCGCACGTACAGTGCGATTGAAACTTCGTGGCCCATGCGCAGAAGTCGGTTTTCGGCTCTCAAAAGAAATTTCAATCGTTGTCCTGTTGATATTTGGCTCTGTTGACTAATGAGTTTGCCGACCACTGGGCTATACGGTTAGTATTGAGAGGCACTGTTTTGGGGGGCCACCACCAGTGCAGAGTCTGCCACAGATTCTTGTGCATTTTCGTGTATAAACCCCTTTCAGAATCAATGAGAAGATGCCAAATAACAGATTTTATAGAGAGAGCCTTTAGTCCTGTGAATAATGAAAGCAGAATTGGAACTGACTGAAGTTCCTGACAGTCTGATTCTCTGCGCCATATGTGCATGGCCTTATCATATGATGAGAATTTAGAAATAATGGCAAAGTCATTTTAATGAGCTAGGGAAAAGTGAATAAATTATGATCCCCTAAGTACCCATTTCAGCCTACCTCTTTATGGACTGAAAAAAATGTGTCACTGATTATGACAGTTACTCATCTAACAACACACACATAGTGCCATCGTCATTAGCGTTGCCATTATAACCATTACATTTTTATTAATATCTTCTCCCTGAAATTTCCATTTGAAAGCCAAATGGTAATTTCATTTTGAAATCAGTCCTATGAATGACTCCAGCACAAATTTTGCTTCTGAAGTCAGCCTCCCATGACCAAAGCTGGCCTGTTTCACTTTTTTCTTGTTCCTTTCCTCTGCCCTTCTGGGGTGAAAAAGAAAAAGCTATAAATAAACAAACAAAGCTACTATTTTATGTCTACCAAAATCATAAGCAAGATTTAATTACATGGCTCTAAAATAGTCATTGCAAATTTACGACTTAAAGATATTTCATTTTCTATTTATGTGCAATTCCCACACTCACAGTATAAAGACTTACAGCTAATGATGAGAAAGTTCACACATTATTCCCAGTAGCATGAAAATATAATAATAAAGTTGCATTAATAAGAGATCCTTTGAAAAGTTATGTAGAAGTGAGGAAAGAGAAGAACATCAGAGGCCTGTGGGAGCCAGAGGAGTAAGCTTTGGTGCCTCTCCTTTACCCAGGGCACTTCCACATAATCATATGTTTTTGTAAAACTTACAAAATGAGGATATGTTCTCTTATTTTAGGACCTGTGTCTCTTTCCTCTCTGAATTCCCCTCCATCACATGTCTCCTCATGTTGGGTGGCATTTGAGTGGCTGTGGCATTCTTGACTCTGGTAAGAAAGCCAGGGATACATGCAGGTGGGGTTTTGTGGGATGTATATGTGTATGGCTTACAGCCACATCGCCGTATAGCTAAGTTAGTGCCAGTCATCGCAGTATTGGAGAGGCTTTCAGAAATAAACACTGCAAGCTCGCTCACTGTGGTGACAGGAAGGGGTAGGGCAAGGTCCTACCTCCATATGAATGCATCTTATAGTATCTGGTGTGGAAGTTTGTTGATAGGAAATACACAATTTGAAATTTACAGACTAAATTGTCTTTCTCTTCTGAAATGTAATAAAAAATACACACCAGCCCCCGGTTTGGCTCAGTGGATAGGACATCGGCCTGCAGACTGAAATGTCCCGGGATCGATTCCGGTCAAGGGCACATGCCTGGGTTGTGGGCTGGATCCCCGGTGTGAGGCCTGCAGGAGGCAGCCAATCAATGATTCTCTCTCATCATTGATGTTTCTCTCTTTCTCCCTTCCTCTCTGAAATCAATAAAAATATCTTTAAAATTTTTTTAAAAATACACACCCAAAAAAGAAAAGAAAAAGAAAAAAAAAATACACACCAAAAATCTATTGGTGGGGGGAGGGAGAGGACAATGATGTACACAGATATGTCAGGCAATTAGTGAATAAAAAATATGTTTTCTTTGCAGATTTTGTGATATTTATGGTATTTGTCAGCTTTAAACTTTTGTAAATTACTGTGATTCCTCTCCTCAAGCCAAATATATATTCACTAATTTGGAAATAGTACTTTTGTATTCCATTAAAGAACATTCCCCAAGCTGTATAAGCAAACGTGGATTTTCTCCCAATGGTAACCAATCTCTGATATAGCAAAATCCTCTTCTAGTTGAGGCGTTAGCCATTGGACAATAATAAAATCACGTTGAGTATTTCCATTTTTCTTCTCTTTGCTCATGAAGACTGATCCATTCATCTATAAAATGTGACTCTAGTCTCTTACTTTCACTTTAAACTCTAACACATAGGATTATAGATAAATTTTGGCCAGAGGTAGACCATTAATCCTGACTGACTGACTGTATTAGTCTTCTCTGGAGAAACAGAACCAGTCGGATGGGGGAGGCGGAGATTTATTTTAAGGAATTGCCTCACAGCACTGTGGAGGCTGGCAAGCAGGAAATCTGCAGGGTTTCGTTTGTATGCCAACCGAGGCCTGCAGGCTGAAGACCCGGGGAAGATTTGGTGCTGCAGCTTGAGTCTGAAGGCAGACTGCGGGCAGCTCTCTTCCCCAGCCCAGGGCAGTCAGGATTTTCCTTGAGCTGTGATGGGTGAGACCCACCCCCACAGAAGGGGCTTAATCACAAGGAACAACAACCTGTAATTATTGGAATCGAGAGTCTAGGTCAGTGGTTGGCAAACTCATTAGTCAACAGAGCGGCAAACCGCGGCTCGCGAGCTACATGTGTCTCGAGAGCTGCAGTTTGCCGACCACTGGTCTAGGGTAATCTGGTTTACGCAAAGTCTACTGATTTAAATGGTAACCTCATCAAAAATACCTTCACAGCCGAAGACTAGTGTTAGATCAAATATCTGGGTGCAGTGACCCAGCCGAGTGGACACATCCAGTTCACCATCACACTCCACGCACAGTGAAGGTGGGAAGGAGCATTGCTACATCTACTGAAGTCACGACATGAAAATATATGTATGCCATATTGTATTCATTTGTGAGAGGATGGATTCTACGCAACTGAGTATCAAATTTAACCGAGGGGACCAGATAAAGAACACAGGAGAGCTTGTGTGTAGATACAGAGCATAGAAAGAATGTCTCAATTTGGGCCAGGTCATGAGATGGGCCCAGTCCCCAGGACACCTAGACACAATAAACTACTTTGACTTGTATTTCCCCCAATCGCTTAGAGAACTGCAGACACACAGAGTTCACAACCACGTGAACCAGGATCCCTTACAGTCCTAATATTCTATAACTCAATTTAATGTTATTAAATAAGATTTAGAGAAGATGGGAGAGGAAAAATTGAAAAAAGAAGATTTAGTAGCTCCGAAGTAGATGTGTTAGTGGCATATGCTACCTTTGGCCTATCTATTAAATTCTCACTGAAAAAAAAAAAAAAGAGAGCTTTGAGAAGCAAAGGGGATTTAAAATCAGACACTTTTATAGTTCCCATCATAGTTCAGAGTAGCTGACTCTCTAAACAATGTTTCAAAGAACTGCTTGGAAAGTAACTTTTAACAAGTGCTAACAGAAGTTAAACACAAGCTAAGCACCCCTTTAAAAAAAAAAAGAAAGAAAAAAAGCACCCCTTTTCAACCCAAAACTTCAACATTTTGAAATGGTAGAAAAATCTTTGAATACATTTTATTAGATGCCATAGCATCTTAGCAACATCCAATTGCTAAGGAGAAATTACCACTCCAAATTCCAATATTCTTGTTAAGAGACTTATCTTTTAGCCTGGCCACAGCCATCAGGTAAGCCAGGATGGTGCTTACAAGTACATCCAGGAGCTGTGGAGGAAGGAGCTGTATCGCCAGCTCTCTGTGCTCCAAAGACCCCCTGCCCCTCACCACCCCTTACCCCACCACCACCCTCGCAGGCTGGGATACAAGGCCAAGCAAGGTTAGGTCACATATCAGATCTGTGTTAGCCGTGATGGCTGCAAATGCCCAGTTCCTAAGGATGCGTGCAACCCACAGCAAACCTGTCCATCATAGGGTTAAACAACTAAAGTTTGCTCAAAGCCTTCAGTCTGTGGCCTGGGAGCACACTGAGCATCATTGCTCTGAGAGTCCTGAATTCTTACCGGGCTGGTGAAGAGCCCACATACAAATTATCCGAGGTTAGCCTCACCGATCCATTCCCTAAAGCCATCATGGAATCCTGGCCCCAATGGGTCACCGAGCCAGTCCACAGCAAGGGCTGACATCTGCGGGCCTCACGTTCTGCCATACTATCGGTGGTTCTCACAGTGTGGCATGGAGCAGGCGAACACTCTCCAGCTCCCCTGTTACTGCTAATGTGAGAAATGTTTGTGAAATTCTTAGCTAATAAACAATTTAGGACAGTCGAAAAAAAGATAATTATGTGCCTTTTAAAAAAAAACATTTTAAAAATATATTTTTTATTTTAGAGAGGAAGGGAGAGGGGGAGAGAGATAGAAACATGAATGAAAGAGAATCATTGATCAGCTGCCTCCTTCACACCCCTTATTGGGGATCAAGCCCGCACCCTTGACATATGCCCTGACCGGGAATCAAATCCTGACCTCCTGGTTCATAGGTCGAAGCTCAACCACTGAGCCACACCGGCCAGACTTTTTTCTTTAAAAAAAAAAACAAAAACACATATGTATTTTAATGGATTATGAACCTTTTAGTTCATATTTTCTTCAACAAATATTATGCTCTTCATGCCACTGTGCAATTTACCGTAATACATGTTGCCTATCAAATATAGCCTGCAAACATGCTCTCCCAGCAGTCTTTAACTTGATTCCCCTCTGCATTCTGGTCAAAGTCTGACTGTACATCTTTCTCCTATGTTTCTTTCACTCTCCAGCTTATACGTCCTCTTTCTTTATCCCAATCCAAATCTAATACCTCATTCAAAGATCTGATCAAATCTTAACCCCTTAATAAATGTGAGTGCATAGAAAAGAAGCATCAAGATAATAAGGCATTCAAAATTCATCACAGTGGTTTTTCAAACCCTCATCTTACAAGACACTGGTTTCTCACATGCTGAATCTAAGATATTTTAACTACTAAAATCTTAATATTGAAAGCCTTTTCCCAATCTTCATATAATTAGTAGATAAATTTTTTGATGCTAAAGAATTTATTTTATCCATTTAAAGTAAAATTTTAGTGTCAGCTAATACCCACCAGAGTACAAAATGAATGTATTAATAAATGAATACTAATAAAAATTGAAAAAATATTCATTTTATCTTTTATTAGAGGCTCGGTACATGAATTTCGTGCACTGGGGGGGGGGTCCCTCAGCACAACCTACATCTCTCACACTCCAGGAGTCCTCGGGGGATGTCCAACTGATGGCTTAGGAGGCGGGAGAGACTCCTGCCACAGCCGCTGCACTCGCCAGCCATGAGCCCAGCTTCTGGCTGAGTGGTGCTCCCCCTGTGGGAGCACACTGACCACCAGGGGGCAGCTCCTGCATTGAGCATCTGCCTCCTGGTGGTCAGTGTGCATCATAGCAACCAGTCATTCCACCATTCAGTCGATTTGCAGATTAGCCTTTAATTATATAGGATGGGTATTAGCTGTCACTAAATTTTATTTTATTAATATGTTTTTATTGATTTTAGAGAGAAAAAGGGAGAGGGAGAGGGAGAGAGAGATAGAAACATTGATTGGCTGCCTCCCACACGCCCCCCCCTCCCCCCCGCACTGGAGATCCAGCCTGCAACCCAGGTATGTTGCCCCAATGGGGAATCAAACTGGTGACCTGGTTCATGGGTCAGTGCTCAACCACTGAACCACACTGGCCACACTCAAAATAAATTTTTATAGAAATTCTCTACAGGCTTGGACGTTTCTCACATCGACAGAGTATACAAACAAATTTAATTTCTTTATCCAAAGTTTTAACCCTGAGCTTTATATCCCACCAAAGACTTGCCACCATAGGAGACCATGCAGAGTCAGCCAACCCACCACCATATCTTGTTTTAGAAATGCAGCATGTATTTTTTGTTTATCCAACTGTAAGTTCTTCAGATGCTTGGACTATGAGTTTCGCTTCTTTTGTATCCTCCACACTATTATTGGCTTACCAGAGCTGCTTACTAAACCCTTATGACACTGTTTTTCCTATCATTACATGCCACCCTCCAACATCAGAAGACCCGGAAGTCTTTACCCCACTACCCACCTGCCTGCATGGGTCCTCCCAGAACAAACCCTAAACTGCTGGTCTTTTGACCAGAACCAAAGAGTAATTGAGACCAATGTTTTGTTTTGTTTCCCCCCAGGGTGCTCAGTTTCTCTCCTCACTCTCAACTACTTTAAAAGAACCAAAAGAAAAGAGCAACCTCACCCACCATTTTCTGGCAACTAGTAAGTAGACCTTTGGAAACCCAGAGTGCACTGGCTGAGAACAAGAAGAGCAGCATCAACAACATTAACAATAATACTGACCTGTATTCGGTACTTAATTCGTATCAGGCATGTGCTAAGTATTTTACATGGATCATCTTCTTTATTCCCCTTAATGCACTTGTGAGGGAGGTTGTGTATCTGGATGGCCATTTTCCATAAACCCGGAAGTGGCTATAACATGGAAGAGAGACCAAGGGTACCTGAAGAGGCCTTGTGCCGGAGGCAAAGACCAACAAGTCGTTAGCATAGTTATGCAAGAAGTCCGCTGGAAGGCTAATGGACTTTCATATTCAGCAAGGGCTGAAAATCAGCATAATATTGCCCTGCTTTTGGCCGAATGGCTGAAGCCAATCCCCTAACCCAGTGGTCGGCAAACTCATTAGTCAACAGAGCCAAATATCAACAGTACAACGATTGAAATTTCTTTTGAGAGCCACATTTTTTAAACTTAAACTTCTTCTAACGCCACTTCTTCAAAATAGACTCGCCCAGGCCGTGGTATTTTGTGGAAGAGCCACACACAAGGGGCCAAAGAGCCGCATGTGGCTCGAGAGCCGCAGTTTGCCGACCATGGCCCTAACCTGATAATCCTTGTATTGCTTACCAAACTTTACCATTGATATGCCTGTTTGCTTTGCTAAAGGGCAAATGTGTAGTCTAGTAAATAAAAGCTAATGGGTCCGGGGATTCAGAGAGCCTCTCCGCTAGAGAGGAAGGTCTCCGCCTGGCTCCCCCATGCCTGCTAAATTCATATTTCTTGTCTCGTGTGTCCGTTTGTGCGCAGCCCCTTCTCCAGACCCCGAACCCTAGCCGCAAATGGATGCGGCGTTCACAGCCTTGCAGTTGGGATGAGGAAGAAAAAGCAGCTTTGATGACTAAACTGCAGACAGGAGAGGGAATGTCCCAGCTGATGCCAGCAGGGATGCATCATGACACCCAGGACCACATGTCCTTCCTCCCTTATCTTAGCACTACTGAGAGGAAAGGGAACACCTTGTATACATGGGCGGGGCGGGGGCGGGGGTGGGGGGGCAGGGGGGGGGGACCCTGAAAGGACTGAGACTGTTTCCACCAATAGGTGAACTGAGTGTTCATAACAGAAATTAATTCCAGTTATGGAAAAATAAATGTGTATTTCTTGCACATCTGAGTTTATAGACCTACATGGTAATATCGTGCCTATAGTTCAAGGAAAAAGAACTAAGATTCACACAGATTCAGACACTTGTTCAAGATCATTCAGATATTCAGTGATGGCATCTGGATTTTAAACCATAATGTCTGAGGCCAGAGTTCACTCTTTTGAGTAATGGATATATAAAAACACTACAAATATAATAGGAATAGTCAGACACTTAAAAGGTAACCTGACTCAGTATAATTTCTTCCAGAAGTAAGGTCCTTTCTTTGGTTCTCTAAGTCACCAAGAAAAGGCATAAATGTACCTGGATCATAGCACCGCCCTATAGAAATAGCACTCAAACTAAACATATAATTCTAAATTTTCCAGCAGCCACATTTTAAACAGTAAAAAGAAAAAGGTAAAATTAATTTTCATATTTCCTTTATAAAATATCCAAAACAGCCTGGCCTGTGTAGCTCAGCGGTTGAGCATTGACCTATGAACCATGAGGTCACAGTTCAATTCCTGGTCAGGGCACATGCCCCAGTTGCTGGCTCGATCCCCAGTAGGGGGCATGCAGGAGGCATCCAATCAATGATTACCTCTCATCATTGATGTTTCTATCTCTCTCTCCCTTCCTCTCTGAAATCAATAAAAATATTTTTTAAATGTAGTGAAAATGAATTAGAATTCATACAAAATCTGAATTTTTTAAAAAATGTATCCAAACATTATTATTTCACAATATAATCAATATTTTAAAATATAAAACTATTTTACATTCTTTTTTATATTAAATTTTCAAAATCTGGTGTGTATTTTCCTCAAGTGAGGTATAATTGACATATATTAGCTTTGGGTGTACAACATTCTGATTCAATATTTGTATATATAGCCAAATGATCACCACATAAGTCTACTTAACATGTCACCACTCATGTTCACAAACTTTTGTGTGTGTGATGAGGACTTTTAAGATCTACTCTCCTAACAACTTGCAAATAGTCAGTACAGTATTACTAACTGTAGTCTCTGGTGTGTATTTTATACTGACACCACATCTCAATTCAGATGAGCCACGTGTGTCTGGACTGTGCAGGTTGAGATTAAACAGAGTAAACTGGAGATTCAAATTCATAGCGAAGGACGACTTATGCCCTCAGTTCATGTTGTCCCCAGACAGTGCTTCCTCCGAGCGGCAGGAAGCACAGCCCTTCTGTCTGCCTTTCCCAGAACTTTGTCTTCCTTTGTAAAATGTCATATTTTTCAGGAGTCAGCTTAGCACTTTCTTTTAGGAAAACAACTTTCACTTAAACTTTTCTTCTTTCACTTTTGCTAACAGCTTTACTGAGGAATGATGGGCATACAACAATTTACATTAAGTGAGAAATTTTTTATTTTGTTTTAGTAAGAACAAAAGTTTATTGTGCCTTTACCACATGCCCTGCCCTGCCTTAGCATCTGTTAATAATCTCAATGAAGTCTTGCCACCTATGAGGTGGGTACTACCAGTATTATTTATCCCAGTCCATATATCAGGAAATTGAGGCTGAGAGGACTAAGGTTACTTGTCAGTGAGATTTGACTGGAAAGTGAAGGCACCTGAATTCGAAACTAGGCAGGCTGTCCACTTAGCATACAGTCTTCAAGACTATCAGTCTGAATATCAAGAGGAACTAGGAGTGTTTTATTGCACCATAAAATGCCAGAGGCAGAGAAGAGAGGAGGTGCTGGGAGATTCTCATATAATTACCTAGAACATTACAAGAAACAAAAAAAAAGTCTTTATGCAGATTTCTGGCTAAGCTCCCTGCAGAGAAGGCCTTTGTCTACTTACTTATATAGGCCTTTGACTATTCAGTCTCTTCTAACCTCAACATTTGTAAACAATGAGCTTTACAATAATTCTGCATAATGTTTTTTTAACACATTACAAGGTGAAAGTACTTTTTAAAACAAAATACTGCAAGAGAACCTAATTTTTAGTATTATGCTCTCGTGATACGGTCAACTTTTAGAACATAGTTTCCATGAGATGTAGTCTCCCCCAAGAACAACTGCTAGACTGTTTTAGAAGCATGAGGACTGCCAGCATTTTCCATCTAAAGAGGTTCCTTTCCCTTACCCTGCCCACCGCCAACCCGTATCACATTCATCACCCCTAAGCAACATGGAGAGAACCCCACCAGAGCCTACGCGGCATTCTTCCTAGACTCAAACATGTCTGAGCACTTCTGGCAAATAGATGAATCCGAGCCACGAGAAATCTGTGTGGTTTTCTTTTTCTTTCTTTTTTTTGGGGGGCGGGGGAGGTGCGAGGGGGCGGGGTGGAGGACAAAGAAAGAAAAAGAAGTGAAACTCCTGGTTTCTTTTAATAAAAATATCCTGGGTAAGGAGCGAGAGGAGTATTCAGTGACTTCCACTTTTCCTCCCAGGAACCGTTCACCCCTCCACTCTCCCTCCCCCTGCTCCAACTCCCTTGGCCTACACCTCCCCTCCCTCCAGGAACCTGGGCCAGAGCCTGAGGGGAGAAGCCATTAACAAAAATGTAGGAGAGCTGCTTAGCCCCAAGGTCTGAGAAATAGCGGGCACCCAAAAGGGTACTGCTTTGGAACCTCTGAAAGATGATGAAACAGAAGGTAGGAATTTTCCTCATTTGGGGAGGAAGTCCGTACAGATTTTTGAAATCAAAGCGGGAGAAGCCTTGGCATAACTAGAGCTCCTGCACCCCAGCAGCATCCAGGACGGTTCCAGCCCCTTAGCGAGCAAAGCCCCAGTGAGCTCAGCTGGCCTGGGCATCTCAGGGGCAGCACCCTCACGCCACGGTCAGCAGCAGCTACACTCCCACACTTGCCCCAAATGTGTTGTTACAGAGAACCGGAATAATCAAACAATGCCGGAGAGTTTGGAGTCACACTTTATTACGCGCAGGTCCAGAGGAAAATGTCTCTCAAATTCTGGGCCCCAACATGGAGCAATTTTCCCTATTTATATGTTTTTACCTTCTTTGTCTCCCAAATATGGGGTGTTTCCGGCCTCCTTTGCAAGTTCTTAAAGAGCCCCTTTGTGCTGGGGCCTTGAGACCTCAACCAAAGGCCTGGCCTGGTGCCAGCACTGATAACTTCATCCGGGGAAGGTTTAATGGCCTCTCTGAAGTGGGAGTAGTCTTATTTTCCTTATTATTTAAGCAAGCAAGCATTTACAGAAGCCAAATAGCAGGGTTAAAATTTCAAACAGCAGTTTTTATATAAGATGGATGCTTCAGTGTGACTGCTTGGTGGCTAAGAGAACTGAGGGTGAGCGCTTATGGAAATTGATGGAAACTCCCAGAAATATTGGGATGGGGATATCTGGAGACAGCTGGAGGTTCTACAGAGGCAAGTTCAAGCAGAATCAGAGAAACAGGGCACAAGTTGTGAGCCTAATTTAATTCCTAGTTTTGTGTGACCTACGCATGGGTTATACAAGCACTGTGCTATCCTCCTACTTACTCCAGCTCATGGTAAGTGCTCAATCATTGTTCGATTTTTTTTTTCCTGACCTTGGGAAAGAAAATTAACATGTCAGTGGAGCCCCAGAGAGATCATGTGTGGGAAGGCATGGCAATGGGATGAGTTAGGGATTGTGTCTGATGACCCATCTTCCGGGGACACGCTTCCCAACAGTGGTGACTCCTGACCCTGAACCTCAGAGGACAGATGCTGAATGAAAGGCTCCTCTTTAGTCAGTTCTTAAATCAAGAAGGAAGGGAGCAAAGGAATTGGTATTTTGGCAATTATTATCAATACACGTGAGAACAAAAAAATAATCCCACCTAATAAATCAAGTTTAAGGGGAATTTAATTGCTTTAATAATGGTTCTTTTTAATATCTCATGTTTGCTTTAATCAACATTAATCTCGGTTCCTCAGTCCTATAACTGAACAAGAAGTGAGTCACACTGTTTCATAAATTCAAATCATTGTTGTATAAATACTAGTAAATGAAAAAATGATTCATCCTTTCAGATTTCTCTAACCACAACTGAGCTGCCAATAAGACTAACACCAGGAGTATGTGTCCACAAGAGGGCGCCAGAAGCTGACTTTCCTTACGTAATCTCCATGGAACTAGTGAAGATTTTTGAGTTTGATGGCAAAGTTAAAGACAGGAAGGAGTCAGATCTATGTATAAAAGCAGTAGGCAGGTGCATCTGGTTCACATGTTTGTTTTATGCTAATGCTTAAATAGTACTGAAATCTCCATAGTGGTTCAGGATGTAAAATATGTAAATAGCAACATCTGAGCAAGGGAGATAGTGGTATCATTCCATTTGAAATTGCCTTGCTGAATACAGTGGGGCTTTTGTTAATGGATTAATTTCAAAAAGCTTTCCTTCAGTTAAAAGAAAACTCCAATTGGTGTTTCAATTATTAGAATCATCGGTACATATCCTTTTATGCAATGGCAA
Organism: Eptesicus fuscus; assembly: GCF_027574615.1. Classification (NCBI taxonomy): domain Eukaryota; kingdom Metazoa; phylum Chordata; class Mammalia; order Chiroptera; family Vespertilionidae; genus Eptesicus; species Eptesicus fuscus. Next base: position 56,496,841 of record NC_072476.1, read on the forward strand.
AACTGTTACATTAAGCCACAGAGAGCATTAACGAGGTATCTATGGTGGTATAAATCATTGCTAATTTGATAAGCAATGCCAATTTTAAGGATTTGGGTTTTGAAGTGGCTCTAAAATGTAGACTACAAAGACAATATTTTTAGAATATTCTGTTACCAAAAGAGACAGCAACAAAGTTGTTTTTTAAAGGGAAAGACAAAAATACGATCCAAATTAAAGTAGAAATTGATTTAAATAAGTGTTTTTAAAAAGAAAAAAGGAAAGGTTAATTGTACTGAGGAACGAAGAGCCCAGACACTTTCAGCAGGGAAATGTCAAGCGGATGATTCTTAGGACAGGTGCGCACAGTTTAATTCAGATTATCAGTCTCTCACACCTGTAAGCAGTAACTATTAACAACTTACATTATTTTATTGTACCCTGCATTTCTCCTTTCAGCACTAAGAGTTGTAACCTGAACACCACACCCTTTATTATGGGAAGGTGGGGTGGTATAGTACTTAGTCCTAAAGTTTTGCAGGTTGTTTTTTGTTTGTGGGGTTGTTTTTAGACAACCAAACACACACACAAGATTCAAAAGAACAAACAGCTCAGATTAGAGCAACATGGGTTGTGGGGTGGGGTTTTTGTTTTGTTTTCTTTTGTTTTTTGTATTGTTGGAGGGTTTTTAGGGTTTGTTTGCTTGTTTGTTTGTTTTGGAGAGTATGTTTTTTAAAGCTGGGGACAGAGAAACAAGAAAGCACTAAGGACAGAAGAAGCAACAGGAAAGAGAGAAGGCGGGGCTGCTGTCAGCTCACCGGAAAGTCAGAGACAAGGGGGGCTTGGAGACAGGTTCAGGGGGTTAGCCTGGGACAAACTGCCGCTGCCCATTGCTCCCCTGATTGCAAGTCTTGTGGGGACCCTTAGGGTTTCAGAGAAAGAAAATCCACTGGAAAGGAGGATTCGAGTGGGTGTGCCTCAAGGAGGGCGAGCCAAGCAACATGTTCAACTCAGAGCCCACAGGGCAGTGGAAGCTTGGAGCAGACTCTGTTTAATTCGGCTCTCAGTATTTTAGTTATCTGTTTTCACACAAATAATTACCCCAACCCACAGCGACTTAAAACTACACAGCTTTATGACTCACAGTTCCTTTGGGTCAGGAGTTCAGGAGAAGCTCAGCTGGTTCCTGTTCAGTTTCACGAGATTGCAGTCAAGATATCAGCTCAGGCTTGAGTCATCTGACCGCCTGATTGGGGCGAGGATCCACCTCCAAGATTGCTTCCTCACGTAGCAACTGGAAGGAGGCTGTGGGTCCTTGATTATGGACCTCCCCAGAGAGCTAGCTGCTTAATGGTCCTCACAGCATGGCAGCTGGCTTCTCCCAGATCGAGTGCTCCATGAGAACAAGGCCACGTACGGTCTAGGACCCAGACTGAAGAGACACAATCACCTCTACAGTATCCTACTGGTTACACAGGTCAGGCCTTTCCAATGTGGGAGGAGACTACATAAGGATGTGAATCCCTGGGGGCTCACACCAGTGAGAACTCTCTTGAAAGCTGGTCCTATACCTGGCTCCCCCGGTGTTCTGGATATTCATGGCACTCCCACGTGGCCAACCTAGACGTAAGCAGAACGGATGTGTCTCTACCAAGGTCCCTTTTCTATCTCCTTCCCCCCACAGCTTCTATGATTCTCTTTATATCACTTTTCTCCTCACCTTCAACCAAACCCTATAGTCTGTCACTGGGTATCTCCTAGTTCAGCTCTTTTATGTTCTGTTGCCAAATGTTCCAGAGATTTTCATTGCTGTGGGCAGAAAATAAAAGAGAGAAAAAATGTTCACTAAGGCCAGTTTTTCAGATTCTCAACAGAAAGCCATTAGCTTCTTCATACTCCCAAGATTAACACCTCTTAAATAGCTCCTGCATTTTATTATATTAAAGAATATTTGTCTCCTCCTTGAGTCAAATTTCCAAAAACCCTGTTTGCTCAGTTTCAATATGAGTCAGGCTCCAGGTAGGATGGGGAATGGGGTGCAAAATGAGGAGGGAGGAAGGGGAAAATATTCCTGTGCAACAGTTGTAATCCATAAATTATTGCTAAATTATTCCTTTGGTATACACCTTATCCAATAAAATATAAGCTCCCTAAATGCAGACTGTGTCTAGTCATTCACTACTTTAATCCCAGTACCTACCACAGTGTCTGGCACATAATAGATACTCAAAAAATCATTTATAATAAAAGAGGCAGGCACTTCAATGATATTATCTGAGAGAATAAAATTGTCTTCTCATGGTAATCTACTAAGTGAAGATTTGTAAATCGCAGTTAAAATATAATTGTGATCTGAGATATAATATATTAATGATTTTAATATTTTGCCTTCTTATATAATTAACTAATATAAATGCTTATTTCTTGGTATGTATTTATAATGCATCATAACTTAAGAATAAATCCAAACTTTGTCATTCACAAAATCATTAATTGAGCACCCCACTCTATGAATGAAATCTTTCTACAGTTGGTCAGTAAGTAAAGTTATACCCATTAACAGAATTCATCATCAGATCATGGAATAACTTAAATATTCCTTATGGTATGCGTACCATAATGGAATGATTCGCCAAGGGGTGCTGCCTCAATTCAAACCCACAGCCCAACACAGAGCCATCATCTGCAATGGGGCTGAGGCCCCCCGCATGCGGGGCACTCGGTGGGCTGGAGTGTAGGGTATGGCACCCCGTGCATTGACCAGTATTCAGGAAGAAGAGAGGCCTCGGGGCTGCTATTCCCAGTGCACCTATGGCAATGTCCCACCCAACCCAAGAAGAATGGACAGACACCACCAGAAACAGCCCAGGGAGAAGGAGGAACGGATCCCTCTGGGTCCCAGTCAGAATTAGGGAACATCACCAGATAATACAGGAGGAGGGGGGCGGTATTTTAAAAGGGATGAGTTTTGAAGGTAGGGCAGGATGCAGACAAGCCTTAAGGGAAAGTGTGAGTCACTGGGACGGTACTGCTAGCACAGCCAGAAAGGCTTAGAAGAGAATGGGCTGCTGGCACCGGGGGAGAGAGCGGTTAAGGAGCTATGACCTTTCACGGCCAGCCTCGCCCTTCTCCCTTCCTCCAATCTCCTGCCAAAACACAGACAGGAGGGTTCCAATATATCCGAGACAGGACACAGGACAGCTTTATTTTATTCCTCTCTGAGTCCTTCACGCATAACACAGTGCCTGCCAGAAGCAATGAGCTCATAGGAGCTGTTGTTTTGTGTGAACTGAGCATAACCCCCTCCTTCATCCCCCATGCTGTGACGTCATAATATTGAGGGAGTCTTTCTGGAAAAAAAAAAAAAGGTAACATGGTGTGAATTTTACATCTCTACATAAATACATGTCAAGGAAGCTCCCTAAACGAGCGTTGTGTCAATAATACTAAATGTCATCACTTAGGATGTTTAATGAAAAGACAGTGGTTTCTCCTTTCAATTATTCTTCTCAATAAAGTAGGGATTCCAAGGCAGAAGAATCTATATTGATTGCCATGTTACTCAATCATTCTATTTCCATTTTTCATGGGGGGAAAAATCAGTCTTACAAAAGAAAAAAGTTGTTTAATTAGTAGTTTAGACTTAACCACAACTGTGTAAAGATAGAACTGAGTTGTCCAAAGTAGTAGCCACTAGTCACATGTGGCTATTTAAATTTATATTAATTGATATTAATTCAAATGAAATATAATTTAAAATGATGTTTAATCATATTCCTCAGTCTTACTTGTCACATTTCAAGTGCCCAGTAGCCACATGTGTTAGACAGTGCAGAACAAACGTGTCCATCTCTGTCTGACGTTCTACCGGACGGCACTGAGCCGAGGTGAATGACCTCTCAAGGTTCTTCCAGAATTACATGTGAAACTCATAGGACTAAAATTAAAAATGACCGCACTTCGGTTAGGTTATTCTGACCAGGACTGAGGTATGATCACAACATTAGATTCAAACTACTAATAATGGCTAGCAACATGAAATATTTGATTTTTAGAAAGGAGACCAGTAGCTGCGGTGAAGTTATATTTAACAGGAATGATGTAAAGTTTAAGGTCATAATATCATGGGGATCCTTTTTAAGTTTATTTCTCTCTTCTTATATAACAAGCGGTTCTAGGATAAAAGTCTTGAAATTTTGTCCAGTGAAATCACTTATTCACATCTTAATGTAAACAAAGAAACAGATGCAGTTCTAGGTATGCTGGAATTAATTTGCCACATCATTCAGCCCTTATTATAGCACTAAAGCATGATCTTACCACGTAGGGCAGGATCTGAAATAGGATGCTTTGTGTTGACTCCTAACTTTGACTATGGCTAAGAAAAACGGAGAAATATCCTACATTCTAAAGGGCTTCCCCAGTGCAAAGCCAACAGGATCTCACAGAACCCACAAGGTGTGAATTTTACATTTCTAGACAAATACATGTCAAGGAAGATCCCTACTCAGCATGAAAGTTAGAGAGTCATTGAGGAGGAGACTGAAATGAATTCAAGGAAGACAGTGCCACGGTGTCTCACTTCGCCCTGCTGTGCAGGAGGGGGCAGTGGTGTGCTGCCCCAAAAGCAATGCAAGGAAAAGGAGCCCTAATAGTTGGTCACGTTTTAAAAAATACTTCTCAATGTTTAGGGATCCAGTTAAAAAGTTAGGAACCAGTGAATAAAAGCTAGTATGTACTGGGCATTTCATATGTTCCAAGGACTGTGCTCAGTATATTACATGTACTGTCTCACCTCAATTAGAACTCATCACACTAAACACTGGGTCTCATTTTACAGATGAAAAAGTCAGATTCAGATTCCCTAGGGATAACACCCCAAATCATAGAGCTACCAAGTGCCTGAGCAAGCGTTTGAATCCAGATCTGCCTGATTATAAAGCTTGTGCCGCAGGCACTCTACCTGTGGCTAATTTTTTGTTGTTGTTGTTGTTGTTCTTTTTAAATCTACTGCAGCATTCTAAACTATGCTTAATTTTAAAGGTAAAAATATATATGTAAACAAACAAACTATGCTTTTAAAGGTAGAATAAATAAGGGAATTTTGCTAAAACCTGAACAATCAAAACTTTTACTGCTGAGTGTGTAAGAAATGTCTCACAAAGAGCAACCCAGATTTCCTTTTGATTGTCGCTGTAAGGAATTTGAGGAATTTCTTAAGGGAGACAAGAACATTGTTCTTTTCCCAAATTGGTTCTATAAATTCAGCAAGTGAGTGAACACATTCAAGAACAAGGGATATGGCAGAACAGGCTTTTCAATCACTTCGGCTTCAGAATGCTTTGTGCTCTCTAAATCCTTTTGATCATTAAGCCAGCAGTAAGTGGATGTCTAAGTTAGAACATTTTGAGGAATATTTTCCAGAAAGTTTGTAAGAAATATTGCTCCTTTGAATTGAATAAATTTTCTCCGGTAATTTATTTGAAGGCAGATGAGCCTCTGCTCCAAGGAGATAGCCTACTGTCATTAATGTATTGAATCCTATACAATGTCTCAGAAAATAATTGGCTGTAGTAAAACTCAAGGGTAGAGAGACAGGTTTGCTGAGATGATACTTAGAGATGCAGAGCCAGCAATGTCTCTCAAATTAACATATTTGTCCTAATATTGCTCCCATGTTGCAGAGTGGTGTAAACTAGCATTGATGCATTTTTAAAATTTGGAAGGGAAAAAGAACTATTGCCTGATCTCCCATCTATCCTGTTCTTTACATTTGTCCTATTCAGCACAGCAACGCTGTACATATGCAATACTTTGTGTTTGCAAAGTGTATATGAGGAAAGAGCTAACAGAAGTGAAGTATATCGATCTACGGTCCAGCTGCTGGCTCTCATCTCCATTTCTAGCAAAAGATGGCTGCTGGTGCATTTGCAGATGAAAGGAAGGACTTCTCTTAGTACTCTCTTCAGATAATAAATTTTAGATGTTACCAAAGATTCACAGAAATTAAAAATTAGAGATGATTTTAGAAATCATCTCGTTAAATTCTCTTATTTTTCATAGAAAGAAAGTAAACCCAAGGAGGTCAAATAATTTGCCTAAGGTAACAATAGGTTTGGATATTGAAAGAGCTGGGATTAGAAATTAAACTTCTTTCCCCCCAAGGGCAATTTTAGAGCAAGTGATTGCCTGAATTAGTTTAAGACATTATACCTACATCTTCAGAGTAACAGTGCACATTTTAGCTAAATTTTGCTTTATGAAATAAAGAATATTTTATGGGATGGAAGACTTTAACATCTCTATTTTATGAGTATAACCCAGTTCCAGAAAATATTTTGAAAGAACTATAAAAAAGTAATAGTTTCCTTAAGGAGTGACACATATCAAACCCATTCTATTAAAAAATGACAAGAATTGAGTATTGTATGCACTTTAACATATTCTTTCACCAGGAAAAATCTTTAAGGAAGTCCTATAATTTAACATTTCTGAGCATTACTAGATTGTTCATCTGAAAGTCTCTGTGATATTTTGTTTTTGCTTTTTTTTATCTCTAGCTGGATTCAGAATTCTGAAAGCATATTAAATTTCATATTATGTAATTTTAAAATACATAAGAAATAATATAAGACAGTCAAGACTAAAAAGAGGTATTGAGTAGAATGTTATAAAGTTACACCAAGAAGCAAATGTCAATTTAAGGTCCATATTCCCATCTCCAGTATTAGCCTTTGAACTTAACAGAAAGTATTTTTCTTAAAAACACAACTTATCATGAAATAGAAGAATATCAAATCAAATAATATATATTGTATGTTTAAATTTTGCCCTAATGACATTAAACGGACCAAGTAATTGTTATTTTATTTTTTTTAATATGTTTTTATTGATTTTAGAGAGAGAAAAATGGAGAGGGAGAGGGAGAGGGAGAGGGAGAGGGAGAGGGAGAGGGAGAGGAGAGAGAGGGAGAGGAGAGAGAGGGAGAGAGATACATTGATTGGTTGCCTCCTGTTGAGGCATGTGCCCTGACCAGGAATCCAACTGGTGACCTTTGGATGCATGGGACGATGCTCAACTAACTGAGCCACTCCAGCAAGTGCCCAAGTAATTATTTTAAGTTACTAAACATTTGTATCTGTAGAAGATAGCAACATAGTAGCAAACCTAAAGTTTAATGACTTGGAATCAAGAGGAATTAAAACATAATGGATGAATATGATCATGTCAAAAATATAAAGTATCTGATCTGAGGGGGCTCTCTCAGGTCAAATTTGTGACAAATTGACATCAAAGTAATAATAGTGCTAATGAATTATTTGCATTGAAACAATTTTATGATCCATAAAATTTAAGAGGAGAGAGAAATTGAGAAAGAGAGAAGATATAACATTAGTTTGGCAAACTATTAACAATTGGTAAATCTAAGAGATACACTTGTATTACTCTTTTCAATTTTATTGTAATTTTGACAAATTTCAAAATAAAATGTTGGGTAAAACAGCATCCCTCATAAATACATATATTCATTATATATATATATATATATATATATATATATATATATGTCAGAAGAAAAAAAAATAAAGAATAAGATCAGAGGCCTTTTGGTAGAGAACTAAAATTCAAATAAATAGACCAAGGTAAAAGCTCAGAGATGATATGGACATTAATTATTTTTTTAAAGAATATATAAACAATAGTGAAATAATCTGCTTGCTATCTATGAAAGAGTAATTTGAAGAGGCTAATTTTAGTGCTGGGTTTCTAACACTCTCCAGAGGGCAGAGAAGTTTGACAAACAGAACTTTGTGTTGACGTGGCAGTTAAATGACCATAATGAAACTGAAATACCCGGTACCAGCTACGATGGTACAAGTCATTAAATTACCTAATTCCCTGCTCATGAAGATCATTCTGTAGATTCTGAGGGAGAAAAGAGATAACCCATGTTGGCTATTTGGTCATGGTCTGTCCTTTTGGCAGATATATTTTCATTGTCATTCTGATTAATACATCAGTCTCCTCTAAGTTTCAGTGAAAATACACGGTTACATATGTCTAGGGGATTAAGAAGAATTGTGTTTCTGAGCATTTAGATATGGAAATAGGGGAAGCAGAACCCGAGGCATGAGAGAGAGATATCAGAATGTTTTCTTCAAGTAGTACCTTTACTTTATTATTAAAATTTAGTAATAATATCGGTAAGAAACTGATGTTGGAGGGTAAGAAACACCTTTCAGTGCTATAAACACCTTCAAGAAAGGCAAACGACCTTTAACGCTCTGTCCTATAAAAGAGCACATAGCATCTCAATTAAGAGAGAGATCTCAACAAGGTAATTTTTCTTTTATTTTGTTTTTCTTTTTGTTAACAAGGTCATTTTTTTTAACTCTCATCTGATTGCTTTAGTCTTTAGTTCCCATAGAAATGAGTTGAAATTAATTCAACAAACATTTGTTTGGTTTTTATTACATGTGAGGCTTCATTCTGGGGACTCAGCACTGGCCCCTGGTCTCATGGAGGGTTTATATTGTCTAAAATTTATATTTAAAACTCTTCAACATGGAGAGCAAAGTAATTTTCTTTCATATGGGCCCTTAACTTTCAAACCACATTCTATTTCATGTGTGACATTGGCATAATAACCAGTATATCAAACTATTCCAGTTTCTAGCACGACACCAGAAGAAAAACTGGTGAGATCCCATAATGACAAATCCACATCTTGTCAAATCTAAGTCAGTCTTAAAACTAACTAAAATGTTCAGGAGATAATTTCCTGCCAGCTGTGCTAGACCTTTAGTATTTACCCTTTAACAAATATTGGCCATATAAATTGTTTCTGAGACCACCTACAAGAGAGTTCTGTTTAGATACCCAAGGAGGGAATTAGTGATGGTAGAATAAGAAGTTAACAGGATATCAGCACTGGAACATGACCAATTTATAAGAATCACTTTAGTACCAAGTAAATGTTATAAATGAGATAATCAAAATACAACAGAAATTGTGGAACACCATGGGAGTATCCTAGTAGGAAAAGGTTACAGTATATGAATCAACTACACCTTACAAGGAAATATAATGAAGAGAGTAAGAGCAGTGATTACTACATTTTCAGATACCAGGGGAATTTTACATAGCAACAAGAGACAAAACAGGAAATGTGATACACCATAATAATTTTTCCCAGATAGCCATTTTTGTACAGGCACAATGGGAATTATTATTTTTTTAAAAAGAGTATGTATTAGAAAGCAACTACATTGTGCAAGGTTAATTAGAGTTCTGGAGACGATATCTGCTCAGTAAATTACCTCCAAATTTTAGAGGCAAAGGAAAGGGTTGGCATTTATTCCACCTTTCCAGAAGGAACTGTCATCTAGGGTAATTAAACAGCTCTAGTTGAAGAGGCTACTTGGCAGAAAAAAGCCAGTTAATAACTGTGGAATAAATGATATAATTATAAATACTGTATAACTATTTTGCAGCTCTAATGAGATTATTAATTCAGCCAAGTTTTATCGATTGGTGTTAGAAGGATTAGGCAAGTGGCTAATGGTAACCTGGAAATTTACATAGTCAGCCAAAAAATTTTGGTCATAAACTGAGAAACATTATTGTTAATGGGGAAAAAAACAGACTTTTGAACCCCTTGATCCTTTGGCCAAATGTAATATCACCACTGGTGGGACTGGCAGACATTTGCCACTCCCAGTATGATGCAGTTGAGACTATTGAACATCATCTATGGTTTTAACTGCAGTAAAAACATTTCACTTGAATTTTATAAAGGCTTTAGATTTGACCTCTAGATTCAGAGATTACTGGGGATAAAGGGACAAGTAAAATGCCACCATCAGAAAGGGATCAAACATTGTAAGACATTCTAAAGAACAACTGGGAGGACTTCAGCAAGTCAGAACGTCATCACAAAAGGTACTGTGGGAGAATGAAGGAAACTCAAGGAATTCACAAGATGTGTTTGGATTGGCTCTTAATTAACATAGACCACTTTCAAAGGGACAATAAGAGAAAATTAAATATAGACTAAGTATTATGTGGCAGAAATAAATTATACATTTTGTTAGGTGTGACAATGTTATTTTTGGCCATCCAAGTTATTTCTGTTTTTAAAAGAAACATGTTGAAATATTAGGATGGAATGTTGTATTTATTTAACTTAAAATACACAACCATAGGCAGTGTGATACATGTATGTATTAGCTTTAATCTACAAACTAAAAGCAGAACACATGTATCAGGGAAAGTTAGTTAGTATTTAGAAGACTATTCAGAAGCCCTTTAAAAGTAGCTGCTCTTAGCTTCATCTATCTTTATCCCCATTCACCAAAGTATTATTAACTGACATAATGAATGCTAGCAGTTACTTTGCATCAGTGAAATGACTGGTGTCCAACGTCGAATGGATTGACTAGAAATATCTTGCAGGTGAACTGGTCCTGAATTCTGTTGTGATATTATTGCATCTGCCTTGAGTAAACCTCCCATGCAAGTTGTGTATCAGAGGACCCAAAAAAGAGAGTTGGACTTCACTGAAAATATAGACAGGTGGTATGATGTGTTGGTATTAGCATGCTAAAAATGCTTGCTAGGATTCAAAATTCAGTCTGAAGCTTGCTTTACTTCTCATATTGTAATGTCTTACCTCATACCTAGCTTGAGGGTAAAGATGTTTTATAGGACTTCAGGTTCCATCTAATTAATTGATCACTAATTAATGCTCACAATTTATATGCTAATTCTAAAATATGCCAAGACAAATATTTTCAGGTTACTGTTTTGTTGTTGTTCAAAAAAAGCATTCCTGGGGTGTGGGCTGAGGGTGGGGTGGGGTGGAGAGAGCTTTCCTGGTACTGAATCTTGTCAAAATAATTCCCGGCGTTGTGGAAGCATGGAAAGAGAAAGAAGCTGCTTACTATTAGATCATACAGGACTTGACACTCTTGCAGAGTAAGCAACATATATTTAAAAATCAAAGGTCAGATGTCAAACCTTTCTGGTTAAATGATGAACTGTTTTAAGATTTCCTAGTCATATTTGTTAGAGCATTGTGGCTTCCTATATTTTCTACTATTAATCTTTTGTGCATGACGTCGTTTATACAACCAAGCAACATAGATTTTATGTTATTTTAATTTGAACCTAATTAAATGGTATTTAAAAACAATTTTGGCCTTATTTTATGTAACATTCCTACCTCTTATAAATTGTCAAATATCAAATATTTGTGGAGTGTATAGTTACCTGGAGCCCTTACTTAAAATAATGACATCTAAAACACACAATGGGGAAAAAAAAACTAATGTAATAAGAAAACACAAATTTAACTAAATTTGTATGTACTTTTAGATATTAACTTTATGTTTTAGTGTATTTCAAGTGCACCTGGAATTTCTAAATAAGGTGACATATTTTTTAAGGCTCACTATTCCAGTTTACATTTATTGATATTTCTTATATGTGAGCTACGGATGAAAAAAAGGTTCTATGAAAATCTTACAGGATGATCTGATCATAAATTCCTAACTGGGTATGTCATGGTGGGTAGTCACATCCCAGGCATATACTTCTTTAGTAAAGAGTTTATCTTTGCCATAAGTAGAGCCTGCCCATTCTTTGACATAGCCATAATCACCCTCTAGACAGCACATAATCTTGTTAACTATCCTGTATTCCAATCCTGGCCTTGTTTCCTCCCACCTTCATGTAATCTTCCTTACATTCCTGCCTTAATTTCAAATGCATAATAAAAGAAGTTGCAAAACTGTTATTCTCTGGAGCATTTTTGAGAACTTGCTCCCTGGCATATGTCATCAGTTTGGCTCAAATAAACTCATAAAAATTCTCTACAAGGCTTAGACATTTCTTATGTCCACAGAGCTTATGCGTCAAATTTACACGTGAATGATCATTTGTTTTTTCTTATGACATTTGCAAAGTTAGGGTTAATAAAGTCAGCTGAAGAAAGGTTGACATAATTCCTCCAGGTCAATGTATATGCCATTCATGTTGCTTCCACCAGTGAAGGGTGGTGTTTTGATAAGTCCATGTCCTTGAGCTTTCCTCTCCAGAGCTAAGAGCAACTATTCCCATTTTATTAAGTTTTTTACTCCCCACACAATAAATTCTAGTTACTACATTTGCAGAAACATTTAAAGGAAATTCATAAACATCAAGCACTTGCTGCCTTCTCTTCTATGCTATGAGTTACACCAGTGTCTTTCCAGTGAATTCCTTTTTTTTTTCCCTGAAAGAATCTGAGCTGATTCCTTTTACTTATAGTTGAAAAATCCCATATCAATAAGGTAGTCCTGCTTTTTGTTTTCATAGTTTGATGAGATAAACCATTTTTCTCTGTTTTCTGAGGTGAAAGAGAGGGGAGATGATAGAACAAATGAACTCACTGAGTAGGCTGGAGGGCATGAAATCCAAGCCCCAGGTTAAAAAATGAGCCTTTGGTTGAGCACCTCTTCCATCAGGAAGGGGAGGTACAGGTACCAATAAGCTCCTAAGAGAAAAGGAGATGCAGTTCTCGAGTCATGCCCTCACTGATGCAGTTCTCAGTAAAATGGTAGAACCATCATCTGCTGAGTCTAAGCAAGTGGTGTTGATATCAGGAAGGGGATTTGAGAGGAGAGGGAAGATTTACAATAGCCACTGTCAGTTGATCAGACACATATGAATCATAATCTTAGGAAGGAAGCATTGCTATGTAGTGACATCATCAATTGTCACCGCTGTGTGATTTTTCTCCAGAACTCTCAGATGCTCAGTTCCAACACTAAAGAAACAAAATGGCTATAGTAGAGTTGAACGTAATAATGAAAGCATGACTTAAGTGGTGGACATCAGTGTCTGGGGCTGGACAGGAGAAAACGGGAAGACAGAAGGGGATGATTGATTAGGAGAAAATGAAGGACTCAAAGCACATGGGGTCATGAGGTCAAAGAGCAAGCATAGTTTAAGTAAGGGCAGGAAAGTTACCAGAAACAAATGGTGGAGAGAAGCAGATGTCTTGCTTAAACATGAAGCCTGAATCTGAATCTTGCTACAGATGGAGGATATGAGTTCATCTGTCTTCTGCCTAGCATTCTCTCTTAGGATTTCTAATCTGTTTTTCTGTGACTTTCACCCACAGGTTGAATGACCAGTTGGCAGGGCTATAGCAGAAAGAATATCACCCTGTTGGTTGAATATTAAGATCTACTGAGATTCTATGAAATTATACAGTTTAGTTTTAGTCTAGTATATTATGTAATGGATTTATTAAGAAGTACTTCTTTTTTTTTTTTTTTTTTTTTTTCATTTTTATGAGCTGCCTATTCCCTATTGCTTCCAATAGAAAATAGCTGACTTCTGGTACTCTGAGCAACCAAGATTTGGGGAAATTCTTTGATCTTACCTCAACAATTACTATTCCTTATATTGCCAAGCTAATTGTAACCTTTCTTTCTAATCCTTCAGTGGCAGTAGAAATTATCTTTAAGAGAGGATCAGAAAAAGGACCTTAATTAAGACATTGCTTTTAGTCTTAGTCTATTAACATCTTTACTATTTTATCTCCCAGGTTTAAAAATATTATATTTCTTAGTGCCACCCTTCTTTACTGCTGACTATGAAACAATGATCTTTTGTATAAATCGCCACCTACCTTTTATTCTGTAGCAGCCATGAATTAAAATTATAAGGGCAGTAATTACCGGAAAAGAAGTGGCACTGTCTGCTATGACATTCTGTTCAGTATTTTAAAATTTAATGTATTGGTGTGACATTAGTTAGTAATATCATGTAGGTTTCAAGTGTACATTTCTATGATACATGATATGGGTATTGCATTGTGTGCCCACCACCCAAAGTCAAATTATCTTCTGTCACCATTTATGTTATCTCCTTTACCCTTTACTATTCCCCAGCCCCCTCCCCTCTGATAACCACCCTGTTGTCTGTGTCTATGAGTTTCAGTTTAAAAAAATGGGCAGAGGACCTGAACAGACACTTCTCCCAAGAAGACATACAAATGGCTAACAGATATCTGAAATGATGCTCAACATCACTAGCTATTAGGGAAATGCACAACAGAACTACGAGATACCACCTCACACCTCTTGGAATGACTTTCTGTCCAGTTTTACTTTGAAAGTATCTTAGTGGTTAGCCTACTTGGATACTGTGTGCCATGGATTACTGACTCTCCTACCTTTGGCACAGTCCCCCAGAGGGTGCCTTATCTCTGCAAGGAGAAAGTGTGGCTGGATTCCTGCATATTCCCCTCTATGACAACTCAAACCACAGGCTTTGTTACATGGTTCATAGTTTCATCTTGCTTTATGACTGTCATTGTGCACTTTCTACTGTAGTGTGAGAAAAGCAAGAAAATGTAGACTCATGACTTTGTAACAAAATACTTGTGTACTCACAACTGGCACCCAGTGGTTGGAATTATTAGACAGGAAAGGCCACTTGTTAGGTATCTGTGGAGAGACCCTCCACACGGGGCACGAGGTTGGGTGAAGGGTTCTCTGTGTTCTCTTCCAGCTCTGAGAATTTATGCTCAGAATGTCAACTTAATTAAATTACAATGCCTGTCACTAACTCAAGGGCAAAAGTTTGCTCCAGGTCTGCAATCCAGCTATAATAGCTTAAGGAAACTGTGACAGAATATAATAGAACATCACCAGTGTAAAGCGACAGTAAGCCACATACCTGCATGATACAGGGGCAAAGAAGAAGAAATCGGTTATACTGTATGGAGGAATATTCTTGTGTCACCTGAAAACATGTTAAAATCCTATTATGTCATTATCTCGGACTTTTCTTCCATTGTGTGAGAAAGATAGTCATGTTATCCCTTAATTTAAAGAAGAGGACATTGATTATGCAAGTTTTAAAGTTTTACCCATTTCATAGAGTTTAATTGGAAGCAACTGTCTGTCTCCTTATGTCCAAGACAAGGAATTCTCCAATTCTCAAAACTTTTCATTCCACTGACCTGTCAAGGGGTCTAAGAATCTTCCTGGATTTTATCAGCACCCCAAATTATTAGTAGGTGCTTAATCAGGTGCTATTTCCTTGTAGGAAACACACACAAACACAGAATATTCTGTTCTGTTCTGTTCTTCCATTAAACAGGAATAAATACACATCTCATCTTTTCTCTGTTTTATTTTCTTTCCACAAGGATAATGAGTTGCCTATCAGAAGTAAGTGAACAAGGAGAAAGTGAAAATAATTAGTGGAATGAAAAAGTGAAGTTAAAGGACAGGCTGGTGAGAAGGAAGAGGACAAGTAGTGTGCAGTTGAACAGAGCAAGCATATTCACTAAGACTCTTTCATTCTCTCGCAATGCCCTCGGGGATTACAGTTTAGAAGGCACTGCACTGGTAGGGGAAGTGAAAGAAAGAAATGTGGGACTGAAGAGAAGCGCCACCGGTGGCACAGTCAGAGTCTTTAAGAGTGGCATTAATGTAGAAGAAGGTGTATTTTGGTTTTGTGGGTAAGAAAGAAGGTCTGGTCAGGTCAGCACCTAAGATAGAAGCATCACTATTCTCTATTGCAGTATTCTAATGTGTCACCTCCCCCATATACTAACTCCAGTAATCTGTGGGCATAATCGTTTTAGCCTGTGTCCCTTCAGAAAGAGAACATGAGACAAGGACTTATATGGAAGGGACTATTTTTGGAAATGATCCTAGGGATCAGGGATGAAGGGGCTGAGAAGAATAACATGGAAGAAAAGAAAGCAGTACATGAGATGTTCTCAAGTTGGATATGACCCATTGGGATCCTCTAAACACGCATGTAAATAAGCCTCAGAATTACTTACTCAAGGAATAGAAAAAGGTAGCATTTGCTTCCTGCAGTCTGTCCTTGATTGGTCAAGAGTTGCCCCACAGGCATTAATTTTCTCTCATACAATGTGTGAGCAGGTCTATTTCTTGCCACAGGCATCCCCTCTGCTGTGCTGAGGAACAATGGGGCAGAAATCCACAGACTCCCAGTGCAGGTTAGGAGAGCAAGGCCCAAGGCGCTATGAGTTGGGTCACACCAGTTGCCTATACAACAATTAACCTTACTAGAGATTTAAAAATTAAAAAGCCCTGGGCATAACTAAAAATGAAAAAATAGTAACTTCATAAAGAAAAGAAACCTGGCAGGCTTAACCAATGATGGGTCAAGCTGACATCATGTGCCTACAGGTGTGCTACGCTGAGAAGGAAACATTGCTCTTAATGTAGTATTCTGCCCAAATCAATAATAACCTGGATCTGATCGTGAGGGAACATCAGACAAACATAAATTTAGTTACATTCTATAAAATAAATGCTCTGAACTCTTAAAAATATCAATATTATGAAATAAAATGAGGGGCACTTCCACATTTAAAGAGAAAAAAAAAGATATGAAATTAAATGCAATGCATGATCCTATTTAATCCTGAACCAGAAAAATCATAAAAGATGTGAGCAGAAAAATATGTAAACTTTCAATGTCTATTGATTAAAGTACATATCAATGTTAAATTTCCTGATTTTGGTCATTTTACTATGGTATGGATAAGTGAATATTCTTGTTTTTAAGAAATATAAACTGATATATTTAGGGAGAAAGTAAGTATCCACCTTACTTTCAATGGCCAGAAAATGATAGATAGATAGATGATAGATGATAGATAGATAGATAGATAGATAGATAGATAGATAGATAGATAGATATAGATAGATGATAGAGAGACATAAATCAAATGTGGCAAAATTATAACAATGGTTAATCTGGGTGAAGTACACTATCGCACTATTCTTTGCACTATTCTTACAACTTTTCCATAAGTTTAAAACCATTTCAAAATACAAATTTTAAAAATAATTAAGCTCCAAAAAATAATAATAATTAAGCTCTGAGTCAGATAGAATTATACTGAGGGTTCAAAAGACCTGAGTTCTCATCCAAGTAATTGATGCTTGTTAAGTTCTAGTTATCTCATCTGGAACCTTGTAGAATTGTCCTAAAAACTAAATGAGGTAACGCATGCAAAAGAGGTTTGAAAAGTTTAAAATAACATACAATTGTGTAACATTGTTAGAAATGAGGATCTGACATTTGAAAGACGGCTTAATAGACGAGATGTCTGATTATGCATCATCTAAAAAGTGACAGACATATCCATAGAGATGGAAGAAGGTGCAGGATAAATTGGAAGAGGGAGGATTTTAAGTCAATTTCAGTTATCAACTTCCTATCCCAAATTGGTTCCCTTCAACAAGCTTTTATTATCTATTATATACTAGACAGTGTGCATATTGCAAAATTGCAAGGGTAAATGCTTCATATTGCAAGGACCTCAGAGTTTATCATGATATAAAACTAAAAAAATAAAAATCTATATAATGTGATGTGTTGAGAAGCATCCACAGAAACACAAATAAGAAACCAGTCAATGTGAGGTTTGGGTACAGATAAAAGAGTTTCTGACAGAAAGTGATATTTGAACTGAGCCTTGATAAGTGAGATCACTTAGAAATATGAAAAGGACATTTTAGGCAATGAGATGACTGAGGAAGGAATGAAATTACCTTATATGCTTAGTTTCTTGGCAATTCCTTGTCTCCTTTATGACACCTCCCCCACATTACCCTTCCTAACACCCATGATGACATGAGAATTCCCTCCACTTTTCTTTTCTGTGACTATCTTACAATTGTTCAAATTATATTAAAACTAGAGGCTCAATGCACAAAAGTCGTGCAAGAGTAGACCCTCGCAACCCTGGCTTTGTCCGGAAGGTTATCCAGAAGGTCATTTGGAAGGGCGTCCAGACGGTTGTTCCACTGTTCGGCCGTCCAGTCAATTTGCATATTACACTTTTATTATTATAGATACTGGGTTGCCCATCATGGTCATGAAGAATGAATGGGGCCTGTTGGTAAAAGTTTGTTTTTTAAGAGGGATGGCTGCACTAATCAATTCTCTTAAATCAGATCCTGGATTCCATGAAGATTGTGGAATTGTTTAAAATAAAGAAGAAGCACACATCTGCATACCATGCAGTTCTCTTCTTTGTACTTGGCTTTGGGTTATTTCATAGAGCATTTTGACGAATGGTACAAATTAGTCTAATTACTGAGCCAGACTAAAGCTCTCAGAAGTGATACCAATGAATACATACGCTGTGGAAAGGAGCAAGATTCTTCATAAAGCCACTAAAGACTATTTGAGGTACCCAAAACAGTCAAATGTGTCCTAATTTAGGACCTAAGTGAAAGACACCTCTGTGGTTAATCATTTCACTTGCCACAAGGGTAGTAGAAGCCGTGGCGGACACACTCCACTGGCGCTACACATAGGTAGAAACAGAGTTTCAGTTTCAATTTTGCTCTCTCTTTCTTTGAAATGGTTCCAGCTTCTGCTTTTGAACAAACAGTAACAGTTTCTGATCCCCGTTTTACTGCCATTGAAGACCAAAGTCAGAACTTGTTTTTGAGCCAGGAAATGCTGGTAAAAATCCTTGCTCTGTCAGCACTTTCTTGGCAATTTAGGCACAGTGCTTCCATTCTCGATGCTTTGAGGTCTTCCTCTCTACAAGATGCTCATTGGATTCTGGAAGCTAGAACAATCCAAACCCTGGGCTTCAATAGTCCAATCTCTCATTTCACACCTGGAAAACTGAAATCCATAATACTACTGATTTTTTTTAAAGTGGTACAAAGACTTATATTAGGCAAGGTGTGAAAAGTATTCTAATGACTTTGGAAGAAAATTATGTACTCTAAAATCATAAATTTGGAAGGCTTTGTTAGAAACGTGCTCCAATTCTATAATATACGAACCAAGAATCATTTGCAGGGCACAGTGAATTAAGATGAATATTGTGGGCCTTTTGTTTTTGAAAATTTACCAAAATGGAACTTGTTATAACAGTTTTAGCTCTTTGGCTTTGGCTGCCAATTTATGCTAAAAAATAAGTCACTTTTTATACAAATAAATTCTTCCTTTTCTTCTGCTTTTTTCATCAAAGCAATCTATATGAGTAAGACCTACCTCCACTCAGTTCAGGCCCTCCCTGGCTCTCCTGGAATAGCCTATCCCTCTTGCGTCTGCCTTTGATGTGCACTTTAAGACTTTACCTATAATGAAAATGATGGCAATTTCAATGTACTTAACCTATAATGAAAATGATAGCAACTGGCAGGCAGGGGAGGCAGCAAGAAAGGTTTCTCAAAATCTGGAATCCTCAGGTTCCATCCTCCAGACAGATTCTGAAATCCTCAGAGAGTGTCAGCAATTCTCAAGAGGCAGCTTTGTTAGCTTACAGCCACTTGAAGCCCATATTGTTTTTCCTCCCTTGGGGTGCAGGCCTTAATTAACAATATTTAATTTAAATAGTCCCACGGTGCCACAGCTTTATATGCCTTTGCCAGGTAAGCCAGATGGACTGATGGGACTCCCCAGAACTATCACTTCCTGTTTCTGACACTCTCCAACCGCTCCTCTCCCCTATGACAAATTTTTTTAGATAATGTATTCCTTTTGCACTTCATGCTTTGGCCTAAAGTTTTCACTTTTGCTAAAATTAAAATGTTTTTTTGCACTATTATTTTTACACTCTATTGAGATGGAAGAATCTGAACAATAACCTTTTTTGTTTTGTTTTGTTAATCCTCACCTGAGGATATTTTTCCATTGATTTTTAGAGAGGGTGGAAGAGAGGGGGAGAGACACAGAGAGAGAAACATCTATGTGAAAGAGACACATCGATTGGTTGCCTCCTGCACGCACCCCGACCAGGACCAAGGATGGAACCTGTAACCGGGGTACATGCCCTTGACCAGAATCAAACCTGGGACCCTTCAGTCCCAGGCCGACGCTCTATCCACTGAGCTAAAACAGCTAGGGCTGAATAATAATCTTGATAGATGACTGCTTAAGAATGAGAGTGAATTAGTTTTTATTGATCATTTGGGGATTGAATGCTTATTGCTCACTTACTATCTAGACTGGATACTTTTTTTTAATATATATATATATTTATTGACTTCCGAGAGTAAGGGAGAGAGAGATAGAAACATCAATGATGAGAGAGAATCATTGATTGGCTGCCTCCTGCATGCCTCACACTGGGGATCGAGCCCACAACCCAGGCATGTGCCCTTGACTGGAATTGAACCCTGGACCCTTTAGTCCTCAGGCCGATGCTCTATCTACAGAGCCAAACCGGCTAGGGCAACACTTTTGGTATATTACCTTTTTTAAGTCTCACAATAATTCTGCCAAGTAGGCATTCTTATCTCTATGTTTCAGAAGGAAAATTGAGGTTCAGAAGGTGGGAAAGGCTTACACCACATGTAAGTGGCAGCCAGAAACTAAACTCATGTTTTTCTGTAAGATGGCAAAGCTGAGGCCACAGTTGGGCTTAGACCCAAAATGGAGCAATACATGTTCTTACCTTGGATGAGAGCAGGAAGAGAGCAGATGGATGAGAACCAGAGATGTGGGGAAGACCAGTTTGGAGCTGTGATAAAGGGAAAACAAGAATATAAGAAAATGAAGTGAGAATGGAGTGAAACCTGAGGAGAACATCTAGTCTCTTAAGAACGTTTGTAGAGTGACTACTTTGAGGAAGGCACTGTGCTAATTCCTGGAACAGGAGGGTAGAGGCAAGTGCTTTAAAAAGCTCAGATCCCCATCACATAGATAAACCTTGTTTTCAGGTGTGTGTTTTTTTTCAGATAATCTTTAAATAAATATAATAAATCCACATGTATTATATATAATATATAATCTACACTAATAAAAGAGAAATATGCAAATTGACCATACCGCCACAACACCCACCAGCCAATCAGGAGTGAGTATGCAAATTAACAACAAAGATGGCAGGTTAATTTGCATAAACAGGCATGGAATGAAGACTGAAGACTGAAGAGGCCTGGCTTCTCCGCTGCGGCTGGAGAGAAGTCCTGGGTCCCGGGTGCCAGAGGAAAACTGGTGCCGGGAGCCAGGGGAAGGAAGGCCTATTGCACAAATCTTTGTGCAATGGGCCTCTAGTTATTACATAAAATATATGGTCTGGCCCAGCCAGTGTGGCTTAGTTGGTTGAGCATCGTCCCATGGACCAAGAGGTTGTCAGCTTGATTCCTGGTCAGGGCACATGCCTGAATTGCAGGCTCGATCCCCAGTGAGGAGTGTGCAGGAGGCAGCTGAACAATGATTCTCTCTCATCGATGTTTCTATCTCTCTCCCTATTCCTTCTTCTCTCTCTCTGAAATTAATAAAAACATATTAAAAATAAATATGTGGTCTAGAGGGAGATTAATAATACAAAAGAAAACAAATGGAGCAAGAAAATCCTATATAATAAAACCCTAATATGCAAATCGACTGAACAGCTGAATGACCACCAGGGGGCAGACGCTCAACGCTGGAGCTGCCCCCTGGTGGTCAGTGTGCTCCCACAGGGGAGTGCGGCTCAGCCAGAAGCCAGGCTTGCTGCGCCTTAGCACTGCCTTGGAGGCAGGAGAGGCTCCTGCCACCACCGCTGTGCTCGCCATGCTGGTGGGCTCTGTAGCATCACGAAGGACCCCTTGGGGGATATCTGACTGCCGGCTTATGGGGTGCAGGCTGGGCTGCTGGACCCTCATCACCTCCCCCCCCCCCGGCAGTGCACAAATATCATGCACTGGGCTTCTAGTAAATAAATAAAAGAGACAGAATAAGCATAACCAATGGACACAGACAGTAGGGCTTGAGGGCATATGCTGGAAGGTGGGAGCAGCTAGGGAGAGATCAATGGTGGAAAAAGGAGTCATGTATAATACTTTCAACAATAAAGAATTTAAATTTTTAAAAAAAAGAGAGAAAATTAGGTGAATATAGAAGAAAGGTATGTTAACAGTTCATGAACAACAATTTTTAGGCTCTTCTGAATGATCACCCATCCCCCCCTAGAATTCTACTACCAGGTTATTTTCACAAACATAAGCCAGCATTTGATAGCTTTATGCTTCTGGCACAAACATCCGAGAGTAACTTTGAAAATCTTGGGGACAGCTCTGGATGTGAATTTAATTTTACAACAACCATGGCCCTGGCAAATGTCTCCTACATATCCAGGTGCAGGAAGCATCACACTTCTTTATGTTTTTAAATAAAATTAAATTTGGAGTCATGCCCACACTCACAAGGGAAGTAAAATCAGCAGAAATTGGTAATGATGGGGAGGCAGGAGAGGAAGTGCTTTCTGGGGTGGTTAATGCTGCCCTGATACGTTGGAGAAGGGCGCTTGTCTGCCTTCCGAAACCCTTTAGCTGTGATGTCTGTCTAACGGTGTAGCGCTCCCTTCATGGCAATTCTGGGCACAGGGAACTTTGGCCATGATTCAGTTTACTTTCCTCCTGCCAAAGCAGAAGCAGGAAGAGAAGTTCTAACTTAGTCCTTTACAAACACATCACTAGCTACTCCTCTCTTGACTGGGGACAGGAGTTGCCTATTCTTCCCTTTTTAATTCACAGGGGAAGAAAACATCTCTTTGGCTTTGATTTTAATAACTTGCTCTGCTGCTTAGAGAGGAAAGTCTGCAATTTAAAAGGAGGTGAGTTCTTCTTTAGATTGGAACCACATAACAGAACAGGTTCTGTTATGTGGATCAACCAGGCCCATCTAGGGAATATTTGAATTGCCATAGGTGAACCTGGCTATCAA
This sequence comes from Eptesicus fuscus, assembly GCF_027574615.1. Taxonomy (NCBI): domain Eukaryota; kingdom Metazoa; phylum Chordata; class Mammalia; order Chiroptera; family Vespertilionidae; genus Eptesicus; species Eptesicus fuscus. The sequence goes on from NC_072476.1 coordinate 56,519,542, forward strand.
GAATCCTCTGATGTCCACTGGGCCCTTTTTCTACAAAACAATTTGGAGAAATACATCTGGCCTGCCTGCACCTGAGCCCACTACCTTGCCTCTATGCCATGTATTAATTTCTGTAATGCTGACCTGTCATTTAGTCTAATTTCTTCATGTATTTGAAATGATCTGTTTGGAGTAAAAAATAGTTACATTGACTACCCTCAAGCTGAAGGAAAAGATAGGTAAGGGAGGGGAGGACAGTTAGATTCAGGTTCAATTAAAACTTGAAAGTCGCTGAAACCGGTTTGGCTCAGTGGATAGAGCGTCAGTCTGCGGACTGGAAGGTCCCAGGTTCGATTCCGGTCAGGGGCATGTACATTGGTTGCGGGCACATCCCCCAGTGGGGGGTGTGCAGGAGGCAGCTGGTCGATGTCTCTTTCTCATCGATGTTTCTAGCTCTCTATCCCTCTCCCTTCCTCTCTGTGAAAAATCAATAAAATATATATTTTAAAAAAGAAAGTAGCCTGGCTGGTGTGGCTCAGTTGTTGAGCATTGACCTATGAACCAGGAGGTCACGGTTCAATTCCTGGTCAGGGCACATGCCCTGGTTGTGGGCTCAATCCCCGGTAGAGGGTGTGCAGGAGGCAGCTGATGAATGATTCTCTCTCATCATTGATGATTTGATCTCTCTCTCCCTCTCCCTTCCTCTCTAAAATCAATAATAAAAATATATTTAATAAAAAAACTTGAAAGTAGATATGAGTCAGAGAAAATCATTACACAGATTTTCCACTACTGACAGACTGCCAAGTCTGTGTCTAAATACATCTTCCTTTCTTGTAATAAAGCTACTACAGGGAAATAATGGCAAAGAAAAAAACATATACAGCAGTTTCCTACTTTCATAAGATCTCAGCAATTGACTACAATTGAATATTTTGCACATTGACTATTTTCCCCCAAATTCTGTGACATTTCTAATAAATAATCTTAAAATTTTGATGCCAAAAGGGAAGAAGGTATTTTTTCCAACACCTAAAAATGTATTCAATATTCCACTTAAACTAGTTTTAGTTATAAGATTAGTTGACTTTAAATATATATAGAGTGATTGACTGATTTAAGAGAGGGAGGGAGGGAGAGAGACATTAGTTATTGTTCCACTTATTTAGGCATTGATTGGTTGATTCTTACATGTGTCCTAATGGGGATTGAACCTACAACCTTGGCATATGGGCACAATGCCCTAACCAACTGAGCTACCCAGCAAAGGCTAGCTGACTTTCAAAAGTCAATTTATTGTGACTGCTTCAGAGACAAGTGTAGAAGTTGGAATCCTGATTATTTGCATCTCCTGTGGGAGAACAGCTAATTCTCTATAAAAGCTCTGCTCTGTGCCGTACCCTCTCAAGTGTAAGCTTGCATCCAGAATTCATCCTTTGAGACTATAATGGTTAGATTTGCAGCAATAGTCTTTAACAAGGCATTTAATATTTTGATGAGAGATTTTGCACTGATTTAATGAAAAGTGGCTATAGAGAAATAATTTTTAGAGTGAAGTTTTCCAGAAGTTAAGTTGTTTTTAAATGAGAATGATGTCATCGTATATCAAGGACAATTACCCAGCATGGAGACTGTGAAAATCAAACTCATCATAGGTTTTACGTGATGAATCACCACCATTACAGTCACTGGACAGTATCAACAGTGTACATTTTGAATAGACTTTCCAGTTCATAGACATTTTGGCACCTTTTATACATAAATCATTGCAGATTTATTCATGTCCCATTTGTGTTGTTTTGCACCGATTCATCCCAGAGCTTCTCCAGAACTCTCCTAGGAACACAGAGCTTCCCTCTGCCACCCTAGGCTGCTGCTCCCTCCTTTCTTCCTCTGTCCATCTGACACCTGCTTCCTACCGTCCATGTATTCCTCATATCCTATCTATTTTAAAGTGATATTATAGTTTCATTACCAAACACACAAACAAATAAAACCAAAAGGTAAATAAAGTTTTCCTGACATTTCAGGGGGCCATGAGAGAGAAGTGAGGGAGATGCTTGAGTTTGGTCCCACTTCTTGAACATTTTCAGTGCCTCTTCATCACAAAAAAAACCACAACACAAAATAAAGGTAATTTCCTCAGCCTAGTGTTCATGCCATAGCAGCTCTCTCCAAACTTAGTATGTTACCCCCAAATCACAGTTCCATAAAGCTGTTGTCATGAGTTCAATTGTGTCCCCCCTCAAAAGGTATGTCCAAGTCCTAACCCTCAGTACCTCAGAATATGACCTCAATTGGAAATGTGAAAGCAAATTGCTTCTTGGTTGATATAGAGACAATGAAGAACTTTCCAGAGCAATAGCTGCATACCAGTTGTCAGAGATGGTGCTGTTGGCACCAGGAAGGAGACTACACTACCAGGCCAAGCTGACACTTTTGTATCTCTCACACTTTCATGGTGAAAAGTTTTAATCTTCACAGACCTCCTTGGGGAGGGAAGCAGTATTGTTTTTGATTTAATATTTTGGTTGAACAGGTCAATTCCAGTGCTTTCCACTTGGCCCTTTATATCATATAAACCCCCCTTCCACGAGGCCAGGGAACAAGTGTGCAGAGCCTCCTGGTTTGCAAATGTGTTCCTGGGAACCATAGATTCAGGTGCAAAGAGAATTACTATAGGGCTGTGTGTGTGGCCCTACTGGGCCCCTGGGCCCACTGCTAGAAGGAATCAAACCAAATAGGAAACAGCATCAACTCCAAGCCTGTCCTAGTAATTAGAAAAACAAAAGACAAAACTAGATGTTTTCCTCTTTCCAGCACATTGATAAATGGCCCCAGGTCACATTCAGGAAGGCAAAGAGGAAGATTACAATATATCCTATTGGCAGAGTTGTAGCAATCTCTTCTCTCTCTCTCTCTCTCTCTCTCTCTCTCTCTCTCTCTCTCTCTCTCTCTCTCTCTCTCTCTCCTCCCCTCCTTCCCTCTTTCCTCTCTCTCTAAAATCAATAAATACATTTTTAAAAATTAAAAGATATGAACACTTTATACCTGTACAATGGTTATCATTTAGAAAATATTTTCACTTTTTTTCTTTCTTTATACTTTAGACAACCCTGTAAATTCAGCAGGGAAAAGCAGGATGGGTAGGACAGCAATCATTATTCCCATTTTATACAAATATTTTTTAAGTGCCTATGTCATATAAAGAAAAAGTAGGGTATTTCATATAGAAAAAGGTTATGATCTTCTATGCATTTAAAAGAAGTAGAGTTCTGAAACTGTATGTGCCCAGGCAAAGAGTTATTGGACTGGGTTGGAAAAATATACAAATATTTCAAAGCCATCAAAATCTTTTTTTTCCCCCATCACCAATGGAGAGTTATTTTTTTTTTAATTGCTGCAAACCACCCCTTCATTTTTAAAAAATTTGATTTTGGAGTAATTTCAGAATGGAATTTCCCCTACATATATTAATTGGAATTTTTCTATAAGGAGAAGATATCCCTTCTCCCTCAATTATTTATTTATTTGTTTATTTGTTTGTTTGTTTACTAGTGCCCTTCATTTTTGCTCATGTGTTCCTTCTGTTTCCCTTCCTTGCCAGGCCAATAGAAATTCAGCAAAGCAATAGATAAAAATCAATACCATTTAAAAAGACAACTCACAAAGATTTTTAAATTTTTCACACTACCCTCTCAAGCCAGATGGACTAGTCAAGCAACAAAAAAGTTAGCTTAAGATCAGACACACAAACACCTTTGGTCATCTACACTAATGAAAGAGAAACATGCAAATTGACTGTACCTCCGCTATGTCCACAAGCCACGCCCACAAGCCACACCCACAAGCCAATCAGGAGCAAGTATGCAAATTAGCCCAACCAAGATGGCTTCAGCCACAGAGAGAGCAGGAGGCTTGGGTTTCCCTGGCAATGGAGGAAGCCAAGCTTGCCGCCCGCCCTGGCTGGCCCTGGCCTCCGCTCAAGGCTACAAAATTTCAATTATAGAAGATAAATAAATACCAACAAAAATGGCAGCAGTCACAGAGCTGGAGAGAGCAGGAGGCTTGGGCTGCCCCCAGTGATGGAGAAAGCCAAGTTTTCTGGCCAGCTGTGGCCTCCGCTCAAGGCTACAAAGTTTCAATTATAGAAGATAAATAAATCCCAGATACCATGGCCTCTGCTTGGGTCGCCGGGGGATGTGGCTGGCCTGCAAACCACCACAGGCCCCTTTCCCAGGATGCCCCACGTCCCAAGAGAACCCCCACCCTGATCTGGGACACCCTTCAGGGCAAACCAGCTAGCCCCCACCCATGCACCAGACCTCTATCCTATCGCATAAAAGAGTAATATGCAAATTGACTGTCACTCCAACACACAAGATGGCTGCCCCCATGTGGTCAAAGATGGCTGCCCCATGTGGACACAAAATGGCCACCACAAGATGGCCAGCAAGGGAGGGCAGTTGGGAGGGACCAGGCCTGCAAGGGAGGGCAGTTGGGGGTGATCAAGCCTGCAGGGGAGGGCAGTTAGGGGTGACCAGGCCGGCAGAGGAGGGAAGTTGGGGGCAACTGGGCCTTCCAGGGAGGGCAGTTGGGGGGGACCAGGCCTGCAGGGGAGGGCAGTTAGGGGTAATCAGGCTGGCAGGGGAGCAGTTAGGCATCAATCAGGCTGGCAGGGGAGTGGTTAGGGGGTGATCAGGCTGACAGGCAGAAGTGGTTAGGAGCAATAAGGAAGGCAGGCAGGTGAGCAGTTGGAAGCCAGCAGTCCTGGATTGTGAGAGAGATGTCCAACTTTCGTTTAGGCCCGATCCCATAGGGATCATACACGGGCAGCCGGACATCCCTCAAGGGGTCCCAGATTGGAGAGGGTGCAGGCTGGGCTGAGGGACACCCCCTCCCCCCCAGTGCACGAATTTTGTGCACCGGGCCTCTAGTCCACATATATAAAAGCCTAATATGCAAATTATGTACTCGGGAGTTCCACCGGGAGACTGGGAGTTCAATCACTTGCTATGACATGCACTGACCACCAGCAGAAAACATGGAACAAAGGACGACCCTGGCCAGCAGCCAGCAGCCAGGGAAGTGAGGCCCCGGCCAGCACCTGGAAGGCCCCAGTTGGCCCTGATCGCTGGCCAGGTCTAGGGACCCTATCCATGCATGAATTTCGTGCACCAGGCCTCTAGTGAATTCATAAGAAACAAAGTGACAACAAAAAGACAAAAGCCCTTACTGTGTATGTGTGGTATTTTAAGAGCAGAAGTTAAGTTGATGCATTTTGATGACTCATGTTTATTTTGTTCCTCTCTGACTCTTACTGGGTAAAGTTTTTAAATAAAACAAGAAACTAATTATTTCAAAATTGACAGTGTTTTCTAATAGCTTATTTTGGCATGGTGTTTTTCTCTCCAATCAGGACATCTATTATTTTTCAGAGAACAACCCCACAAACAAATTATTGGTATTGAAGTAGTGTAAATATTGATACCATCAAGTGTTTCTACCTTAAAGATTGTTTCCACATCTATATTAATGAAATATTATGCAAAATGGGTTGTTTGCAACAGATTGGTACGTAATAAAATTTTTTAAATACATTTGCACATGAAGAGAATAAGCATTAAATTCTGGAAATGAGCCAGTTTCTTGGGTGGCCTAAAAGCAAGTTATGAAACTTGTCTAGGCCTGATTTTCCCATCTATAAAATGGTAATAGTTTTTACCTACCTCATTAAGAGGTGTCAGGCATTAATTGATGTTCCTAATGAGCTTGAGACCTCTGATTAAAAGCTGTCATCCTTGACAGAAAACAGCCATTCAACCGGTGAGGAGCAGTAAACAAACCAGAGATGTGAAGTTCATGAGAAGAAGTACTGAAGAGTGAAAAGTTAGTCAGGAATGAGAAGTGGGGGCTGGGACAAAAATCTTTTTTGATGTGTAAGTATTTGTGCTTTATTTTCTTCATAGAATTAAGTAATACACCTCTCTAATGCCTCAGTATTTTAAATTTAAATTTAGAGTAATATATGTGCTCCTTTATTAACTTAAATGAGATCTAATGGCAGTCTAATAACTACCATAATTTCAAAGTAGTGATGTTTGTAAACAACATTTCAAGATATTTGTGACAACTCTAATGTGATATGAAAATATCTGTGTTCTATTGGTAATAAGGTTAGAGGAACTGCTCTTGTTTCTGTGGCTTGTTGACTATATTTATAATTTTTTAAATGCTAAGGTTTAATTGAAAAATGAAGATCTATTATTCCCCCAGCCAAGTTCATGAACTCTCTAGATTTTATCCATGGGTTCCTTGGGGGTATTCGGTTAAGAAACCCTGTTCTACAATAGGCTGAAAGGGATCCAAGAAATTTTCATTTTTAATAAACATTCCATAACTATAATTTTCATTTTTAATAAACATTCCATAACTATAATTTTATAATTTTTATAAAAATTTTTCATTTTTAATAAACATTCCATAACTATAATCACACTTGAGGGGTCCCCTAAAGTGTGATTATAGTTATGGAATGTTTATTAAAAATGAAAATCTCTTGGATTCCTTTTCAGCCTATTGGCTGAGAACAACAACAACAACAAATTATAAATCTCTTGGCCTTTTCCTAGACCTGATGTGATATGTCTTCTTAAACACCTAAGTGACTGATATATACACTAAAGTTTGAGAATTGCTTCCAAGGTGGTTACATCAATGGTTATTCAGTGGAATCATAGTTATCAAGCCAGAGATTCTTAAATATTCATTTGAAATACATTATATGTATAATATTGTAATATGATAGGTCTGGAAGGAGCCTAAAGTTTTCATTTTTTAAATTGGCATTTCAAATATTGTAATGAATATGTTCTTGATAACATTATGAGAAATATCTATATAGTAAAAGCCTAAGCGACCATTACGGTGGAATGACCAGAATGACCAGTCACTATGATGCGCACTGACCACAGGGGGAGCACCACTCAGCCAGAAGCCAGGCTCATGGCTGGCAAGTGCAGTGACGGTGGTGGGACCCTCTCCTGCCTCCGCAGAAGCACTAAGGAGCTGCGTGCCAAGCATTAAGGAGCAGCGAGCAGGTGGGTGGTAAGGAGCAAGGGGTTCCAGACTGCGAGAGGGATGTCCGCCTGCTGCCTACAGGGAGCGCGCCTAAGCCGGCAGTTGGACATCCCCTGAGGGGTCCTGGACTGCAAGAGGGCACAGGCTGGGCTGAAGGCCCCCGCCCCCCCCCCCCTCCCCAGTGCACAAATTTCATGAACTGGGCCTCTAGTTCTTAAATAAAACCACTAAAAATCAAAGTATAGAATCTGTCTGGGAATGAAAGGAGCTGGTGAGGAGCTGTGCATCAGAATCATTATAACAATACTCCACCCCCCTTTCCTTTTCTGCACCATTTAACACCCTTCAAAAGAAAATCTTTTTTTATATATACACTAGAGGCCTGGTGCACGAAATTTGTGCACGGGGGTGGGTGTCCCTCATCCCAGCCTGCACCCTCTCCAATCTGGGACCCCTTGAGGGATGTCCGACTGCCCGTTTAGGCCCGATCCTACATGAATCAGGCCTTAATGGGCAGTCGAACATCCCTCTCACAATCCAGGACTGCTGGCTCCCAACTGCTTGCCTGCCTGCCTTCCTGATTGCCCCTAACTGCTTCTGACTGCCAGCCTGATCACCCCCTAACCACTCCCCTGCCAGCCTGATTGATGCCTAATTGCTCCCCTGCCAGCCTTTTTCCCCTGAACTTCCCTCCCCTGCAGGCCTGGTTACCCCTAACTGCCCTCCCCTGCAGGCCTGGGTCCCCCGCAACTGCCCTTCCCTGAAGTCCCAGTCACCCCCAACTTCCCTCCTCTGCCGACCTGGTTACCCCCAACTGCCCTCCTTTGCAGGCCTGGTCCCTCCCAACTGCCCTCCCCTGATGGCCATCTTGTGGTGGCCATCTTGTGTCCACATGGGGGCAGCCATCTTGTGTGTTAGAGTGATGGTCAATTTGCATATTACTCTTTTATTAGATAGGATATTTTTATTGATTTCAGAGAGGAAGGGAGAGGGAGAGAGGGAGAGAAGAGAGAGAGAGAGATCAATGATGAGAAACAATCATTGATCGGTTGCCTCCTGCATGTCCCCTACTGGGGGTCGAGCTCACAACCCAGGCATGTGCCCTTGACCAGAATCGAACCCGGGACCCTTCAGTCTGCAGGCCAGCGCTCTATCCACTGAACCAAACCAGCGAGGGCCAAAAGAAAATCTTCACATAGAACAATGAAATATGGAATCAATGCATTATAGCATAGAAGATAGAAAAGATGAGCGATGTTCTATCCATATTTAATACCAGGCTTTAAACTGGTAGGCAAAAATTAAGTGTATCATCAACAACATGAAAAGCAGTAATAATAGAGTAATAGGGCTGCAAAATTTCATCTTGAACTTTCAACTACTACCTTTTTTCTTCTGCCTCGCAAATCTTTATCCCTATCCCAGAACTCTGCGATTTGAGCCTCAGTCCAATATATTCAACTGCCCACTAGGTATCACAGGCAACTCAAACCAACAAACCAAAACTGAACTCTCATCACATTCTCCCATAGGATGGCCGCCTCTGTTATCCAGACTGTCTTGGCTATTGGTACCGCCATCTCACAAGATATTCAGAAGTTGTTCTAGATGTCCTCCTGTTTCTCACTCTTTTTCTTTGATAGGGAACATTTTTGGAGTGGTGATCAGTTTTAAAGTTCCAGCAGTGGCCTAGTGTTTTTTGAGTCTGCACTTTTGGAGTGCAAACCTCCAAGGTGGCTGAAGTAAGACAGAGTGGTTGGAAGAGTCCTTTGGATACAGCTCTTATTCCCCAAACCAACTGCAGCAACACAACTGTGGCTCTCGGAAGGCTTAGGGCAGTGGTCGGCAAACTCATTAGTCAACAGAGCCAAATATCAACAGTACAATGATTGAAATTTCTTTTGAGAGCCAAATTTTTAAAACTTAAACTTCTTCTAACGCCACTTCTTCAAAATAGACTCGCCCAGGCCATGGTATTTTGTGGAAGAGCCACACTCAAGGGGCCAAAGAGCCGCATGTTTGCTGACCACTGGCTTAGGGGATTAGGTTTTTCCGGCTCAGGTTTAGGCCTCTGTGGTTCATTTTTCCATGTATTCATGTGTTTGTCTTTACCCTTCATGCCATTCAAGTAGTACGATTTTGAGGTTCAAGTTTAGGCTATCGGTCTTGGAGAATGATCTCTCCGTCTGCCTCAACTTAGGCAAGAGAAATCCTCGGGTGCTCACAGGCCCTGACGGACTCATGAGTAGACTGCATTGTGATAGGAGGCTGTATCCCAGCCTACTACCCTATCCCTCAGAATTTGGGGTTCTGATCACCAACATCTGGTGTCGTTAAACTGACCAACGTGAGTACATAGCTAAGGTCTGAGAGGTTAGATCACTCAAGAACCTCAAACTTGACGGGCTGTTTCACTATTATGGGTAAATCCCCACAAGAAAAGCAAGGCTTTTGAACGTGGACAGGAACAGATACATGGACCCAGGACTTGGAGAAGACAAGGATTGGGTTCCAGGGTATTGGGCTGACTTGAAGGCAGAGCTTCAGTGTGCAAACTTCTGACTCCGCAGTGCTAATCGCTTTGTAGGACTGCTCTATGTTCTCCACTCCAGGATCTATTTCCTCTTCGTCCTATTCCTCAGCCAGGGCGGCAGGCGCAAGATGTAACTCCGGGGAAAATAGCAAATTCCTGCTAGAGCAGGAAAATAGGTGGCAGAAAAATATGTTGACATCACTCTAAGAAGGAACAGTTCAGCCAAGGCTGTGTGATTTCCACGCTGACAAAGTGTAAGATTTGGGGAGTGAGACAGGGCAAAGATAACAGACTTCTTAATGAGCCCCTGTGTGTACAGTGGGAGGAAGAACTTAGAGCCACGGTACAAGCAAAGCTGGGGCTCTGCTGGGCTTAAAGCAGCTCACAGAGTGGGGGTCTATGTTACTGAGCACAGACCACCCTCAGTTAAGGATTGTGGGGCCAAAATAGTAGGAACATTAGGGGACAATGGAAATAATTCAGAAAAAAAGGAGGATCTCAGGAAAGCCTGCGTCATGGGGGTGCACACCTTACAGTGAACAATCAATAGGAATTCATTTGTGTCTTGGTGGGGTTGAAATCAAATAACCTTTATTTGTTATTTTATTTCATTTTATTCTTCTGTCTACTCCCTACAAGAAAAATTACCTCTGCTCTTTTGGCGTATGGCTGGTAGATCTAGACTTGCTCTCCCCAATATTGTAGGCACTGCATATGGCTTTTGACAGCTTGAAATTTGGCTAGTCTAAATTGAGAGCGTCCTTAGCTGTAAAATATCTATTCAGTTTCAAAAGGTTAGTGCAAAAAATAATGTAACAGCTCAGTTTTTATATTAATTACATGTTGAACAATGTCTTATTTTTTAATATATTGGTTGAAATAAATATATTACTAAAATTAACTCATCTACTTCTCTATAATTTTCTAATAAAACCATGAGAAAATTCACAATGACATATAAGGCTAGCATTATTTTTCCATTGGACAGTGCTAATCTAGATCATGACATATATTGGTCTAAATTTTGGGGGTGGGAGTAGTGGCTGGGATATATCATGCTTCTGTTGATCATCTAAAACCTTTACCTCCGATTTAGTGGAAGATGGCCCAGGATAAAGCGAGAGGAGAAGCTCTGGGCTGCAGTGAAAACCCTGAATTAGTCACCTGTACATAAGAATGCACAGATTTAAAGAAAATGTGCATGGTGCAGGCAAGCAGGAGGGAGGCATCAAGGGTTCTTGAGACACTGGATCCTATATTAGAGCTTTAACTTCTCTGTAGGAACAAGGGAGTGGCTTGATATAAGGAAGAAGTTTGTATTATTAGAATGTATACGGTGCATACAGAAAATAACAGACATTATGTACTGCAGTTGTCAAGGACTCGCTGTGTACCATAGTGGTTAAGAGATGGATTTTGAAGCTACATCATCTGAGTTCTAATACTATCTCCACTTTGGGAAGTTTCTTAACCTTTTGCCTTTTCTTTAAAATAGGAAAAATAATTGTACCTACCCATAAGTTTGTTGTGAAGATTAAGTGACCTGACACATGTAGAAAACATATAATTATGTCTGGCACATAAGAGCTATATGAATGTTAGGTTTTATCATTATATTACAATATGGTGAAACTTGTTGGGCACAATATAGCTGAACATACTTTAAAATAAGGAAAGGAGTAGAAGACTGCCTTGCCCATTGCAGACAGCAAGAGGAAATAGCAGGCCCAAATGCTTGTGGAGAGCAGAGACATTGACAGAGAAAGATTTCACTTGTATGTGGAATCTGAAAAATAAAACAAATGAGTAAGCTAAGCAAAACACAACAGAAACAGTCCCATAGAAATGGAGAACAAGCTGATGATTGCTGATGATTGCCAAAGAAGAGGAAGTCTTAGGGATTGGTGAAAAAATATGTGAGCCTTGGCCAGGTTAGAGTGTCATCCCATACATCAAAAAGGCTGCAGGTTTGATTCCTGGTCAGGTCACATGCCTTGCCTCACCCAAGAATGTGACCAACACATTCTTGGGTGAGGCAATCAATCAATCAATCAATAAAGCAAGCTTATAGTATAAATAAAAAGTCCATGAATACATGTGGTAGTACACCTGGCTTTTCTTCATTCTTTTTTTCTCTAAAAAACTTGCTTTCTTTATGGATAAGTGACCATTGGCTCCAGGGTTCCTTCTAAATGGCAATGTGGTTTCTTCTGTTCTTTTTTCTCTTGCATTTCTTAACCCTGCTTTTTAAAAAAGATCTCATGGGGAAAGAAATCAAAGAGATTATTTGAGCTTGCTTATTCTTGGTCTTCAGGAAATACTTTTTTTTTTTTTTTTTTTTTGCTTGTCATATACTTTTACTTGAGGTAGTTCTTCCTCACCCCTTCTTACCATCTATAAACCATCAAAAGCCAAGACTAGATTGTGAAAATGACTAGGAGTGACAGATGGGGATTAGGGAACAGTATAGATGCAGAAAGTAAAGCAAAGTTACCTAAGCAAAATACAGAATTGGGAATCATAGTTTTGACCTTCATCTACCAAGAACTAGAATAATTTCACTTAATATTAATGGAATGTACTAATGTAACTCTGGAAAAATTAGTTGCCCTAAATTTCAGATATTCAGAAGTATTACTTATGGACAAGAGGGTGATATATAAAATTTCAATAGTATTCCATTAAGTACTTTTCATAAATTCAGTCACAGCGGTGGCTCTCTTAATGGATTTTTACTTAATTCCTCACTCTCTCTGGTGTCCTACTGCCTCCTAATATTCTGCTTTCCCAGATGGTTGTAAGCTTTTAACTGAATTCCCCAACCTATTTCAGTCAGTTGTGCTTATCAGTATAATTATTTAATTTAATAAAATATTAATTTTTGTCAAATTATAAATGAATACTATTTTAATAAAGCACTCTTAAATTGAATACAATATTTTCCATTGTATTATATCATAAATAAATGCCAAAATACATCAAATTAAAAGCCAAAAATATGAATAAAAAAAGAAAAGTTACATCTATGAAAACTAAATTTAATACCTTGTACAGGCTCAATAAAAATGAGTCATCTTGAAAATGTTCCTGTCAAATTAGAGTGTTCAAGGCATCTGTAAAAATTTGGGGGAAAGTTTTAAAAGTTGAAAGAGCCCAGCTGGCGTGGCTCGGTGGTTGAGTATTGACCCAATGAACCAGGAGGTCAGGGTTCCAGGGCACATGCCTGGTCCCCAGTGGGGGGCATGCGGGAGGCAGCCAATTGATTATTTTCTTTCATCATTGATGTTTCTCTCTTTCTCTACCTCTCCCTTCCTTTCTCTGAAATCAATACAAATATATTTAAAATTTTTTTTAAATAAAATAAAAGTTGAGTTTGCACTCAAATTGCTTTATAAGTGTCATTCAGGCCAATTTCACTTTAAAGAAACAAACTATAAATCAGAAATGATGCAATTTGTGTATTCCATCATGCTACTTTGAATATTTTTCATGCCAGAAAGAAGACATCAGCTGAATTGTATTCAAGAAAAATTCATAAATGTATGAATATGTATATGTTTTAAGTCAAGATAAAATGTTTAGCATATGTTTGTACCATTTTAAAAAATAATTTCCTAATCTAAATTGAATTTTTAGTGTCCCGAATCATATTTGGGTCCCAGTCATATGGAGTAAGATTGCTACTATTGAGTTTTTTAAACATTGTAATGAGTTTTTTGAAATGTGTAAATGAATGCATTGATGTAGTTGATTCATATGATGGTATTGTTTTGTTTCCAGGGGTGAGGGAGAATGGCACCATATTATTAGAGGATATTTTGTAGTACCTAGGAAATGGTGCATAGGTGGTGTGAGTGTAACAAATAGGTAAGTGATGAGATGATGAGATAGCCTTCAGAACACCAATAAACCATAACTTTTGAAACAGCCGTAATAACTAAATAGAATTTTTGGAAAGTCTTCTTTTTTTTCCATTTAACTTTTTAAATTTAATAATATTGTCATGTAATAAAATATCTCAATAATATTACAAAACAATTTTTATATTGAATGCAAATTTTAGTGATATTCTGTAGGAATTAGTGAAAATAAAGTTATTTCATGTAAACTGAAACTTATACCATGATTTCTAGCACTAATTCACACTATTATTGGAGTTCACTGGATTTTATCAAGGATGCAGTCCTCAGAGATCTTTTCCTTTTTTCTACTCCAAACGATACTATTAATTGTAATTTTTAATAAAATGCATAATGAATGTGCTAATCTCCAGGTGACTTTCAACAGACTCTAATTTTACTAGGAAAACTGTGTTGCTAAGAAAATCATTACCCATTCATCTTTTTAATCTCCTAATACACTTCAGAAACCAGGAGATAAGAAGGAGCAATATTAAATTCAGTATCCAAAATAAAGAATTTTTACATTAATGCTATCACATAACTTTTACATTTAATATTTATAAAGTTTTATTTTTGTCATAGATTGACTTTCTTATATTAGGCATAAGAGGACAACTTTTTAATCACAATAATAAGTGACTAAGGGAAAATTTTTATGCCTAAGGGTAATTTTGAATTCTGCTTATATTTAATTAAATATAAACAGAAAAAAATAGTCCAAGTAAACTCCTGTAATAACTCACCCATGTCCCATTAGAAAGTATCTTCCTTATCTCTCCTAATTTATATTGCCAAGAACAGTGATATATTTCACATTTTAGCAGAATGACTGATTAAAGCCTTAAATAAAATTCTATAACTCTTCTCATTAGAGCAGTTTTATATGACAAATTATGCCTCAAAATTATAATGAAACTCCTCTCTCTATTTGGAGATCCCAAAAGGATATAAAACACATTATGAGGTTCTGCAATGATAATTAATTATAAAACTTAATCAGCACTCTTAATGCCACATGTTTTTAAGTTGTCCTTTTTTTAAATAACCAAGCACATATGACTTTTCAAATACCTACATATCCCTCTTTATTCATAATGAATATGGGAATAACCTGTTTTGCCCTAACCATATAGAAATCTTTATTTCATTTAAAAATATTTATAGAGTTCTGAATATGCCTGGCACTGTTCAGATGCTGGCGATACAGCAGTAAACAAGATAACCCTTATGGAGTTTATATTCTAACAGAGGGAGATAGACAATAATCAAATTAATAATAATGACTAAGCTTTTCAACTAAAAATAAAGCACAGAAGGGAGATAGAAAGTGTGGGGGAGAGAGGGAACACAGAGGCAGTTCTATATTTTAAACAGGATGGCAAAGAAAGGTCTCACTGAAAAAGCTTGTAGACAGTCATAAAAACTATGACTTAAAAATGTTTTTATTGATTTTAGAGAGAGAGAGAGAGAGAAACATCAATGTGAGAAAAATGAATCAGCTACCTCCCACATGCACCCCAACTGGGGATCAAGCCTGCAGTCTGGGCATGCGTCCTGACCAGAACCAAACGGGTGGCCTTTCAGTGCACAGGAAGACAACCAACCAGCCACACCAGCCGGAGCTAAAAGCTATGACTTTTATGTGAAGTGAAATGGGAAGCTTTTGAGAGTTTGGAAGAGAGAAGTGGCATGATCTAACTTGCCCTTTAAAAGGATCCCTAGCCGGGCCGGTGTAGCTCAGTGGTTGAGCACCCACCCAGGAACCAAGAGGTCTTGGTTCGATTCCCAGTCAGGGCACATGTCTGACTTGCAATCTCCATCCCAGTAGGGGTGTAAAGGAGGCAAGTGATGGAAGATTCTTTCTCATCCTTTTTGTTTTTAAAGGTTACCTTGGGGGCCGAGATCTTTGTTTTCCCGTTTTGCCTGTTGCTTAGGCACCCGGGGCTTTCCACTCTGGTGGCCTTCTGTACTATCCTCTCTCTCTCTCTCTCTCTCTCTCTCTCTCTCATCATTGATGTTTCTATTTCTCTCTCTTCCTCTCCCTTCCACTCTCTATAATCAATAAAAACATATTTAAAAAAAAATAAAGAAATAATGAAAGGGTCCTGAGCTGCGGTGTTGAGCATATACCTGAGAGTGGGTGGGCTGAGCAGTGGGGCGAATGCTGAACGTGACTTAAGAGGCTATTGTAGTAATCCAGCTAAAAGATTAAGATGCTTTAAAAACAGTGAAACGTTTTTGGAATTGGGATATCTTTAGAAGCTGGATTCTGAAAGAATTAGTAATGGATTGAATGTGGGTATAAAAAAAGAAAAATCAATGATTGCTCCAAATTATAAATTCCTTATTGTAAAACAGCATTCCAATAAAACTAAACTCAGCACTTTTTAGATAAAAACATCTTTAGAAATAATATGAACAATAATAATCGCTGTATTAGTCAGGAGAGCCTAGGTTATGCTGCTATAAAAAAGAAAAATATCTGAGATAAAAGTTAATTTCTTCTTTTATGCCAAATTCACTGCAGATTCAGGAGGTACTCTATGACAGCTTTCCCATAGACGTTCCAGTGATCCAGATTGCTTTGATGTGTTGGCTCTTTCATCTCAACTTGAAGGCTCCTCCATGGACCAGCAGAGAAAGATGAAGACTTGTGAATGGGCTTTTCACTACCTCAGCCTGAAAGTGAAATTTATCACCTCTGCTCACATTCATTCCTCAAATCTAGTGGCACAGCTCTGCTCAGCAGCAAGAGCCAAGGAGTGGTCTTCCATGTGTCAGAAAAGGGAGAAGAATGTATGTTCTAAAAGCTAGCTTTATCTACGACATTAGCTAACATTATGTAGCCTTTTCTTTATGGCAGGCTATGTGTGCTATGACCCACAAATAAAGACTTCCAGTGATATGTTCTCAATGGTTTCTACGATGATTAGAGTAGTTCTTAGGCATGTCCAGTCTGGGCTCATAGTCCTACACCCTAACAGACGTGATTTCTAATGCTTGGGAATCCACCATGATCTGGATTTCCAAATGCTCTGGGAAAATCCAACTACTCCCAGATATGTACATGCAATAAGGGAACAAGGGAGTACACTTTCTAGTTTCCACCTTTATTTGTGGGTCACCCTGGGGATGGAATTATGGTACCAACTAAAGATATGCTGACATAAACAAGCCCCAGCTCTCAGCAGAGTCCATGTTTAGGCATAAACATTCATGTATTCTGTCTTCCAATGTTTACATATCAAATTTCTTGTCTGGGAAGTTGATGCTATGTCTGAAAATATTAATTTCCAAGGTGTCTAGGAAATAGCTCTACCTGGGGCATCCTCCAACTTCATGATTGTTATTCCCTACCAACAAGCAATTAACTTTCATACCTTCTAGGATTGAAAGAAACCCAGGGTACCCAATATGGCACTATCTGCATGAGGATCCTTGTACCAAGGACTGAATTTAGACCCAGTGTCTGTGCTATGTTGCTTCTTATTTCCCTCAGGTCACTCATTTGGGCCAAATCACAAATATTCATCCAAAATATAAACCCAGAAGTCTAAGGGACTGTTGAAACCATTGCTGACCCCCTAACATCTTTTTCTTTGATGTCTTTTTAAAAAATTTATCTTTATTGTTGAAAGTATTATAGTTGTCTCCCCCACCCACCCTCTCTACCCCAACCTCTCCCTTCAGGCCTTCACCACACTATTGTCTGTGTCCATGGGTTATGCATATATGCACATGTAACTGACCCCCTAACATCTTTGAAGGGCAACCCTCTATGTTAATTGTCCCAGAGCTGTGCTGCAATAACTAAGTGGTGGTGAACAGGTTAATTCTGATCAATAGTTTATCTTTTATTCAAGGCCTTGCTCAGCCCCAGACATTATATTCCTTTGGTCCTCCATGGTACACTAAAACATACTCAGCTCAAGTTTAGCTTTTGAAAATATTGACTCATTGTAAGATGGAGAGATTTTTATTATCTTAGGAGTAAATATGAGAGTTCCCTTTATTGAGAAGCAGCTATTTTGTATTGGGAAAATACTTTTCTTAGAGTTGAAGGCAGAAGTCTGGGTATTAGCTGGCATAAAGACTTAGGATGAAGGGGGAAAGGATTCTTCCTAATAGGAGCAGAGAAATTTGAGCTTCTGGGGAATATTTGAGAAGCAGAGAAAAGTGAGCCAAGTTAATGGATATATAAGAGAAGAGCCAGAGAGAGAAGCCACCAATGACATGATAGCTGAGAAAGAAGTTAGGAAGTTAATGATGTCTTACAAGAACATGCACTGTCAACTGGCCCAGCGTTACAACCCTGCGGGCTCTTAGTAGACCTTGACATCAATGAGGGGACACTGCAGGGTACCATCCTGACAGGCATTTGCCTTAGCCCCAGGTCTCTTCTTCTTTGTGGACTGTGTAGGGCCTGAGTTACCTAAGGGCTCTGTTTCTCAAGCTGATGTTTTATAGATTACTAGATGCCCCATGCACGAAATTAGTGCACGGGGGGAGGGAGTATGTGTCCCTCAGCCCAGCCTGCACCCTCTCCAATCTGGGACCCCTCGAGGGACGTCCAACTGCCCGTTTAGGCCCAATCCCAGTGACCGATGCCTTACTGCTCCCCTGCTGGCCCAATTGCCTCTAACTGCCCTCCCCTGCTGGCCTGGTCCCCCCCAACTGCCCTCCCCTGCAGGCCTGATCACTCCCAACTGCCCTCCCCTGCTGGCCTGGTTGCCAACAACTGCCCTCCCCTGGAGGCCTGGTTGCCCCCAACTGCCCTCCCCTGAAGGCCTGGTTGCCCCCAACTGTCCTCCCCTGAAGGCCTGGTCCCCCCCAACTGTCCTCCCCTGAAGGCCTGGTCCCCCCCAACTGCCCTCTCCTGTAGGTCTGGTCCCCCCAACTGCCCTCCTCTGCCGGCCTGATCACCCCTAACTGTCCTCCTCTGCAGGCCTGATCGCCCACAACTGCCCTCCTCTGCTGGCCATCTTGTGGTGGCCATCTTGTGTCCACATGGGGGCGGCCATCTTAGACCACATGGGGGTGGCCATCTTGTGTTGGAGTGACAGTCAATTTGCATATTACCCTTTTATTAGATAGGATTTTACATGTATGTAAAATTCAAGCAAAACAAAAAAACATAAAGGAAATTCAATGATCAGTTGGGTTGAGTTATAGGAAAGGATTACAAGTTACTTATGTTCCTCTTATTTATCTCCTATTCTGTAGTTAAATACAATAAATATACCTCATTTTATTACATTTAAAAACATGAACTGTTTCATGCAAACATTCCTTCCTGCCCCCTATAATAAGTCAAATAAAGCCTACATTTCTCACTAAAACATTAGGACAGGTAGATTTTTTGTGTGAAAGGTCTGAGTTCTGTATCTTGGATGAGACAAAGTAAAACAAAGTGAGCATAGTGGGATGTGGCAGGCAAAAGAAGAAGGCATTTTCTTCTTACATCTTAATTACTGGTTCTCCTCACCACTGTCCAACAGATGGATTGTGTGAAACTTGGATTAGGAGAAATTCTAACCTTAATACCAGCCAGTGGTTTTTAAGGAGAAATACAAAGCATTTTAAGAGAGGAGTTGACACAAGTGGATAAAAAAGTTGTGGGACATATACCATGGACTATTACTTAACCTTAAAAGAGAATGAAATCTTACTATTTGTGACAGCATGGGTGGACCTAAAGGGTATTATGCTAAGTGAAATAAGCCAGACAGAAAAAGACAAATACCATATTATTTCACTTACTAGAGGCCTGGTGCATAAAATTTGTGCATGGGGGGGGGGACGAGGGGAGGGGTCCCCCTCAGCCCAGCCTGCACCCTCTTCAATCTGGGACCCCTTGGAGGATGTCTGACTGCCGATTTAACTGGCAGTCGGACATCCCTCTCACAATCCTGGACTGCTGGTTTCTAATCGCTGACCTGCCTGCCTGCCTGCCTGATCGCCCCTAACTGCACCCCCCCCGCTAGCCTGGTCACCCCCAACTGCCCCCCCCGCCAGCCTAGTTGCCCCTCACTGCTCCCCTGCCAGCCTAATCGCCCCCAACAGCCCCCTTGCTGGCCTGGTCACTCCCAACTGCACCCCCCCCCCCCCAGCCTGGTCACCCCTAACTGCCCCTCCGCCAGCCTGATTGCCTCTTACTGCCCCCCCTGCCAGCCTGGTCACCCCTTACTCCCCCCCCCCCTGCCAGCCTGGTTGCCCCTAACCCCCCCCCCCCTTGCTGGCCTGGTCACCCCCAACTGCCCCACCTGCTGGCCTGGTCGCCAACTGCCTCCCCCTGCTGGCCTGGTCGCCCCACGCAGCTTGCTGGTCAGTCGTTTGGTCGTCCCTCACTAACACCCCTGCCAGCCTGTTCATAGGCAGCCATCTTGTGAGGGCATAAGGGTCAATTTGCATATTACCTCTTTATTATATAGGATATGTGGAATCTAAAGAACAAAATAAGTGAACAAACAAAATAGAAACCAACTTACAGATATAGAGAACAAACTGATGGAGGCCAGAGGGGAAGGGTTGTGAGGGATGGAGTAAAAAATGGTGATGGGATTAAGAAGTACTATTGGCAATTACAAAATAGGCATGAGGATATAAGATGAAGCATAGGGAATACAGTAGAGTTAAAAATACTGTAATAACTATCTACAGTGCCAGGTGGGCACTTGAATTATCTGAGGGAACACTTTGTAAACTATATTAATGTATGTTTGCTGTGGGGGGAAAAAACACTTGTCAATAATTTGCTGGAGACTATTCTACCTTGTATGCATAAAAAATGGAAACAATAGTAAAACTGTAGGGCAACCCATAGTTTAATGTGATCACATTTTTAGAGGTTATTAATACAACACTGTTAGGGTATCATATATAAGCAGACTTGATGCCAAAGAAAGGCAGATTGTTACAATAATATTTAATATCTCCCTGTTGCTAAAATGAAGTGATACATAAGGATTAGGTTTATGCTAGCCCTGGCCAGTGTTGCTTGGTGGTTAGAGCGTCGACCCTCAAACCTAAGAGTTGTGGGTTCAATTCCCAGTTAAGGGCACATATCTGGGTTGCAGGTTCCATCCTTGGACCTGGTCGGGGCACATGCAGGAGGCAACCAATCAATGTGTCTCTCTCACATCAATGTCTCTCTCTCTTTTCTCTTCCTCCTCCCTCCTTTCCTCCCAATCTCTCTCTAAAAACAATGGAGCCCTAGCTGGTTTGGCTCGGTGGATAGAGTGTTGGCCTGCGGACTGAAGGTTTCCAGTCAAGGGCACATGCCCAGGTTGCAGGCTCGTTCCCCAGAAGGAGGCTTGCAGAAGGCAGCCGATCAATGATTCTCATCATTGCTGTTTCTCTCTCTCTCTCCCTCTCCCTTCCTCTCTGAAATCAATAAAAATATATTTTTTAAAAAGCAATGGAAAAATATCCTTGGGTGAGGATTAGCAAAAAAAATTGGGTTTATGCTAGAGGTTGTTTACCAAAGAAGTTGTCCTTCCTTGAGTCCAACAGTAGAGAACAAGAGAAATTCACTGGAACAATTGTGTGTGTATAAAATTTTCTTTCTTGACTGAGGCTATACTTCAATATTCTTTAAAATTGTTGACTATTACAAAAAGTTGGCAGACACTATCTACATGCCCACAAACCCATATCTCTTCCTAAGCACACAGATAGACAATATTTCCCAGTCTCTGTTGCAATGAAATGTGATAAAACTGAGCTCTAGCCAAAGGGATATGGGCATAAATGACATGAGCTACTTGCAGCCTAACCCATGAAAACTTCCCACACAAGGGTTTCAATCTGCTATTTGAGTGGAGAGGTCTTAGAGAATTTAAAGAGTCTGGGTTCCTGAAAAAATATTTGGAAGGCCTCCAAAGCAAGGCCACTGATATGAGACTGTTGAGTCAGGAATAAACTCAATATGTTAAGCCACTAAAATTTGGTGTTTATCTGTTAGAATAGCTAGCATTCCAACTAAACTAATACAAAGAATCACTGTTTTCACTACAAAGAAAGATTTATGTCCTTTCTCTGACACTTAGAATCACAGAACTCTGGAGTTAGTAATGAAATAAGAAATTCTCTAGTCCAACCTAAGTTCTTCATTTATTGAACCCCACATTTGTTACTAATTCTTCATGAACTCTCTTCTAAGTGGGATTATAAACTTGCTTCATTTCCCACATCCTTCCACCATTCCTACCTAGCCTGGGTTTGGGTTTACCTTTCCCAAGTCTGATCTCTTGATTGTTCAGGAATGGTGCTTGTTTATTGGTGCTAGGTACTCCCAAGTGGCAATGGAAACTCATAAGCAAATTGGATGAGATTATAAAAAGAAATGTTCAAGGTGCTAATGTTGTTCTGGATGAAGTTATATTCCAAACATTTGTGTAAACTCTCCTTCCAGACAAGCAAAATCTAGGAATTTAATATTTAGAATATCTATTCCTATTAAATAGTTATTGTGATGTTCCATGATTTTACCTTAGGAGTTTTGTTTTTTCTTTTTTTCTCCTGAATTTATTTTCCCTAGTATGATTACTCTTATTTCCAAGCAAATTCTCCCATACCTGCCATTGATTAAAAACTCTAGAATCAATTTCAATCTTTGGTAAGCTATGAATCTTCCAGAGCATTCCCCCCCACCTCCCAATACTGGCTTTTTATACATCCACAGCTGTAAATATGTAATTTATATTTTATAGCACAAACATTTAGTCTCTATTTAGTAATCTTAGTTCAGGGCTTAATAACATCAGCAGCATATGTGATCTGCTTAATGAAATATTGTTTTAGGATAAGTCTTTCCAGATTACCTTGGGGCATTCTGCTAAAATGTTCTATTCTTTTTCTCCCCATGTAGTTCATATTTAACTTTAAAGGACTCCTTGGTTCATTTCTATTGTATAAAAATGCCCTTATATTACATTGCTACTGTAGAAGTTTATATGTATGATAGCAGTTAATATGCACAAAGTATATCTTAAGTAAATTGCATACTAGATGTTTTATTCAAATGTCAGAGTAAAGCTTTGTCATTTAAACAGTTCATAACAATAGCACCAAATTTCAAGTTGTGTGTATTTTCAAGATTTATGCCCCACTACGGAGTCAGTAATCCGTTGAAAAGCCATGGAGCATCAAAATGGTCCTCTAATCATTGAAACATTTGTAACCTTCCTGCTTTGTAGTTAACAATCACCATTTTCCAGCATATCCTTTTTTCTCCTTCTCCTTCTTCTTCTTCTTCCAAGATTGAGCTGCTTATCTGGAAAAAAAAAAAAAGAATGCTGTTATGAATCTTCAGTATAGTTTTGATGGGTATGTGCATTTCTGTTGGGTGTATACCTAAGACTAAAATTGCTGTTCACAGAGGGTGTATATGTTCTATTTTAGAGATAGTATCATTTTTCCAAAGTTGTTTTACCAATTATACTCCTATTAAATATGTATGAGAGTTCTAGATCAACATCAATGCTTAGTATCCAAATCCACATCAATTTTTAGTACTGATATTTTCATTTAACCATTTTGATTACAGGGTAATGTTAACACATTGTTTGCATTATTCTATTCACGAATGATGAGTGCCTTATATTTGTTGATCAATTGAACATCATATTTTTAATGTACCTATTCAAGCTTCTTATCTATTTTTCTATTGTTACCTTTCTTTGTAGGGTTTCTTTTTTTATATAAGCATTGAAAATGTCTTTTCCTATTTATCACTCTCCTTTTCACTCTCTTAATGGTATCTT
The DNA here is from genome assembly GCF_027574615.1 of Eptesicus fuscus. NCBI lineage: Eukaryota > Metazoa > Chordata > Mammalia > Chiroptera > Vespertilionidae > Eptesicus > Eptesicus fuscus. The sequence goes on from NC_072476.1 coordinate 56,542,800, forward strand.
TTAATAAACAGAAATCCTTAATTTTAATATTATCCATAGTAAATATTTGTCAATATTTTCCTTTATGGTCAGTTCATTTTGTAATATTGATTAAGAAATCCTTGCCCACAGAAGTAGGAGGATAAATAAGAGATGTCTCTAAGAATCAGGAATCAGTTAAATACAGGATCAAAGCTGGCACGGAAAGGGAACAAGTGAGCAGGGTCAAGTCATGTACCTGGTGTTCATGGTGTGTGGGTATATTGGGATGGCTTAAAGCACAGAGTTTAGCTGGTCAGATCTGACTCAGATTTTATCTGACTCAGATCTCCCTGCCAAACGGGGCTCAGTCTGAGTTTCTTTGGAATAACCTAAGGAAAAGCTGCCATGCATTCAGGGGAAATCTTGATATGGGAGGCGGGGTTGCAGCATACCAGCTGCCAGGGCACTGCTTTCCCTATGTCCTCTGATTCCCCATCGAAAAAAGCTTAGGCCCTAGATGTACATACAGCAGGGTATATGTTAACCGGACTCAGCATGAAGAGATAAATGATAGCATAAAAGAGCAGGAGTAAATACAGGGGAAATATGAAAGGATTGGTTAATTCAATGACTTATCTTAAAGAACCTTCTGAATTGTTCTTAGACAGGTGCAAATGTAAAGGCCTATAAGGTAGGAAAAGCCATCCAATGTTTCCCAGGCAGTCATCTCTCTTGATGTTTGGTGTAGGTTTCTATATACTTTATAGTGCTCCTTGCATATTGGAGAGCATATTACTCAGTTTTTCCAGTTTTAGGAGTCAAATGGGCTTCTGACAAAGACAGGGAAGGGAGAGACATTTCTTTGCTTAACTAAAAAAAAAAAAAAAAAAAAATCAAGAAGTTCAAGATTTCAGGCATGATTAGATCCAAGGACTCAAAGACAAATAATAAGGTCTCGGTTCACCTCTCTCTCTCTCTCTGTATTTATTAACAAAAGCATATATTATTTAGGCAGTGTAACAAAGTGGTAATGAACACAGGTTCTAGACTGCCTAGGTTCAAATCTCAGCTTCAACATTAGCTGTGAAACTTTGGGTGAAACATTTAGTCTCACCTCATCTCTAGATTGGGGATGATAAATGTCGACCTTGCCCCTAAGGTGTTATTGTAGGATGAAATGGTTGTATGGTTAATTAACACATAGCAATTGCTCAACTAATATTGTCAAGCCATGTCTCAATTCTATTTTCCTCTGCATTAGTTTCAATCTCAGACAGGTTCTTCACAGACAGCAAAATTGCCACCAGCAGCTCAAGATTTTTATTATTAGGTTTAAATCTGTTGTAAGGAAAGCTTTTTTGCTCCTAAAAATTCCAGCATATAGCTCAGAAATTGTCTTCTGTTGTGTAGTTACCCATGACCCAAGCTCTGTGGCTAGGCTAATGTGATTTTCTGACTGAACCATGTAATCACTCCTGGATTAAAGCTGGTGGGATCAGTCCAAACCTAACAATGGAAGAGAGGCAAAGCCCTAAAAAAAGCTGATGCCTGATCTGAAGGAGAATGTGCAGGCTAAGCTAAAACATGAAATGTCCAAGTGCAGAGGGGATCCTGCAGGTTTTCTTGAGCAGCTCATCCATGTAATCAAACAGAGACTTGTTCTTGGAGGGGCAGGAAACAGGGAAGCAGGGATGGAAGCTGTGATGGCAATGGATGATGTGATTAGCTGAATGGGTAGGACAATACACTCTTAGAAACTTTAAATTGTAGTAGATTATGGCTTGGCACTGTAAAGTATGTAGCGTGAAAAGAATCTTCTAGAACAGTGGTCAGCAAACTCCTTAGTCAACAGAGCCAAATATCAACAGTACAATGATTGAAATTTCCTTTGAGAGCCAAATTTTTTAAACTTAAACTTCTTCTAACGTCACTTCTTCAAAATACTCGCCCAGGCCGTGGTATTTTGTGGAAGAGCCACACTCAAGGGGCCAAAGAGCCGCATGTGGCTCGCAAGCTGCAATTTGCCAACCACGGTTCTAGAACATGATTGTTGTAGTAATGGTCTAAGATGGTCGGTGATGGCCAAGTGGATATGGAGATGGAGTACTTTGAACAGTGACTGCTGAAAGCATGAGGAGAAAGGGCTCAAATGGTAGGTTATCAGTGTTAGGCAAATTTTTTATTTTATTTTTTACTAAATCATATGACAATGACTAGGGTAATTGGAGTGAAGAGATTAAATTCTGCCATTTTGATGAGTGCATTTACCAAGGTTGTGATGTGATCTTTGAAGAGATGCAAGTATTTCATGAAATCCACGGGAATGGTCTTTTAAAGGGGGTAACGATTTGGGGTAAATGAAGAAAGTTCTCCAGGATTTCCTAATCCAAAGGAGGTGACTGGGTGGAGCTATAGCATAGGGCACTGTGTTGGAAAAGGGAACATATGAAATTTCTAAAGCAACATGAGCATGAGGATACAATTAAGCTCCTCTGAATCATGGGTCAAGGTGTTTTTGTCTAGTTTAGGACTTGACTGGGGCTATGTCTGGCTCACCACCAGTCACTAAAAGGCATAATCTCCACTTGCTGTTTCTGCCTAATTGTCTGTTATTGCTAACTGTGGCCAAATCATGGACTCATAGTTTGGGCCAGCTTCCCAGTCAGTGCTCTCCTGAGGTCCTCCTGATCTAAGCCATAAGCGCGGGCCAGTTGCTGCTACAAAAACCTAAATTCTGCTTTCACACTCTTCAAGAGAGACGTGCAAATTGTTCTGTTAGGAGAGGTTGGACACTTCAAGCATAGTGATGGCCAGAAACTCACATATAATCCCAAACTTCAAGCACAGTCATGGCCAGAAACTCACATATAATCCCACAATGGGAAACTGCAGGTTATCCAAATAAAATCATTTCTATATCTCTGCTTAATTAGCAAGAGACAATGTCACTTTTTAGATTCTATATTCATTCATTCAAAAAAATATATGAATGTGCCAGGAATCTTTTTAAGGTGCTGGGGATGTGTCTTGAATACAGCAGATAGAAATTGTTGCCCTCATCCAGCTCCCATTCTAATAAGGTAAGACATTAAACAAAATAAGTGAAATATACAGTGGAAATATACAGTGGAAGGAAATGCCATAATGTCTGAAATTTGCTTTAAAATGTACCAAAAATAAAAGTAGTGGCAGTATAAGTTAAATAAGATTGGTAAAATCTTGATAATTATTGAAGCTTAGTTTTGGAACATGGGGGTTTGTATACCATTCATACACACTCAGACACAATTATTCATTTGTGATAAATGCTATGTAGAAAAATAAAGCAGGATAGAAGAATAAGGATTAGTTGGGGTACAGTTATAAACAGAGTAGTCAGGAGAGGCCTGCTAAAAGGTGGCATCTAAGCAAAGCTCAAATGGATAGGGTCACATCCTGTCTAATAAAGAGGGACTATGTAAATTGACATCACACCATCACACAGATGGCGGTGCCCATAGCCACAAGATGGCAGCGCCCAGTCCCCTCAGCCCCACCGGAGTCCCCCAGTCCTTTCAGCCCTGCCAGGGGGGTGGCAGGCGCGCAATGCAGCCGGACCCACCCTCAGCCTCCCAGCCACCCAGGGCTGGCCCAAGGCATAGGCAAGCCTCAGACGTTGGCTGCCCAGCCGCATAGGGCCAGCCCGAGGCACAGGCAAACCTCGGATGGCAGCTGCCCAGCTGATGCCTGAGGTGCAGGCAAGCCTCGGGTGGCAGCTGCCCAGCCACCAAGGGCCGCCCAAGGCTCAGGTAACCAGGGCCAGCTGAGGCTTGTGCTGCCAGCAGTGGCAGCAGCAGAGGTGTGATGGGGGCATTGCCTTCCCCTGATCGCTGGATCGCCTCCCACCCCTGAGGGCTCCCAGACTGTGAGAGGGAGAAGGCCAGGCTGAGGGACCCCCATCCAGTGCATGAATTTTCATGCACCAGGCCTCTAGTATTACTATATAATGACAATGAGGTCTTTTCACTTTCTATAACCTATCCAATCTTTCTGGTGAGCCCTTATCCTTTTGGGAAGCAAGAAAGAAAATAATCTAAATTTAATCCAACCTAGGAAAACCTCAGCCTAATCCATTTGTTGCTCAAAGCTGTAGTATAGGACACACTCATGAGGCAATGTCTATAGTGAACACAACCTTGTCAGTTAATTATAACAGGCCTGAGGCCCCCAAGTATTAGGCATATAAGTTTTACGTTCTCATCTTTCTTACACAACTTCCTTTTCCCTCACCCCTACAATTGCTACCTAGTTTTTCCTCAAAGTGACACTAACTGGACCCCTGGTACTCTACCACTAAGAATTACTTCATTTTCTTTTCTTTAAAATATCATTATCCATTGCTTAGGCCTGTGGTCGGCAAACTGCGGCTCGCGAGCCACATGTGGCTCTTTGGCCCCTTGAGTGTGGCTCTTTCACAAAATACCACGGCCTGAGCGAGTCTATTTTGAAGAAGTGGCGTTAGAAGAAGTTTAAAAAATTTGGCTCTCAAAAGAAATTTCAATCATTGTACTGTTGACATTTGGCTCTGTTGACCAATGAGTTTGCCGACCACTGGCCTAGGCCATCAAGAGTGGGGCCTCTACAGCAAGCATGTCAAACTCATGGCCCGCGGCCCAGCCAATATAATTGTATGTAAGAAATGTGTTTTTTCAAAAATATATATATTTTTATTGATTTCAGAGGGAGAGATAGAAACATCAATGATGAGAAAGAATCATTTATCGGTTGCCTCCTGCATGTCCCCCACTGGGTATCGAGCCCACAACCTGAGCATGTGCCCTTGACCGGAATTGAAACCGGGACCCTTCAGTCTACAAGCCAACGCTCTATCCACTAAGCCAAAGTGGCTAGGGCTAAGAAACATTTTAATAAAAATTTCATAACTTAATTTTTACAATACTGTTATACATAATTATTAATAACTACAACGTTTGCTAATGGCTGATTGTGTTGCATTCATTTCCCTTATGTGCCTTAGGCGCAGGCTCACCATTTCTCTCCACTAATACTAGCAGCAAATATTTTAGCAGCCGATTGCCACGTTATCAGTCTTGTACTGACTTGTTTGGTGTGTGCAATAGGAAATATTTCGCTTTCAGAAAAGAAGAAAAATAGGTTTATTTGCATTATGCTTATTAATTTGTGTAGTTATTCAGTGTCTGGTAAGTTAATGTTCAAGAAAAAATATTAATTTTTATTAAAATGTTCTATTATTTTATGTTAACGATTACTCATTTATTTCATCCCTTTGTATTCAGCATATCTCTATCGAAATAAACCTATGTTTCTATGAAAATTGAAGCTTTTGTTTTTTTGCGGCCCACATAAACTTAAACCTTATTTAGCCGTGTTAGCCTTTGAGTTTGACATGCTTGCTCTACAGTGTATAGCCTGCCCTTCTTTTGGTTAATCTCCAATTGTGGTTTTAGTTCATCCTATGCTTATCGTCATAAGAATGTAAACATTCTGCACTTGCCTCATCCTTATCTATTTTTCACAGTGTCTTGGTGACCTGAATTCAGTGGCTTGGTGTATTTTGTTTTGTAACCTACATTAATACAATTTCATTCTCCAAAAAATGCATTTCCCCCCTGATCAGTTATACTCAACACCAAGAATTTTAACACTCTGATCCTTCAAATTACTCTCCCTAAGCACTGCCTTCAACCCCGTCCATCCTCTCCAGAAAATGACTAAACTTCTCTTCTTTTTCATTGAAGCCTGTCTTTTGAAAAACCCTAGGCTAGTTTTCCTCAACTTTGATCACAGTTCAGTGTTGTAAATAGTATATTAAAAATAAATGAAATTGTAGTGGACAGAGCATATAAAAATTCATTGCAAGTAGTAAGAGTAAGGTTTTTTGTGAAACTTGTTTCAGCTATAACCTATATACTGAATGTCATAACACATATTTCCTATTGTGGTTACTGGTGCTTTGAAAGCCTGGCTACTTGGCTTAGCTTTTGATATGTTAAATGCAAGTTAAAGGAGTTTGAGAATACCTTTTCACTCCCTAGGTTTTGCAAGACAATTACCGTCTTAGAGAGGTCAGGAAAGTCAGCTTTTGAGTCTAAAGCTCATCAATGCCCTTTTCTGGTGTAGCTTCTTTTGTGCAATAGCCTTTGGCTCCTTTTGTGTAATAAGCCTCAAACCCAGGAGAAAAAAGACTTCGAAGAAGCACTAAGTTGTATCAGTATAATATTGTAAAATGTCACCCTATTAAACATGCCAATTATGAATCTTGGGCTTCCATATGAATTTACAGCTAGTTAAGCAAGAAAGGCAGTTTTTCTTATTGAGCCCAGGATGTGTTTGAGGAGATGATACAGTGAGGGCTTGCAGATCCCTTGGACAGCTCTGCGAGGAAATGCTGGCACTTGCAGGACAAGCAGTTTCTTTTCAACACACTAGTTCAGCCAGGTGTTCCTGTACAAGTACTGTGGTCAACATTCCCTTCCCTCATCTCTGGGCTTCAACAGATGCACTTACCTGTCTGGAGTGTAAGAACTTTTGTTGACTGTCATGTCATTAGTAGCCAGAACAGCATGTAACATATAATGTATACTTAAAAAATATTTGTTGGAAAAAAATTGCTGATTTAAAGTGTATTTTTGAGCCCTGGTCAAGTAGCTGAGCATTGTCCTGATACCCCAAGCTTGTGGGTTCGTTCAATCCCTGGTCATGAGGAATCAACAATAAATGCATAAATAAGTGAAACAACAAATCGATGTTTCTCTCCCCCCATGTCCTCTTTCTAAAATCAAGTTTTAAGTGTATTTTTGCATGTATCTTTAAGAAAAGTATACTTCTAGAATCAACAGTTAGCAGCAAAATGTCCATTATTCCCTCATAGTGATTTGGGTGTTAAGCTGCCTGGGCTGTAGACTATTGGGCATGTGACTGATGATGGTGACTACATTACCTGCAGAGGCCCATAAAAGAGAAAGCCAAGTCAGAATCCCAAGATTCAAGATTTCAGAGCCAGAACTTAGACATAATTGCTAAGTTTAGGAAGTAGAAAAAATGGAATGAGGACTTAGGATATATATAACAAGTCGGCCTAGAACTGTTTCTGTAAATACCATTGGGTAGTTTATTTTACAGGCATACAGGTAAGTAGCACATGGTGAGTTAGACTGATTAAGAAGTACAGGGTTGCCAAAACCGGTTTGGCTCAGTGGATAGAGCGTCGGCCTGTGGATTCAGGGGTCCCGGGTTCGATTCCGGTCAAGGGAATGTGCCTTGGTTGCGGGCACATCACCGGTGGGGGGTGTGCAGGAGGCAGCTGATCTGTGTCTCTCTCTCATCTCTCTCTCATCGATGTTTCTGGCTCTCTGTCCCTCTCTCTTCCTCTCTGTGAAAAAATCAATAAAATATATTTAAAAAAAAAAAAAAAAGAAGTACAGGGTTGAAAGAGAAAATAGAAGGATGGTTAAATAAATAAAATTAGATATGTAGGTAGGTTATAAATCTTAAAAAAAAAAGTGAGGGCCTGAATAAAGCAGAGAAAAAAAAATTATTTTAGACATATTTCTGATAAGACTTTTCAAGACTTGGTGACTAATTGTTGGTATGGCATGGAGGAAGAATAACAATGATTAAGGTAATTTACTTTGGGGAACTGGGAAGATAGTGATTGTATTAAAAAGAGATGGAGACTCATGGGGGAATAGTTGTTACCCCATAGACTCATTACCTTTATAAGTTAGAGCACAATGACTTTGAAGTGTCTGTAGAAAATTCAAATTGAGAAATTAAAAAGGCTTTTGGAAATACTCATCTAGATCTCAGAAAGGTTAGAGTAGAGTTAAAGATTTAGGAATCCATTTGTGTGTAAGTGCTAATTAATTTCAAAGGCCTAATTTGAATGCAAAGGCATCATACAAAGAAAAGAGTGAAGGATGGAAGATGAGGTAATCTAAAGTTAAGGGATAAATGGGAGAAGATAATACAGTAAAAGGACTATAGATAAAATAGGACCAGTGGTACTTAAGAAAATGAATTTGATATCCAGGCCTTGTTTTCTTGTTCTTTCCCCCATCATTATGCCACATGTGATAGCCAAAATTAATCAGCTCATTCAAATTTATTTCTTTCTCTTCCCTTATTTTCATGTACACATATATGCTTTCTGTGGCAGGTTGGAATCCTGGGAAACAGACTCTGAGATCTACATGTAAGAGGCATGCTGGGTGTGGTAGTTACTCTCGGGAACAAGATTTGTGAGAGGTAGGATTAGACAGAGGGAGATGAAGCTGTAACAGAGGCCTTCATGGACCTATTAGAGCCCTGAAGCTTTCCAGAGAAGTTCTGAATTACAGCAAGGGGGCCAAGTCTTTGTATCCTCACATTGACAGAGAGGGTGATGCAGTAGCTTCTTTAGGTCAAAATCAATTTCCAGAAAAGAATGTAGATATGAGCATTTAGCAACCAACACTGTAGGCAGATGTAGCATGTTTCTCAGGGTTGGAATCTACGTGTCATAGCATCCACCACAGATTCACATGTGTGTGTGTGGGGGTGTGTTTGGTGATTCTCTGGTTTGTCAGTAAGTGCATTATAAAAATTGATTAGTGATGACAGAGTATTCTGGTGATATAACAAATAAGTTGGTAAACGACTGCACCTGCTGCTATTGCTGAATCTACTAGTAAGAACAATTTTCCAACTCAGATCCCAGAGGCACAGACAACACAGGCTTGGATGGGAAATCCAAGGTTGAGGGAGTCTGAGAGAAACAGTCAGTAAAAATGTCTCTCCTACGCTTTTGATCTTTACAATTTCCTCATATTGCAGTGTTATCATGGGTGCTACATTGTTATTTAGAACTATCTAAACAATAACAAATACAAGTTTTGCCAGCAAATTTCAACACCTCTCAAAGTTCTTGCTAAGGATAATTTTAATAGACATATAGATGTTGTGATAATGTGCTGTAATGATTTTTATAGATCACCCAAACTTAATACCATATAGTAAAAAACAAACCTAAAATTGCTATGTTTTTTAAATATGTGTTTCTGGGTCATCCTCTTTGTAAAAAATTCAGATAATGGAAGTTAATTTTTTAAATAAGTAATTATTATTAAGAAATTCTGAGGGGGTAAACCTGACCTTATTCAAGCCTAAATTTCTTCAGATTCTTCTGAATCTACTACAAGGTTCATAACTAGTTTCCATTTCATGGACACATATTAAAGACATGGTTCATTTGGTAGTGGTGTGTGTGTGAGGAGGTGGCGGGGGGGGGGGGGGGTTGCACAGTAAGTACAAATTTAAACAAACTCTGCCATCAAGTGGCTAGGTAATCTTGGGTACATCACATAAGCTCCTTAGGTTTTTATTTTCTTACCTATAAAATGAGAGGTTAGACATTTACTAAGGACCCTTCATACTCTAATGGATACATCAGAGGTATAAATGATTCATCGGCAATGATTTTAAATAGCATGTAGCACGTTACTGAAGGAAGTGCTTTTAAAGCAGAATTATAAGACTTTGCCACTGAAATATATGTAAGCTACAGAATTCTTAAAAGTAGTCTATGACTGCCCTCTCCTGTTAATTATATGGTGAAGATAAGAAATAAACCCAATACAAAGCATTTTTATTTTAAACTAACATAAGATTCTTACTCCTCCTCCCAATAAATATTCATTTACTTAGAAAGGAGGTAAATATATTAAAATACTACATTTATGTGAGTTTGATCAAACATTGTACATTTTTACAAGAAAGACCATGGCTATCACTGCAGTAAGAAGTTTACCCAAGGAAATAATATGCAACATATTAGGCATCATGAATTCATGTCATTAAATGTAAGTGTTATACTTACAAAGTATAAAATATTTTTTAAATGCCTTGAAGGAGCAGAGGTATCTAACCACTCTTTTTCTTCTGAAAAAGTAGCAAGGGGACTTCTGTTATATATATATATATGTATATATATATGTATATATATATATATATCTCTGTGTGTGTGTGTGTGTGTGTGTGTGTGTGTGTGTATACTTGCCAAAATCTCAAAGTTCAAGAATGTATCCCAAATATCTGTCTCCTGACAACTAATGGTGTTATCAGGTATTTGATTTAAATTTCCATTACTTTTTTTTTTTGGTTACTTTATTCTGAGCATCATAAATCAGAATTTCAAAATTGCAATATGAATTTCCTTACTTCTATGTTCATTTATTCAATTTTTTAATTGAGAAATAACTCATCCTATATAATAAAGAGCTAATATGCTAATTAGACCAAACACCAAAATGCAGTTGGGTAAAAAGAGTGGGGTGCAGATAGTCACTAGATCAAAGCTCTTTGAAATTCTTTTCAATAAACTTACTTCTGTAGATACTTCCTTGGGTCACTTACTATGTTATAATTTTCAAAGGCTGCCATAACAATATACCACAGACTGGGTGATTTAGATAGCAAGAAACTTACTTCCTGAGTTCTGTAATGCTAGAAGCCCAGGATCGAGGTGTCAGCAGTGTTTTCTTCTGAAGCATCTCTCCTTTCTTGGCTTGCCAATGGCTGTCTTCTCCCTGAGTCTTCACATGGTCTTCCTTTTGTACCTGTTTCCAAATTTATTCTAATAAGGACACCAGTCAAATTCCACTCGGGCTCACCCTAATGGCCTCATTTTAACTTACTTATCCTTTAAAGATCCTATCTCCAAATATAGTCACATTCTGAGGTGCTAGGGGTTAGGACTTCAACATATGTATTTGGGGTGGATACAATTCAGATCACAGCACTTACCACGCAGAAATAAATGCTGCTGACAAATGTTTAACAAGAAGCAGCTATCTGGGAAAAAAAAAAAAAAAGTCCTGAATTCTAGCATTTGCTTATGTCTGTGGTAAAAATTCTCTCATCACAGCCAATTTCAAGTTACCAAAGCGATTTCCCTGAATGCAGCGTTGGGAAGAGACATGCAGCAGAACACCATTTCATAGTAGCTGTAACATAGAAATGCAAAGGTGTAAATAACCTCAAGAGCATCGATCAGGAGTAAGCAAACTTTTCTGTATAGGGCCAGGTAGTAAATACTATCTGCTCAACTCTGTGTTGTAGCAAGAAAGCAGCCATAGGTATATGTAAACAGATGGGCATGGCTATATTACAATAAAACTCCAGTTTGCAGTTGGCCTTTGCCTAATGATAAGGAATTGGGGAAAACTAGTGTTCTAATTGCTTTTTCAGCAACTTTCAACCAGTCCTCCATATTTCAGCCTTCCTCCTGATCAAGTTCTTCTCTTACTAGATGTTAGCACGCCCTGAGCCTTCTTGGACTAGATCAGTAGGGAAGTGCACTACTTAGACATCCCTTTAAGATACAACTTGCCACCCTAACCGGTTAGGCTCAGTGGATAGAGCTCTAACTCTATCCCTCTCCCTTCCCTCTCTATAAAAAATCAATAAAATATTTATAAAAAAAAAAGATAGAACTTGCCCATTCGGCTGCAATGAATGATATTAAGCTAACTGCCTCCATCTGTAGTATTTTCAAGATCTGCTATAGCATTCCAGTTGAGGTGACCTCTCCCCTGGCAGCCCTCTAGCAATGACTGAGCATGGGGATGGTGCTAGGGCCTGGCCATTTCTGCCCCATGTAGGATTTCCGAGGGCAGCATTTGCTCCAGAACCCCACACTGTGTTGGCTGAGCTATTACCAGATCTGTGCTACTTCTGAATCTCTTCCTTCCCAATCTTGCTTTCTCCTCCTTTCTCTTTTTTTCCAGAAGACTTTTGTAGTCCTAATTGCATGTCATTTTCTGTTTCTTGGAACAGTGATAGATTCAGTAAAAAGAGTAGTCTGAGAAAGCAGGTGGTAAGATGTGGGTTTGGGAAATTAGGTCAGTCCTGTCCCACTTCATCAGAACTATCAATGATCCTCTCAGCACATGTGGTATTCGGCACATGGGTAGTCCCTGGTAGAATGTGGTGACTGGTTACTAAAACTTTCACCATCTGTGACTTGGGAAAATATTCTGATGCAGAGGGAAGCCTTGGCTGGGACAAAAATGCAGGCAGTTCAAAAGTGTGCATATATGTGTAAACAATGGATACAAGCTATTATTAAGTTGCACTGTGGTCTATAGAAGGTTAATGAAAACCTGCAAGCAGTTAACAAGTGAAAACTCACTGTGTAGGTCAGATGGCTTATTTAGGAGCCTCCAAAGAAGCCCTTATCTCCTACCCTGGGGAGGGGCTGGAAACTTGAACACCAAATTTGGAACTTAACTACCATCAAGAAGCTTCAAAACCAGTTGGAAGTCCAAAATAAGTAACTTGTTGGAAAACTTGGAACCTTGACATAAGGGATGGGGACAGCTGTATGTATGCTCCCAAAGATTTTGGCTCCCGAGATTCCTCTGAACACTCAGAGTCTACAGAGGTTGCCCACCTTTCTTATTAAAAGCTAGCACAGCAGAAAGCACTTCTGAACAAGACAACAGAGGGTGGTCACTATAGTAAAAAGTGTCATGATCCCTTTTACCTATACCCAGTTCTGAGCCAATTTTTCAGGCTCAGAACTTGTTGACTGTAGAGGTAGCCAGGTCCTGGAGGAAAGCACCCCACAGCACTATGGCAAGTATATAAGGAGCCTACGCCAATTTCTGAGTTAACTGTGCACTGAGAACAGGAGAATATCCAGTCACTTCAGGGAAAGTTAGGCACAGGCTCTGAGTTGACGTTGATATGTGGAGACTCAGAGTATCACCTTGGCTTCCCCAGTTAAGAATAGGAGCATACATAGTCCTGGCCAAATCCTGGCTCACCGTGGCTACACTGGGTTCATGGAAACATCTAGGGGTCATTTCCTCAGTTCCTGAAAGTTACAATTAAGACTGACATACTTGGCAGTTGGAGTAATCCTCACATTGGGTTTTAGCCCATGAAATAGGAGCTGCTGTGGTGGGGAAGTCCAAATAGAAGTCTTGGTAACTGATACCCAGCCCCCTTCAGACAAAATAAACCCAAAGCAATATATCATATTTTGGGTGGCAATGGTGGAGATTATTGCCACTCTTCAGGATCACAAGGATGCCTGGGTAGTGGTCTGTGATGGTTAGTTTTATGTGCCAACTCGACTGATTCACAGGTGCCCAGATATTTGGTTAAACATTCTGGGTGTGTCTGAGAGGGTATTTCCGTATAAGGCTAGCATTTGAATGGTAGACTGAGCAGGTTGTCCTCCCTAGTGTGGATGGGCTTCTGTTGAAGGTATGGATAGAACAAAAAGTAAGGGAGAATTTGCCCTCTCTGCCTATCTTCCAGGTGAGACATCAGTTTTCTCCTGGCTTCAGACTCAAGATTTGACTGAAAATTAAACCATCAGCTTTTTTGGTTCTCAGGTCTTTGGACTAGGATGGAACTATACCATTGGCTCTCCTGGGTCTCTAGCTTGCCAACTACAGATCTTGAGACTTCTTAGTCTCTATAACTGAATCAGCCAAAGGAACCTCAGAGGGATGGGGAGAGGAGAGGGCAGGAAAAGATTAACCAAAAAACATATATGCATAACCCATAGACACAGATAATAGTGCAGTAGGCCTGGGGCGGGGGGGTGCAGAGTAGAGGGGGCCAATGGGGGGAAAATGGGGAGCATCTATACTACTTTCAAGAATAAATACAAGTTTAAATAAATAAATAAATAAATAAATTCTTATCTCTGCTTCATTTATCTTTTCTTCTGGAGAATTTTCTAGTTCTTTCATTTGAGGGTTATTTCCTCATTTTGGTTTTCTTTTTGAATTTGTGACTATGTATTAGGTAGATCCTCTACACCTCTCAATCTCTAGTGCAGGACAGTGTTAAAGGCTGTTTCTGACTAATTAGATCAGGCACAGACTCAAAGATTCCAGAGACCTCCTCTGCCTACAGACTGATAGGATTCTGACTTGAATTGTCCCCAGGCAATCGTCCTCAGGTGTGGCGAGTGTTTTCTATCAACAGGGTGGGGTAGTAGCTTCTGCCTGGAGGCTATTTTTAATCTCTTAAGTGGCCTCAGGGCAAGGTGTTTCCCAATAGGGTGTGTCAACTGTCTCTCCACCCCTACCCCCAGGCAACGCAGATGTCTATGTGGGAAAGATGTCCTCCACTTGTGTGAGGGAATGACTCAGCCCAGGAAACTTGGGGTGTCTGCCTTCTGAGCTCTATCCTGAGTACCCAGTCCTGGCTTCTGCTCTCACAGGTCCAGTCCACTTCATCCTCCCTCTGCCAGAGCACAAGGTGGGTGGCTCCACAGGAAATTTTGTGTGTTGTCCCTTTAAGGGGGTGCCTGAGTTTTCAGCTATTCCTCCCTGGCAGACAGCACCCTGCTGCTTTTCACAGCCAGATGTCATGTGGGTACCCTCCTCAGTTTTGGTGTTCTCTGCTGGGGGGCTCAGCCTGGGGATTATATCCCAGTTTCTCAGTGGCAACCCCCTATATCTGGGACTTCAGTTGCTGTCTGTGGGTGCCTGGCCCTTTACCGCCTCCGCCCCTCCTACCAGTCTCTATGTGGTCTCCACTTCCAGTCCTCGGGTATCAGGGTTCTCTCCTGTGAGGTTTCTATTGATTATTCAGGACGTTTTTCTGTATTTAATTGTAATACCAGTTTGTTCCTGGGAGCATGTCTGTGCAGCATCCATTTACTCGGCCGCCATTTTTAATCTAAATAAACAAACAAACAAATAAACAAACAAACAAACAAATTTTTATACATATCCTATTGGTTCAATTTTTGGAGAACCCTAATACATGTTCCCTATCATATCACCATTTAATTTACCTGTCTGCCCTCTGCAAAACCTGAATGACCATAGACTACTGCAAGCCTAACCAAATAGTAGTCCTAATTGCAGATGCCAGACTTGACCTGTCTCTTTACCACAGCATATTAATGTGGCTTCAGCCACCTAGTATATAGTAAATTGAGCATAGAACCTTCTGGGTATTTATGCTATTTTCCTTTTTCTCTCTCTTTTTTTTTTTTTATAGTTGTCTCACCCACACCTCATTATCTGAATATTTTTAGCCAGTCGCCTTTCAGTTTTTCAGCTTTTCACAACATTTTCATAGAAACAACTGTTTGCTTTCTTAGTTCATCAGTTTACTTTTTTTAAAAATATATTTTATTGATATTTTACAGAGAGGAAGAGAGAGGGATAGAGAGTCAGAAACATCGATGAGAGAGAAACATCGATCAGCTGCCTCCTGCACACCCCCTACTGGAGATGTGCCTGCAACCAAGGTACATGCCCTTGACCGGAATCGATCCTGGGACCCTTGAGTTCGCAGGCTGACGCTCTATCCACTGAGCCAAACCGGTTTCGGCTACTTTTTTTTTTTTTATTACATAATGGCAATGACAAGTACAAATAGCATTAACAGATTTAAGAACACGTAATTTTTAAAATATACATTTCAAATTATAGTAGCAGAAATGTAGGTTGTCCTAGAGTAGCTTACCACCTGTAAGCATTTAGTGACTCAGCATGCCAATGACAGCAGTGTGTTTTACACATGGAATGGAGTAGGTTATTCATTCCAAGGGTTACTGTGGATTTAAGATTAAGTGGAGCTCAGTTATAAGTGTGTTCACAAAGGACATGATGCTCTCCTTCCTAGCCCCTTATGTATATAGGGGGGTGAGAGAGGTGGGGAAACGTACTTTTGCTCTTTTGAACAGATTTGATCATATCGTTTGCCTGACACCAAACCACCATCAGTCCCACATGTATGTATGTATGTGTGTGTGTGTGTGTGTGTGTGTGTGTGTATATATACACACACATATGTATATATATAGTATATATACATATATATTTATATATATATTATATATATCTATATATATATTTTTTAAATCTCATGCCAGCATCTTTATTTTTTAAAATCTTTATTGTTGAGAGTATTACAGATGCCCCCCTTCCCTCCCCGCATCCATTATCCCCCTCCACCTGGTTCCAGCTCTGCCCCAGACCTTCATCACCCTATTGGTGTCCACAGGTGATGCATATATGCATATGTTCTTTGGTTAATCTCTTCCTGCCACCCCCGCCCCCTTCCCTCTGAGATTTGTCAGTCTAGTCCATGTTTCTATGCCTCTGGTTCTATTTTATTCATCAGTTTGTGTGTTTGTGTGTGATTTGTTACTCCTCACCCAACGATATTTTTTTCCCATTTTTTTTTTTTAGAGAGAGTGGGAGGGGTAGGGACAGAGAGAGAGAAACATTGATGTGAGAGGGATACATTGATTAATTGCCTCCTACACATGCCTTGACCAGGGCAGGGGATTGAGCCTGCAACCAGGTTATGTGCCCTTGACCGGAATTGAACCCAGGACCCTTCAGTCTATGGGCCAATGGTCTATCCACTGAGCCAAACCGGCTAGGGCTATTCATCAGTTTATTTTGTTCATTAGATTCCTTGTTCACTTATTTTCATTTTTATATTCAATTGTTGATAGCTATGTATTTATTGCCATTTTATTGTTCATATTTTTTTAATCGCTTCTTCTTAAAGAATACTCTTCAATATTTCATGTACTAGTAATAATGGTTTGATGGTGTTGAACTCCTTTAGCTTTTTCTTGTCTGTGAAGCTCTTTATCTAACCTTCAATTCTAAATGCTAGCTTTGCTGAGTAATCTTAAGTCTTTGCTATTCATCACTTTGAATATTTCTTGCCACTCCCTTTGGCCTACAAAGTATCTGTTGAGAAATCAGCTGACAGTTGTATGGGCATAACTAATTGCTCTCCTCTTTCTGCTTTTAAGTTTCTCTCTTTGTAAGTCTATTTCTTTCACCAGGTAGAGGAGTGTCACTTGTGGATATGAAGTATTGTAATTTGGCATGATCTGAAGCAGTCCACTGAGTGCACTGGCTCTGGGACACCCCCTCCCCTCCTGGAGGTGCAAAGTCAGCCACTACCTGTGCCCTGCCTGGGAACACCCATCAGAAAATACAGAGCAATCTGCAGATGGCTGCTATTTGTGTTGGCCTTGGCAGTGCCCAGGAGAGGCCAAGCTATGAAACAAGTCAGGATGCTGCTAGTGTCAGGTCTGGGGCCTCTTATTGAGAGGAATAGGGCATGCTGACACTAGCTGCTGCTTGTTTGAGAGATTTTAGGAAAGTCTAAAGCCTGAGCCAGGACAGGCCATTCATATGAAAAAGCTGCTGCAAACAGATTGGATGGGGCTGCAAATTGGGTGAGATGGAATCTCAGGAAGTCGCCAGGGTGGAGGGAACAGTGTGCACCAGGCTGATGGAAATAGATACGGTGCCTGCCAGACACCTCTATGACAGGGGTAGGGGGAGGTCTCAGCATAGGAACAATGACCTCTGTGAGCACTTTTGTCTGAGAGTAAGCTGCAACTGAGTTCTTGCCCTGGTGTCAGACAACCCAGTTCCTCCCGGTATGTCCCTGGATACCCCCAAGTCGCTGCCCCAATGCTGGAGCTGAGGGAACAAGTCTGAGTAAGACCATGTGCCAGCTCTTTAAGAAGAGCTACGGGGACTCCAGCAGCCTCTGTGTCACTCAGCCACGGTCTCTGCTGGTTTTTACCACTCAAAGTTACAGGAGTTTCTCTTCTCAGCTCTGGAAGCCTGGGCTGAGGAGTCTGGTGTGGAGTTGGGACTCCTTGCTCCTCTCAGGAGGTCTCCACAGCCTAGATATCCCTCGCAACTAAAAAACATGCCACACATGGGTGTTGGACCAGCCTGTTCAGCGCTTTTACCCCTCCTGGTAGTCTCCATGTGATTTCTTCTTTACTTTTCTAGTTGTAGTACTAACATTCAGCAAAATTTCACAGTTCTGAATGATGGTTGTTCTGTACTTTAGTTGTAATTTTGATATGGTTGTGGGAGGCGGCGAGTACAGGCATTTACCTATGCCACCATCTTGATCTCTCTGCTAACCGTCATGTGTATCCCCAATACCTTAATTACAAATAAAAACTCCTTAAAAGTGGTATATAAGGACTTTCACCAGCTCAGACACCCTATTATATCAGTCATATTTCCATTTCATGCCCTTTCCCCCCCAACAACCCTCCTGCCAGGCCAAACCAGAGGAGATCATGCTTTTTCACTTACCCATGATTTTGCACCTTGGTCTAGAATATTTTTCTCTTTTTGGGGTGACAACATAATTTACTGCCCAAGCTGGTACACATTTGAGTGAAAGGGAACACTAACCAGATGGGACAATGGGGAAACAGATACAAACTGGGGTAGTCCTATGCAAACAAGCCCATGGTCACCCTACTCATAGGGGCCCACTGATGTCCTCATTTCTGTGATCCTCAGTGGGTGCTCCAAAAACCTTAGTTGAAATTAGTTATATATTCTATGAACCTCTCCTATTGCTGTTTTTATTTCCCTGTAGAACCTTAGTTACCACTGATATACTCTTAATACTGCATATAAAAACTTTGTATGAATTACAAACTGTGCTCTTTCTTCCTGGCAGCAAATTTCAGACTACATAGTGAGTGGACACAGGCTGGATTTCAGCTATCACTTTCCCCTCACCTGGGCATTTTTGTGTAATGAAAAAATTACTGAACATGTCTCCAATTATTTATCCTGAATAAAAATTAAGTGGTTGTGGAAAATACTCTATAAAAAATATATCTGAAGACATTTGAAATCTGGATGAGAAAACCTGCAAAGTAAATCTGTAATAAGGAGAGGATCAAACATATATCTGGAATTTTATACATAGTAGACATGAAGACACAGTGAAAATTTGTTGGGGAGTAATAAATTGTTTTAAATTTTTAAATTTTAAATTTTTATTTTTTTTCAGAGAGGAAGGGAGAGGGAGAAAGAGATAGAAACATCAAAGATGAGACTTATCAATCAGCTGTCTCCTGCACATCCCTGACTGGGGATCGAGCCTGAAACCCAGTGACCTCCTGGTTCATGGGTCGATGCTCAACCACTGAACCACACTGCCTGGGCAGGGAGTAATAAATTTGCTTCACATTGAAACAGGGAAGTATCCTACAAGTGAAACATCCTAATATATAAAAAGCCAGGGGCCAACACGATCGAAACAACCGGAAGGACGACCAAACACAGGCTGCGTGGGCCGACCAGGCCGGCAGGGTAGTTAGTGAGGGACGACCAAATGACTGAATAGCAGGCTGCGTGGGGTGACCAGGCTGGCAGGGGGGTTAGCGAGGGACGACCAAATGTCTGAACAGCAGGCTGCGTGGGGCGACGAGGCCGGTGGTGGTGGGGGGCAGTTGGGGGCGATCAGGCTGGCAGGCAGAGGTGGTTAGGAGTGATCAGGTGGCAGGGGGGGCAGTTAGGGGCGATGAGGCAGGCAGGCACGTGAGCAGTTAGGAGTCAGCAGTCCTGGATTGTGAGAGGGATGTCCAACTGCAGTCAGACATCCCCTGAGGGGTCCCAGATTGGAGAGGGTGCAGGCTGGGCTGAGGGGACCCCCCCCCCCCCCGTACACGAATTTCGTGCACCAGGCCTCTAGTAGGGTCATAATATTACTTAGACACACCATACTATCAATATCAATCTAGGAAAAACTTATTCTTACCACTCAGAAACAGACTATGAAAACCATATGTATAAAAAGTTGATTTCATTTTAAGAAACAATATTCTTTAAAAATAATCATTCAGTATTTTTTTGTTCAAAACTTCTGTAGTATACTAGATACATTAAAAAATATTAGCCATTAGGCATTTAAAAAAACCCCACAAAATCCTCCAAACTTCTTATCCTGTAAGACTGCCTTTCTTTCTATGTCTACTCCATGTATTCCACTCCTTGACTACCATTTTCTACATCTAGAACAGGGGTCCTCAAACTTTTTAAACAGGGGGCCAGTTCACTGTCCCTCAGACCGTTGGAGGGCCGGACTATAGTTTAAAAAAAACTATGAACAAATTCCTATGCACACTGCACATCTTATTTTGAAGTAAAAAAAAAAAACAAAAACAAAACGGCAAAAACACCCGCATGTGGCCCATTGAGGATGCCTGATCTAGAACATCAAATATTTCAATTTTTTAATTGCTTGTATTAAAATAGTAATTAAAGAAATATTTTTAAAAATGGACTGAATTTAAAATTAATTTCATTGGGTTATTTTGAAAAGTCTAAATAATTAAAGTACATGGTTAAGAAATCAAATAGTTTTGAAAGGCTAACAATTAAAAAGAACAGCCTGTGCCTCATCTCTCTTCTCTCCATCTCGGGTCCTGATTTCCTAAAGGCAAACACTTTTCAGCTATTTTAAGCTGTTGGTTGCCCGGCTGGTGTGGCTCAGTGGTTGAGTGTCGACCGATGAACCAGGAGGTCACAGTGCAATTCTGGGTTGGGGCATATGCCCAGGTTGTGGGATCGACCCTTAATAGCGGGTATGGAAGCAGCTGATCAATGATTCTCTCTCATTATTGATGTTTATATGTCTCTCCCCCTCTTCCTTCCTCTCTGAAATAAATAAAAAATATATTTAAAAAAATAAAATAAAGCTGTTATACAAGCAAGTTTCACTTTTCTAAATTATAGTAATAGCTCAGAGAATATCTGATTTTGTTAAGAAGAGTAGGGTTTTGTCAGGATACCTCAACTTCTAGTAATTTCAATCTCAGCTGGGATTACTACAAGTAAGAAATGCAATCATTTCCACAATTGGAAGCCAGAGCTGATGATGAACCTGGTCAGCTTCATTCAGTGGCCCTAGGTTCATTTCTCTGTCATTCCCTCAGTTCTCTTCTCCCTTGCGTAACGGCCCCTACCTTAGACTGCTTCTCCTGTGGGGGCGAATGAGCTGCAACAGTTCCTAGTTTCACAAAGACACATCCAACATCCAGAGGAGAAAAAAGGTTTATAAGGGAGCTTATTTTCTACTAGAGGCCCAATGCAAGAAATTCGTGCAAGAGTAGGCCTTTCGCAGCCTGGCTTCATCCAAAAGTTCGTTTGGACAGTCGTTTCGCTGTTCGGCCGTTTGATTGATTTGCATATTATGCTTTTATTGTCATAGATTTCAAGTAAGAGAAGACAACAGACAAGTAACATAAGTGAAATGAGGTAACTGCAAATCATGATCACAATTGTGAAGAGAATAAACAAGGAAACTAGAAAAAGTAACTGAGGAAGGTCTCCTTAGACAAGGTTGTTTACAAGGCCTCTCTGAGGAAGTGACATAAGGTCTGAGTCCTGAAGGATGACGAGTAAGCTGTATGAGAAGAGCTGAGAGAAGCATTCCAGGCCCAGAAACTACCAGAGCAAAAGCAAATGGAAAAGAATTTGGGTAGCTTGAGGACAGAAAGGAGGCCAAGTGTGAAACACAATGAGTGGGAGGTGGAAGATGAGGGTAAGACTTTGGAGAGCTAAAGTGGGATTATGCAGGCTCCCAAAAGACCATGGAAAAGAGGTTAAATTTTCCATGAAAGCGTGTTAAACATGGAGCAATATGATTTGTTTTATGTTTTTAAAAACCCCTCTGGTCCCTGGCTGGTACTGCTCAGTGGATAGAGCCTTGGCCCTCACACCAGTGGGTCGTGGGTTCAATACCCAGACATGGGTATGTACCTGGATTGCAGGTTCCATCCTGGGCCGGGTCGAGGCATATGCAGGAGGCAACCAATCAATGTGCTTCTCTACACCCCCTCTTCCACTCTCTAAAAATCAATGGGAAAAATATCCTCAGATGAGGAATAACAACAACAAAATTTAGATAAAACCCCCCTCTGGTTGTATGTTGAGAGTGGATTTGGGGATGGGGGAATAGGACAGAAATGAAAGAATAAAAAACAGGCAGGATACTGTTGCTACTGTTTTCCTTGTAGAAATTCTACTAGACTACACTTTCTGTCCTATATAGTATTTTTTAAAAATAAGTTTAAACAGTTTTGAAAATGTCTAATCAGTTTTATTTATTAATGTATCATCATTTAAAACTAGATGTTAACTTAATGATGAAGAGCCACAGGACATCAAATTTAAAGTACTTGCACTTATTTTCCTTTTTATTATAACGTCTATTTGTCTTGGCTAATTATTTCAGATGAATCATGTAGGCTCATCTACCATTTCCACTGAAGTTTTGTTAGTGATATTTATGAGACAGTTTCACATTAACTTTTACTTATATCTCTCTATTTAAAATTTAAACTAGTCAGAGGAAAATATAGGTGATCCACAATAGCAAATAATATTAATAAATCATAAAATCAATTGATTAAAAAATTCTTAGAAATAAAGCATTTATGTCTTATTATAACTGTTTATACCAAGTATCCATATACTTCAAATTTCAGGTTTAAAAATCAAGATCTATGGAGAATTTAAAATATGAAATGAGATAGAAATGCTTCTAACAAAATAAACATTCTTACTCCAATACAAAAATTAGTATAAGCAAACAAACAAATAAATAAAACACTGGTGAATGCTCATTCTACTAAAGTTCCATTAGATTTCCTGCTGTTCCAAAAACATAATAAGCATACTCTGGCCTTAAGGCTTTAGTCCTTGCCCCTGCCAAATATTTGCAAGTCTCTTTTCTTCACTTACTTCAGTTGTAGGCTCACAAGTCTATTACCTTATCAGAGAAGCTCTCTGTGACCCTGTTTAAAATACCATTCCCATCACACTCTATCCCTCTCAGAATATATATCTTTTCTTCATAGCACTTACCACTAGCAGATATAACATAATTATTTTCTGGCTTCCCTCAGAAATAGAAGTTCTAAAAAATGCAGGATTTGGTTGTTGATTACAGATCTCAAAAACCCTAAAACAGATGGCATGATACACTGATGTTCAAAATAGTTGTTAAATAAAATTTGTCATCAAGTTAAGAACCTAGCATTAACTGAGTCTATGTTTTTAACTGGTAATGATTTAACCAATATTCTTTTCAAGTGAAGACTTTCTTTGCACCTATAATATGAATCTTCGGGTCAGGATCTGGGTTCTGCGTCCTCCTTGTCTCCAAGATCATAAATCCCATCATCAGCTTGACCACTGTCCAGTCCTCTATAGTCATCCATTTCTAGTCACTCTCTTATTTATTGCCAACATTAGCTCCTGGTTTACTACCATATTTTTCCTTTTCAAGGCTATACATAGTTACTGTCAGTGACTTTCAAAATATACGTAGACTAGAGGCCCGTTGCATGAATATTCATGCAATAGGCCTTCCTTCCCCTGGCTTCTGGCACAGGTTTTCCTCCGGCACCCGGGACCCATTCCTTCGCTCCGGCTGCAGCGGAGAAGCCAAGCCTCTTCAGTCTTCGCTCAGGCCGGAGCCTACAGTCTTTGCTCCGTGCCAGCGCATGCAAATTAACCCATTATTTGTTGGGTTAATTTGCATACTCACTCCTGATTGGCTGGTGGCTGTCATGGAGGTACGGTCAATTTGCATATTTCTCTTTTATTAGTGTAGATGACCCATCTAATAGTAGTCTCTATTCTTTTGTTAGTGGTTTTTTGTTTTTGTATCTCTAGCATTTTTGTTGTTGTTCTTAGGATTTCCATCTCTGCTTATGTTACCCATCTGTTCTTACATGGTATCTATTTTATCCATTAGAGCTATTGGTATATTAATCATAGTTGTTTTAAATTCCTGACCTGATAATTCCAACATTCCTGCCATGTCTAGTTCTGATGCTTGCTGTCTCTTCAAACTGTGGGATTTTCTTTTCTTTTTTTCTTTATGGTATGCCTAGTCATGTTTTTCTTGATAGCTTGGTATGTTGTACTGTGTAAAAGGGACTGCTGTATATAGACCTTTAGTGAAGTGGCAGTGAGGTGTGGAAAGAGGGAAGCATTCTAGTCCTATGATTAGGTTTCAGCCATTTAGTGAACCTGTGCTTCTGGGTGTTACATGTGCCTCTCAGTTTTTTCTGCCCCCTTAGGTGGGACAGTATGGCTAGAGCAGGATGGAGTGGGTTATTTCCCTTACCCTAGGTCAGTTAGGATCTGATAATATCCCAGCAGGTTAGGCTTTGGTTAACTACATTGCCCTGACAGCAGGTCTTGTTTAGGGCAGAATGCTCTGAAATATTTCAAATAGTTGCATTTCCACTCCTCCAGCTAGAAGCAGAAGGGATTCTTTGGTCAGATATTTACTGTGGGAACCAGCTGAGCTCCTGGAGGTAAACCTAACAATATTGTGCCCCTCCCCCTTTGATTGGGTCTCCTGAAATTTTTAATTCTTAGAGTTGTCTGCACTGAGCCTCCAGTAATTCATTTCCAGTTCAGATTTTCTATTCTGGACTGGCTCCCACAGTGGTTTCTGCTGGTTTCCATTCAGGTAAACGTGACTCCCTGTATACGCTTTTCTCTACAATCTCTTTTTTTTTTTTTTTTTAAGAGAGAATAGAAGGGAGAGAGGAGGGGAAAGAGAGAGATAAACATCAATGTGAGAGAGATACACAGATTGGTTGCCTCCCGCATACCCTCTGACCTAGCCAGGGATCAAGTCTGCAACCCAGTATGTGCCCTTGACCGGGAATTGAACCCACAACCCTTGGGTTCGCAGGCTGATGCTCTAACCACTGAACACTGGCTAACGCTCTTCTCTCCAACCTTTAAGGCAGAGGTTTGTCCTGTGTCCTCCCCTCTCTTACAGATCCAAGAATTTTTAGTCTCACTACTGAGTTATGACTTCCAAGCTCCTTACATATGGAATTGGAAAAAACTTTATTAACTTCATCACCTCCAAAGATTCAACCTCATTTCACACCCGGGACTAACAGACCATGTAAGACTGATAATGGGACTACCTGTGATATATCAATTTTGAACATCCTACTCAGTCCACCACCTCCTATCCATCCAGTTCACTTTAGCTTGGCAATAAGTTTTCAGCCTCTCAGAGACCTCTGGTCAACCTATTGAGCACCCCAATTTTTAATTACAACAAAAATTCCAAACCTGTTAGAACAAGCATGTCAATCTCGTGGCCCATGTGGCCCACAACGAATATTTTTGCAACCCAGCCAATATAACGGTATGTAAGAAACATTTTAATAAAAATTTCATAACTTAATTTTTGCAATATCCTGTTATACATAACTATTAATGAACTACAATGTTTGCTAATGACTGATTACTATAATTGTGTTACATTAATTTCCCCTACGCGTCTTACGTGCAGGATTTAGTGTTTCTCTCCACTAATACTAGCAGCAAATATTTTAGCAGCTGATTGCCAGCCATGTCATTAAGTCTTGGACTGACTTGTTTGGTGTGCGCAACAGGAAATATTTCACTTTCAGAGAACAAGAAAAATAGGTTTATTTGCTTTACACTTATTAATTTGTGCAGTTATTCAGTGTCTGGTAAGTTAATGTTCAAGAAAAAATATTTTTATTAAAAAGTTCTATTATTTTATGTTAGCGATTACTCATTTATTTCAGCCCTTTGTATTCAGCATATCACTATCAAAATAAACCTACGTTTCTATGAAAATTGAAGCTTTTGTTTTTTTTGCGGTCCACATAAACTTAAACCTTGTTTATTTAGCTGTTTTAGCCTTTGAGTTTGACATGCTTGTGCTAGAACAAAATTATTTTGTTCTTTGGGCAAAGACTCAAGTAACTTAACCTTTTGCACTCGGATGTCAAGATTAAAATTACTCTTTGAATGTATCAATAATTTGAAATATAAAAAAATCCAAATAAATAAGTTTGTATGAAAAGAAACTCCAGTTTTTTATTCTACTGCCATGCTTTGTAAAATCTGGGGTATTTAAAAAATTAAATCCCGAGTAGAATAAAGGAATCGAGAAAAAAGCAAGTGAGTGCAAAGGGTTAAGAAACAATGAAATTAGGTGACTGATTTCTTTTTTAATTCATGACCACAAACTGCAAATGAGCAGACAAGCCCACCTGACTATCCTACTATGCTTCCCTAGGAAGTTCATCTTTACATCCTCTGAGGTAAAAATACCGTATTTTTCTCCCGTTATCTCAAACTCCTTCACTCTACCCATTTTCAGCGGGTGA
This sequence comes from Eptesicus fuscus, assembly GCF_027574615.1. Taxonomy (NCBI): domain Eukaryota; kingdom Metazoa; phylum Chordata; class Mammalia; order Chiroptera; family Vespertilionidae; genus Eptesicus; species Eptesicus fuscus. Next base: position 56,568,781 of record NC_072476.1, read on the forward strand.
TATTAGTCTGTAAGCCATTGTGAATACAGAAACCATCAGAGATAACTTACTTCATTTTTATTCCAACAAATATTCAACCTCTCTGCACCTGTACTCACCTTCTCAGCCTTCTTTCCTATAAAATTGAAAGCATAATTTTTCCTATTATAGGCAATTCTAACTATTGACACCTATATTTTCTCTTCTTCTCAATATTTTTCTTTTTCAGTTATACCATTTGTCCACTACATATCATCAAATTTTCATTCTATGCTTAATGCATATTAGTGGACTGTCATTCCAGTCCACTAATATACATTAGTATTTTCTACTTAAAAAAAAAAAAATCCTTGACTCCCTCCACCTAAACCACATATCTCTAATCTTTTCACAGCAAAGTTTACACATACACACACTTTACACATATTACAATTTTTATAAGAAAGTTATATTGAATTTTTATTAAAAATTTATATTCCTCTCTTCATTTCCAACATTTCTAGCTCTTTGATTTTTATCTCCACATCTACAAATATGCTTATTAACATACTAGAGGCCTGGTGCACAAAATTCGTGCACGGAGGGGGAGGGGTGTCCCTCAGCCCAGCCTGTACCCTCTCCAATCTGGGACCCCTCGAGGGATGTCCAACTGCCCATTTAGGCCTAGTGGGATCGGGCCTAAATGGGCAGTTGGTTATCCCTCTCACAATCCAGGACTGCTGGCTCCCAACTGCTTGCCTGCCTGCCTTCCTGATTGCCCCTAACCGCTTCTGCCTGCCAGCCTGATCACCCCCTAACCACTCTGCTGCCAGCCTGATTGATGCCTAATTGCTCCCCTGCCAGCCTGTTTGCCCCCAACTTCCCTCCTCTGCCGGCCTGGTCACCCCTAACTGCCCTCCCCTACAGGGTTGATCGCCTCCAACTTCCCTCCCTTGCAGGCCAGGTGCCTCCCAACTGCCCTCCCCTGCTGGCCATCTTGTGTCCACATGGGGGCAGACATATTGTGTGTTGGAGTGGTGGTCAATCTGCATATTACTCTTTTATTAGATAGGATAGAGGCCTGGTGCAGGAGTGGGGGCCAGCTGGTTTGCCCTGAAGGATGTCCCAGATAAGGGGGGGGGGTTCCCTTGGGGCATGGGGCAGCCTGAGCAAGGGGCCTGTGGTGGTTTGCAGGCCAGCCATGCCCCCTGGCAACCCAAGTGGAGGCACTGGTATGGAATTTATTTACCTTCTACAATTGAAACTTTGTAGCTTGGAGCAGAGCCAAGCCTCCTGCATGCTCCACCGGCAGCCATTTCTGTTTTGAGTTAATTCACCTTCTATAATTGAAACTTTGTAGCCTTAAGCAGAGGCCTGAGCCCGGCCAGAGTGTGCGGAAAGCTTTGCTTTCTCCGTTACCGCGGGCAACCCTGGCCTGGTTTCTCCAGCTCCGTGGCTGCCGCCATTCTGTTTGAATTTGTTTACCTTCTATAATTGAAACTTTGTAGCTTGAGTGGAGGCGTAGGCCTGTCAAGGGCAGGCGGAAAGCTTGTTTCCCTCTGTTGCCTGGGAAACCTTGCTCTCGGTGGCTGTAGCCATCTTGGTTCGGTTTATTTGCATACTCACCCTGATTGGCTGGTGGGCGTAGCTTGGGCTGGTGGGTGTCGCGGAGGTATGGTCAATTTGCATATTTGTCTATTATTAGGTAGGATATAGATACTGTGTGGTAAATGAGAACCTCAATGAATATGTTACTTTTATATCCCAAATTTATTTTGATTCCAACTTCTCTACATTTCCAAAGCTACTCCTCTAATCCTAATAGCCATTATATACTAGAATACCTAAATGGAGAGCTAGAATGGAGTCACTTTCAACCTTGCTACCACTATCCATTTTCTACATAGCAGCTAGAACAATCTTGTACATCAGATTATGCTACTCTTCAGTGTCAAAACTTCCAACGGCATCCTTTCGTGTTTGGAGTTAAACCCAAAATGCTTTGCATAGCACACACAACTCTGGATCAAAGGAGTTTTAACTGCCTTTTTAATCTAGCATCAGCTCAACTTCTCACTATACTTCAGCTATACTTGCCTCCAGCTAATCACATGTAACAAACCCTTTCTTACCTTACGGTCTTTGCACTTGTTTTTCTTTCTGTTCTCCCCTACAATAGGCTTTGCTTTATTTTTCTAGTTACAGCTCCAAGAAGCTTTCTGTGACTACCCTTCTGCCCTTTCCTTTTATTGCGCTTTCTTTCTGCTCTCTGACATTACCTTAGCTTTCCTTTACAGAACACATTCTAATTTGTAACTTTTTATTTATCTTCTCTTCTCTTCCCTCCACCAAACCAGAGTGTCAACTCCAAGTGAGAATAATCCTTACCCATCTTAACACTGTTTTTCATGAACCTAGTCTGATAGGCATATAAAGAACATCTAAAAATACTTCGATTAATACTGCAATCTGGACTAAACTTAACTAGCTCAATTAAAGTACACATTGTATACAGCAGGAGTGGGATAGTAAATAATAAGCCCTGGAAATCTTTTAAGGCATGAGTTATTTGACCCACTTCCTAATCAGTTATCTGGCTGCACCCAATTTGGATTCTCTTTTACAGTCTTCCAGTGCCACTCCTGACAAGGGACACTCAAGTTCTTCATTTGGGACAAGCATACCCTCTTCTGGCTGGTGCAGATTTTTTTGTACTCAAGAACGAGAAGTGCTTGAGTTGAGATAGCCTGCGGTCTGAGCCTACTTTGGAGTTTTATGGTATGCAACTGCTCTACATGGAGGATTGCCTGTCAATTTTCTTTTAGGGAGATTTTTTTTTTTGTGTGTGTTTAGCTAATGCTAAACTTAGTGGGTCAGATTTCTCCTTAAGTTGTCAATTCTTCTGGACGTTGTTTCTTAGCAACAGCTGGGACTCTACCCATCCTCATTGTTCTCTGCTTTAGCCTCAAAGCAAACAATAAAGAAAGTGGGCATGGCAGCTTGCAGTTTGCCACTTAGTAATATTCCCAGACAGATAGTGCATTCCAATCCTCGTGGCTACTGATAGACAGTTCCTTTATATCACTTACTCCTCCTTGAGAGTCCTATGCCTATAATTTCACTTTCTAGTATTCAATGTAAAAAGTCATTAGAAACAAGGTGGCAAAAAAATTTAATTGTTGTAATTCAATGAGTCTTGAGTAATTTCTTGACTTGTTATATATTCTTGGACCAAAGGCAAATTGTATTCCAATCATGTTAAATATGATAAATTTGGCACAAATTGCCAAATTTGTTCCAATCTACTTTCATCTGGGAACCTTATTACAAAGTCCTCTTTCCTAATGTACTTTTCAAAACTCCACATATAGTAAACCAATGCACTTGACATTTTTAATACTTAGCTAACAAGTTCTCTAATGTCCTACCTCAGTGACTAAATTCTGATTTCTAAGACACTACTGGAGAAATCCTGAGTAAAAACATCACTATTGCAAAACACAAGGTAGTAAGTTCTCATCTTAGGGTAGTAGTTCTTTATTACCTGCTACCCCACCTTGATTCAGCCAGTTCCTCTTAGGTTTATTTGCAATCCCATCCACAGTTAAACTGGAGCAGGATTCTTCCAGTTACAATAGGCTGAAATCCACTTAAGTCAGCTTACACAAAGACATGTAATCCTATATAATAAAAGCGTAATATACAAATCAACTGAACCGAAGAATAGTGGAACCTCCATCCGGGACCACCTATGACACCCACTGGCACCAGGCCAGCCAAGGTGAGTGCGATGCAGTTGGTTGGGGGCCATCACCCCATGATCACCCCACAGAGGGAGGCCCAGGCCACCTCTGGCAGGGCAATCAATAGGGGGTGGGGGGGAGGCTCCAAGATCGCCCCAAAGAGGGAGGCCCAGGCAACCAACCAGCAGGCTGCAGTGGGTGGGCAGGGTCTCCTTCTGCAAGGGAAGTCTGGGTCCCAGGTGCCTGCAGCCAGAGGAAAGTTCGGGTCCTGGGTGCCAGAGGGAAGCCGGTGCTGGTAGCCGGGGGAAGGAAGGCCTACTCTTGCACAAATTTCGTGCATCAGGCTTCTAGTTTTATTTTAATCATAAATTATGATAAAAAATTCAAAAATAGAGAGCAGACACAACCATCTTAAGGGCCAGAGATCAGGACCTGGAAATCTATCAGTAACCAAGGCTGCTATTATTTCTGTTTGACATGCCAACACAGACTCTGGAATGAAAACTGCTTGGGTTTTATTTTAACTTCACACTTACTTACGTTTGTCAAGCTTCTGAGTTTCCTTACCTGTAAATTAGGGATAACAGTACCAACCTCAGAGAATTATAATACTGAGTGACAAAGTAATATGAAATGATTCTTGTTCTGCAAAATAACTTTGGTTCTCCACATGCTTTCTCCTAGAAAGAGCTCTTTGGCCCCATGCGGCTCTTTGGCCCCTCTTCCACAAAATACCATGGCCTGGGCGAGTCTATTTTGAAGAATTGGTGTTAGAAGAAGTTTAAGTTTTATTTATTTATTTATTTATTTTATATTTTATTGATTTTTTACAGAGAGGAAGAGAGAGGGATAGAGAGTTAGAAACATCGATGATAGAGGAACATCGATCAGCTGCCTCCTGCACAACCCCCACTGGGGATGTGCCCGCAACCAAGTTACATGCCCTTGACCGGAATCGAACCTGGGACCTTTCAGTCCGCAGGCCGACGCTCTATCCACTGATCCAAACCGGTTTGGGCAGAAGTTTAAGTTTTAAAAATTTGGCTCTCAAAAGAAATTTCAATCGTTGTACTGTTGATATTTGGCTCTGTTGACTAATGAGTTTGCCGACCACTGTCCTAGACAAAGTAGCCCTGGCCAAACGTGTACCTCAGAACAGATCAACTATCTGATAAACCTGCTCAATACCAATTTAAATTCTCAGGACAGATAGGATCCAGTTGTTCATTCTACTTTAAACAATGCATTAGAGTTGTCCATATTTATTGAAAATATACCACGTAGCACTTGAGATATGACTCTAAGTAGTTCAAAATTAGGTTTCCTGGCTGCTACCCCTATTTTTTAATTAAAAAAAAAGGGGGGGGGGGCAAGGCATATTTACAGTAAAGTTCACAAAATTTAAATTTTCAGCTTAATTTTTTCTTATGCATATAATAATATAGGAGCCACCCAGATCAAGATATAGAACATTTACAACATTTAATAAGGCTCTCTTACACCCTTCTAAGTCAATACCCATGCTTGAAAAGGTTAACTATTATACTTCTATCATCATGCATTAGTTTTATTCTTGAATTTCATATAAATGGGATTATACAATATGAATTTTGTGTCTATTTCACTCAACACAATGCCTATGAGAGCCACCCATGTCATTGTGTGTAGCAGTTTATTCTTTTTCATTGTTGGGTAGTATTCCATTGTGTGAATATACTTCACTTTTTCCAGTTTAAAGCCATAATGAATCAAACTGCTATGAACATTCATATACAAGATTTAGTAGGCACTTGTATTCATTTCTCTTAAACACTCAGGAGAGAAACTGCTGAATTATCAGGTAGGCATAAATTCAGCTATAATGGATGATACTGCCTATCAATTTTCCAAAGCTCCTATAATCAATCTACACCCTTACCAGCAATAAGTTTCAGCTGCACTACAATTAAACAAACAAACAAACAAACAAACAAACAAGGGAGATAATATAGTCTATTGTGATAGTCACATTTCTTAGTTCTGCAAATGTATTGGCTCCTTTGTTGCTGATTTTAAGCAAGGCTGAGTTTAGGTTAAGTAGTTTACAGGTAGAGTAGATCCTCACGCATTAGCACTCTTGCCAAACAGAAACTCCCACCCATTAAGATTTCACTAAAAAATACTACCTAGCTTGCCTACCTTGATAGTAGGATTTCTCAACAATGGCACAATTGTCTTTTGGGACAGATAATCCTTTGTTGCGGGGGACTGTCCAGTGCATTGTAGGATCTTCAGCAATAACTCTGGCCTCCACCTCCTGTATATAAGCAGCACCCACCCCCTCTTCATTGTGACAACCAAAATTGATCCAGATTTTGTCAAGTGTTCCCTGTGGGGCAAAATCTCCCCCCTATCCCATTAAGACCTACTATTATTTATTTTTAGAGAGAGAGAAAAGGACAGAAACACCAACCAGCTGCCTCTTGCATACCCTCTATGGGGGATTGAGCCTGAAACCTGGGCATGTGCTCTGACTGGGAATGGAACCAGAAACCTTTTGGTGCACAGTATGATGCCCAACCAACTGATCCACACCAGTCAGGGCTATCTGGTATATTTAAATACATGAATTCAAAACAGGGAAGTGATTTCAGAAGATTTCAAATCTGAAGGAAGTCTACTGGGTGAGCTGGAGGGAAAGATGTAGAGAAAATAAGGCCTAAATAAAGTAGTGGGGATTAAGAATAAAAGCTGAAGACAACACAGATGAAGTAAAACGGACAGTAAAGGATTTGAAGAAGGAATAATACAGCATGGTTGCACCAATTTGTTATTTTGAGGTTAGGTACTTAACTTTTTTCTTAGTCTGTGTGCACAGTTAATTTTGTAAGTAGAGAAAGTAGAATCTTTGTATTCATTTAAATGCCTATTAGATTTTATAAATAGTTGCCTCTTAGTATCATCTGTAATAACTTTCCACTTGAAATTTAACTTAATGGTGATTCATTAATAAAAATCCACAAATACAGTGGCCATAAACAAGGTAGATGAACTGTTGCTGGAAAATTTTCCAAACACTACCCAGAACTTAGAAATTCTGCATATCAGAAGAGGGGAGGAGTGGGAGCGTCATGCATGCGCGGTTCGGAAAACGTTTCCTAGATGACTGACTCCTGCCCCCTGCCCAACACTGAGAACCAGAGCGGCTATAAACCTTATGATTAAAAAAAAAAAAAAAAAGTACAATAAATTTTCACTATAAGGTGATTTGGAATTTTATGGGTTCTATTTTTAGAGGACTTTGTAAATTTAAGTATCTTCCTGTTTGTCAAGGACCTGGGGGATTATGTCAGAGGTTGAGATTCTAGAGTATTTTAATACTGATTGTTTTAGGAGTTTCTCATATGCAAAATTCTCTAGGCCACAAGAACATAATTATGGAATTAAAATTCTATCTTGGCATCCTAAAATTAACAGAAAAGCAGAGTTATCATTGTCTCACAATTATGGATAAGCGGTTCTCAATCTACCTCCACCTAAAGGTACCTACTCACTGGTAACTAGTCCTAGTAAAGCATACCAGAATTAAAGACCCACAAAATGCTGTCCTTGATTCTGTAAAAGTAATCTTCTTTTTAAATAATATAAAATTTATCAAATGGAAAATCAGATAGTAATAAAGACCTCCTGATTGATGTTAATTTTCAGGGATTTTTAAAAGTGATACATTGAGATTATCAACAATTTTTTGTTTTCAGTACCAATAGGTTGAGAATTTAACTGTGCAGATAACAAATGGTTAACAAAAAAAAATTGTTATAGTTTTTCACTTACCTTGTATTTCTCCACATTGTCAACAGTCATCGAAAATTCTGTACCAGTGTCACCCCAATAAATTCAGTAAAAAGAAAAAAGTAAAAAGAAAAAAATAACCTTTTGTGGAGTCATACCTATATTAGGACTTTACCAGTTATGTAAATCTCCAAGCACCACATATGTATATGTGCAGCATATCATATACAAATGGCAAATCAGTAGTTTAAAAAGATTTGATGTTTTCAGAAAATACAGAATATGCCTATACAGTAATGATAAGTGTAGTATACTAGTAGTTATGTCTAAAGACTTTATCTGATTAATACTTCTGATTACAAAATTATCAGCTATGGTTACTGCTTTTGGGGCTTTTTTTTTTTTTTTTTTTTACTTACCACTCTAGTAATCCAAGAAAGAAATCAGTAGGAAGCACAGAAAGTTCCTATCATTCAGTCACCTTTATCACATTTAAAAAACGTAATATTAAAAATTAGCAGTCAGCTACTTCAGAGATGGAGTTATTCCTCACAACCCAGCATTCTAGCTACTTGATAACTAGGGGGAAAGGAATAAAACAAAAGAGGCTCAACACGGATAATTTTACAAAGTACAGTAGTGTTTCATTTTGTTTCACTATTTATTGATCAGACATACATGTTTTTCGAGCAGACCATGTGTACCTTTTTGCCTTTCCCTACGCCCCAAGGGTGAAGATGAAGGTCCCCTTCCATACAAAGAACACATAACTTGGGGTTAGGTTTTGGGATCTTTTTGCAGGCTTGGAACCAAACTGTTTATAAAAGTTGACTATAAGAGTTGACAAACTCCACATAAGTTTATTTTCCCACACGTGTAAAGAATTACCTTGGAAATGCAGTCATCCCATTCAAACTCATGGAAGGTGGGCCTTTACATCAAATCAAATAACTGAAGAATGGGATTTAGAAAGTTTCAAAAATTATTAACTTCGAGTGATTCAAGATTGACGTGGAGCAGAAAAATAATGAAGTGTAAACTATCTTTTTATTAAAAAAAAAAAATGCTTGCAAAGAGTGGATCAGGGCACCGCCGTGCTTGGAAAGTTTCCCACGACTCGCCTCAAGGATTGTATCCGAGGCCCGCAGTTACAGTTACGAGAGAAACCGTCAACTAAATTGCAGCACGTTCACCTGAGACAGTTACTAACGTCCTACAAACTGCTTTTTTTGTTGCCATTCTGAACCGCACCCTCCACCCCGCCTTCCAGGGAAGGAACCTAGAAAGGTTGTAAAAGTTGTTGTCTTTTTTTTTTTTTTTCTTCTTCTTCCCTGAGCAGGGCTTGGGCTGCCCAAAAATGAAATCATGAAGCGGCACAGGATGTCAACAACTTGGTCTCTATGTTCCCTCCGTCCTCCCAGGTGCGGCCCCGCCCACGCCGAGCCTTAGGCCCCCAGGGGAGCCTCGGTGGCAGGTCGCCTGGGCGCACGGGGCGGCGGGAGGGGACCACAGTTGCCCAACAGTTGGGTTCCCAGGCTGCCTGGTGTGACGCAGCGGCCCCGTCCCCGTGCCTCCCGACAGGCAACTCAGCCCCGGCCGAGGCCTGGGCGACCGGACCCCACGCTCGACCCGGACCCTTCACTAATCCAGTGTGAACCTTTCGCGGCTACCCGAACCCCGTTAAAGAGTCTTCGCTACCTCCCCACCCCTCTGCTTCCTCTTTCCTTCTCAGTCTCTCAGACTCGACATCCTGGCGCAACGGCCCCGAATAGAGTCCATACCCGCACGGAGCGAGCCGGCAGCTCCCACTTCCCGGAACTCAACTCAAGGCCGCTAAGGGGAGGGCGCCCAGTCAAAGATCAGCGGCCCACGGCCCTGTCTCAGAGTCCGCCGGCCTCCGCGCAGTCGGCGTGCGCGCCCCCACCAGCGCGCGTGCGCGCACTCGCACGCCGCCCGGACTCTGGACCAATCGCTTGCTTCCCACACGCCCTACGACTCCACCGCGTGGCTCCTCCCACCGCCCGCGCGCCAGTCGGAGGGTTCGACGTGCTCGCGCCCGCCCGCCCGCCAGCTTGCCTCGCGCAGAGTGAGGAAGGGGAGCGAGCCGCGGAGCTTACGTCGCGCGGGAGGCGGAGGCGACGGCGACCTCGGTGGCAGCGGCAGCGGAGACGGCTACGACCGAGACGGTTGCGCTCTCGCTCTCTCGGCGTCATGGCGGCTTCTGAGAGCCGATAAGCGGCGGGAGCGGGAGCGCGCGCGTGGCCGCGGCGGCGGCGACGACGACGGCTTGATTACTTGTCGCTCTTGCTGCCCTCGCCGTTGGTGCTTCAATAATGAATTGATTGTTGGATCCGCTCCGTAGGGGATCGCGCATTGGTGCCGCGGGTCGGGGCTTCCCCTTCCCCGCCGCGTCCTTCCCCTTTCCCCTCCCTTCCCCAGACTCCGGCTTACCCCGAGACGCCTGGAGCCTGAGGACTCACTCGGCTGAAGAGACTGCGGGCCCGGGCGCGGGGGAGACAGCCGATCCGAGTCGTCTCCCTCCGCCCCGCGAATCCTGCACGCCAGCCGGTAAGAAAGGGAGCGGCGGGCGGGCGGGCGGGCGGGTCAGGATGTGGCGGGGAGGACGGGAACCCGCCGGGCGGAGGGCGGAGGCAGCGCGGTGCCCGGGCGGCGGCCCAGCGGCCGGACGCCGGGCGAAGGCCGAGCAAGCTCTCCGAGGGCCGGCGGCGGCGGACGAGCTCGGCGCGCAGGGGGCGTGTGAGTGGCGAGCGCAGGCCGGCGCCGCGGAGCGCATCCTCGCGCCGGGCGGACTGGCAGCCGGGCGGCCGACCACGGGCCTTCTCGGCGTGGGGTTGGCGGGGCCGCGAGGGGGAGAGCTGCGAGGCTCAGGCGGCGAGCCTTCGGCTGGTGCAGCGATCCCACCGCGACCCGGGCTCCCTGCACGTGGGGAGCGGCGGCGAGGGGGAGGGGGCGGCGGCCGGGGCGAGCCTGGGAGGGCGCGGGGCGGGTCTGTGGGAAGTTTGAGGCGGGAAGAGAGACTCCGGGACGGTGATGGAGGCCCGGGGAGGCCCGGGGGCGGAGGCGGGGAGTGGGGTGGGTGCGTTCCGGTGGGAGGCTGGTAGCCTGGAAACTGCGTTGGAGCGAGGGAGGAGGAAGGTTCCTAGCGTCCTGTCGAGCACTGCTTCGAAAACTTAGCAGAAGCAAAACAACTGTTCAGAGACAGGGCACATAGAGAGGACTGAAGAGGTTTAATGACTTAGGGAAGAGTCGTCGTTAAGATGCTTAAAGGGCTCGGAGAGAGCTGCGTGCGCTTGGAGCTTCAGAACTTGTGAGAAGGGTCTCAGAAAGAGGACTTGGAGAAGGAAGATGCGGGGGGGAAAGGAAGTTACAGTGTACAAAGAAAGCCATTTTGAGGGGCGAAAGGAAGGTGAAAAGGAAAGGACGGAAAGAGGAGTGAACTTTCTCTACGAAGGGAGACTTCTCGGGGGAGGCAGTTTGCTAGAGTATCTAGATTTTTAAGCAAGACTACTTTAATAGTAAAGCTCTTTGACTGGCTGCAACGAATGTTTCACATCAGTAATAAATGTTTCAGGGTATAGTTACTTTTTGGATAACCCAAGTTCTTGCAGAGTCTACTGGACGGTAGTCTCTGGAGAATTAAAATCCCGATCTAATGCAGAGTTTGCTATGATTGAATTGGCAACGGCCTGTCTCCCCCCCGCCACCCCCACCCTCTTTTTCCTTGTGGAGTGGAAATCACAGGAGTGAATTCTCGTTGCTGAGGTCGGAGGACAGCTCTGCTCAGTTGGCTGTCTCGGTACTTTCTGGCTGGGGAAGGATCTGACGTCTCCTTCCCCCGCTTCTTCCTCTCCCTCCCCTGCCAGAGATCTCCTTTGTTTATTCGTGGATGGCTTGTAGGTGAATCTCCAGTGTTGTGCTGGTGTCTTGAAAGGTGGAAATGCAGTGTCTTGATCCATGATTTTTGCCCTAAATCCCTTATTACAAAATAAATAGTATATATTTTATTACCTTTTTTAAAAAATGGAATCTCTGCAAGTCCAACCTGGATAAATATTGTCTAAATTTTTTTCAGTCCACTATCGGTTTACTTGTGAAAGGACGGACATACTTGTTTTGACCTATACATGTTTGTTAAGATTATATGATACCCTTTAATATCCTTTTATTCTGCTTTCATGTGAGCATTTGCAAAACTTTCCCTCACTTGAGTATATGAAGTTCTCTAGGCGATAGGTGTTAGTGCTCAATTAAAGGTAACCTTTCCCTCCTTAATTTGTTTGACCAAGTATTTAATAAGACTCCATTTTCTATTCTTTGGGTGTATGTATATGTTATATACTACCACTTTGCTTTAGTTACCTATTATTGCTACACAGTTGCAATCAGTCTAAAAAGTCTTATCACTCCACAAATATTTTAATTTCTTCTGTCAAAAGTAAGCAATGGTGTGCTAAATTCTAGTTAATAGTCAGGAATGTAGTTGATAGAAGCCTGGGTATTTTGAATAAAATATCTCTATCCCTTCCTTACCACCTCTAATCTAAGTGGTTTAAATTTGTGTAAGTTCTAAATAGACTTTTTAATTTTTTTCTTCTAGTGAAATTTTCTTAATATGTTTTTTTTAGGTGAATCAAAAAGGGTCCCAAGAAACCTGTGACTGTTGAAGAAAATTCATCTGTCAGTTTTTGATATTCAAGGAAGAGTATTTATATTCATCTTTTAAACTGGGAAGATTTATATTCCATTTTAAAACTTGTTGATATTTACAATGAATGGACATAGTGATGAAGAAAGTGTTAGAAACAGTAGTGGAGAATCAAGGTAAGCACTTATTATCAAGTATTTATGGAGAGAATTGAAAATTTTTGTGATTATTTTTAGTTTCCTAAAAGGTGTCAGAGTTTTCAGATTCAGATTCTTCCCCTTAGCTATCCAAAGACTAAAAAGTATCTAATATATGAAGCTTGTTTGGTAATAAATTTTAATTATTTTCTTTCCATTGAGGTACACAAAGAAGAGTTCATAGAAAGTTTGTCTTATATCTTTGGAGGTTTCTATTGTTTGGGATAATAATTAAAGCAAGAGCAAGTAAAAAAAGGAGGCATTTAAATTGATATGACTGTTAATGCACTCTCCAAATAAAAGCAGTAAGATTGTCTGTACTTATATTTTTCTGGCATTTTGTCTTCTCTACTTGTGCTGTCTAATATATAGTATCCACTAGCCATGTGTGGCTCTTTAAACTTACAAAATAGTCAAAATTCAGTTACTCAGTCACACTAAACACGTTTCCAATACTAGTCACTTGTGGCTAGTGGCTACCATGATGGACAACACAGACAAAAAACATTTCTATCACTGCAAAAAGTTCTGGACAATGTCAATGATCTGACATTTGTTAAAGTATTGCTGCAGTGCTCTGCCCTCCGCCATTTAATTTCACATTTGAGTTGTAATTATACTAGTATATGAATGAGTTAAAGGTTCTTACTTGAGCCATGTATTTGCAAAGAAGATACCGTTTATGGGAATAAGCCATGTTAAGCTGTTTTAATTTGTAAGAAACCTTTTCTAATACAGAGTCTTTAAATTTATCTATAGACCTCAAAGTTGAGTTATCTGCACAACAATAATACAATCCCTGTAGCTATTATATGTGGAAATCGGGAATATGGACGTTGGAGTCAGATTGCCTGATATCTTATCCCAGTTCTACGCATTAGCTGTGTGAATTAGGGCAAATTAACTTCTTAGGAATTGATTTTTGCACTTATAAAATTACGGTATTATTTATGTTATTTAAAGTTAAGGATTGAAATGCTACATGTAAAGGGCTTAACATAGTTCCTGATATACTGTGCGCTCCTTATTTGCTTATTATAATTTGCATCATATTTTATGTAACACAGAATACTAAATAACTGAAACATTAATTATAGTGATGGACAAGAAACAGGAAAGTTTTGGCAGTTAGAATTTCAGTAAAAATGTTAGCTAGACAATGAAACAGTTTATGTGTTTGACTTGAGCCTTGAGATTTTCTGGTCTTGCTGGCTATTGAGTTTATCAGCTTTCATAGGCAGACTGGATAAGAAGAGCATCATAGTGAAAAAGGAGCAGTTATGGAGAGCGGCACTATTTAGTTGAACAAGTACTGGTCTAGGAGTTAATAAAACCAGAAGTTGACACCATCTTTGCACTAATTAGTTCTTTTAATGATTTCTTAACTGTAAAACAAGAATTTATATGATTTTGAAATTTCATCTTACTACTTAATGTATATTAGTATAATAATGTTTTAGACAACAGTTTGACTGGAATCATCAGTGTTGAGAGGCTAAATTATAAGATGAATCTCAGCTTTGATTCAATCTCTACAGGTATACCGACTGTAGTAAGTGAATAGGAGAATCACATTGTCCATTTTCTCTTATTCATTAGTGAGCAGTGAGATGGTTAAGAGGTAGAAATACCTAGAGGAAACATAGGAACCAAATTACCCACAAAATAGGAAATAAGACTCTTGAGAGCAAGAGATTATGCTTTGTTATATTCTGACCTGTTTCAGTAATCTTTTATGTATTTTGCTGCCATATCTGAAGCAAAGGGGTGACTACAGTAGTAAGTGAAATTTGATAGTATAGGTGAAAGAAATTAAACCCTGAAAAATCAATTTATTTAATCTTTTATAATGCATACTCATCCTATCTAATAAAAGAGTAATATGCAGATTGATCATCACTGCAACACACAATATAGCTGCCCCCATGTGGTCAAAGATCCTGCCCCCATGTGGACACAAGATGGCCACCACAAGGTGAGGGCAGGAGAGGGCAGTTGGGAGGCACCAGGCCTGCAAGGGAGGACAGTTGAGAGGGACCAAGCCTGCAAGGGAGGGCAGTTGCAGGTGATCAACCCTGCAGGAGAGGGCAGTTAGGGATGACCAGGCCGGCAGAGGAGGGAAGTTGGGGACAAACAGGCTGGCAGCAGAGTAGTTAGGGGGTGATCAGGCCGGCAGGCAGAAGCGGTTAGGGGCAATCAGGAAGGCAGGCAGGCAAGCAGTTGGGAGCCAGCAGTCCTGGATTGTGAGAGGGATGTCCGACTGCCCTCGAGGGGTCCCAGATTGGAGAAGGTACAGGCTGGGCTGAGGGACAACCCCCCCTCCGTGCACAAATTTCGTGCACTGGGCCTCTAGTTTTAAATAATTGAATATTCTCTAATTATTCTGAGTCATTATTTCACCCATACAGGCTTTATATCTTCAGAAGTGTTATCTATTCTTACAACTGCCTTGGTGTTTATCTGGAGAACCTGCTTCTATTTTACTTTCATTTTCTTCCTTATTGCTGCTGTGCTATCCTTTTTCTTTGCTCTGCTGTCATAGTTACTAACTCTAAGGTTCTCTCCCACCCCCCATTCCAAGCTTTAATAACAGGCCAGTCCAGAGAAGGGAGATTGTGTCTAGTTAAAAAAGTGAGTTGAACTTCATAGATATAGGGATTTTCTTGCAAAAAACCAGAAGTTACCCTAACTATGAATATTAATATAGAGTAATGAGAGGAGAAATGCACTCTGCTTGAAAAACTTATATACATTGTAAATTTGCTTTTTATTGGCTAGAGTTTTTAAATGCATTTTTGCTTCAGATTATTTTTTTCCTTTGTGGAAGTTCCTGGAATGAAATAGAATTAAGAAAGGTCATTTGACATTTTGGCTTGGTATATAATAAGCTTTCTACTAAAAATGTTTTTTGTTTTTTTTTTTTATTCTTTCCACATAGAAAGCTCTTTATAACTATTTACTGAAAGGAAAAATATACATAGGAAAATGTCTCTGGCTATGCTATAACTGTCAGTTTTGAAACTTATTTACTAAGAAATGTGGGTCAGGATGCACCTGTACATCAGTTTCAACTCAGCACAAAGTCTACAATCTCATTGAAGTTAAGCTTTCTAAAGATACTAGGGGAAGATTTAAAAGCATCAGTTTCTAGCTGTGTGAATTTATGTTGTTATATGCAACCAAGTTTTCTAATCCTAGTAATACTTTTTTTTCAGTTATCTTAAATGATGATTTACTTCAGAAATAGATTTATGGGTTAAGACCAGAATTAAATAGTCACATTTACTAAATTTAGAATGATTGCTATACATGCTTAATACTCAGAAGAACTCTGATTGCCTATAGATTAATTTTTTTGTTTTTTTGCAGATTAAATTTTTAATGTAAATTTGAGAATTTATTTGAATCACTATAATTATGCTCTTGAAAGTTCTTATAGAGTGACAGAACTTGTTGGTGATGTGTGATAATGTTTTTAGTCATTAATCTATAGCTGGCATTTGAGCTTTGTGGGCCTGATTCTTAGAATTCTGTTGTTTTTATTTTTATTTTTATTTTTAATGAATCTTTATTGTTCAGATTACAATTGTTTCTCCTTTTTCCCCACATATCTCCCCACCACCCAGTTCCCACCCCCTTCTGCCCCTACCTCCCCCCCCGCTGTCCTTATCCATAGGTGTATGATTTTTGTCCAGTCTCTTCCCATACTCTCCACACAGACACCCCTTTCCCCCTGAGAATTATCAATCCACTCCCATTCTATGCCTCTGATTCTATTAAGTTCACCAGTTTATTCTGTTCCTCAGATTTTTAATTCACTTGACTTTTAGATTCACTTGTTGATAGATATGTATTTGTTGTTCATAATTTTTATCTTTCTTCTTCTTTTTCCTCTTTTTAAAGAATACCTTTCAGCATTTCATATAATACTGGTTTGGTGGTGATGAACTCCTTTAGCTTTTTCTTATCTGTGAAGCTCTTTATCTGCCCTTCAATTCTGAATGATAACTTTGCTGGGTAGAGTAGTCTTGGTTGTAGGTTCCTGCTATTCATCACTTTGAATATTTCTTGCCACTCCCGTCTGGCCTGCATGGTTTCTGTTGAGAAATTAGCTGATAATCGTATGGGAGCTCCCTTGTAGGTAACTAACTGTTTTTCTCTTGCTGCTTGTAAGATTCTCTCTTTGTCTTTTGCTCTTGGCATTTTAATTATGATGTGTCTTGGTGTGGTCCTCTTTGGATTCCTTTTGTTTGGGGTTCTGTGCGCTTCCTGGACTTGTAAGTCTATTTCTTTCATCAGGTGGGGGAAGTTTTCTGTCATTATTTCTTCAAATAGGTTTTCAGCATCTTGCTCTCTCTCTTCTTCTGGTACCCCCATAATTCTGATGTTGGTTCGCTTGAAGTTGTCCCAGAGGCTTCTTACACTATCTTCAACTTTCTGAATTCTCTTCTCTTCGTGCTTCTCTGGAGGAGTGTCCTTGGCCTCTTTGTATTCCAAATCTTTGAGTTGATTCTTGCAATCCTCTAGTCTGCTTTTGGGTCTCTGTATAATATTTTTTTATCTCAGTCAGTGTATGTTTAATTTCTAGTTGGTCCTTTTTCATATCCTCGAGGGTCTCATTGAATTTATTGGCCTTTTCCATGAAATTCTTGAAAAACCTTATAACTGTGGTTTTGAACTCTATGTCCAGTCGCTTGTTCTCCTCCATTTCTTTGGTTTGTGATCTGTTTCCTTGCCTTCTCATATTCTCTGCTTCCCTGAGTTGGTAGGGTAGCTTTGTGTACTAGGTGTCCTATTGGTTCAACGGGTCAGCCTCCCAGTTACCTGAGGTGGACACTCTTGGTGTACCCTTGTGTACTGTGTGTCCCCCAGCAGGAGCTACAGCAAGAACTAGTTTTCTCCTCCTTTGCTTGGGCGGTTTTGGAGCAGTCTGACTGGAGCTGCGGTTAATTTGGTTGAGCTGCCACAGAACAGGCCATTTATATGCAAAAGCCGCTGTGTGGAGCCTGGGCGGGTTTGTAGAATGTGCGGGGCGGGGCCTCAGGGCGGGGCGGGGTCTCAGGGCGTCCCTAGGCTGGGGCGTGGCCAACGGCGATGGCTGGCGTCAGCCCTCTCTGCCTTTCCACGGTTCCAAGTCCCTGCGCCCCGCGCTCCAGCGCAGTAAACAATGATTGCTGGGCGCACCACCGCAGGAAAAGTCACTCTCACTTTCCGACCCGATGGCCGAGAGTCCAGCCTCTCCCCGTAGGTGTCTGGGTCCCCCGAGTGTCCCCAGAAACTGGATTTCAGTGATCGGGAGCTTGTCTCCCTGCGGGTTGAAGAAAAACCGCGCGCCCAGTCACCCTCTGCCAGCCCGATTCGCGCGCCTCCGTACCTCAGCTCTCCAGCGTTTGTGCTCCTTTCTCTTCCTAGTTGTAAATCTTCCACTCAGCCAGCTTTCCCGTGGTTCTGGGTGGTAGACGCTCTGTCCCTTAGTTGTACCCTCGAAATTGTTGTGTGAGGCAGCAGATTAGCTGCTTAACTATGCCGCCATCTTGGTTCCTCCGAATTCTGTATTTTTTTCATTACTACTTTTTATAGTATTAACAATGCTTGATTTAATATATTTACATATGTGTTAAATACGTGTGTGTAAATTTTATATTTACTTAGAGGAACTCTGTTGCACTTATATTTCCTTGGCTTATAGAAAATATTTTAATTATTGTTTTATGCTTCAAGCATCTTTAGATCTCAACTTTTAAAGTGTTTTGGGTAGGCAGTGAGTAGGAATTAGGATGAATGGAAATGTTCTAACTGAAAATCTCCTTTACAGAAATTCAGTCTTTAAAATACTTTTTAATGGTTATGAGAAGCCCTATAGTCTAAATGACCTGTTAAATTTAAGGAACACCAAGTCTAGGTTAAACTGAACACAGGTCACATTTTTCACCATCTAACTCTTTCAAACTTGGATATATTACATTTACTCTGCGATATACAGTTTTATGTTGAATACTATTGTGCTATACCGTTTTTGGCAACATTGCACTTATGTATACACACACGAAGATTTCTGCCCCGGCTGGTATGGTTCAGTGGTTGAGTGTCGACCTATGAACCAGAAGGTCAGGGTTCAATTCCTGGTAGGGCACATGCCTGGGTTGCGGGCTCGATCCCCAGTAGGAGGTGTGCAGGAGGTGGCCGATCAATGGTTCTCTCTCATAATTGATGCTTCTATCTCTCTCTCCCTCTCCCTTCCTTTGAAATTAATAAAAATATATTTTTAAAAAGAAAGATTTCTTGCTATCAGAATCTGTTTCTTTCACTAAATTAATTTGAACAATTTTTAAAGGCCATGCCAATTAAAATGGTGTTTCTTGAGCTTACTTCGCAGTTATCTCAGTTTAAAAAAAAAAGTTCATTCTTAAATTTCAAAAATTTGTACTAAGGAGCATGTTAAGGAAGATATGAAAATATGAAATTTCAAAGCCAGAATGGCTAGAAATCAGTGAGTTAAGGAAACTGTTTTTTAAAATTTCCTGTGATGCCATTAATTGCAGGAAAGTATGACTTTTGCATCTCATATTTTGTTAATTTCTCAGTTCAGTATGTGCTTTCTGCATATTTTCCTATTAATTTTCCCCCCTCAAATTTACATGTATTGAATTTAAGATCGTTCAAGATCATTTCTTAGGCTTTAAAAATTCAAACTGTTAAGTAGGAGCTTAAGTTATAGGTTACTCTCTCCAAGTAGAATTGATTATATCAAGATTTTCACAGAATTTCCTAGGATTGTGGTTAGTCTAGGTTACTGTAAATTATTCAGATTTATTGGTGACTCGTTAGGATAAGAGAATTGTGTATGACTTGACTCTCAAAGACATTACTTTTATCTACATAGGCAAGTTGCTTATTTAATATCTCGATGACTGGTGGGTTACATGGGTACTTTGTAGTGAAGAGATGACGAATAAATGGAGAAAACTTTCGTTTTACATTTTTGATGGAAAATTCATAAACATACAGAAATAGAAAAGTTGCAGCTCCAGTTGTGGTCACCTAGGAGCTTGTTCAGAATATACAACCTTGGGCCCCACCTCAGACTTAATGGATCAGAATCTTCATTTTAAATAGATTCCCAAGTGATTTGTTTTCATATTAAATTTATATATATAAAAGCCTAAGCAACCATCCGACTGGTAGCTATGACGTGCAATGACCACCAGGGGGAAGATGCTCAACACAGAAGCTGCTGAGCTGTAGTGACTTGGCAGCTGCGGTTCTCGGGTGATGCACTCGGAACCAGAGAGGAGGGAGCCTGATTCTGGGGTGCATCACCTGAAAACCACCCTCTTGCAATCCGGGACCCCTTGGGGGATGTCGGAGAGCCAGTTTCAGCCCGATCCCTGCAGGCCAGGCCGAGGGACCCCACCAGTGCACAATCTGTGCACTGGGCCTCATATACACTAAGTGGCCAGATTATTATGATCTCTGAACGCATAATAACCTGGCCACTCAGTGTATATCCTATATAATAAAAGGCTAATATGCAAATTGTCCCCTCGACCAGGAGTTCGACTAGCAGGCAGGCTGGATAACCGCCCATGTCCCCTCCCCTGGCCAGGGTGGGCAGACCCCAGCCATGCACGAATTCATGCACCGGACCTCTAAAACACACATACACACACACACATATACTGAGTGGCCAGATTATTATGCGTTCAGAGATCATAATAATCTGGCCACTCAGTGTATATGAAACTATTTGCCTGGAGTCATTAAGAACCTTGCCATTTTTATTTATTTTTTGTTATTAATGCTGTTGTTATTATACATGCTTTTTATTTTCTGGGAATCCCACAAAAATGGTGTCATAGGCCATGCCAGTAAGAGGCTGGGTACATTTCATTTTTCAAGAAACAATGATAATGGCAACCAGTGATTATTGAACTCTTACTCTGACTGAGCCAGGCATAACACACATAGTGCACTGTGCATTACATGAATTTATCATAGTTCATCTTCACAAAACTCCTGTGATGTGCACAGTAGTGATGATTCCCACTTGTCAGAGGGGAAACCCAATTTAATATTTAAAAATCTTTTTGAAAAAACTAACTAAATTCCAGACTTTACTTGGATTTCATTGTTTTTTTTCCGTTAACATGCTCTTCCTGTTCCAGGATTCAATCCAGAGCACCATGTTGTATTTAGTTGTTAACTCTCCCCAGTATCCTCTGGTATGGGAAAGTTTCTAAGTCTTCCTTGATTTCCTTAACTCTTTTGTGAGTTACTGGCCAGTAACGCTCCTGTAGTGTGTCCCCAAATTTGTATATTTGTCTGGTGCCTGTATTAGGCTAAGCTAGGGTTATCAGTTTTTAGAAAGAGTATTACAGAGGGAAAATGCTCTTCTATTCACATTGTATGGGGAGCATAATATCCATGTGGCATTACTGATGATATTAACCATCACTTGGCCATCACTTAAGTATTTGCCACATTTTTCCTCTGTAAAATTACCGTTTTTCCCTTTCCATTCTGTTTTCTTTTGAAGCATGTCACTAGAGCAGTGGTGGGTAACCTTTTGAGCTTGATGTGTCAAACTTCGCCAAAAAACTGAGCATAACTCGGGTAGTGAGTCACTTTGAGGAAAAAACATTATTTCACAAATGTTTCATCCTCGGCATGCGGCCACCTCAGTGGCCCCGTGTCAAACAGCCAAACGACCTTCCAGATGTCCTTCTGGACTACCTTCCGGACGAAGCCAGGCAGCCGCAGTGGCTGTGAGGGCCTAGGGCAGCTCTCACAGCTGCGCGGGCCGAGCCCCTTGCACGAATTTCATGCATTGGACCTCTAGTATACATATATTAAGTGGAATTCTATAAAGAAGTCATTTCTCCCCCATTTATTCAATTATTCATTTATATATAAACATGGACTTACGTGTATGGATTTTATACTTTGGGTTGTAAGCCAATAAATTATTTATTTTGTGGCTCACATTGTTCTAGGTTTGCTCATTGGGAGTTCTCTTTCAGGTTGGCTTCTATGTCTTTTTATTCACTTCCATTTTGCCCTAGAATCAGCCATTTCTCCAAGAACTTTGATTATATTTTTATTGATTTCAGAGAGGAGGGGAGAGGATGAGAGAGATAGAAACAGTGATGAGAGAGAATCATTGATCGGCTGCCTCCTGCATGTTACACACTGGGGATCAAGCCTGCAACCCAGGCATGTGCCTTGACTAGGAATTGAATCCTGACCTCCTGGTTCATAGGTCAACGCTCAAACACTGAACAACGCTGGCTGAGTGCAGTTTTGGAATTTTTAAGCAATACTCCCAGAAGAAACAAATTTATTAGAATACAATATTTATGTATATTTAGCCTTACAGTTTTCTAATTAAAAAACTGTTTTCCCAAGTTACTCAAGTTAGCTCTCCCTCTTCCCCTCTTCATTATGGTTAAATCACAAATTTGTAATGAAGTTAGATTCATTTGTTATTTGCATTCTTCCCCTGGGATCCTTAGTCACATGGATTGATTTTTAAAAAAATTTGTATATATTACATTTACTCTCTGAAATACAGTTTTATGGGTTTTGACAAGTACATGGAATCATGAATCCTCACCCAAGTGCTGTATAGAAAGATTCCTTCATCCTAAAATTTCCTGTGTGTGTTCCAGACCTACTGAATCAGAATTTTCATTTTAACAAGGTTCCAAGGAAATGTGTATACATACTAAATTCATATACGTATATATGAAGCTATTCATCTGGAGTCGTTCAGTATCTTGCCTTGTCTTAAAATTATAAATTAACTTGAAGAAAGATTATTATAATCTATGGACTGGTCAGAACCTCTGGTTTTAGGGAGAAACTTGAGGAATCTATTGTTACAGAATCAAGTTCTCTCCTATATGAATGAAAACATTACTGTTTATATTTATATTTAAGAATATATTATTTGTCATTGTGATGCTAGGTGACTGCTTAGTTAAGTCAACTTTAAGTAAATTTAAACCACATTTGAAAATTTCTTTAATATGTATAGATTAGGTGAGATATAGTTATTATTGAGATTAAAATACAGTAGACACTCAAAGTTCTGGATAAACTATTGGTTTCTAGGATCCAATATCTATAGTAACTCTCAGAGTTGAGGCATAAGGCACAAAAATAGTGGGGAGCTCTTAATGAACCATTCCTAGTAGCCATTGTACATCTCTCCTGTTGCTGCTTTTATAAATAAAGTTCTGTGTCGTCGTTTAATTTAGATCAGTGATTTTCAACCTTTTTCATCTCGTGACACACACAAACTAATCACTGAAATTCTGCAGCATACCAAAAAAAAAAAAAAAAAATACTTTTGCTGATGTGACCAAAAACAGGTATAATTTTGACTCATTCACACGCAACAGCTATTGTTGGCTGTTGTCATTTTGTAATGTGACAATCTAAGGGAAAAGAGGTCATTTCCCCTAAGTAGTCAGGTATTTGCGTGTTTTAAAAATTATTGAGGCACACTGGTTGAAAATTGCTGATTTAGGTGATTGAGCAACTACTAAGTCATAGATATCCTAAAATGCTAAAATTGGGGATTCTTTTCTAAAGTTTATAATCAAGCAAGAAACCTAAGCCTTAAATATTTGTACTATCATGTGCATATGGTAAATACAGAGATAAGAGTCCTCAGCAGTGTAAATGTAGGAGACAGAGAAGTTTGATTATAAGACAGGTGGTTAATTTCTGCATCAAGCCAAATACAGAATGAAGTTTAAAAAAAAAATTTTGTGAGAGATCATTTAAAACCCTGGTAATCTTAAATTTGATGTGTGTGAAAAGTCCTGGCAATGTGGTTTTTATAAGGTGAGGTATTTTGACGGGCTAATTCATAAAACAAAAAGTACTTTTTATATCCAGGAAAAATGATGTTAGAAGGCAATAATTATTTTGCTGAAGAGTTTTTACGTAAAGAAATGGGGCCATAAGGAAAGAGTGGAGTTACAGTCTAAATGCCCTCAGGGAAAACTGTTTTTGTTTTTTTTTGTGCTTGAGGTAGATTATAATATGATTATTGCCATTTGATGGAACTACTGCAATATTTCCACTTCTGTAACTAAATTCTGAATTCATTAATAAAAGCAAGTTTGAGCTGAAAGGAAATTTTATAAGAAAAGAATTACAACTAGTTGTACACAAGTACAAAAACATGATCTCTTTATTCCAATTTTAGCATGTATTTTATATCAAAGCATTTGCCAAATGTGCAGCAGCTTATCCCAGTCATACTATACTACATTGATTAGCTTTTTTTGCTATATGACTCACGGTAGATGGAGGTTGTTTTTATGTGTAAACTTTCCCATGGGTATATGCAGACTGTGATGAAACACCAAATTACAAATAATTTTGTTAGAAAGCAAGGCATATGGTGCTGGAAATTTTGTAGTTGTGTGTGTGTGTGTGTGTGTGTGTGTGTGTGTATGATGGTATTCATTAAAGTAATTTAAAAGCATATAAATATATACATATATTTCCAATCCTTACCCAAGGATATGTTTATTGATTTGAGAGAGAGAGAGAGAGAGAGAGAGAGAGAGAGAGAGAGAGAGAAACATTGATGTGAGAAAGAGAGAGAGAGAGAGAGAGAGAGAGAGAGAGAGAGAGAGAGAGAGAAAGAAACATTGATGTGAGAAAGAAACACCGATTGGTTGCCTCTCATGCTAGTACATGTCCCAACCAGGGACCAAACCTGAAATGTAGGTATATGTCCTGATTGGGAATTGAACCCGATACCTTTTGGTTTATGGGACAATACTTCAACCAACTGAGCTACACTGGCCAGGGTTCATATAAATGGATTATCTTTTTAAAATTGAAGTTTTAAATGTAGACATTTATTTTATTTGTACTAACTTAAAAATTGTTGATAATTTCAAGCGTATGCAAAAGTAGTGACAACAATAAAATGAATACTCATGTACATATCATCTAGCTTCAACGTATTTTATCTCACGGCCAATTTAATTTCTAAATTCTACCTACTACTGACCCCTCCTACAATTATTTTAAAGATTATTTTGAAACATTATGTAATTTCTACATGTTAGACTTCCACGTGATAGGGAATACCAATGAGGAAAAAAATCGTTATCAAGCTTTACCTACCTGTTGTGATTATAAATTATATAGGTAATTTGAGATGTATCATGTCATTAGTAACAAATTTAATGTATTTTATGAAACTATTATTTAGTGACTTCCAAGTATAAACATATATACATAGGCCTTATTTCTCATCTGATTCCTGAATGCTTGTATTACAGAAACTTTTGAATTTACTGTCTTTAACTTAGATTCAACATGATTAAACCCAAACAGTCATGCTAAATGTTATCCTTCCTAGCATCTATTTCTAGCAGCTTTATTCTCATTTATTCAGTTAGAGACTTTAAGGAGATAGAATTGTACTGTGCTTTAAGAAAGTTTACTTTATAATAGGATTTTTGTCTTGGATTGGTAATTTAGAAAACTAAAAGGAATTGTTGTATTTGTTGTTCAATTCCTAAAAGAAGTGGCACTAAGTTTTCAGAACCATATAGGTGGATAGATGCTTTCCAGATTTTTCTCAAATATATATTTAATATATACTTTTATTGATTTCATAGAGGAAGGAAGAGGGTGAGAGGGATAGAAACATCAATGATAGGAGAGAATCATTGATCGGCTGCCTCCTGCGTGCCCCCTACTTGGAATTGAGCCTGCAAACTGGGGCATGTGTCCTGACCGGGAATCGTACCATGACCTCCTGGTTCATGGGTCTACTACGCTCAACCATTGAGCTACACCAGCAGGGCTCAAATGTTTAATAGTTATTTTATGGTTTGTAGTAAAAGATAAAATGGATAACAAATTTTAACAGTATAATTTTATAGAATTTAAAGGTAGTCTGATCTCGGTCATCATCTGTCTAGCTAAACCTCATTTTCTCAATGACTTGTTCTAGGCTAATATATATATATATTTTTTTAAATATATTTTATTGATTTTTATAGAGAGGAAGGGAGAGGGATAGAGAGTTAGAAACATCGATGAGAGAGAAACATCGATCAGCTGCCTCCTGCACACCCCCTACGGGGATGTGCCCGCAACCAAGGTACATGCCCTTGACCGGAATCGAACCCGGGACCCTTCAGTCCGCAGGCCGACGCTCTGTCCACTGAGCCACACCGGTTAGGGCGAGGCTAATATATTTTAAATAGTGAGTTGCAACACATTACAGGATCATGATAAGATTTTTAAGTGAAAGAAATAATATAAACTAGAATAGAAAATGCACTGTTGTAGAGTATTATTTCATCAAGCTTTTTTATGTATACATGAGCACACACGCATATATACTTCATGATATAAAACGTATTTGTTATATAAGTTATGGTCTTAAAAATTTGAAAGCCATTAATGGCCTTTGGCCACTAATTTGTTTTTTAAAATTGTAATTATTTACTCAATGCCTATTAATTTCCATATTGTTTTTCTAGTTCTGTTAAAGTGGGTAATGGTCTATAAAGATAACTAAAATAAAGGCCCTAACTTAATGAATACCTATGTTAACTGCTTGGCCCTTATGGTCCTTTCTCTCTTTGATACAGGTAGTCTAATTTACATATGTTTAAACACGCAATCTTTTTTTCTTTAGTGCTACTGTTTTGAGATGTTCTTTTCATTCCTCTGTAGTACTTTTACACCCAGTCCAATTTTACTTTCTTGACTTTTTAAAATCTATTCCAAGATTTATCAGAGCCAGTTTTTTCTATTAGTGATCTTGTGGTAAGAAAAGCAACTGCTCATTGCTACCATTTTCTTAGAAGGTCATTTGTTATTTTATTATTTTTTTATGTTCCATTGCAGAATAGTTTCAAATTCCTGTGATAAAAAAAGCAAAGAATACTTGTAATATAAAGGAATCTTTGTTTTGACTTGAGAATACACATTGTTCTCATGTATCCAGTACAGGTCTCAGTATTTTCCTTAGTTCCAAGGATTGATTTGAGTGGATATTTGGATACAGAAAAGGGAGATCGCTATTCTGCCATATTATGGGCTGAACTACTTTATAATATGGACTCACTGCTGCCCACAAACACATGAAAAATGCTAAGTGAAATTGGGGATCAAAGTAGGTGCATGGCTGAACTTCAGAGAAAACTTTCCACTTGCCAGGAATAAAAAGGAAATCAAAGTCAGAGGAGGAAGGAGCAGTAAATTCTGAACAAATATGAGAGGATGGGGTATTGGAAGGATGTAAGGCCCTCAGAACAGGAGGTTGGGTTGGGATTGGAATTAAGTTATTTGACTATGGAATTACGTCTCCTTAAAGCTGAGACCCTGATAGGTTACCTCCTCTGCAAAGGATCTAGAAAAACTCACTGTATATGCCTATAAATATATTTTTTGTTGATGTTGTGAAGATAAAATGGAATACAGTATGAAAATATTTTGGAGGCTGTGAAGAGCTATTTAAAATTTTGTCTTAATTGGTGTATAAATGAGAGAAAGAGCCATAAGGGCCAAGCAGTTAATATACATGAATAAAGCTGTCCAGGTATAAGACATTGGGGATAAGGGGGTGGAGATCATCATGAATTGGATATCATGCATCATTGAAAGGAACTAGTGCTACTTTGTGACCATGTGGGAAGTAGACCCAATATTTCCAAATGTCTGCTTCTTTAAAAGTAGCTTCTTAAAATTATCCCCCCCCCCCCAAACAATTTAAAATTAGATAGATGACTTGGAGGAAGAAAAAATACAAAAGGAGAAAATTAGAAGCAGAGAAACCAGGAGGAAAGAACAAGAAATATTATATGTAAGACTTAAGCTATGGTGTTTTTAAATAAAAAGCAAAGAGGAAGTAGTTTGCACTCGGATGTCGAGTGTGACTCGACACGGTTAGCATTAGAATAGAGGAATCGAGAAAAAAGCAAGTGAGTGCAAAGGGTTAATTTACAAATATGTATATTTTCAGAGTTTGTCAGGTAAAGTGCTAGAAAGTAGGGATAGTGTTATTAAGTAAAACACCCCCTACTGGTTTATGCTGAGTGCGTACTAAGTACCAGCCATCCTGAGTTGTCTTATATAATTGGGGCAGAGGTCTAAGAAAAGCTAAATTTTAGAAGTGAAGGATGAGTAGAGTAGGAGTACCAAAGAAGGAGGGATTAACAAGCTTTCTAGGTATGGAGAATTGTTTTATACCAAGGCTATGAGGTGCGAAGGCATGGCAAACTTAAGAGTTGAAAGAAGTGAGGCTAGGGTGCAGAATAGAGATAGGGGAGTGGTTTTAAGATGAAATTGGAGAGGTAGGCAGAAGTCAGATTTTTAGTAATCCTATCTAATAATAGAGTAACATGTAAATTACCATCACTCTGCTATGCCCACGATTGGGCGGTGGGAGGCTGGGGGGCAGGACTCGGGGTGGCCTATCGGCCATTGAGAGGCATGGATGTGCTGCCACTGAGGGGTGCTACCCTGCTGTTGAGAGGGGGACTCCTGCCCCCTGTGCCTCTCAATGGCCAGATCCGCGGCAGCCCCCCTCAGTGGCCATTGAGAGGTGCAGGAGGCGGGAGTCCCGCCCCCTGCGCCTTTCAACAGCAGGGTAGCCCCCCTCAGCTGCCGAGGACCATCAAAAGCGGGGGAGCTGGGTGCCTGTCTGCTTCTGAAAGACCTGGTGCCGGAGCAGACAGGCACCCAGCTCCACCGCGAAAAGCGAAAGCGTGTAGGGGACCCTACACGTGCATGAGTCAATCATGCACTGGGCCTCTAGTTTTATCATAAGAACAAAGGTAAGCCATTTAAACCCTCAAGAATGTTTTTTACATACTTTTTGCACAGATTCACTGTGCTGGCTTCAACACAGATTATGGGATTGGGCCTAGGCATATGCAGTTAAAAAATTGGAGAGGGATGGGGTTATCTTGATACTGGTTTAGAGTTTGAAAAGCATTTCTCCAATCTACTCCATAGATAATGAATCATAACATTTTAATTACATGGAACTCACAAGGAAGTAAATAACTGACGATAGCTGCACTTATAAAGCAACTAAAAATTTTACTTGAAAAAAGTTTTAAAATGCCTTATTGAACAGAATAGTAATTTTTCTGGTCACTCAAATTATTAGCAACATTGGCTTATAATAACCCTCCGAATATTGGAAAAAGATATTGCCCTCTATACTATTCGAACCGTACAAATGTAAACTTTGAGCACTTTTCCCATCTTTTCTTCTGTCAGTCGCAAGTTTTAAAAGTTCTGAAAGCAAATCAGAAGGGCAAAAAAGGGAGTATCTACTGCCTACTTTAGTCAGCCCCCACTGAACAGTTTTTCTGGGAAGTACAACTCAACATTTCTGCTTAATATCTTATTTGAACTTGAACTAATAGCACAGTTACCTGCACGGAGTTTGTGCTATACATTCTTTTATACTGGGTGACCATAACATTGGTATTTCTGTTATTAAGGAAAAGATGATATGCTGAGTTAGGCAGCTAGCAGTTTCTAAGGCAGCTGTATAAACCATTGGTTTTCAATTTCCCTTTCTTAATATTTCTACTTTCCAGGTTGCTTTAGGAAAAGCTTGTGTAGTTTTTATACTTCACCTGTGTTTTGGACATTTTATCGACTTAACTGTATAATAGATTCTTTTTCATACTACCAAATGTTTACCAACTTCATAATCATTAGACTTCTGTGGCTTTTAAATTTTCTCATTTTTTATGTTTTATTATCAGCAAATGAGATTTCATAGTTTTGAATATTAATGACAGAAGCTTGTGGTATTGGAAATTTTTTTGTTTTATTGACATTTTTATTTTGAATTCATTTTCAGTTTCAGAAAAGTTGTAAGAATAGTACCAAGAATTTTTAAAAATTAATCTCTATTGTCAAAAGTATTAAAGATGTCTCCTTTTTTACCCCATTGACCTCCTCCACGCCAGGCCTTCTCCACAATATTGTCTATGCTCATGAGTTATGCATCTATGCATAAAAGTTCTTTGCCAGAATGTTTTTTTATATACCTTTTGCACAGGTTCACTAATTTTTAACTTTTTGCTGCATTTTCCTATTTTTCTCACCCCATATTTATCTCTCTCTCTCTCTCTCTCTCTCTCTCTCTCTCTCTATATATATATATATTATACACACACACCTGTATATTTATATTAGTATAAATCTGTTTATGAAAGGGGGATATAAACGTTCTTATTCATAGTTTGCTTATGTTAAATTAAAAATAAATAAAATTTTTAAAAATAATTACTAAATGGGGAGAGAGGGCCTAGTATAGAGGAGATAGGATGGAAGCTGGGCTTTGACTATAAAAGTAAATAATAAAGCAAAATTAAAATAAAATGAATAAAAAGCAAATGACCCTAATTAAATCAAGTGGCCTTATAGAATTAGATTTTTTTCAGTTGACTTTATGACAATAATATGATTATGGGAGGGAATTTTCCTAAAAGAACAAAAAGAATTGTAAAGAAATCTTGTTCTTAACCCTATTAAGAATAACTAAACAAAGTAAATAAATACTTTATACTTCTAATATCTAAGGTAAAGACATTCTAATAATAAACCTATTTCACTAGAGTAGCCTAGATTCAGGCTGTTTGCTTTTATCTCCAGCCAGAACTATGTCTTGCCTAATAACAAGGAATGTTGACTCCCTATTCATCTTGAAGGGCTATCAAGATATGATTAAGAATATAGGCCCATGATGGGCCACTCACCCCCAGATTAAATAATTTATTTACTTTCCAAGTATTTGTTTGAGTAGCCACCTGTAAAAGGTACTATGGTAGGTACTCTGGAAAAATAAATAATATCCTCAAAAAGCTTATAAACAATTAAAGTGATATCCCTTTTGCCTATTTATTCTTTCCTAAAGAATTAGTTCGACTGTGCTTTCTTCTAAATGTTCTGATATTACTGTACCAAACTTGGTTGTATCATCAGTGCTCCCTTTATACTTGGATCCGTTATCTTAAATATAGCACAGAATGGTATTTATTGATTGACATGACCATCTCTCTATACCAGGCTTGAAGTTCTCTAAAGGACTGTCTCATCTCCATCTTTCCAGTGCCTAACATGGTAGTTCTTGGTTAAGTTTATTGAATAAGTAGATGTCTCTTACCTCTCAGGTCACAGTAGAATGAAATTGTATGTAAGGAAAAATATCTTCTCTAATGTTCTTGCTGAAACTTCTCTCAAGGGACTCAAGTAAAATAGTGATATTTTTATTTTGTTTTATAAATCTTTATTGTTGAAAGTATTACATATGCTCCCCCTCCCCCTTTTTTAAGGGATAGTTTTTTTGTTGTTTTACTTAATTAAAAGGCAGTGTGCTGTTCTTGGACCTCAGAACCATGTGATCAGAGGATAGGAATTGTCACAAAAATGATTTTTATATCATAGCTCTTAGGAACCAAATTTTTGTTTACTGTTTCTATATTTCCATTGAAAAAAATCTATATATATTTGCATTTTAAAAATTTTAATTATATCTCATGTTTGAAGTAAAAACTCTTCTTGCAAACTTTTATGTCACTGTTTCCATGTAGAAACTATTAACTCCTTGCCCTTGGAAAGGAGAATTACTTTTAGGAAGTAATTACTTTTAATATTGAAATCTATTTTCATAGAGTAATACTTCCATCTGGTGGTTTTTCTGAAAATTACAACAGAAGACTTGAAGCATGAGTTTTTCTATATAGAGATATAGATAAACTACATTACCTATTGTTGCTTATAAAGCCAGATGAAATTACATCAAAGGCTGTCTGTGTATCAAAAATTTTATTCTGTAATTTTCCACAATTCAGATGTGAACGCCACATGATCAAATGGCCTTGGGGATAATAATAATTTATATAATCAGTTGTTTAGTTAGGCCATATCTAGGCTTCCCTGAGCTGAAAATTAGTAATGGGGAAATTGATAGTTTCTCAAACTATTAATTGCTTTCACGTTTGTGTGTATAGAGGTTAGGAAATATTGTGAGAATTTGCTATTATTTTAGATTATTACTGTGGCATCATGACAGAGTCGATGATTTTCTCAGAGAAACAATTACTGATTTTATTTTTTAGTACCATGTATTTTACATTAGCATAATTATAATAAACCACATTTTCCTAAAATGATAAAACATAGATATAAACTTGAAAACAAGTAGAAACTACAAATAAATTTCCACCTGTTACCATGAGAATTTTCAACACATTTTTTTAACCTTTTCTTCACAATTCCTACCTACTTTATATTTACTACAGCCAAATAGCCTCTTCAGGATATTCTTGTGTTTAAACTTTCCAAGTTTGTAGCCCAGGATTTGGCTTGGTAGAATATGTTCATTATGTTGGAGGAAGATTGTGATCTGATTACTTAAGTTTTGGCTCAAATTGTACGAAATCTATTAACCATGTCAGTTATTACTATAAATTAACCTTATTTCCTTTTTCTATTTGTTTGGCCATAGAAAGTTTGAAATATGAAATAAACAAGGTTTAATGATTTGGGGCTTTCTGGTGACTTTTTAAGAAAGATTCAATTCCTAATGAATTTTGTTTGAAATCTGTTCATTTTCATATTGCAGCCAGTCCGATGATGATTCTGGGTCAGCTTCAGGCTCTGGATCTGGTTCCAGTTCTGGAAGCAGTAGTGATGGAAGCAGTAGCCAGTCAGGTAGCAGTGACTCTGACTCTGGATCTGAATCGGGGAGTCAGTCAGAGTCTGAGTCAGACACTTCTGGAGAGAACAAAGTTCAAGCAAAACCACCAAAAGTTGATGGAGCTGAGGTAATAAATAAAGTATCCAATGAAGGAAGATTTATAACATTGATTATTCTTTTTTAAAAATGTGTTTTTATTGATTTTAGAGAGAGGAGAAGGGAGATGGGTAGAGAAATAGAAATATCTGCAAGAGAAGCATCAATTGGCTGCCTCCTGCACGCCTTCCTCCCCACTGGGGATTGAGCCACAAGTTGGGCATATACCCTGAGTGGAAAACATGCACTGACCAGGAATTAACTGGGGACCTCTTGCTTAATGGGTTGACACTCAACCACTAAGCCACAATAGCCAGACAATTTATAGCATTCTTACTCTAGCTTTTATAAACATTAATTTTAAACATTAAAATTTACTTTCAAGTGATTTTCAATTATGGTTAAACTAGAGGCCCAGTGCATGAAATTCGTGCACGGGGGATGTGTCCCTCAGCCCAGCCTGCACCCTCTTCAATCTGGGACACCTCGCGGGATGTCCGACTGCCCGTTTAGTCCCAGTACCAGTAGGATTGGGCCTAAATGGGCAGTCGGACATTCCTCTCACAATGCAGGACTGCTGGCTTCCAACCGCTTCTGCCTGCCAGCCTGATCACTCCCTAACCACTCCCCTGCCAGCCTGATTGATGCCTAACTGCTCCCCTGCAGGCCTGGTCCCCCACAACTGTCCTCCCCTGCAGGCCTGGTCACCTCCAACTGCCCTCCCCTGCAGGCCTGGTCACCCCCCCCTCCCCTGCAGGCCTGGTCCCCCCCCACTGCTCTCCCCTGCAGGCCTGGGTCCCCCCCAACTGCACTTCCCTGCAGGCCCGGTTGCCCCCAACTTCCCTCCTCTGCTGGCCTGGTCACCCCTAACTGCCCTCCCCTGCAGGCTTGATCGCCCCCAACTGCCCTCCCTTGCAGGCCTGGTCCCTCTCAACTGCCCTCCTCTGCTGGCCTGATCACCACAACTGCCCTCCCTTGCAGGCCTGGTCCCTCCCAACTCCCCTCCCCTGCTGGCCATCTTGTGGCGACCATCTTGTGTCTACATGGGGGCAGCCATCTTGACCACATGGGGGCAGCCATCTTGTGTGTTGAGTGACAGTCAATTTGCATATTACTCTTTTATTAGATAGAATATCTGTGGAATAATTGGCTTGGAAAATAATCTATAACTATAAAACAGCAAATACAAAATAAACACACACCAAACCTATTCTTCCTCTTTGTGAGGCACACATTGAATTTCATAAATGTTTAGTGTCTAACAGATAAAAATTAAAGAAGTTGTGAGATCTTTTTGTTATTTCTACAGTGTCTGATCTCTTCTTTCAAGATCTTCATGGAAATACTTTATTGCTAGTAGCAGGAGAACTCTGCTTCCTTGAAGATACCTGGTAGAATAGACTAAGGGACATTCTGTTTGTAAAAGCTACTACAAGACTTAATAAAACTTGTCTATACTTCATAATAGCATATATAGTATTACTTAGAGATCCAATCATAAGATGCTTGGACCAGAATATGGATAAACATAGCTTTCTTCATGGAGAAAATATTGTCAGGAGGGGAAAAAAAAAAGTTCTTAGTAATGTAGTTGATTTGCATTCTGACTTAAGCTCTTCATGTTCACTTCACACCAGTTAGAAAAAGTAAGCAGCCATACTTTGAGTAACATTGGTGTCTCATATTATCGCTTCTTTCTGAAAGTTAACTTGTAACACCAAAGAACATTGTCTATCTATGAAACTTGCATAAATATTTATATGCAACGAAAGGTCAACATTTTATTTTTATATTGAAATAGTTTTTTGGGGTTTTATTTTTGTGTTTTTTTTTTTAAAATATACTTTATTGAATTTTTACAGAGAGGAAGGGGGAGGGATAGAAAGCTAGAAACATCGATGAGAGAGAAGCATCGATCAGCTGCCTCCTGCACACTCCCTACTGGGGATGTGCCCACAACCAAGGTACATGCCCTTGACCGGAATCGAACCTGGGACCTTTGAGTCCACAGGCTGACGCTCTATCCACTGAGCCAAACCGGTTTTGGCAACATTTTATTTTTATTGGATTGCACTAATATTATATTACATGTGAGTAAGGAAGGTAGTCTTTATTATTTGGAGGCAGTGAAAATGTTGGTACTGCTTTTCAGTAAAATAACCTCTTTTCAGTTTTTTTCAAAACTTTATCCTTTCTGGTTCATATTTCTATTATAGTTTTGGAAATCCAGCCCTAGTATTCTGGCTGTTCAGAGATCTGCAATGCTCAAGAAGCAGCAGCAGCAGCACCAGCAACAACAACAACAACAACAACAAGTTTCATCTAATAGTGGATCAGAAGAGGTGAGTTTTCATCATGAAAGCTAATATTTTAAAAGTAGACATGATGCCTAATCATTTAAGTAGGAAGGTAATTAAGAAATTATTAGAAATAATAAGTGTTTTTAAAGGATAGGAGATCACTACATTTAAATATGTGTATCAAGAGTCTTGAAATATAGAGATTTTATCTAATAACTAGTAGCCCTGCGTATGAATCCATACACTAGTAGCTTTCTGCTGCCCTCCTGTATCTCTCTGCCCGCTGCCCTGCCCTCCTGTAACTCCCCCCGCCCCCGCCTCATAGCTTGCTGCCCTGCCCCCCCCCTGTAGCTCTCCTCTGCCCGCTTGTAGTTCACTGCCCCACCCTCCTGCAGATCTGTGATCCGGTCGTTACGTCTCATGGCGTAACGGATAATTAGCATATTCTTCTCTTATTATATAGGATAGGATTGTACTTATAAGGATTAATCCAAAACAAGAAATGGAAATTGGTGTGCATTTGCTCATCAAAGCAAAACTAGAAATAAACTAAATGTGAATACTGGGAAAATAGACATATGTATGTGTTTACACATATATGAATGAAGAAATAATATACTGTTTAAATCATATTTGTACAGAATATTAATAGAATTCTCAACATATTTTTAAAAGAATAGGCTGCAGCTGTAAACATTGTAGTTCCTATCTGTATGTGAGCCTAATAGGGGAGAAAAATATTAAAATTTGACATACCAACAATTAAGATTCTTTTTTGAGGCCATAGTAGGCAATAATAATGGTCTCCAGAGTTGATAGATTCATTTTTTCAATTACAATTGACATTCAATATTATATTGTGTCAGGTGTACATCATAGTGGTTAGACATTTATGTAGCTTATGAAGTGGTCCCCTTCCCCCATAAGTCTAATACCTACCTGGCACCATATATAGTTATTACAGTATTATTGACTATATTCCCTGTGCTGTAATTTACATCTCTGTAACTCTTATAACTGCCAATTTGTACTTCTTAATCCCTTCACCTTTTTCTCTCAGCCCTCTAACCTTCCTCCCATGTGGCAACCATAAGTTTATTCTCTGTATCTATAAATTTGTTTCTGTTTTTATTCACTTACTTTTTTTAATTCCACATTTTAGTGGAATTATATGCTGTTTGTCTTTATGTGACTTATTTCACTTAGCATAATACCCTCTAGGTACATCCATGTTGTTACAAATGGTAAGATTTCATTCTTTTTCATGTTTGAGTACTATTCCATTTTATATATGTACCACATCATTATCCCGATTGTCTATTGGTTGATACTTATCTTGGGTATTGTATATGCAATGTTCTTTTTTTGTTTTTATTGATTTCAGAGAGAGGAAGGGAGAGGGAGAGAGAGACAGAAACATCAATGGTGATGTTTGATCTGCTGCCTCCTGCACGCCCCCTACTAGGGATCAAGCCTGCAACCCGGGCATGTGCCTTGATCAGGAATCGAACCTGGACCTCCTGGTTCATGAGTCAATGCTCAACCATTGAGCCACACCCGCGGGGCATTATAACCTTTATTTTTTTTTAACCTTTTGCACTCGGATGTTGAGTGTGACTCGACACGGTTAGCGTTGGTAGCAGCTCCAGAAAAAAGCAAGCGAGTGCAAAGGGTTAATAAATCTTTATTGTTCAGATTATTACAGATGTTCCTCTTTTTTGCCCCCTCCACCCGGTCACCCCCTCCCCACCCCATGCCCTTCCACTGTCCTCATCCATAGGTGTAAGATTTTTGTCCAATCTCTTCCCCCACCTCTCATGTTCCCTTCCCCCCGAGAATCGTCAGTCCACACCCTTTCTATGCCCTGATTCTATTATATTCACCAGTTTATTCTGTTCATCAGATTTTTTACTGACTTGATTTTTAGATTCACTTTTTGATAGATAGGTATTTGTTGTCACTTTGTTGTTCATAATTTTTATCTTTACATTTTTCTTCCTCCTCCTCCTCTTAAAGAATACCCTTCATCATTTCATATAATCCAGGTTTGGTGGTGCTGAACTCCTTTAGCTTTTTCTTGTCTGTGAAGCTCTTTATCTGACCTTCAATTCTAAATGACTTTGCTGGGTAGAGTAATCTTGGTTGTAGGTTCTTGCTATTCATCACTTTGAAAATTTCTTGCCACTCCCGTCTGGCCTGCATTATTTCTGTTGAGAAATCAGCTGACAGTTGTATGGGTATTCCCTTGTAGGTAACTAACTGTTTTTCTCTTGCTGCTTTTAAGATTCTCTCTTTGTCTTTTGCCCTTGGCATTTTAATTATGATGTGTCAAATTATGAACATTAATTAATGTTCAAATTATGAACAACAAAGTGACAACAAATACCTATCTATCAAAAAGTGAATCTCTTTGGATTCCTTTTGTTTGGGGTTCTCTGCACTTCCTGGACTTGTAAGTCTATTTCTTTCACCAGGTAGGGGAAGTTTTCTGTCATTATTTACTATAGGTTTTCAATATCTTGCTCTCTCACTTCTTCTGGTACCCCCATAATTCGAATGTTGGTATGTTTGAAGTTGTCCCAGAGGCTCCTTACACTATCTTCATATTTTTGGATTCTTATTTCTTTTTGCTTTTCTGGTTGGGTGTTTTTTGCTTCCTCGTATTTCAAATCTTTGACTTGATTCTTGGGATCCTCTGGTCTACTGTTGAATTTCTGTATATTATTCTTTTTATTTTTTAAAATATATTTTATTGATTTTTTACAGAGGAAGGGAGAGGGATAGAGAGTTAGAAACATCGATGAGAGAGAAACATTGATCATCTGCCTCCTGCACACCCCTTACTGGGGATGTGCCCACAACCAAGGTACATGCCCTTGACTGGAATCAAACCTGGGACCTTTGAGTCCACAGGCTGACACTCTATCCACTGAGCCAAACCG
Organism: Eptesicus fuscus; assembly: GCF_027574615.1. Lineage (NCBI taxonomy): Eukaryota > Metazoa > Chordata > Mammalia > Chiroptera > Vespertilionidae > Eptesicus > Eptesicus fuscus. Next base: position 56,606,171 of record NC_072476.1, read on the forward strand.
GTTTCGGCTGTATGTTATTCTTTATTTCAGACAGTGTATGCTTAATTTCTGACTGGTCCTTTTCCATTTTTTTGGCATTCTCATTAAGATCCTTGAAGGTCTCACTAAGTTCCTCGGAGGTTTCTAGAAGATTCTTGAGTAACTTTATAACTGTGGTTTTGAACTCTATATCCAGTAGTTTGCTTTCCTCCATTTCTTTCATTTGTGACATGTTTCTTTGTCTCCACATTTTGGCTGCTTCCCTGTGTTGATAGGGTGTCCTTGTGTGGTAGGTGTCCTATAGGGCCCAGTGGCTCAGCCTCCCTAATCACCTGAGGTGGACATTCTTGGTGCACCCCTTTGTGGGCTGTGTGCACAGTCTTGTTGTAGTTAAGCCTTGATTGCTGTTTGTATCACTGGGAGGAATTGACTTCCAGGCCAATTGGCTCTGAGAACCTGCTGTGTCTATAATGGAAGAACTGCTGTGCTGGAGACACCCTTATGGGCAGGACTTGCTTCAGTGGGGCTTTGGTGCTCACTGAGTCTGCCTCTTGAGTGTGTCACTTATGGATGTGAGGAGTTGCAATCTGGTATTGTCTCACACTGAGCACTAGGTACACTGGTTCCTGGATCTCCAAGGAGGTGCAAAGTCAACCACTTCCTGAGGCCATCCAGCAGGAGCTACAGTGAGATCTGCAGATTTCTCCTCTTTGTTTGGGGTTTGGAAGTTTTGGAGCTCTCTGACCCAGCTGCAGTTTGTTAGGTTAGGTTGCGAAAGGACTGGCCATTCATATGCAAAAGCCACTGTGCACAGCTTGGGTGGGGCTGTAAGTTGGGTGGGGTTGGGTCTCAGGGAGTCATCAGGGCGGAGCAAACAGCGATGGCTGCCAGTCAGCCATCTCCGCATCTCAGTCTCTGCGTCTCTGTATCCCCATGTCCCACACCCCCACGCAGTAACAATGATCCCTGCGAGCACCTCTGCTGCGAGAAAGCCACCCTCGTTTTCCTACCCGATGCCAGACATTCCAGTTTCTCCCTGTAGGAGTCTGGGTTTCCAGAGTCTCGCCAGAAACTGGAGTTCAGAGCAGTCGTGAGCTTGTATCTCCCTTCTGATTGAAAAAGACAGTGCGTCCAGTTGCCAGCCCATTTCGCGCGCCTCTGTACCTCTGCTCTTCTGCGCCTCTGCACCTCCTACCCAGTTTCATTGCGCTTTTTTCTTTCCTTCTGTTGTAGAACTTCTACTCCGCCAGCTTTTCTGTGGTTCTGGATGATAGCTGTTTTGTCTTTTAGTTGTAGTTTTGGTGTGGTTGTGAGAGGCAGCACGTACAGGTGTATACCTTATGGCCGCCATCTTGGTTTCTCCTAGCTTTTATTTTTAAAATCTTATTTTATCTGATACAAATATAGGTGCTCCAGCTTCTTTTCATTTTCTTTTGCATAAAATAGCTTTTTCCATCTCTTTACATTCAGTTTGTATGTGTCTTTCGATCTGAATTGGTTCTCTTGTGCATGTTGCCAAATTATTGTCTTATTTTCTTCTCCATTCAGCTGCTCTGTCTTTTGATTGGAGCATTTAATTCATTCCATTTAAAGTAATTATTTATAGGTATGTGGTGACTGCCATTTTATTTGTCGTTTTTATCTTTTTTTTCTCCTTCTTAAAGAAGTCCCTTTAACATTTCTTATAATGCTGGTTTGGTGGTGATAAACTCCTTCTACTTCCTCTCTCCTTTCATCTTAAACGATAGCCTTGCCTAGTTGAGTAATCTTGATTGTAGGTCCTTGCTTTTCATCATTTTGAATATTTTATATCTGCAAAGTTTCTGTTGAGGAAGCTCCCTTATATGTAACAGATGACAGATTTTAAAGTTTTGTACAAAACGCTGACCATGTAATGTTTACCTAATTTCACTGGCTATATTATAAATTTGAATAGAAGCATTATTGATCACTTTATGTGCTAATGGTATAAACATCACAACATGGGGGAAAGAGGTTTTATATTTACTATTATTAGCAAAGTGAACTTTAAATACTGTGACATGCAAAAATTTGATATGATGGTTAAATTGCAATCATTAATAATCATTAACTTTATTTTTTTCCTACAGGATTCCTCTAGCAGTGAAGATTCTGATGACACATCGAGTGAGACCAAAAGGAAAAAGCATAAAGAGTATGTCATTTTGTTCAATTGACTACTTACTCTCATATCAAGAAAATCCTAATGATTCTGTATTTCTCCCTTTATTAGAAATTGTTGCCAAAAAATGGACTTTTGTAAACTCTTGGTTCATGACATTTGATTAGGTTAATTTAAACCATTAATTTTTTTTTAAATATATTTTTATTGATTTCAGAGAGGAATGGAGAGGGAGAGATAGAAACATCATTGATAAGAGAGAGTCATTGATCAGCTGCCTCCTGCACGCCCCCCACTGGGGATTGAGACCCCAACCTGGGCATGTGCCCTGACTGGGAAGCAAACCATGACCTCCTGGTTCATAGGTGAACGCTCAACTACTTAGCCATGCCGGCTGGGCTAAACCATTAATTCTTAACATTTATCTTTCTCTGATGACCTAAGGTTTTTATGCCACTTGTTTATCTCCTATAACTCCTCTCCCTTATATATTTTTAAACTTCAAAATATCTGCTTATTGATAATGTCAAAACATCTTAACTTTGGTATAAGGGTGTAAGGGATCAACTGATGATGGCTTTGGGGTGATTCTGTTAATTTATGTTAACAGTTATCCTTACTATTCATCTCCACATGCAATTTACTTGATAGAACTCATTTAGGAACTCACTATAATTTCTTCAAGTATTAGAAGTACTTCAGATTCTCAATTCAGATACTTAGATGGTTTGAGTTTTTTTCCTCTGATTTTTTTTTTTTGAAAGCATTTTTCTATGGTCTCTTTTTCAGTTTTCTTTGGTAATTTGCATTTTCACTTTGGTATGTCTAGCTTTTAATCTGTTACTCTGCTTTTGCATCTAATTTTATGCATCCTTAATATGAAGATGCATATCTTTTATTTCTGAAAATTCAGTCATTGTATCTGGATATTTTCTCTTTCTAGTACTACTATTAATAGATGTAAATTTGTCTTGGATCATATCTGTTGTATATATTTATTGGATCACCTATTCTATCTTCCATGAATCTTACTATGTCATGTTTTATATCATTTTATTTCTGTGCTACAATCTGGCTAATTTTCACAAATCTGTCTTCTACTTTACTAAGTTCATTTTCTACTTTACTAAATTCATTTTCAACTACTGTGTCTCATCAGATGTGTAACTCTTCTCCAGAGTTAGTAATTTCTAAACTCAGCATAGATGCAAACAAAGAATAAGAGTAATGTTGGGCCCTAACTGGTTTGGCTCAGTGGATAGAGCATCAGCCTGTGGACTGAAGGGTCCCAGGTTCTATTCTGGTCAAGGGCATGTACCTTGCTTGAAGGCTCGATCCCCAGTAGAGGGTGTGCAGAAGGCAGCCGATCAATGTTTCTCTCTCATCAATATTTCTAACTCTATCTCCCTGCCTCTTTGTAAAAATCAATAAAATTTATATATTAAAAAAAATATATGTCGGATGATTAATAGACTTGCTTGGATATAAAAATCATAATTTATATTATAAAAATATAAAATGAAAACTTTTCATATATTCTGCCACTTGTTACTGCTAATGTATAAACTGAAAAGATTTCAAGATAAAAAAGAATTTGTTTCTCTATTATGTTTTTATTATAAACCAAATCTTATATGTACTCTCATGTAACCATTAACATAGTCATTAGTACAAGAGATTCAGAGCAATTGAGTAAAAGCAGTGACTATGAGACAGATCTTATATAGGACTCAGTGTGTATCTTTCATTTGGAATTTATATTATGGCAGAATGTTAAAATGTGCATCCACTGTTTTTTCTGTTCATGTTGATTGGAATTAGACTAAAAAAATAGTAATAAAGGTTATAATTGAAGATTAAGATGGGCTGATTTTTCAAAAATATATTTTTCTATACTCTTTCAAGTTTTTTTTATGAACATGTACTATTTTTAAAAATCAGTTTTGAAGGGTATATTTTTATATTCACTATCTCCAGATAATTGTAAGAGATTTGAATTTTTGTCTTTGAGCGGGTAATACATTATTTTAAAAGTTGAACCCTGTGTTTCTTAAAATTAGCATACTATTTTCATCCATAGTGATAATCAAAATAACATTTATGTACCGCCATTCATTGAGGTATAAAGTAAATGATTAATAAAACTCTGGAGTTATGGGAGAAATCTATGACAAATATTTTCTAGAATGTTTTTCTTTTTCTGCAGACATTTAAGTGTTTTTAGTATGCATGAAAGCAACAATATGTTTAATATTTACTATAATACAATTTATTATTTTATTATTTTTGTATTTTATCAGAGATAAAATTTGCAATAGGATGTAAATATAAATAAATATTTTATATATTTTATGTACAGTGAAGATTGGCAGATGTCTGCATCAGGATCTCCATCTCAATCTGGTTCAGATTCAGAATCTGAAGAAGAAGGAGATAAAAGCAGTTGTGATGAAACAGAATCTGATTATGAACCAAAAAACAAAGTTAAAAGTAGAAAACCTCAAAATCGGTAAGTATATTCTCGATTTGATGCTGAAAATTGTTGGTTATAGAAGGTGTTTATTCTTTTTGTATATAGTTTCTCACTTCTGGTTTTATGACATTGTTTCTGTAAAACACCTCTCTCCCCCTCATCTTTCCTAGATCTAAGTCAAAAAATGGAAAGAAGATTCTTGGACAAAAAAAGAGACAAATTGATTCATCTGAGGAGGAGGATGATGAAGATTATGATAATGATAAAAGAAGTTCTCGTCGACAAGCAACTGTCAATGTGAGCTATAAGGAAGATGAAGAAATGAAAACAGATTCTGATGACCTCCTTGAAGTCTGTGGAGAGGATGTTCCTCAACCCGAGGAAGAGGAATTCGAAACAATAGAACGATTTATGGATTGTCGGATTGGGAGGAAAGGAGGTATATTTTTTTAAGAACACTTACTGTTTGGTGGTTTCAATAACATTACTAGATTAAATAAAATATTTCTTGAAAATGTTTTAATTTTGAAAGCCAAGATTGTAGATTTTCTTTGTTTTACTTGTATTTGCTGTAAAATATACTTTGCATTGCCTTGAGTATTTTCTTCTCAACAAATAGGTATTTGATCTCAGTTCATGTATTTTAGATAAATATAAAATTTTTAACCTTTGTATTGGAGTTTTTCTGTTGCCATCCCTAAATAATAGTTATTTAGGTGTTTTCAGGTTCACAAAGACTGGTTTATTTCTTGTTTTGTTTTTTGAAAGTTTGTTTCTTTAAAAAATGTATTTTTGTTTGATCTCAAATATGTAGGTTAATTTTTCTTGACATGCATTTTTCTCCTTTCTGTATTATTGAGATATAATTGACATACAGCATTGTATAAGTTTGAGTTGGACAGCATAATGATTTACATGTATTGCGAAATGATTACCACAATAAGTTTAGGTAACATCCATTAGCTCATAGATACAATAAAACAAAAAAAAAGGAAAGAAAGAAAAATTTCTCTTACTGTGAGAATTTTTAGAATCTACTCTCAGTAAGATGTAGTACATAGACACAATGGAATACTACTCAGCCATAAAAAGGATGAAATAGTGCCATTTGCAACAACATGGATGGACCTTGAGACTATGCTAAGTGAAATAAGTCAGTCAGAAAAAGCTAAGAACCATATGAATTCACTCATGTGGGATATAAAACTGAAACTCATAAATACAAACAGCAGAGTGGTGATTGCCAGAGGGGGTCCTAATATATGGTGACAAAGAAGATTTGACTTTGGGCTGTGGGCACACAATGCAATATACAAATCTTATAACATAAAAACCCACACCAGAAACCTATATGTTCATGTTGACCAATATCACCCCAGTAAATTTAATTTAAAAAAAAAAAAAAGAATCTGCCATGGCTGGTTTGGCTCAGTGGATAGAGCAACAGCCTGCGGACTAAAGGGTCCCAGGTTCGATTCCAATCAAGGGCACATGCCAGGGCTGCGGGCTTGATCCCCAGTAGGGTACGTGCAGGAGGCAGCCGATCTATGATTCTCTCTCATCATTGATGTTCCCATCTCTCTTCCTCTCCCTCTTTGAAATCAATATATCTATCTATCTACTCTCTTAATAACTTTCAAATATACCATATAGCAGTGTTGACTATAGTCATGTTATACATTACATCCTAGTACTATTTATCTTATAACTGGAATTTTGAACCTTTTGGCCACTTTCATCATATTCCTCCCACCTCTGGTAACTATAAATCTAATCTCTTTTTCTCCTAGTTTTTTTTTTTTTTTTTTTTTTTAAAGCTTTCTTATATGAGAGCATACAGCATTTGCCTTTCTCTGTCTGACCTATTTCACTCAGCATAATGCCCTCAAAGTCCATGTCACAATGGCAGATTTCCTTCCTTTGTAATGGATGATAATATTCATATATATGTGTGTGTGTGTGTATATATATATATATATATCAAACTTCTTTATCCATTCATCTGTTGATGGATGGACACTTAAATTGTTTCCTTGTCTTGGCTATTATAAATGCTGCTGCAGTGAACATGGGGGTGCAGATATTTCTTTGACATAGTTATTTCAGGCATGCAGTTTTTAAAAATGATTTTAAGTTATTTTAGTTTCTAATTATCAGTCTCCCAATCAACAGTTATTGTATATTGTTGTATACTCTTTAGATTTGCCACTGCCTTTTGACCTTGTTTTTTCTAATTTTAATACTGAGGTGATTAAATTAGATGATTTTTCTGTTCTAAAATTCTGAGTTTTTATTACATACGTATAACATAACTTCACATAAATTCCTGTGTCCTGATATTTGACTTATTTAAGAGCATATATTTTCTATTCATATTCTTTAATTTTTAAGTTGAATGGAAATATTCCTATAACAGAATTACAGGGAATGTATTGTGCTTTGTTTTTTTTCAGCTACTGGTGCTACAACAACCATCTATGCAGTTGAAGCAGATGGTGACCCAAATGCAGGATTTGAAAAAAACAAGGAACCAGGAGAAATCCAATATTTAATTAAATGGAAAGGATGGTCCCATATTCATAATACTTGGGAGACAGAAGAAACCCTTAAACAGCAGAATGTTAGAGGAATGAAAAAATTGGATAATTATAAGAAAAAAGATCAGGAAACAAAAAGATGGTAAATATGATATGTATTATTATTAACATTTTTATAGATCTAAGATTATTACTCAGATTTTTATTAGCAAGGAGTACATTGTGAAGAATCAAAGGACAACCTAAAATAACTTATTTATGGAGAAATTTGTATTTGATCTTCTAAAAGTTCTTAGGAATAACCATACCTAAATTCTTGACAATAGTCACTAGTATGTCTCTCATATACTATAAATTTTTAAAATTAAAAATTAATTATGCTTTACTTTATTTCTCTTTTAGTTTCTTTATTACTTAAACTGGCTCACAAGATAAGTGGCAAAGTGGTAGATTTTGTGTTACTGATAGTTTTTTGGGGGACAGGTTATTTAGGCAAGATTTTGAAGCCTGTTCCTTGCTTTAATCTTTCAGGTTGAAAAATGCTTCTCCAGAAGATGTGGAATATTATAATTGCCAGCAAGAACTTACAGATGATCTGCATAAACAGTATCAAATAGTGGAGCGAATAATTGGTTAGTAATAAATGATTCTAATTAAACATCTGAAAAAAATCTTAAATTTACTGCTTACATATTAAACACAGTTGCTTGCTTTTACAAAATAATAGTGTTGTAAAACAGATGATTAATTTTTACTTGTGTAGTTTTTAACAAGAATTATTCATTGGATAAGATTTAATGTAAAAAACATCTGATCTATCTCACAGCTCATTCCAATCAAAAGTCAGCAGCTGGTTATCCTGATTATTATTGCAAATGGCAGGGCCTTCCATACTCAGAGTGCAGCTGGGAGGATGGTGCTCTCATTTCCAAAAAGTTTCAAGCATGTATAGATGAATATTTTAGCAGAAATCAGTCAAAAACCACTCCTTTTAAAGATTGCAAAGTGAGTATTGTTTGACGTTTTTAATTATTGAAAATGTATTTGTGCATCATAAGTATTACAAGTCCAGGTTAGTGTGTTGGATCCTGATTTTGGATAGGCTAAGAAAGAGAATTACTTGGTTGGTAGATCTTATAGGAAATTATATTCCTCTATTTACTGTGTGATCTTAGAGGTGGCACTGTCTTTTAGCTTTGGTGAGTAAAATTGTGTCAGAAAGATGATAAATTGTGGTAGTTGTGGTGAGTAAGTTTGGGAAAAAAAAATAGAGAACATCCCTTGGAAACTAAGTGTATATGATTGGTTTAAAAGGTAGCGAATATTTCCTTTGAAGGTAGGAAAGGAAAAGAGTCATGTACCTATAAGAGGGTATCCGGGCCTACCATGCCTAATATAAGATCTGTGTACTTTCAGTTATTATTAGTGATAGTTTTAGGGTCTAAGTACCACTGGAATTTCTTATTATAAGACTGAATTAAATTCATAATGGTAACTTAGAAATCAGAAATCAAATAGGAGGGTAAGCCAGTTTTATGGTTTATTTCTAATTCAGGGCTTAGGAATGCTTAAAGTGAATGGATAACATAGCTTGAAATACACAAGACCCAAATATTTCATCAGGAACCTAATTATCTTTAATTTTTCATTCAAAAGGAGGGCAAATGTTTCACTGCATATTCTTGTTATAGTAATAGAACATAATCTCCTTTAACTGAATCAGGTATATTTTGAATCATGGAATTTCTGAATTTGATTTGAGATGATATCTCAAAATTTATGGGAAAAGCTGAGATTTTTCATCCTTTAATATAATTTCTTACATGTAATAATTTTTCATATTAATATTTATTTCTACTAAAGGTATTAAAACAAAGGCCAAGATTTGTAGCCCTAAAGAAGCAGCCATCCTATATTGGGGGACATGAAGGTTTAGAATTAAGAGATTATCAACTGAATGGTTTAAACTGGCTTGCTCACTCTTGGTGCAAGTAAGTGTATTTTGAATCATCTATTCAATTTGAGAGGGTAAGAGTTTTACAGTTATAGGATTTGGAAAAGATTTCCCAACATAAAGGATGAGACCCTTTAGTATTTATATGCAGGTCTTTGAATTTCTTGTACATAAACAATACTTATTACCTACTAAGAAGAAAAAATAATGCTGTTTTTAGTTTAACCTGTTACAGTACTTAAATAAGTTTTTATTCATCTTAAACTCAGAACATATATATTCCTATTCCACACTAGTCCTGGACTATTTCTCTTCTTCCCAGTTATTTCTAATATCCAGTTAGCCCTTCCATTATTTCCCCCCTCTCTCCCATGTCTACGGTTCCATTATTAGCACTATAAGGTGGCTCTAGGGTGTTTTTTTTTTTTTTTTTAACTTTACCATAGCTATAGTTTTTCCTGCTATATGTTCTTCTTACTTTTTACTTAATATATTCGAACTCTACCATTGGAGGAAGATGGATTTTTTGGCTACATAGTTGATTAATTGGAAAATACTTTCAATTTCTAAGATTCTTCTGCCCTAAAATGGTAAACTCCCTCAGCTTCTTTTACACCTTTACATTTGTTATTTATAGCTAATAAAAGTGGTATATTGTATATAATACCTTTCAGATTAATTTTATTTAACTGGTCATATAAACTTATACATGGCTTATGTAAAAAGTTTCTTTGTAACTTTAAATCTTTATTGCATACATGATTTTTGTTTTTAATTTTGTAGAGGAAATAGTTGCATACTTGCCGATGAAATGGGCCTTGGAAAAACAATACAGACGATCTCATTTCTGAACTATTTGTTTCATGAACATCAATTATATGGACCTTTTCTATTAGTAGTACCACTCTCCACTCTCACTTCCTGGCAAAGGGAAATTCAGACATGGGCTTCTCAAATGAATGCTGTGGTTTATTTAGGTGACATTAACAGTAGAAACATGGTAAGTGGTGTCCACAAATTTATGAAATATAGGTTTCATACTTTTCTTTGAAGAGAAATATTTTGTTTTTTTTGGTCTTAGTTTCTAGCATAGAACTTGCCAAAAAGTAAGTGCTCAGTACATTCTTAATTGGCTGTAATTAAAAATCAAATTTTGGTTTAATGTTACTTTATAGATTATTTTTTCTTTCTAATGGAAAATTTCAAATATACATGAAATCCAACAGAAGAGTATAATAAAACCTTCATGTGCCTATCTGCAGCTTCAAAATTTTAACTCATTGCCAGTTTTGTTTCATCTGTACCTCTACCTGGTATTTTCCTCCCAATTATTGTGAAGCAAACCGCAGACATCATATTTCATCCATAAATGTTATTAAATGAGTTAATCACTAGTGTTGTATTAACTTTCTTCAGTGAAAAGTGTACAGTATTACAAGACATGTCTGTTTTATTTTATAGAAGATTTTGATACATTTTACTTGCATAGTTAACATAGCTGGTTAAACTATTTTATTTTATAACTTAAATTATTTTATAAACATGTACATAATTTTTGTGTGTTTTGAATGGTTTTTATTTTAGGAATTCAAGTAAAGTTATACTTTTTAAAATGTGTATCTTAAAATTATCTTTAAAATTTCTTGATAGATAAGAACTCATGAATGGATGCATCCCCAGACCAAACGGTTAAAATTTAATATACTGTTGACAACTTATGAAATTTTATTGAAGGATAAGGTGTGTATTCCTATGTTTCTGTTTGATGGATATCAATTTTTTCTTTATAATATGTTGTGGATAGAATGAGATAGTAAATTAAGGGTCAGCACACTGTAGCCCTTGAACTAAGAAGAGTATTTACATTTTAAAAGGTTGTAAAAACAAAACAATATGCAACAGAGACTATACATTTGTCTGGAAAGCCTAAAATATTTCCCGCCTGGCTCTTTAAATAAAAGTTTGCCAATTCTTAACTTACATGAAACTAGTTTGGTGCACTGTCTGTTGATTTATAAGAGGAGGAAGGTAGGTAGCTAGCAGGATTGAACTATCACTGCATGTAGCACTGTGCTAAATGCTTTATAGCTATTGTTTCTTTATGGTTAATATCTCAAATAATTCTCATTTACTTTACAAGATACTGCTATCTCTATTTTATTGGAAAGAAAAATCAAGTCACAAAAGAATAATGAACTTACCTTAGGTCATACAACTATTAACAGAATAAGGCCTCTCTCTGATTTAAGTCAGACACGTGTTTATATGTGAGAAATGTATAGTTCTAGAAGCATATGATGAATTCTATAATTGGAGTAAGATACAGTTTCAAATTTGTATTATGTTTTCTCTAAGTTGACTATAAAGGCTTTTCCTGGACTGGGGTTAAAAATCTCTTGTAAAAATTTTTAATGATACTAGTGTTTTTCTTTGTGGGTTTTTTTTCCGGTCTGTAAACTGATAAAAATGTTCACTTCATATGATCTGTTTTCTAATGGCTAAATTGTTTGTGGAAGGAACTTTATTTTCATGTTTAATTACTTGATTTGAGAATTCCAGTTAATCTTAAAATGATAAAATTTTCATTTGAAATTTGAGTTAGGTTTGGTTTTAATTTTAATTTGCCTCATTTTAATCATTAGAATTACAGTCAAATGAGAAGCATACGTTTGAATTAAATTTTTCTCTCAAAATATTAACTATATTTTTCTGTTCATTTTAAGGCATTCCTTGGTGGTCTAAATTGGGCATTTATAGGTGTAGATGAAGCACATCGATTAAAGAATGATGATTCTCTTCTGTATAAAACTTTAATAGACTTTAAGTCCAATCACCGTCTCCTTATCACTGGAACTCCTCTACAAAACTCCCTCAAAGAGCTCTGGTCTTTGCTTCATTTCATTATGCCAGAAAAGTAAGATAAATTGGGATATACAATATTAATGTTTTTATGCTAAGTTTAGCAGGAAGTAATAGTGTAATATTAAGGTCAGTAAGAGATTTTGTTGCCCTAAAACATTGGCCCACAGATTATTAAGAAGGGAAAAAAGGAAAATGGGCTATTTTATATTTGTAAGTGCTATTTTAATTTTCTCATTTTGTAAATAAATTTGAGCCCATTTATAATAAAAGTTGATTTTCCCCATGTTCAGAATATACCTTGCTTAAAACACTCAAAACTGATTACCTTGCTAGTAATCCTATTTTCTAAATGAGAAAAACTAGACCAAATGTGTATAATAACTTTCTCAGGATCACATACATACTCTACCTGTAGTTTCAGAACTTTAAGATTATATCATTTGAGAAATATCTTAGTGATGATTACTCCATATTTGAAAAAACTTCATCTTTATTTAACTCAAGGATTTTCATAATTTTTATAAAACAACTTATATTTTTATCTTTATGGCTATATAATGGACTTTTTGGGAAGGATAGTTATTAAAACTGAAAAATTTTAGCTAATTTTTTCCTTTAAAAAAATCAATTTTTTTGTTTACATATGAATACCCTGAAAAAATCTCATCTGCAATATGACTTTTTTTTAGTGATTCTTCCATTTTCTTAACTTTGTAAGGTTTTCTTCCTGGGAAGATTTTGAAGAAGAGCATGGCAAAGGCAGAGAATATGGTTATGCAAGCCTCCACAAGGAACTTGAGCCGTTTCTGTTACGCAGAGTTAAGAAAGATGTGGAAAAATCACTTCCTGCTAAGGTTGAGCAGATTTTAAGAATGGAAATGAGTGCTTTACAGAAACAGTATTACAAGTAAGTTGTAAACTAAGCACATGATCTAAGCGTTTAATTATAAATAAGCCCCCTATACTTGTGACATTGAGGTGTCCCCATCCCCCCAATAGGGTCTTAAAACAATAATAATTCTTAAATCCTGTGGCATATTGGGGCAAAGAAAGATTTAATGGCATGTTCAGTGGCATCACCCATCATGGGTAATACAAGACTAAGTCATTAACCTTCTAACACATCATTAGTTTTCTATTTCATACTTTATAGAGGGTTACTTTTCAGTGTTAGGATTTCCATGGTATTGAGGCATTGTTATATAATTACTAGAGGCCCAGTGCACGGGTTCATGCACTGATGGGGTCTCTCAGCCTGTCCTGCGCTCTTTTGCAATCTGGGACCTCTCAGAGGATGTTAGAAAGCCAGTTTCGGCCCGATCCCTGCAGGCCAGGCCAAGGGACCCCACTGGTGCATGGATTGCACTGGGCTGGTTTTGGCTTGATCCCTGCAGGCCAGGCTGAGGAACCCCACCAGTGCACGAATCTGTGCACCAGGCCTCTAGTCTATATATATAAAAAGCCAGCGACCAGAATGGTGTAACGACCAGAACGACTGGTCGCTATGACACCCACTGCAGCCAGTGAACTGGCAGATAAGGGGGTGGGGCCACCCTCCAGTGGCAGCTCTTCCCGGCTGGCCCTGCCCCTGCTCAGATCAGCCTCTCCCACCCTGATTGAGGGTTGGGCGGCCAGCCAAACCCCCCACGGCTCTTCTCCCTGGCCAGCCCTGCCCCTGATCACCTCCCCTGTACCCCAGTAGGGGGCAGGCCGGCTGGCCGTCCAACCTTCTGCAGCCCCCACCCCTTTGGCACTGCCCCTGATTCCCCCCATCCCAATAGGGGGAGGAGCCAGCCAGCCAACCTCTTGAAGCCCCTCTTCCTGCCTAGCCGCTGACCCTTGATCGGTCCCCCCACTCCCCCAATCGGGGGCAGGGGCCTGCTGGCCATTTGCCTTCGGCCCCTCCCCCCAGCCAGCCTGGCCCTGATCTGGGCAGGCCAGCTGGGCAACCTCCCACTGTCTCCTCCTCCTGACAGGCCCAGCCTGATCTGCCCCGATTGGGGTTCGGCCAGCCAGATCCCACCCGTGCATGAATTCGTGCACTGTGCCTCTAGTATGCATATAAGATCTTTGGTTAATCTCTTCCCGCCCTCCCCTCTCCCCTCTTCCCTCTTGAGATTCATCAGTCTGTTCCATGTTTCCATGCCTATGGTTTCCACTCCTGTGTGGAGCGTCTGCCCCCTGGTGGTCAGTGCATGTCATAGGTATCAGAGAGTCAGCTGGACATTTAGGCATATATATATATACACACACACACACACACACACACATATATATTATATATGTATGTATGTATGTATGTGTGTGTATATATATATGTAAATATAAATATGATAATTACATAATGGGCAGATAGAGGTAGAAGCCATAAAGAGAAATTTAGAAAAATATTTAGGTCTGCTTTTTTTAATATTAATAAATCATTTTGTATAAATCATGCATGTCAGATCTTATATAGTAATGAATTAAAAAATCTAATTGCATGAAACATCTATTTAAATATTTAATTGCATAAAATGTACTGCTACATGCATTTGAATTCTCAGAAACGTATTTTATAGTAAACTCTATAAGTGCCGTACATTTAAAGAAATAAATTTATTGCATGAATTTTAGGTTTCTATTATGGAAAATTTCAAACATATACAAAAAGAGGTTAGTGTAATAAATTCCCATCATTCCACTTAGTTTTTTTCAACTCATCCAGTCTTTTATCTAGCCTCCTCAACTTCCCCCACCCCCTATCATTGTGAAGCAAATGAGAGATATAACTGTTTTAAGTTCCTTTGAAGACTAACATTGTAAAAAGGAAGAAAATATAAGGTGATAGAAAACAAAGTGGTTCATGACGAGAAGAATTGTGTATAATTTGGAATAATAAAATAATCACCCATAATTTTTTCATAACTTGTGTATGTATTATGTAATTGTAATTTAGAGAAAGCATTGTGGGTAAAATAGGTATTCTCATGAGATTTCTTTTAGGTCTGTGCATGAGCTACCTATGGAGTGAAACTTATGGAAAGGTTAAGATAGACAATACAATTGACCATTTTTTAAGTACATTTTTTGGGAAAGGATAAATACACTCTACTCAACTATGTTACATTAAACCTTTATCATTTTTAATTAATGGTTCAGATAAGTTATCATTAGTCTTATGAATGAGGTCTATTAGTCTTGTGAACAAGATTTGGTCCATTATATGAAGCTGTTAACTTCCTAGTGGTAAATTTTTGCTTTGGTGCTTGATTTTTTTTTTTTTTTTTTATGATTTTAGAATTCATCCTGGTAATTGTCCTCTTCTAAACATCATTTTCATTTTTTTCTCTTTTTTTTTTGGACAGATGGATATTAACTAGGAATTACAAAGCCCTCAGCAAAGGTTCCAAGGGCAGTACCTCAGGCTTTTTGAATATTATGATGGAGCTAAAGAAATGTTGTAATCACTGCTACCTCATTAAACCACCAGACAATAATGAATTCTATAACAAACAGGAGGCCTTACAAGTAAGAATTTTTAAATACTCTAATTTTGGTAAAACAAAATTCTAGAAATGTTTATTTCAGTTAAAACTGAAAATGGCTTTAATATGTTGGTTAGAAGTTCTCTGGCTAATGTATATCTAAGTAATGGTGTTTTTTATCTTTTAGTCTTTATCAATACATTTAAAATTATAATTTATCCAATTATTTTGATCATTTTCTAAAAATGGATTTTTCTAATTATGAGCTGTTATAATTTATCCAGCAAATCTTATTGTATTCTTAATTGTGAAAAAAAATCACTAATAATGATTATGCTGAATATGTAATGATGGCAAATGGTAGTCTTAAGGATATCTTGACTTCAGATCTTACCCATCTCACTTCAGAAAGACAAATGAGAAGTGTGAACAAAGTAGTTGATATTCAGTCACAGTATTGCTTTGAAGTGCTAGGATCATGAAGTTCTATATGTATAAATTAGAATACATTTTCTTACTCTTTCAAAACCTTGGAATGCTTACTTCCAGTGTATTGTTTTTCAGCTTAGATTTTTGGGGAAATAGTGTAATAAATGGCAAATAGAGTGAGACTATTTCTCTTTTTTTTCTCTTGAAAATATAACAAAAACCTAGGTACCAAGTGGCAAGAAAATATTTAGCCTAAAGCATAGGAACAAAATGATAAAGGCCTTCCCTAGAAGATTTCATAAACTGAAAACAAATTGTTTTCCAACTTTATGAAAATTTAAAATCTCAATTTAAAATTAAACTCGTGTTTAAGTGGTGGGGCATTTGTTTCATTTGATTAGTTATTTTAAAAATTGTAACAGTTGTAATTTATTGTTTCCTTAGCACTTAATCCGTAGTAGCGGAAAATTGATTCTTCTTGACAAGCTGTTAATTCGCCTAAGAGAAAGAGGCAATAGAGTTCTTATTTTTTCTCAAATGGTGCGGATGTTAGATATACTTGCAGAGTATTTGAAATATCGTCAATTCCCCTTTCAAGTAAGCATTTCGTTTTGTCATTTTTGTTTATTTAAATTTCATGGAATTCCTCAAAATATTCTTATAAACCTTTGAAATTCTTCTGTAAATGAAGATTTTTATGTAAACTACTTACCATTTAAGAAAATGTATGTTTAAAAATTCTATCTGTGATCATTCCTTTTTCTTCTTGACCTTACATTTAATAGCAAAACAATTTTTCTTCAGTTTTTATTTTCTTTCAATTCTGTATTTCTCTTCTGTGCTCAAATCTAAAGGAGCCAGCCTTATGTATTAGGCTTTAGCCTGAGGAATGAAAAGAGAGAGCACTCCTTGTCAGTGTTATCAGGACAGTTGCAGATTCTGAAGATTTATGTGCTCATAATTATTCTAATGCATAATTTGCTGAATAAAACTTGATGACCTTAGAGAAGATAGAGACTAAAATTGGTTTATATTCTGTTTACTCAGTCTTTACTTTGAAATTCAACATAATTAAAGCAAATATGGATGAGTGTTTAGTGTTAGAGTCAGGTGCTACTTCCAGAATTTTATATTTTATAATCTTAATCCAGTATATACAGCTAGTGAATTATGTGTATTTGGTTCAGGAAGTAGAATCATAATGATCAACCTCAACACACATAATCCCTGCTCGGTGTTTACAGCCTGGTGTGGGAGATAGACATTAAGCAGTTAATTACAAACAAATATAACATTACATCTTTGGTAAGTGCTATGAAGGACAGGTGTTTGGTGATATGAACATGGTTGAGAAATATGTAGTCATTTAAGGGAAGAAGTAAGAAGAACACCATTGATTTTTAAAAAATAGCTCTATTGAGATGTAATTTTTGTTGCATACAGCTCATCCATTTAAAGTACGTAATTCATTGGTTTTTAATATAATCGCATATATCCATCACCAGTCAATTGTAGAATGTTTTCACCACTTCAAAAAGAAACTGTACACTTTAGCTATCACCATCTGTCTCCCCATTCCACCCCACATCATCACCCTCTGTCTCCCCATTCCACCCCACATCCCCACCCCATCTATATTGGTTTGTTTTTAGGGAAATTTTTATGTGTACATGGTCAAATAAAAATAGAGTACAGCTCTGGCTGGGTGGCTCAGTGGGTTGGAGTGTACTGTATACCAAAAGGTTGCAGGTTTGATTCCTAGTCAGGGCACATACCTAAATTTTGGGTTCATTCCCCAGTTGGGACACGTATGGGAGGCAACAGATTGATGTTTTTCTCTCCCCCCCCCTTCTAAAATCAATGAAAACATATCATCAGGTGAGGATTTAAAAAAGAAAGTATATATACACACAGGAATACTCTGTGTGTGGGGGGGGGGGGCGGGGGGGGGCTACAAAAGTATTTGTAAGCAACTGTTCTCTGCCCCTAATTACTTCTCCTTTCCAGATCACTTCCTAGAATCATTTTTAACTTTGTTTTGGTTTAGGTCGTACCTCAAAAAATGATATTCCACTATTTTTTAAAAGTATTTATTTATTTATTTATTTATTACTTGTATTGATTTCAGAGGGGAATGGAGAGGGAGAGATAGAAACATCAATGATGAGAGAGAATATCATTGATTGGCTGCCTCCTGCACGCCCCCTACTGGGAATTGAGCGGGCAATTCGGACATGTGCCCTTGACCGGAATTGAACCAAGGACCCTTCAGTCTGCAGGCTGATGTTCTATCCACTGAGCAAAACCAGCCAGTGCAAAAGTTTTTCCTAATTATAATTTTTAGTCAAAAAGAAACACTTTAAAATTTTATATTTATTTTGAACATCTATTGGTTAGCTAATGTTTAGTAAGCACTTAGTATTTAGGCACTGTGCTAAGTGTTTTACTGCATTCTCTCACTGAATCCTTTGTATTCTATTAAATAAATAGTACTCTTATGTTACTAAGGATGAAACTGACAAGAAGAAAAGCCGAATCACTTGTCCAAGCCACTCATTAATACTAAAATGTGGGCTGTTTGACCAGAGCCCCAAATCGGTGATTCTCAAACATTAACTAGAGGGCTTTTTCTGGAACTCCCTCAGAGCTTCATCAGTCTGGGATGGAGCTCAATAATTTGCATTTCTAAAATGTATTGCTTACATAGGGTCTCAGGCAGAATGACAACCTATGCTATTTACTATTCGGGGAAGCAGTCCTAGTGGTTAAGAGCACAGACTCCAGAAACATAATGCCTGGTCATTGTTATACTGCCTAAAAGTACTTTCTACCCTTATAGTTTTAGCAAAAACAATGCTGAATTTTTATACATAATTTTATAATTTATTTTAATTCCTTTAAAAATTTTTAAATTCTTTATATGTGGTATTTTAATGTGTTTTATTCTAGAGATTAGATGGATCAATAAAAGGGGAGTTGAGGAAACAAGCTCTAGATCATTTTAATGCTGAAGGATCAGAGGTATGGATGCTTTTAAAATTGTAAATTGTTTTATTCATTATTTTTGTCATACTTGTAGTCTTTAAAAAACATCTTATTGGTGGAACCTATTTGATTTGCAAGTCAGGTTTTTAAATTAATATTGTATGTTATAGAATGTTAATCTTTCTTAATAGTATTTCAGCATAAGACAGTTAATTTGCTTTAAAGTAAATTAGCCCACTTTCATTGAAAAATTTTTTTTAATTTGATGTTTATTTTTCCCATGTATAGCTATATTTTGGAATCTTACTTGGTTTTGTAGAGGTGCATATATTTTGTTACCATTTTTAAAAACTACCTTTCAGTTTTATTGGTAAGACACTTTTTAAGTTCAAAAAGTGAATAATAAAACTCTCATATTGATTATTTTGAATTATAATTTGGAAGAATTTAAAATTGTGCCTATTTATAATTCCTTATAGGATTTCTGCTTTTTGCTTTCCACAAGAGCTGGAGGTCTAGGAATTAATTTAGCCTCAGCTGACACTGTGGTTATATTTGATTCTGATTGGAATCCACAAAATGATCTTCAGGCGCAGGCTAGAGCTCATCGTATTGGGCAAAAGAAACAGGTATTTTTTATTCCCCTAATTATTATTTTTTTCCAGTTTGTTTTTAATCAGTGAAAACTTCACATGGGATGAGCTTCAGTCTATATTCCAATATTTGGGTACTTCAGATTAGTAAAACAAATCCTTTTCATTTCAATTTGTTTCATCATGCATATCTTCACAGGTGAATATTTATCGTCTAGTTACGAAGGGATCGGTGGAAGAGGATATTCTTGAAAGGGCCAAAAAGAAGATGGTTCTAGATCATCTTGTGATTCAAAGAATGGACACAACTGGGAAGACAGTGCTACATACAGGTTCTGCCCCCTCAAGGTAGTTACTTTACTGTAAAAACTCATTTTAGAATCTTACTACATTCATTTTTTTAATGTTATATACTGTAAGCAGATCATTGAAGTACTATTTTTAGTGTAATATATATTTTTTTAAAGCATTGGACTAATTTCTAGTCAAAGACATAAATTCAATACCTGATTTTACCACTCTAGTTTTGTAATCTTAGGGGAAATCCCTTTAACATTTAGGCTTCAAGTTATTTTCATTGTAAAATAAGTATACTATGATGCTTTACCTATCTAACTATGCTATAAGGTGATTATAACAATAATTAATAAAGGTGCTTTAAAAATGTTAAATTTTTAACTGTGAATGTTAAGTGTTCTTATTTGCTTTTCCTGATTTTAGTTCTACTCCTTTCAATAAAGAAGAGTTGTCTGCCATTTTAAAATTTGGTGCTGAGGAACTTTTTAAGGAACCTGAAGGAGAAGAACAAGAGCCCCAGGTAAAAAAAAAACTTCAAAATGTGTTATCTATTTAAACTATATTTAACTACAAAGTACGTTTACTTTAAAATATGTTAAAGTATGTTGAAAGATTTTTTTCTAATTATAGGAAATGGATATCGATGAAATCTTGAAGAGGGCTGAAACTCATGAAAATGAACCAGGCCCTTTAACTGTTGGAGATGAATTGCTTTCCCAGTTCAAGGTAAATTTTCTTTAAAATATTTCTTTACTATTATATAAATTGAGAGAAACAGACTTAATTTCTTAATATTTTTTGTTTTAAAATTTGCCAAGATGCATAAAATTATTTTTTTCTTATTCTGACAAACCAGTAGCTAATTTGAAAGGGAACAAATCATTTATGAATAGTTAAGTTTAGTAGAGTGGGGAGGGATACTATTTCCTTAAATTAGCACCTAGAACAGTGCTCAGCCAATAGCATGTCCTCATAATATTTTGGTAAAAGAATGACTGTGGTCCCTTTTTTAGATTTCCATGGCTAAGTCTTTTATCTGATTTTTATTGGAGCAGTTTTAGACAGCAGGTTAATTTAAGCATTAACACAACTAAGAAACTTGAAATCAGTCAAAGTAAGCTGTAATCTCCTATTAATACTTATACTCTTGGGTTGATGAGGGCTAAAAGGCTGCCAGGAATCCTAAAGCAATGTAAGTCAACTGATCTCATCCTATATAATAAAAGTCTAATATGCTGAGTGTCTGGTCATCTGATCGGCCATTCAACCAATCAAAGAGTAAGCCTATCTAATAAAAGGAATATTCTAATTGACCTTCATGCCATCACAAAGGAAGGAATATGCTAATTGACTGTCCCGCCCTCAAAGATGGTGGCGCCCACAGCCAATAAGGAGTGAATATGCTAATTGACTGCCACACCCTCAAATATGGCGGCGCCCAGCCACCCAGGGCCACCTGAGGCTCAGGTAACCAGGGCCAGCCGAGGCTAGCACTGCTGGCAGTGGCAGCAGCAGAGGTATGATGGGGCATCGCCTTCCCCTGATTGCCGGGTCGAATCCTGCCCCTGAGGGCTCCCAGACTGTGAGAGGGGGCAGGCCGGGCTGAGGGGGACCCCCCCCCCCATCCCCCAAGTGCATGAATTTTCATGCACTGGGCCTCTAGTATGCTAATGACATGCTAAGGCCGCTTAACTGCTTGCTATGACGTGCTGTGACCACCAGGAGGCAGACAGCTGACCAGTCGCTATGACATGCACTGACCACCAGGGGGCAGACGCTCCGACCTGTAGGTTAGCTTGCTGCTGGGGTCCGGCCGATTGGGACTGAGCTAGATGGGCCGGACACATCCTGGAGCCCTCCAGCTGGCCAACCTCCTGTGTCCCTCCCCAGCCCCGATTGTGCACTGGTGGGGTCCCTCGGCCTGGCCTGTGCCCTCTCGCAATCTGGGACCCCTTGGGGGATGTTGGAGAGCCGGTTTTGGCCTGATCCCGCAGACCAGGCCGAGGGACCCCATTGGTGCACGAATTCGTGCACTGGGCCTCTAGTAGAGTAAAAAGTAAGTTGTGCACCAATTAACCTATATAATAAAAGGCTAATATGTAAATTGACCAAACAGTGGAACGACTGGTCACTATGATGTGCACTGACCACCAGGGGGCAGACACTCAACACAGGAGCTGCCCCCTAGTGGTCAGTGCACTCCAACAGGGAGAGTGCCACTCAGCCAGAAGCCCTGAGCCAGGCTCATGGCTGGCAAGTGTAGCAGTGGCAGTGCAGGAGCCTCTTCCACCTCTGTGGCGGCACTAAGGATGTCCTAAGCTGTCAGTCGGACATCCCCTGAGGGCTCCTGGACTGCGAGAAGGCGCAGGCCGGGCTGAGGGACATCCCCTCCCCCACCCATGCCCCGAGTGCATGAATTTTGTGCAACGGGCCTCTAGTATAAAAAAGCAGGTTTCTCTGTATTCTAGCTAGTGTCTATGAACTGAAGTTTTTAAGGATCAGTTCAGTTTGTCATTTGTTCACTCAACAATATATTGAGTACCTGCAATGTAATGTGCCATGTTCAGGGACACAACAGTGAATACAAACTTACGTAATTAATTGATCACTCTGCTGCACAGTAGAGGATGTACTGTATTGAGGAAAGAATTAAGCAGGGAGATAAGTTTGAAGATTATTTCAGTAATTATGAGAAGTGAATGTTTCTGAAACTTGCACTGACTCTGGCTACAGTCTAATTAACTTTCTTTACATAAAGATACACTATTTGCTTTTTTATTTTGAATAATTGAAAAATTGGAAAAAATCACTGATAAATTAACTAGAGTATAAATTTATGTGAGACTGATTTTTATTTTTATACCAGTGATTTGATAACTCACACAAAGCTGGCTTTAAATAATAGACATGAGAGAATAAACACTGTTTTCAGCCTCATTCCTTATAGAGAATAAGCATAGTTTTCTTATCTTCATCCAGTTATCTATAAATTTTAATGTACTAATATTGGCAATTAGCTTTAATGAGTACTTTCTTATACCAGACAGCACAGTTCTTTAAATATAGAATCTTATCTAAACCTCACAAAAGTTAGTGTACTATTGCTATTTTGTTTTAGAGATGAAAAACTAGGAGTTGGGGAACCTAAATAAACTTAGTGTTTCGGGGCTCCTGTAGCTTGTCAGTAGCTCTTGAGGTACTATTTTTATTAAAATAAAAATAAGAATATTGGATTGTTCTATAGCAGATAGTAGTTAATGGACTGGTGTGGTAATTCCTGCAGAAGGCAATTTAGCATGTTGCTAATATAAATTACTTTATTATTCTCTTAACCTTCTCTAGTTCTGTTGTAATAGTTTTATTGAATAGCAGGACAAAAGAGAATCATTCCTGAAAAAGAATTCTTAGAAGTCATTTGGTTTGATCTACTTTGACCTAATAAAGAAATAAACTTAGATAGTTTAGCATTCAGCATTCATACTTGGTTCACTTCATAGTCATATTCATTATCCTTTTATGCCACTTCCTCCTCCAAAAAAATGAAAAATAAAATTTAAATGTGAGTCGTTTTTTAATGCTTACTCTGATAATATTCTGGAATTCATTAGGTTGCCAACTTTTCAAACATGGATGAGGATGACATTGAGTTGGAACCTGAACGAAATTCAAAGAATTGGGAAGAAATCATTCCAGAAGATCAAAGAAGACGATTAGAAGAGGAAGAAAGACAAAAAGAACTTGAAGAAATTTATATGCTTCCAAGAATGAGAAACTGTGCTAAGCAGGTGACTTTTTAATTTTAAAGATATTTTTATAATGAAAGAATATTCATATCAGGATTGATCTTTTTTCTGTTAATGAAAGATATTGGTCTATAGTTTTCATGTAATGTCTTCATCTGATTTGATAATGCTTCATAAATTGAGTTGAAGAGTGTTCCCTCCTACTATTTTTGGTAAGAGTTGTGTAAATTGTTAATATTTCTTAATTAAATGTTTGGTAGTATTTTTCAGGGAAACTATCTAGGCCTGGAGTTTTCTTTGTTAGAAGAATTTTAAACTATAACTTCAGTTTCTTTTCTAAATATGAATTATTCAGAATATCTTTTTCTTAAGTGAATTTGGTAGTGTGTTTCTTTCAAGAGATCGGTCCATTTTATCCAAGTTGTTTAATTTATGGGCATAAAGTTATTCATAATATCCTTTGTTATCCTTCTAGTGTCTATAAGATATTCCCCTCTCTTCTTAATACTATATATTTTCATGATCATTCTAGGTAGAGGTTTATTTTATTTATCTTTTCAAAGGACTACCTTTTGGTATATTGATTTTCTGTTTTAAGTTTTATTGATTTCTGCTCTTTATTATTTATCCTTTTTTTTTTTTTGCTTTAATTTGCTCTTTTTTTTCTGTCTTAAGATAAAAGCTTAGACCATTGCATCAAGACCTTCCTTTCCTAATATTAGCTTTTAATGCTACAAGTTTCCCCAAAGTACTGCTTTTCTGAATCTCCAATTTTTGATATCTGGTGTGTTTTCATTTATTCAAAATATTTTTTTTTCCCTTGTGGCTTCCTCTTTCACCCATTGGTTTCTTTTTTAGAAGTATGTTGTTTAATTTCCAAATATTTGGAAGATTTTCCAAATATCTTCGTTAGTAATTTCTAGTTTAATTCTGTTATGGCCAGAGAGCATTCCCTGTATGGTTTGAAGTTTTAAAAAATAGTTGATTATTTTGTGGCCCAAATGAACAAAATAGTCAGGTTTTTAGATAATGGTAACAGTGCCATGCTAAACTATTTTGAATCCTGCTGCTAAAGGAAAAAACCTTAATACTAGATTTTTTGCATTAACTTTTGTTTTTTAGGATATTGCATTATAATATAGTTGTCTTTATTACTGAGTTTTTTGGTGCCTCCTTAAGTTTTGAGGCAACTAAGGGACTTGCCTCACCCTAGTCCTTGGCCTGCTACTCTTCTCCTAAGGTAGGGTTTTTAGTTTTCTTTTCCTACAACTATATTAGGTCTTCTCCTATGCACTCAATTCAGTAGCTGCGATGGGTCTGGCAAGATTTCCTGCCTGTATTCTGAAAGGTGACTGCTCCCTTTCTTCATGGCTGCACCACAAAGTCAAGTTTTCTCTGATTTCTCTCATGAGCACCTGGTGTAGGTTTGTAGAAAAGTGCTTGTGAGTGGGTGCAGGTTCTCCTTTTGTCTTTGGTTCCCAGGGATTCTATGCCTCTCAGGGCAGCCCACATTCAGCCTTTAGCAAATTTTTAACTTCCTCTTACCTGCTTTTATAGTACTTGATGTCTACCATTCACGTTCTTCCCAAGTGAGCCAGTATTTGAGCCCCATCTCTTCTTACAAGCTGCTGTATTTCCTTATATTTGAGACTGTTAGGTTGCCTTGTGATTTTTATGTGTTTAAAAAAAGTGATGATTTTTTAAATTAGATTTTAGAGATTATGATTTTTATTGTTATGGAAGGAGCAACCTGCCAACTTCATACATACCACGCAGATATGGAGCCAAACAATGTGTTTGGCCTGAAAGTGACCATGTTTGTAGTTTCTTGTTTGTGTTTATTTTTTTCAAACTATAATGGTTTCCTTTTACAGTGGATGGGAAGCATAGCATTATATTAGATCTTATGAAAGGCGGTTAGAACAGTAAAAACTAAGTGCCCATTCTTAACTTTCAATAAGCTTTCAGCATATTAAAGGTATTCAGAATGTATACTGAGACTTTGGAAAAATGCTAAAGACTTACAGAAAATATGCTTTGGTATATTTGTTAAACAATTAATGGATATTTAGTTATTTTTATGTGGGTTCAACTGGCTTTTTTTTTTTCTTTTAAATATCTGTTCAACCTAATTAGAATACTACTAAGTGGATACTTAGGAGAACAGATAAAAATGACACATGATCTGTCCACCCAGAGGTAATCACTAATAATATAATAATATGGTATATATAATTCCAATATTTTTTATACATATCTGCCAAATTTAATTGGAGTATTAATTTGGAAGTTGCTTTCTTTCTTTTAACAGTATATAATGAATGTTATTCTACAAAATTTTTTTTTTTTGTAATCCTCACTTGTGGATATGTTTTTATTGATTTGAGAGAGAAAGAGAGGGAGAAACATTGATGTGAGAGAGAAACATCAATCAGTTGCCTCCTGTATGTGCCCCGACTGGGGACTGAAACCATAACCTTTTGGGACGTGGGATGGTGCTCCAGCCAACTGAGCCACCCAGCCAGGGCTACAACACAGTTTTTTATGGCTTTCTTAAACTTCCCATTGTATAGGTTATTTGTCCAATTTCTTTGATGAACATTTAGATTAGGCGTCCTCAAACTACGGCCCGCGGGCCACATGTGGGTGTTTTTGCCGTTTTGTTTTTTTACTTCAAAATAAGATGTGCAGTGTGCATAGGAATTTGTTCATAGTTTTTTTTAAACTATAGTCCGGCCCTCCAACGGTCTGAGGGACAGTGAACTGGCCCCCTGTTTAAAAAGTTTGAGGACCCCTGATTTAGATTGTTTGCTATTTAAAAAAGAAATCTGCTGTAAATGACTTTATTGGCCAATGTTCCCTCACATTTCTCATCTCAGGAAATATGCCTGGGAATGATGTTGCTGTGTCAGCAGAATGATAATTTTCAAGGCTTTTAATACAATATCGCTAAATTGCCTTCTGTCCCAGTTTAAATACCCAGTAGAAGTATATTACTGTTCATTTTTCTATCCCATTACTAATATTAGCTATTATTGCTTAGTTGGTATTGGTCAAATTGATGGATTAATAAAAGAATTCCATTTCATTGTTAATTCTCATTTTTAAAAAGTGTTACCAATGAGTTTGTATGATTTTTATGCTTATGTTATTTGATTAATTGCTTGGTAATAAGCTTTTCTCATTTTTACAAAAGGACAGTAGTGTTTTCCTTTAGATTTATAAGAATGTGTTACGTATTAAGGTTATTGATAACTCTTATCATTAACATGCTATATTATTCTGTTTGCTTTTTAAAATTTATTTTTATAGAATATTTTTGATTTATAGAAAAGCATTTGAAGTTTTTAAATTCTGTCAATCTTGTATAATTTTCTTTGCTATAAGTTTGGGTAAATTTTTGTTCAAATTCCAGATTAGTTTCAATGGAAGTGAAGGGAGGCGCAGTAGAAGCAGGAGATATTCTGGATCTGATAGTGATTCAATCTCAGAAAGGAAAAGGCCAAAGAAACGTGGAAGACCACGAACTATCCCTCGAGAGAATATTAAAGGATTTAGTGATGCAGAAATTCGGCGGTAAGATGATGTGACACCATTTTACTTCATTTTATTTTTATTAGAGGGTGAAACTAAAATACAGAAATCCCAACATTTTAAAGATGAAGGTGAAAGTGTTAGAGGAAGCAAATATATGAAAATTATTGAGGAATTGGGTGGGTTCTGCTTTTGTGTGTTCATTATAACTGAGAAAAAAAAATGTTTGGCATCTAATCTTTGCATATTATTTATTTATTGATAATCTATTTAGACTGTTAAAATCTTTTGGTTTTATTAATGTGGTTCAGAACAGTGGCCTTTTTGAATAATGAATGTATATTTCAATACATTAGACTTATTTAATAAAAATTCTCACTGCACTTCTGACTCACAACATTACTATTTTTATGTGGGGATAATTTAGTTCCATATTTTTCTAGTTTTTTAATTCTCGAGTAATTGGTTTTTTGAAACTAACCATGTTAAGGGTATTTCTGATATGTTCAAGTAGGAATTGAGGTAAGATTGGGTAGTAAGATAAATTGTAGTTTTCTTTCAAAATATATTTATGTGTATATACAGATATGTTTAAGGGGAATAGAATAACTTTACTTTTGTTTATGTAATAATTTTGCTTATGAAATTTGTAAAAAGGTTGTTCATTATTGTATTTTGAGAGTTTGTTTCTTTCAAGCCATTGTAACTCTTTTCTTTTACATCATAGACCTGACCGATAAAGTTCTTCCTCATTCTTTCTACCAGAAAATTAAATATGTTATAGATTTTATTAAGGGTATTTTATGACCACCTGATTTGCTGGACTTTCTGTCTTTAGTTGAAGAGGCATTTCAACTTTTCCTGGATATTTTTCCTCATCCATCAACCACTTGGGTAGCTTTGTTCTTAAGTAAAATTTTTATTTTCCATTGTTGGTATAATACCCTAATTCTGAATTAAAGCTATTTTCAGTAAATTTTATCAACACTTGGAATGTTAGGAGGTGCAATATGATTGATAATTCTGGAGACACTTCCTGTGGTAGCCTTGAACCTTATTTTGTCTTGTGAAAAAAAATAAAGTAATTTCTAAAATAAAATTTAGCTTCTATTGTTTTATTTATATTGGTTTCTAAACATCATCCTGGGTGTTAATTTCTTGTCTTACTTGGTATGTTTTAATGTTTTAACATTTTGGTTTCTAGCATAGTTTATTCATTTTTGTCAGTAATTACCTTGAATTAATTTGATTCTAACAAGTATTTCCTTTTTTCTATATATTTATAAATTTATTGTTTAATGGGTAGTGAAGCCTGCATTTAAATTAAACAATTATTTTCTGCTAGGTTTATCAAGAGTTACAAGAAATTTGGTGGCCCTCTAGAAAGGTAAATACATCTGTTATTCTCATAGAATCATAGTATGTTTTATGTTCTTGTCAGGGTTTTTTGTTTATACTAATATTTAGTTTAGGTACTTTGTTAAATTTGCTTTTAACAGACATTTACAAAGTTAATCTGTAGAAAGCAAAATTCAAGTAGTTTTGAAAAATGTTTTACTGCCATCCTTAATTCTTCCTAGTCTAAAATTTTACCTGCCAATGAATTTTTCTATAAAATACTTTTCATTTTTATAATTTTCAAGGTACTTTCAAAGGCTTTATCATTTTTTAAATGAGAAACATATAACTAGCAGTTTCATTCTTAGAAAAACTGAGTTGCTTACCTAGCCACCTTACTTAAAGACCTGTTTTATTTTCTCTTACTAGGGAAATTTCCTCGTTTTCCTAAATACAGCTTCCTCTTACACAAACTACTAAAATAAAATTAAGACAGGTTTTTATATTGTTGTTATCAGTTAATTTTAGTCATTGTCTGTGATTTGGATATTCTTTGTTCTTTTTTATGGTAAACCCATTGTCTGGATATAGAATAGCAAAGACTAAAATTCGTTTAACATTTTTTCTCTACACAACTCCTTAAAATAAAGATATTTTCTTTTTTATTTTGAGATGACTTGCATACAAGACTTGAATAATTATTTTATATGATGATGAAAACACTGTGAACATTAATAATCATATTATCTACTCTGTACATAGTAAGCACTTCTTTTGAATTTAAGACCTGGTCAGTTATAAAAAGGTTTTGTAAAATCCTATATAATAAAAGCATAATATGCAAATCAACCCAACAGCGGAACAACTGGTCGCTATGACATGCCCTGACAACCAGGGGGCAGATGCTCAATGCAGGAGCTGCCCCCTAGTGGTCAGTGCACTCCCACAGTGAGAGCACCGCTCAGCCAGAAGCCGGGATCATGGCTGGTGAGCACAGCAGCCGTGGTGGGAGCCTCTCCCGCCTCTGCTGCAGGCAGGCTGTAAGGAGCGAGAGGTCCCAGACTGCAAGAGGGCGCAGGCCGGCCTAAGAGACAATCCTCCCCGCCCCCCCTCCGTGCATGAATCTCGTGCACCAGGCCTCTAGTTACTACATAATCTTCAAATGTGGAGCATACCACTTGTTCTGTAATGAATTAGTTTACTTTATTATTATCTTTGAATATATAGATGAATTGTTTCCCCATCAAATCTTCATGGTTTTTATTTATCTTATGCCAATTATATGAACTAAAATTTGTAAAGCATAAAATAGTGTGATTTGTAGAACTTGAGATGAAGTGAAATTTAGTCTGCATATTTACCTGAAAATTGTATTATTTTATTATAGATTGGATGCAATAGCTCGAGATGCTGAATTAGTTGATAAGTCAGAGACAGACCTCAGACGACTAGGAGAGTTGGTACATAATGGTTGCATTAAAGCTTTGAAGGATAATTCTTCAGGAACAGAACGGACAGGTAATATTAAAATGAGAATGATTTAAAGAGAGGTAAATGGAACTTTTAAAATATGCTTTTATTGAGTTAGGTATTATATTTTAAGTTACCTGTTCATCAGTCTTAAAAGAATATTAGTTTGGGGCATAGTTACTTCATTATGCTTATTTTATAATTCATCCACTAAATAAAAATATTTAGATAAGATTTAGTAATCAGATGTACTGAAAAAAAAATCATACCGGAAATCTTACTGAGAAATTGATCATATCAATAGATTGATGTACCTTCTGCAGTAGATAAAACACTCAAGTACATGAAATGCTTTTTATGAATCCACATCTCCTATATTACAGTCACTAATATGTATTAAAAAATCTTGTAGTGAAAATTTAAAGTTTGCCAGCAAGTTCCCCCCCAGACATAAATAATACTAATAAGTAAATATAAGTAATACTTACTAAAATAAATAA
This sequence comes from Eptesicus fuscus, assembly GCF_027574615.1. Taxonomy (NCBI): domain Eukaryota; kingdom Metazoa; phylum Chordata; class Mammalia; order Chiroptera; family Vespertilionidae; genus Eptesicus; species Eptesicus fuscus. The sequence goes on from NC_072476.1 coordinate 56,636,475, forward strand.
TAGCATACATTGCTTTTTTATTTTGTAGTTATATATTTTATACTTTTTTTACTCTTTCTTAAAAAAAATTAAGGTGGTAGACTTGGAAAAGTAAAAGGTCCAACATTCCGAATATCAGGAGTACAAGTGAATGCCAAGTTAGTCATCTCCCATGAAGAAGAATTAATACCATTACATAAATCCATTCCTTCAGATCCAGAAGAAAGAAAGCAGTGAGTTGCTTACTTTTTCCATTGTGAAATATTTCTTGTTACTCAATAATTTTGATATGGATGTAGGTTAAAATGTTTTTTATGTCATTGGCTGGTTTGACTGACATGTTTTTGAACATAAAATTAAATTTTGAATGATTCAGATATGTTCTTAACATATTTTTAAAAATTAATTTTTAATAAGGCAATTGTAAACTTGACATTGGTTATTAACTTTAATGCTAGGTACACTATCCCATGCCATACAAAGGCTGCTCATTTTGATATAGACTGGGGCAAAGAAGATGATTCCAATTTATTAATTGGCATATATGAATATGGATATGGAAGCTGGGAAATGATTAAAATGGATCCTGACCTCAGTCTAACACACAAGGTACTTACATATTTCTTGATTCTGATGTTGAATTTAATTTTGCTTTTAAATTATGTTAGAACCTGGTTGGTGTGGCTTAATGGATTGAGCATTAATCTGTGAGCCCAAAGGTCATGGTTCGATTCCTGGTCAGGGCACATGCCTGGGTTGCGGGCTCGATCATTGATGTTCCTATTGCTCTCTTCCTCTCTCAAATTATACAAAAAATGTTTTAAATTATGTTAGAAATAAACTCAACTAGGTGTCAGGAAACAAAGGCTCTAGATAGTTGTGTGACCTTGGCTTCTTTAGAATCTGGTTTTCATGAAGGGATTTCATTAATTTAAATATTCTCTGAGATTTTGCTTTACCTCTAAAATTATATTTTTGTTAAGACATTTTTCTTTAGCTTAAAAGTAAATCTTTCATTCCATAATTAACTAGATTATTCATGGGGAAAAAAGATTCTGAAATCTTTTATAATTTTTGTAATGTCAAACCATATTTAGGTTTTCTGATTATTTGATATTACCACTTTAATGAAATCACTTATTTGCCTAGAATGGAAACCACTGAAAGCATTGCCTTATTCTTATCATTTAAGTTCCCGTTTTATATTTTACTTCTTCACAGACAAATGGGAATCTTGAGATACTAGAAATTTGTCATTTGCTTCTTTGAAGCAAAACTAGAGTCCTGTAAAAGTTTCCTCCACAGTGCCTGTTGTGGGTCATCTTCTAGATAGATGCTACCTTGTATTCTAGGAAGTTTTGTGTACTTTATAGATCATATACTATAATGAGAAAGGAAGGAAATCTAAGAATACCATAATTTATACTAATAAAAGGGTAATATGCTAATTAGGGCGGACGTCTTCTGGACAAAGCCACAGTGGCTGCCTGAGGCTCAGGCAAGCCGAGGTGGCTGCGAGGGCCGAGGCTCAGGCAGTCGCAGTGGGCGGCAGTGGTTGCAGCAGAGGCATGATGGGGGTGTCGCTTTCCCGTGATTGGCACAGTCGCCTCCCGCAGAGGGAGGCCAGAGGCAGCAGCAGCGAGGGGGTGATGGGGGTAGTGCCTTCCCCTGATCGGCCAGTCGCCTCCTCAGTAGGACATCCCCTGAGTGCTTCCAGACTGTGAGAGGGGGCAGGCCAGTCTGAGGGACACACTCCGCCCCCCAGTGCATGAATTTTCATGCACTGGGCCTCTAGTGTTTAATAAACACTGGATGCTAAATACACTATTGTATATTTGGATGAAATTTTTAACCTCACACTGTGTATTCACATTTTGAAGAGGGATTTTTTCCCCCTCCATTGTGTATTTATTTAAAATTCTTTCCTGGTAAACTGATCTTTACTGTGTCATAGATATTAAAAAATGTATTTTTCATTCTAAATTTATTCCTAAATATTGAAATAATTATAATTAGTTAGTGAATTGTATATATTTAAAAAAATAAATAAGCACTTTTTAGCTTTAAATTTTTTCATTTTATTAAAGACAAACTGAAAAAAATAATTGCTTTTCAGATTCTTCCAGATGACCCTGATAAAAAACCACAAGCAAAACAGTTGCAGACTCGGGCAGACTACCTCATCAAATTACTTAGTAGAGATCTTGCAAAAAAAGAAGCTCAAAGACTTTCTGGTGCAGTAAGTTAAAATTCAGATGCTAAAGAGCAGTTTACTTTTAAGACAAGTCTAGCTTACTGATTGCCTTAGACCAGCAATTTTCAACCATTTTCTTCTCATGATAAACATAAACTAAGTAGGGGCCCAGTGCACAAATTTGTGCACCTTGAAAGGAACTGTGGGCCGTGGGGCTGCGGTAGGCATGGGGGTGGGTCTCGGCCCATCTTCCATGCCCCCACCTGGCCTCTTCCACCGCGGCCCTCAGTCCCTGTCTGCTGGCAGCCCTGCACCTGCCACCACCACTCCCACACGCTGACAGCACCGGCCCCACTTGCAACCTCTGAAGGCAAGGAGTAATTGGGGCCAGTGCCAGCAGCAGGTGTGAGTGGTAGCTGCTGCCCTGATTGCCCCTCAGGAGCAGGGGGAGGTGGAGAAGCCGTCGGGTGATCAAGGCCAACAGTCGCTGCTCGCACCTACTGATGGCACTGGGCACTGGCAGCAGGTGCAAGCAGCAGCTCAGGTGCCAGCAGCAGGTGCAAGTGGGGCTGGCGCTGGCAGCGGGTGTGAGAGGCAGCTGCTGGCTCTGATTTCCCCTCAGGAGCCAGGGGGAGGTGGAGAAGCCCTGAGGGGCGATTGGGGCTGGCAGCTGCTGCTCACACCAGCTGACGGTGCCAGCAGTGGGTATGAATGGTGTCTCTGATCCTGGCAGCGGGTGCGAGCAGGGCTGGCGCTGGCAGCAGGTGCAAGCACTGGGCGGGACTGTGGCGCACGGGAACAAAGAATTTTTAGTAACCACCCGGGGTTTGCCCTGATGACAGCGATCAGTGCCCCGCCTCGTTCTGGTGCCCTCCACCCACCTGTTCCGCCATCCCGCCGCAGCCGACACCTGACATGTTCCATGCACGCTCCCTGGTGGTCAGCACACGTCATAGTGAATGGTTGTTCAGTTGTTCTGGTTGTTCTGCTATTCGGTCTATTTGCATATTAGACTTTTATTATATAGGACTACTAAAAATTATACTTTGTGCTGATCTGACAAAAAATTAGGAATAATTTTTATTCATTCACACCAGACAGCTGTTGTTGTGCTGGCTGTTGTCATTCTTATATCTGACAATCTAAGGAAAAAGAGGCAAGTGCCCATGACTACATAGTCCAGTATTGCATATTTTAAAAATTCTTGTAGCATACCAGTGTGTCTCTTGCAGCACACCAGTATGCCACTGCACACCGGCTGACAACCGCTGCCCTAGAAAGACATCTGTGGTTAATATGAACTTACAAGTGTATTTTCCCATAATTTAGTAGTGTCACTTGAATATGGTAATATTTTGCCTTAACCTTTTGCACTCGGATGTCGAGTGTGACTTGACACGGTTAGCATCGGTAGCAGCTCTTTTTATACTCTTTGAATGTATCAATAATTTGAAATATAAAAAAATCCAAATAAATAAGTTTGTATGAAAAGAAACTCCAGTTTTTTATTCTACTGCTGCGCTTTGTAAAATCTGGGGTATTTAAAAAATTAAATCCCGAGTAGAATAAAGGAATCGAGAAAAAAGCAAGCGAGTGCAAAGGGTTAAATTATCTCAGCATTCATGTTAACACTGATGAGTTATGTCTTTCGGAAGTGAGATTACTTTTTTTCTTTAGTATTTAGAGAGGGAGTGGGGGTAACTTGTTTAGAATGGAGTCCTTTTTGAAAGGTCAAGCCTCCATTACTGTGTTATTTGGAGATATTGGAAAGCTTAAGGAGTAGTAGCATTAAAGATCACTGAGCTTATTTATGAGGGGCTCAAAAAAAGTAGGAAGAAGACACTAAAAGGTGATTGGAACTGTAGAAATCTTTAAAAATTTACCTATGACTACAATGTCATAATTACATATGTACCATTAAAAATAATTTCTAATGCTACTCTGGTAGTATTGAATTTAGTTGAAGATAATAACTTAAGGATGGGACAAAACCCTCCTTCTGTTTCTTTCTACTTCATTTTTATTAAGTTGCTAGAAGCGCAGAGTGCGAATCGCGCAGCCCTGCCCACCTGTACGCACCTCGCCACTCGCACAGTCCCACCCACCCTTGCCAGTCTTTGGTCGTTACGGCATTAGGACCACTGGGTTTTTATAATATAGATATGACGTTTGTTGACCTTCTAAGCTTGGTGTATAGCTTTTTACCAACAGGCTAAGGATTGAATCAAACTATTCGTTTCTTTACCTTTTTGATTCAGTATTTAAGAAGCTTTTTTAATAAATGGAATCTGTGGAATTGGTTATAATAAAAATAATTCTTTTTAGGGAGGTTCAAAGAGGAGAAAAGCAAGAGCTAAGAAGAATAAATCAATGAAGTCTATAAAAGTGAAAGAGGAAATAAAGAGTGATTCTTCTCCTCTGCTCTCAGAAAAGTCCGATGAAGATGATAAGGTAAGAATGTGTTTTAGAAAAGCAACCCATTAAATAGAAAGGAACATGGCATGTTTTGGTATGTTTTACATTTGAAATTTGAACTAAGACCTGAAATTTTATTTTTTAGTACTGAAATTTTCTTTAAAAAGTAGCTTCTTATGCAGTCTCATTTACAGAACAGTATTTCACCCATCCAATAGAAGATCATATATCACTAGAGAGAAAGAGCAAAGGTCCTTCCTTTCAAACATTACCATTTGAGTGAGGTTCTGTCTCCTTCAATTTTATTATGAATTTTGAATGGGACTGGCTTACATTAGTTTTTATAGGAAGGTAAATATTGCATGTGTCATTATTAATAGGATTCTGGATTATTTTTCAGAATCTGCATACATGCAATCATAGTCATGCAAAGAAAAGAAATTTAATTTTTGTCAAGATTTGGTTAGTAATACATTGGCCATACTTGCACTTTCTAGGATGAGGTCACTTCTTTGAAACATCCAAATAAAAAACTTAAAACAGAAAGAGACAGTGAAGAAAAACCTGAGCCAGATGTTTTTATAAAGAAGGAACCAGAAGAAAAGAGGGAAGCAAAAGAAAAGGAAAATAAAAGAGAACTTAAAAGGGAGATAGAAGAAAAAGAGGATAAGAAAGATATAAAGGAAAAAGATTTTAAAGAAAAGAGAGAAAAGAAAGTAAAAGAAGCTATAGAAGCTATGCAGAAAGAAAAAGACATAAAGGAAGAAAAGGTATGCAAATCATAATGTAAAATTTAGAAAGTTACACAGTCAGCTTATTTATATTTTAGGAGAACAAATTGCCTATCAGCCCATGTTAGTCTCAATAACTGAGTTCAATTCATGTGGGTATCTCATAGAAGAGAAAAATAGGCTTGAATCCTTTTTAAAATTCCTTACCTATAGGGTAACAGAGTAACCTTATTTATTTATGTTTTCTCCAAATAAAATTGAGGAAAGATAAAATAGATAGGGATATTAAAAGTGAATAAACAATTGTTTTTAGAAGTGTTAATCATTTTACCTTTGTTACTGTTGGGTTTTTATTTTTGCTTTTTCTTTAGTTGAGCGAATCCAAATCTGATAGTAAGGAAAGATCCAAGAAATCTTCAGTGTCTGATCCTCTAGTTCATATCACTGCAAGTGGTGAACCAGTTCCCATATCCGAAGAATCCGAAGAGCTGGATCAGAAGACATTCAGCATTGTAAGTAGTATACCAGCAGTCACCAACGGGTGGTCCGAAGACCACTAGTGGTCTTTGAAGTTTGAAAGGTTGGCGACCGCTGTAGTAGACTGGTTATTAGTAATAATCCATATAACATTTAAATTGCAGTTTTATTCTTTGCTGCTTTTAATTTAGAAATGTCTTTTAATTTGTTGCTACTGTAATTCAGGTTGTAAAAACAATATGTTTGAAAGGTAATTTAAATTTAGAATCAATTTGGGAAATCTTTAATAAATGAAGAACTCGAAGGAGAGGCATTTAACGACTACTTTGAATGAACTTCTTTTCTCCAAGGATAGAATTTAAACCATTTAATTTCTGAACCTATTAACTATATGATACTGCTTCTTATCTTTAGTGAAGGAGTACCTAGATTCTTTTTTAGTATTTTAGGAAGTATAATAAAGAAAAAAAGTGAACACTTAAAAAAATATACAAAATACAAGCCCTAATGTTTTATTACTAGGTTCAGTAGACAAAAATTGCCCTGTCAGATTGATATAAAGGTTTCTAAAATTTCTTTGCCTATTCCCTGGAACCAAGTGCAGGTTCATAGACTTCACTTGGAGTAACACTGGTCTAAAATATATTGGTTTTATATGCTACCATGCTTGTCATCATTCTGTGCTTAAGCCTGCTTAGAATGGCTTGTTCCAATGTAAAAAGTACCATTTTTACAAAAGATAAATAAAATTCAAAGTTATTACTCACACAAAGACTGATAAGGAAAGCCTTGCTTTCCAAAGAGAATCTGAGGGGGAAATCCCTGGCATTTAAGAGCTGTGAGGTGATATTTAATGGTTACTTTAGCATCAAACAGTGCTATATTTACTCATGTAAATATTGAAAGAAGATGTTTGTTGAATTTATGTTTAATACATCTATTTATGTTTTTATTTTCCCCCTTTAAAAGTGTAAAGAAAGAATGAGGCCTGTTAAAGCAGCTTTGAAACAACTTGATAGGCCTGAGAAAGGCCTTTCAGAAAGAGAACAACTAGAGCATACTAGACAATGTTTAATAAAAATTGGTGACCATATCACAGAATGTCTGAAAGAGTATACAAATCCTGAACAAATCAAGCAGTGGAGAAAGTAAGTAATGTACTTTTTAGGAAGTGTTAAATTTGTGGGTATGTAATAATCTATTTGTCTCTTATATTTCAATTTATTCTACTTTTGAAATTTAGTAATAGTAATGTTTAGAGAGGTAACTTGAGGATAATTGTTTTTACTATTTTCCCTTTAAAGCTTTTTTTATTCATGAGTGATCAATTAATTATGCATCATGATAATCATAGCTGGTATTTCTGCCTTTATTTTTTTTTTAAATATATATTTTATTGATGTTTTACAGTGAGAAAGGGAGAGGGATAGAGAGTTAGAAACATCGATGGGAGAGAAACATCGATCAGCTGCCTCCTGCACACCTCCCACTGGGGATGTGCCTGCAACTAAGGTACATGCCCTTGACTGGAATCGAACCTGGGACCTTTCATTCCGCAGGCCGATGCTCTATCCACTGAGCCAAACCAGTTAGGGCTATTTCTGCCTTTAAATAAAAAGTAATAAAAGCTGTTTCATTAAAATTTAGATTGCATTTTATTTTATAAATCTTTACTTGATTTTTAGATTCACTTGTTGATAGATATGTATTTAGTGTTCATAATTTTTATCTTTACCTTTTTCTTCTTCTTCCTCTTCTTAAAGAAGACCTTTCAGGATTTCATATAATACTGGTTTGGCGGTGATGAACTCCTTTAGCTTTTTCTTATCTGTGAAGCTCTTTATCTGACCTTCAATTCTGAATGATAGCTTTGCTGGGTAGAGTAATCTTGGTTGTAGGTTCTTGCTATTCATCACTTTGAATATTTCTTGCCACTACTGTCGGGCCTGCGTAGTTTCTGTTGAGAAATCAGCTGACAGTTGTATGGGTGCTCCCTTGTAGGTAACGAACTGTTTTTCTCTTGCTGCTTGTAAGATTCTCTCTTTGTCTTTTGTTCTTGGCATTTTAATTATGATGTGTCTTGGTGTGGTCCTCTTTGGATTCCTTTTGTTTGGGGTTCTGTGCGCTTCCTGGACTTGTAAGTCTATTTCTTTCACCAGGTGGGGGAAGTTTTCTGTCATTATTTCTTCAAATAGGTTTTCAGTATCTTGCTCTCTCTCTTCTTCTGGAACCCCCGTAATTCTGATGTTGGTACGCTTGAAGTTGTCCCAGAGGGTCCTTACACTATCTTCATATTTTTGGATTCTTTTTGCCTTTTTCTTTTCCAGTTGAGTGTTTTTTGCTTCTTTGTATTTCAAATCTTTGACTTGATTCTTGCGATCCTCTAGTCTGCTGTTGGATCTCTGTATATTATTTTTTATTTCAGTAAGTGTATGCTTAATTTCTAGTTCGTCATTTTTCAGATCCTCAAGGGTCTCGCTAAATTTATCAGCCTTTTCTAGAAAATTCTTGAAAAACCTTATAACCGTGGTTTTGAACTCTATATCCAGTCGTTTGCTTTCCTCCATTTCTTTCATTTGTGACCTCTTTCTTTGTCTTCACATTTTGGCTGCTTCCCTGTGTTGATAGAGTGTCCTGGTGTGCTAGGTGTCCTATAGGGCCCAGTGGCTCAGCCTCCCTTATTACCTGAGATGGACACTCTTGGTGTACCCCTTTGTGGGCTGTGTGCACAGTCTTGTTGTAGTTAAGCCTTGATTGTTGTTGGTATCACTGGGAGGAATTGACCTCCAGGCCAATTGGCTGTGAGGATAAGCTGTGTCTACGCTGGGAGAACTTATGTGCTGGAGACACCCTTATGAGACAAGACTTGCAAAAGCCTCTATGCTCAGCTTGGATGGAGCGGAGTCTCAGGGTGGAGCAGACAGCAATGGTTTCCCGTCAGCCCTTCCCTAAGAGGCCTCTGGGTCTCAGTGTCCCACAGTAATCACTGCAAGCACCTCTGAAAGCCGCTCTCGAGTTTTGCCCGCTGCCAGACTGTCCAGTTTCTCCCCGAATGAGTCTGGGTCCCCAGATTCTCGCCCGGAACTGGAGTTCAGAGCCGTCAGGAGCTTTTGTCTCCCTCCCAATTGAGAAAGCCAGCTGCGTATTCAGTTGCCAGCCCTCTCCACGTGCGCGCCTCTGTACCTCTGCCTTCTGCAGCTCCTCTGAATCTCAGTGTGCTTTTCTCTTTCCTTCTAGTTGTAGAATTTCCACTCAGCCAGCCTTCCTGTGGTTCTGAATGATGTCCTTTTTGTCTTTTAGTTATAGTTTTGAAATTGTTGTGCGAGGCAGTAGTTTAGGTATTTACCTATGCCGCCACCCTGGTTTCTCTCTTGCATTTTATTTTTTAAAAATTTTCACAATTCAATACATTATTCTCAGTAGTATCTTTAGAAATTGGTATGCCAAACAAATAAATTTATTATTATGTAAGTATACTTAGCAATTTGTCTTTGAGTATGAGTATAACACCTTGTAAAAATTAATATCCTCAAACAATGTAAAATGGAGAATCATCCTTTATTTTAGAAGCAGTAGCAACACAGTTGATCTTAACATTGTAAAACTGAACTGCTATATTATTATACAAATCACGTAATGATTACCAGACCCAGATCAGTGTTAAACCAAACTACTACACAACTTGGGAAAAACATAAAATAAACACAAACAAGTCCCTGATAGTAATACAGCTACACATCAAAACAAAACAACAACAAAAAACCGGTAATATATTTCTGGAGGAGTGATTATGATTACGCTAAAATAAAAAAAATTCTACACTTATTCCTTTTATCCTTAAATTCAACCAGGACCCATTTTAGGGAGAGGAGATAGGAAATTGATCATGTAAATTTTGCTGTTATGTCTAAAGAAACTAAAGCCATGTATGAACAATAATATCCTTAAATTGTGCCTATAATGCCATGGAGTAGTCACTAGAGTTGGCATCAGAAGATCTGCTCAGTCCCCACCTTGGCTCATTTGGGGCTTTTTGACCTTGAACAATATCTCTGAGCCCCCTGGTATTATCACTGGTGAAATGATAACATCTGTATTTGAAGCTATATATATTTTTTTAATCCTCACCCTAGGATATTTTTCCCATTGATTTCTAGGAAAAGTGGGAGGGAGAGAGGGAGACATACATACATCGATTGGTTGCCTTCCATAGGCACTCCTACCAGAATTGGGGAACCTGCAACCAAGGTATGTGCCCTTGGCCAGAACCAAACCTGACCCTTCGGACCGTGGGCCGACGCTATTAACCACTAAGCAGAACTAGCCAGCCCTGTATTTGAAGCTCTTTTTTTAAAATATATTTTTATTGACTTCAGAGAGGGAGAGAGAGATAGAAACATCAATGTTGAGAAAGAATCATCAATCGGCTGCCTCCTGCATGCCCCCCTACTGGGGATTGAGCCTGCAACCCAGGCATGTACCCTGACTGGGAATTGAACCACAACCTCATAGCTACACTGGCCAGGCATGAAGCTCTTTATAAATTGTAAGACATTACATATTTTTCACTTATTGAATAATAAGAAGATATGTTGTGAGGAATGGGAGACAGTAATTTTAAAGTACTATATTGATATATTCATATATTCTAGCTTAATCTTTTATTTTTTGTTAGAATATATATACTGACTGGAGCATTAACTCTTTCCTCAAATACCATAAACAGTTATTTCATCCTTTTCAACTCATCTTACGATTTCCAAGCTCAGAGCCATAGATCAAGAATACAGTTAAGTTCAATTATATATGTTAGGCTTTCATGGGAATCTATCTTTTTACATTGAAGATCCAAAGCTAAATTTTCTCTGCCGTTGGCTCCCAAACATGTTCTTGATTGTCGCTTAGCTGTGGTAAAATTGGGAAAATAAAGGAAATGGAGTGAATTATTCTTAGAGCTAAATTTCGTTAATTTAAAGGATTATATTAAACGTCTTTCCTACTTTTTAGTGTAAAGGAGCTTGGTTTCCATCTGAAAATATTTCAGTGTACTATATTTTGAAACCTTATAATTAGAGTTCAGATTTTTGAGGTCGTAGAGAGGGAGAAAATCTATTTTGCTTGCTAGAAAGATTAGTAATAAGTATCTTGTTGAAATTATATAGTGACTAATACAGATATATGCTATTTTAGATTTAGTTTATAAACACAAATGGGGGCAGGGAGAGAAAATCTCTAAAGCAAAAGAGACTAGTAGCCAGGAGACTTATTTCTTTATGTTTGTCTTGACCTCCAAAGGTTTAATTCTTCTTTTTACCCAGTTGAGCAACTTATTTTTGTTTTTCTCCCACTTAGTTCTTACCTACCTTGACTTCACTTATAATCGATTACATGGGGAAATGTAGTCTAGGCAGCAGTTGCCAACCTTTCAGACCTCGCGGACCACCAGTGGTCCGCGGACCACCGGTTGGCGACCGCTGATATAGGGAATGCTTCTCAATTTTTGGACCATTTCTGACATACCCCATTGTCTGTTAAAACTCTCCATTGGTAAAAGGACTTAGACATTGTGAAAAGGCAAAACAGAACTTTTTAAATATGTTTTGGGGTTATAAACTATATTAATTTGTAAAACTCAGCAAGTGTAAACTTAAAAAATTGTGCATCTTATCCTATGTACATTTTATTTTTAAAAGAAAATAACAGGTATTGACTAGTTAATGTTACGCATACTGAAGTATTTAGGGTGAGAAATACCAACACCTCCATTTGTCTTTGAAATGCAAACAAAAATTACAATGATTGCCTGAGAGATGGATGTATGAAATATGTCATAGAGCAAGCATAGTAAAATGTTAATAATAGAATATAGGTAGTAGGTATGTGGGTAATCATTGTAAAATTCTTTCATCTTTGATGTATGTTTGAAAATTTTTCATGAGGTTGAAAAAAATTAAGAAACAAAATAATCTATGCATATGTATTTTGAAAGTGTCCCATTCGTTTAAAATAGCCTGATAATGTTAGTCTTGATACCTTAATATGCTGCAATTTATTTCAGTGCCCCGGTTTTACAGGCTATGAAGTATCGCTCACTATAAGGAGCAGATTTTGAGAGTATTATGAATATATGTGCCCATTAACTATGAAGACATAGGTGATGGCTCTTTAAATTGCAATGCATTTTTGCAAAATTATAGGCCAAAATATTGATGAAAAAAAGTATCATTGTATGTTGCAGTTAAACAAAGAACCTTCACAAACTAAATTGATAATACTAATGGTAATTCAACAAAATTTAATAATGGTTATTTAATAAAACACAGAAAGCCACAACTGACTTAACACTGATAAGAATTCGTCTAGAAAAATCACCAGACGGACATTTCTTTATGCACATGTGCTGGGGATAATTCTGCAGTTAATTTATAACTCACAGACTTATATCCCAAAATTTACTAATACATAGCAATTTCTTAGTAGTCTACTAGCCAGCAGCTATTCTTACATATCAATGCTCAAAATCAGAAAGCTGAGAATTACTTATTTTAGTGGAAAGCAAATTAGGAGCCCTGTCTTCTAGCCTTACTTAGCTATATGAGTCATTTAGCCTCATTACCTGATTTGCTTGTTTATTTTTAAAATTGGCTGCTATTTTTACTATACCTATTTAAAGGTTATTTGTGAAATTAAATAATAGGAAAGAGCTTTGAAAATATAAAAACAGTTTAATATACCTGTCACCAATAGTGTCCCATGCAAGGCTTTATAACTTAATGTCTACTTTGTAGTTATAAGTAATAGGTGCTTGATATTTAAAAAATGTGTCAGCCATTTAGAAATCCCCAAATTAAGTGCTTTCATATACTTTCTCATAAAATAGAATGAAAAGTTATTTTCCAGCTAAGAATTTTTGCTTTCTAAGACCATCTTCCTTCAACCAGTGTCATTGGAAGATGGCTTTCTTTTGGGAAGTCATTATTCATACAGAGGATTTTATATATATGTTTTTTTTTCCTTAAAATTAATTGATTGGCTCGTTGAAGATGTTGATGTTGGCTAATCTGCTAAACTCTATCATCGGCTAATTAGTAATTTCTCTACCCTGTTTATATAAGCAAGTTTCAAGTCATACTTTATAATACCTACTGAAAAATATTTAAGAAAAAAATTGTGAATATGTAAAACCATTACTATTTCAGTGATAGCAGATAGACTTAAGTGTCACTGATTATGAATGACTGTTTAGGAAGCCGTGTTAAGAAGTATTCATAGGCTGCACCTGAATTTATCATGAAGTACTATGATCAGTTACTAATTCTTGCCTTGGGATAGGAAGAGAGGCCTAAAGACTCCATGTTGTCCATAGTTTGTAGTGTCTGGTCATGTTATTCTCATGACCATTACATCCTACCTAATAAAATAGTGATATGCAAATTGACTGCACCTTCGCTACGCCAAAAACCACGCCCACCAGCCAATCAAGGCGAGTATGCAAATTACCCAACAAAGATGGTGGCTAATTTGCATACGCTGAGGGAGGGAGGAGTGAAGACTGAAGACAACTTAGAAGGAAGAGGGAGGAAAAGCGGAAAGCAAGGTGGCTGCCAGAGGGAAAGCCCGGGCGGGGCAGAACGGGGCGGAGCGGGGTGGAGCTGGGCGGGCGGCAGTGGCGAGCTGGTGCAGGCACGGTGGCTGAAAAGGGCAGCGGCAGCGTACGCGGCCCCAACGGCCGCTTGCAGGATTCTTCCTGCAAATGGGCTACTAGTTACAATTATAAAATGACAGTTGTTTTCTAAAGTATAACTGCCGGGCAGAACTGTTAGGGCCCTTTTTTCACAAGTGATATTATCTGATGGTATAATTGTTCAGACTAGGAACATAGCTTGTTCCTTTTATAACTAATCTGAATAACATGAGTCCTTTCCTGATTTGTAAATTTGCATCTCTGGTTTCAAATTAGGATTGATTAGTGCTTTTCACTCCAAAAATTATAAAATGAAGGGATTTGGAAGAGAAATCAAACTTAATGTTTAGGTTCATTTAGCGTTTTATCCATATATGAAGTTTTGAAAAACACTAGAAATAATCTTCTTAGGCTTTATTACATAGAGGGCAAAGTATGTGTGTTTGTGTGTTTCGGGGATTATGAAAAAGCTAAATATTTTTCACCAGACTAATTAGACTTTTTTTCTTCTAGAAACCTGTGGATTTTCGTATCTAAGTTTACTGAGTTTGATGCAAGAAAATTACATAAGTTATATAAACATGCTATTAAAAAACGGCAGGAATCTCAGGTAAAGTAACACATCATTTTTTTTCCTTATTTATGTTACTAAAACTGAGACATTCTTCCTTAGAGAATTTAGTTAATAAATGTAGAAGGAATGAATGAAATAGAAAATTACCACTAGAGTACCACATTAAGAACTTTTGCAGGTAAGAGCTTCTGAAGGAAGCTAAAATTAGTGAACAAGAAATGAGATATTAGCATAGTCTAAAAGTATCTCCTCTAAGATGTTTATTAATTACAAAAAGAAAGAATAACATTTAGAAAAGAAACCTGCCTGACACCACTGTAAATAAGCGATTAAAATCAACAGTGAAATAAGACATACTGACATCATGGACCACCTGAGTATGATGCACTTAGAAAGGTACATCACTTCTGTGGTTTGCATAAGAAAATTCCAGAAAAATGGCAAGTAAGAGAGATTCCACACAGTAACTCTGTAGTACTCTTCAAAAGTGTCAAGATCATGGAAGACAAAAAACAACGGAGCTGTCCCACATTGAAGGAAAATAAGTTAGACATAAAACCTAAGTGTTATATGAAGTTCCAGATTGGATCCTGGAGTGGAAAAAAGATCTTAGTGGAAAAATGTAAAATCTGAATGAAGTATGTTGTTCAGTTAATAGTGTTGTACCAATGTTAACTACTTAGTTTTGATCATTATGCCATGGTTATATAAGATACTAACATTAGGAGCAGCTGTAAGAAAGACCTATGGGAAAGTCAAATTTTGTAATGTCATGTGACAAATAGTTTATGATTTTTTAAAAGATACCTGCAAATGCTACATGTATACATTCTAGTATCTTATGTAAGGGCTTCTTTCAGCCTCGAGGTTTTCTTTTTAGGGCCCCCCACCCTTTTTTGTTATAGTTTATTATACCACTTAAAAGATTCTTACATGTGTGCATTTATTTTAGCAAAATAATGACCAGAACAGCAACGTGAATATTCAAGTGGTTAGAAATCCAGGTAAGTCAGTCTTACTAATTATTTTAAAAAGCACATTTTAAAATTGTTTTCCTTTTTGGGGTTTTAGATAATACATACTCACATCATTATATTGAATCTATTATCTTAATCTGTTTCTGCTTATTGTTAACCTTTCCATAAGTCACCTTTTACCAGTTTATAGAAACTGTATGTAATTGTTAAAATATAATAAATTATTAAAATGATAATAAATCAATTTAGAATGCAGTAATGCATTTTTTCTACACAAGAATCACAAAAGTATAGTCTGTCTCAGAAGGAAATGGGCCTTATATGTTTCAGTTGTGATTTTTCACATTTCGGAATAAAGTGACCCCTTTTGTAACTCTTAGTACTGTTTTAATAGACCATTTCTAAATGCTTTAACTACCTATATTTGGGAACTGATTTTGTTTAGCTGGAGTTAAGACAGAAATTCTTATAATGTAGCAGCAAAGTTAAATTCATTAACAAAAGTTGAGTTTTTTAATTTAACAGATGTGGAAAGATTAAAAGAGAATACAAATCACGATGATAGCAGCAGAGACAGTTATTCTTCTGATAGACACTTATCTCAGTATCATGATCATCATAAAGACCGACATCAGGGAGATTCTTACAAAAAGAGTGACTCTAGGAAAAGGCCCTATTCTTCTTTTAGTAATGGAAAAGATCATCGTGATTGGGATCACTACAAGCAAGACAGCAGGTAAACCTGACAGTCAGTTCTTAAAGTTTGCTTATTCGTGTCTTTCTGTTTTTTATTTTATTTACTATATTTGACCTTATTATCACTTCAAACATCAACTAATCAAACAAGCCTTATGTGAAATAAAGGTGCTTATTTATAAATAAGAAAAATATGAACTCTAATTCTTTTTGTTAATATTAAGAACTGGGTTTTTCTATAAAATGTTTTTTTTTAAATTATAAGTTTAAGATCAAAGTTTAATAAGAGATGAAAGTATAGGGAGGAACTGATGAACAAAAACAGATCCAGAGACAGAGAAGCATCAATCAGACCGTCAGACCTCAGAGGGAAGGTAGGGGAGGGGGAGGGTAAGAGGGAGAGATCAACCAAAGGACTTGTATGCATGTATATAAGTCTAACCAATGACACAGACAACAGGGGGGTGAGGGCATGAGTGGGGGGCTGGGGGGGTAATGGGGGGATAGGGACACATATGTAATACCTTAATCAATAAAATAAAAATTAAAAAAGCATAGGGAGTTCTATAATTATGTCGCAGGATTCGTTGTTGGTTTTAGAGAATATTGGCTTAAAAACTCTTCAAAATATAATTGTATATAATAAAAGGCTAATATGAAAATTGTTCCTTCGATTGGGAGTTCGATCATGGGGTGGGGCCAGCCAGCCAAATGCCTACATCCCTCCCCCCAGCCAGCTTGGCCCGATCGGCCCTGATCGGGGAGGGCCAGCCAGACCCCACCCATGCACGAATTTGTGCACCGGGCCTGTAGTCTATATATTTAAAAGCCTAAGCGA
Organism: Eptesicus fuscus; assembly: GCF_027574615.1. Lineage (NCBI taxonomy): Eukaryota > Metazoa > Chordata > Mammalia > Chiroptera > Vespertilionidae > Eptesicus > Eptesicus fuscus. Next base: position 56,653,040 of record NC_072476.1, read on the forward strand.
CCATTACGACAGAACGACCAGTCACTATAACGCACACTGACCACCAGGGAGCAGACACACAACATGGTGGTCAGTGCGCTCCCACAGCCAACTTCCCCTGGTCCCTCCCCGCCACTGGCTGGCCAACCTCCTGTGGTCCCTTCCCCCCCCCCCCCCCCCCAAAGCCCTCCGCTGGCACACCCTGATTGGCCCGGCCTTGATCAGGACTGGGTGAGACAGCCCTGATCAGCTCTGATTACCGGCCAAGTTTAGGGACCCCACCCTTGCACAAATTTGTGCACCAGGCCTCTAGTAAGGTAAAATAAAAGCTTGGTGGAATATGGCTGAAATTTGATGGAGGGAGTTCTTTATTACACTCTATTTAAAAATCATGGGGAAAATTTTTATTTGAAAACACCTTATTGCAGTTAAATTTAATCACAGCATCTGAGATAGCCTTGAAATCAGGATGTTTTATTTGTGGACTAGAGGCCGATGCACAAAAATTCGTGCAAGAGTAGGCCTTCCTTCCCCCGGCTGCCGGCACCAACTTCCCTCCGGCAGCCAGGATCTGGGCTTTGCTCCAGCCGCCACCTGCAGGCACCCGGGACCCGGGCTGCTTCACTCCGGCCACCGCTGGCAGGCACCCAGGATCCAGGCTTCACTCTGGCCCCAACCTTGTCCGGATGGACGTTCGGTCTAATTAGCATGTTACCCATTATTATAGACTAGAGGCCCGGTGCACAAAATTCATGCACTTGGGGAGAGGAGGTCCCTTAGCCTGTCCTGCCCCTCTCGCAGTCTGGGAGCCTTTGAGGGATGTCCAACTGACGGCTTAGGCCCGCTCCTGGTGGTGAGCAGGCCTAAGCCATCAGTCGGACATCCTTAGTGCTAACATGGAAGCAGGAGAGGCTCCTGCTATCGCCGCTGTGCTCGCCAGACGTGAGCCCAGCTTCTGGCTGAGCAGCGCTCCCCCTGTGGGAGCGCACTGACCACCACGGGGCAGCTCTTGTGTTGAGTGTGTACCCCCTGGTGGTCAGTGCATGTCATAGCAACTGGTCTATCGGTCAACTGTCTGGTGGTCAGTGCATGTCATAGCGAGTGGTTGCATGGCCTTAGCATATCATTAGCATATTTCGCTTTGATTAGTTGAACGGCCAACTGGACACTTAGCATATTATGCTTTTATTATCTAGGATTGTTTTGGGGTTTTTTTTAAAGCCTTTAAACAACCTGACTATAATGACAACATAATATGTTTTGTTCCTTTATTAATAAAAGAATATTTTTACTAGTTAGTAATCATTACTAGAAGCAAAATAAAAATGAATAAAAGTAAAGATGAGAAAAAAAAAAGTAAAGATGAGAAAGAAGTCAGTAGATTTTCTTTGTATTTTAACTGTGCTCAATGCAATAATTCTCTCTGAGAAGCACAGTCACATTATAAATGCATAATTGTAGAATAGCTCTTAAACTTAGAAAAGGGCATAAAATGAAAAGACCACATTTATAGTAGTAAATATTTATAACTTCACAGACTTATAGAAATAATTTATATTATCTATATACTAGAGGCCTGGTGCACGAATTCGTGCACAGGTGGGGTCCATCGGCCTGGCCAGCGATCGGAGTGATCAGAGCAGGCCTGCCGGGGGGAGAGGGGGACAGCGGGAGGTTGGCTGTGGGAGTGCACTGACCACCAGGGGGCAGCTCCTGCATCAAGCATCTGCCCGTTGGTGGTCAGTGCAGGTCATAGCTACCATCCAGTTGTAACACTCACTTAGGCTTTTATATATATAAATATAAAGAGGTAATATGCAAATTAGGCTGGGACTCCTTAACGGGTCACAACCAGACAGGAGGAGGTTGCGTGTGCAGGTGAGGCCCAGAGCGGAGACCGAGACAGAGGCAGGGGGGCCGGGGGATGCTGCGAGTCAGGCGTGGGTCCTGGCCCCCCACAGGGTGCCTCCTCGCACGGCGGGGCGCCTCCTTGCGCAATTTCAATCGCTTGCTGGGCCTCTAGTTTATAATAAGGATCTTTCATGAACCAAAAAACATCAATGTTCAATTTATTAATCAAACCTCAGGAAACCTTTTAAAAGTCATCAGCAAACCAGTGAAAATTCTCTTTTACAAGTTATTTCATAGACTTCATTTTAGAGGTTTTTATTTTTTTCTGCTGCATTGGTTCTCAACCTTTCTAATGCCGCGATGCTTTAATACAGTTCCTCATGTTGTGACCCCCAACCATAAAATTATTTTCGTTGCTACTTCATAACTGTAATTTTCTACTGTTAATTAATCGTAAATATCTGTTTTCATAATGTAAATATCTGTGTTTTCCAGTGGTCTTAGGCTCTACAGCAGCGGTTCTCAACCTGTGGGTCGCGACCCACAGGTTGAGAACCGCTAGCAGGGTCGCCTAAGACCATCAGAAAACACACATATTTACATTACGATTCATAACAGTAGCAAAATTACAGTTATGAAGTAGCAACAAAAATAATTTTATGGTTGGGGGTCACCACAACATGAGGAACTGTATTAAAGGGTCATGGCATTAGGAAGGTTGAGAACCACTGGCTTAGAGGCTCATATAAAAAGGTTCTGATTTCAAGTGTATTCTAGATAGTTGTATTTATCTTAATTCTAGCTTCCAGATAATTAAGATGCATTAATACAAATGATGCATAAAATAAAAAGTACCAAACATCATAAAATGGGCATGTGAAATTAGATGCTCTTTGAGGTGGTCTGTATGGTTCACTTTAGTTTTATGAATCAAATAGTTTTTCAAAAGCACACAGTTATTTCCAGTGACTTTTAAGTAATGAAATACTGAACTTTTATACAATTAAAAGTATACTTTAAAGTATTTTGTTTTATTTTTAATAAGATGTTATTCATTTGGAAACATTTAATTTGTATTATTAATTTAAATAATATTTCTAATTTCTCTTTTGTTAGATACTACAGTGATAGAGAGAAACACAGAAAACTGGATGATCACAGAAGCAGAGATCACAGGTCAAATTTGGAAGGAAGTTTAAAAGATAGATCTCATTCAGATCATCGGTTACATTCAGATCATCGGTTACATTCAGATCATCGGTCAAGTTCTGAATATACACATCATAAATCTTCCAGGGATTATAGGTATCACTCAGATTGGCAAATGGACCACAGAGCTTCCAGTAGTGGGCCTAGATCACCACTAGATCAGAGGTCTCCTTATGGCTCCAGATCTCCATTTGAACATTCAATTGAACACAAAAGTACACCTGAGCATACCTGGAGTAATCGGAAAACATAACAAAAACTGATATTTTGTCGTTCTGGACTTTTCTTTTAGCCATATATCATAAACCAACACAGTAATTGCCTTACATGACTTGAAAGATATAAACAGATCTTCTATCAGTAGCAGTATTGTTACTTCTTTCCAGGATGCAAGGTCTATTATCCCAACAGAAGAGAAAATATTTTTATATTTAAGGATTATGCTGCACTGTGCTACAAATATTGTAGTACTTTTTTTTTTCTTTTTTAAAGAAATGGAAAATGTTTACTCTTACAGGGACCTCAACACTGCCCTTCCATATAGGCTGGATAAACTGTTTTTAAGTCAGTGATTTTAGACTGACCTCCATTTAAATTATGTTTGTATATGAACTTTACTCTGACCTGTGATCATGTTTCAGGAAGGAATGAAAGAGAGTTCTTTTCTTAATAAAGAAAAAACACTCAAGGATTTTGTTCACTTTCCAAAGCTACTTGTTTACATTGTACACTGCGACCACCTTGCCGCTTTTCATCACAAGCTTGAATATTTAAATTCTGTACTTATATCTGTAAAATAGCCAGGAACTTCCTGTTTGTGATCTATTACTATGCCTTTTTACATACACAAAAAAAATTGTAAATTATTGTAAATAGATTAAATGAGCTTTCCTTACTTACTTCCCTTTCTCAGGCTTTTTTTGACTGTTCCTTTCCCTACCAACTCAGGCCTTCTTATTGTTTAAAAAAAAAAAATCAGTGTAACAACACTTTTTAATGATTTGTCTTGATGGAATCATTGTTTAGAATGTAAAAAATGGGGAAAGGGGCTAATTCCATTAGTCCTCTTTTTATATTGACTATTTTATTAGATACATGTTATTTCTTTCCTTTTACTTTTTTTATTTTATTTTATTTTTTGGTCAATAGTGTGTATGTAGTAGCAAAATGGTGAGATAATACGTAAAATCTAAACTGCATGCTCTGGAAACATTTTCAGATGCATTTGGTTTAAAAAGGGGTAAGTGTATGAACACTTTCAGAATTCAAAATAGCCAAAAGTTATTGTAAATCCATTTGTTTTCCCTTTTCATGTGGGCAATAATGTCAAATGTGCTATGCAGCCAGGTAACATTTTAGATAAACTTGATTGACTTTTATAATATAACTGTTACAATGCACACTGATTGTATATAAAAACCTTATATATGACAAATTAAATTTAAGAAAAAGGATATGTGGGCTCCTGTAATTTTCTGCTGCATTTTTATTCCCTCTCTTAAGAAAAAAGGCACTTAACTTTTTTTCTTTTTAAGTAGTAACATTTAGCTGCCAGAAAATGGATATTTTGGTAAGCAGTTGGATATAGTTAATGTATAGCACTACAACTAAATCTATTTTGAAGACCATATGAATCTATGACGTAAAATTTAGGTCATAGGAATTTTTGTTGGCCTCTTTTTGGTTTTCTGCAGATATTATTTCAAAATGCCTTATATTTATTCACAGATTTTTATTTTGTTATATTCAATGGGAATTTTTGACGTGTATAGCATACATTTTTGGATGTGTGCTGTAATGTAACAAATTTGAATCTTAACTGACAAATATATTGATATATTCCAATAATATTCTTAAGTGTGTCCCTGTTGATTTAGCTGTGGGAGCAATCTACAGAAATTTGTTCATAGATGTATTTTTAAAATATTTTCTGTTTATCTAATTAGGTCTAAAATTTACACTAAGGGTACAAAATAAAGCTTGCTTTCCATTTTTTGTTGTTTTTTTAAGCAGTGATTCTTCTTTTAGTTACTCTGAAGAATGATGGTCTTTTTTTTTTCCTGATATCTCACATAACATGGGGAATAATTCAATTTTTAAATATCTCATTTAAAATCAATATAAAAGTGATAAAACAGTTCAGTACTGGTACACATTTTTTAAGATTTTTCACTGTATAAGTGATTATTTATTCCACAAGATAGCAGTGAATAAAAAAATGTAATGCTTAATGAGGTCATAATACAGAAAACAAATCAGGGTTGACATTTTTAAATCATCACTTTGTAGTTGGGACATTTGGATTAGATCCTATTGTGCAAATTTCATAAAAGAACAGTATTGCATTTTTTGAGACAATGGAATGGATTCTTAACAATTTTACATTTAGTTGGATATTTCAGTCAACTAATTAGTGGAGTTGAATGAAATATCTAAAACTATGTAGCATTTATTAACTGATGGAAAATATGTTCATTTGTAAGAAGTAATTATATAGAAGAGGAATAAGCCATAAATTTATTAAAACAATGGGGAAGAACATTAGTACATAGATATAATAGGGAACATTCTCTATAAAATATGCTTATTTTTGTCTTTTACATGCTCATTCTGCTTTGCATTTTTATCTATTTGTGTTTTAATTTTTCAAGGATAAGAGATTATGCATAGTACTGTACCAATTAACCTTACACTTTTAATAATTTACAATAAATGATTCTTATGAAAAGCAATGGCCTGTTTGCTTATAAAGAAAATATTTTTGTTTAGGATATGTTAGAAAATAATTTGCAGACTGGAAAGCTGTGGAAAATGAGTGTGAATGGTTCGTTCATTATTTTCAGAGTGAGTGGTTTAAAATTAGAACCTTTACAGTTGTAGTAGGTTACATATGATAACTTTCTGGTTGTAATCTTTTTGTAGTTAAATAATGAAAGGGTTGTGTAGGTTTTATACTGATTTACACAGTTTACTTTCTTGAGATTTATCAGTAGGGCCCAGCTGGCATGGTGCAGTGGTTGTTCGTCGACCTATGAACGAGATCAGGTTCAATTCCAATCAATGATTCTCTTATTATTGATGTTTTTCTCTCTCCCTCTCCCTTCTTCTCTGAAAACAATTAAAAAAATATATTTTTAAAAAAGAGTATACACTAGAGATAAACGTCATAATTCTTATATGTGCACTATATGACTGTTTTTTACTAGAAAATGATCTTTGGACCATAAATGTCATAGATTTATAATTCAAACTATCAAGACTCAAAGTAGAGTGAGCAACATGGCATTGGAGCCACCTGAGTCTAAAGGCCTCCTTGTTTAACAATGAATTCTTGGTTAACTTTACCATGGCAACTGTAATTAAAGATCATCTGTTTGATTGAGTTAACCTGTTCATTCAGCCTTAAAACAAATGTTATTCACCTGAGGCCTCCCATAATCCCCACATAAGCTTACGTCGGACGTGGCCCCACCACGCACCCAGTCTGACTCCAGCTGGGTTCCAGATCTGGTGGGGAAAAAGAAATGCTCAGATAAAGTCTGAAAGCTCATCATGCAAAAGTGCAGAGCTAGGGTCCAGCATTGGAGAGGTACTTACCCACCAACCACCTCTAGAAACAGCAAGCTCATGGAACTGAACAGGTACATTTGCTTGGTTGCTCATTGCTCCTGAGACCGTGGTGGGATGTCTCCTTTGGTTTCCTCTTCTGACAACAGAACTGTTCAAAGGTAAGTGGAGGCTTGTTAATTTTAAGTTTATTTCAGTAAAAGTGTATCTAAATATATTTGGCCCTCAGCGCCAAACTGAGAGTGGTTAGGAGTGCTCACGTCCCTGTCATTATATATTCTTTATTTTGCTTTTTCTTCCAGCACTTACCAGTACTTGTCTTTATATTTTATCACTTGTCATTGAGTGCCTCCTCACTAGAATGTAAGTTCCATTAGGGCAGAAACTTTATTTTCTTCACTGCTGTATCCCCAGCATGTGAAACAGTACCCCAGAACAATTGTATTTTTTCATTATTTTCTGGTATTTTTCCAAGAAATGCCATGCCTCATTAACTGACTTTTTTCTTGCCACTGTTACCTGGTTTGTTAGTTTTATTGGAAACTTTTATATGCTTTATCAGTATCTCTGTTACTCGAATCTGTTTACTACCTTCCAGTTTTAAACTTAATTAATAAGAATCACCTGAAGTGTTGAGAAATATAAAAACACCGAGGTCTCATTTCTAGGAGTTAAAATAGAAGAGAGCCCAGCTGGCATCAATGGTTGAGCCTCATCCTATCTGAAATGAATAAAAAGTACTTAAAAAATAAAATTGGCAGAGAAAGGCCCCAACTAATATGGTTTTAGGGGTTTTACTATTTATTTCATTGACTTGAATAATAGATTAATTACACTTTAATAGGTAGATAATACACATAAATGAAAATTTGATTTCTTATTTATGGCTACTTAGGAAGTATGATTCTTTGAACAGATATTAAGAGATGTATGTATGGAATAAGAAAATCATTTTGGTTTGTCTATATTATTTCTTTATCCTTTGAAAGAAAGTATGTTTTTATTTTTAAACTGGTATTCTTTTAGATCAAATTTAGGTTCACCCCACAATGTATTCCTCATCCCCCTCCCCCACTTTCAACACCCCCCACCACCACCACCACCACAGTGGTGCATTTATTACAATCGAAGCTGTATAGACACATCATGATCACCCAAGAGTCCATAGTTCACATTAGAATTCACTCTTGGTGTTTTACATTCTATGGGGTTGGACAGATGTATGATGGACATGTATCCACCATTGTAGCATCATATACAATAGTTTCACTGCCATAAAACCCTCTGTGTTCTATCTTTTCATCCTTCCCTCCCTCCAACCCTTGACAACTCCTAATCTTTTTACTGTCTCCTTAGTTTTGCCTTTTCCAGAAAGGCACATAGCTGGAATCATACAGTTTGTAGCCTTTGTTCACTTAGTAATATGCATGTAAGTTTCCGCCATGTCAGCCAGGAAAAGAAAATAGCATGATACACTATCTTTCCCTACTTGTAAAGACATTATAATGCAAAAGAAATACATTGCATTTCAATGCTTTTAAATTGAAATAGAAAAAAATAATCCCCTCTCACTGGTAACTGCTTTTTGCTTTTTTCCCATTTAAAACTTTTAAGTAGATTTTTTAAAAAGGTCATTTTACATAAGGTAAATTCCTCTTTTTTAGGTATACAGTATGAGGAACTTAGACATATTATACTATGGGTGCAACCACCAACATATTCAAGATAGTTCCAACCTAGGCCCTGGTAACCACTGATTTTACCCTAGTGTTTTACTTTTTTTGTAATGTCATGGATGGAATCATACAGGATTTAGTATTTTGAGCCTTTCTTTCACTTAGCATAATGTTTTAAAAATACATGTTTTTGCATTTATCAATAGTTCACTCCTTTTTATTTCTGAGTAGGAGTCTTTGTTCAGGGTGTACTACAATTTGTTTATCCATTCACCAACTCAGTTTCTAGGCTTTTGGCTATTATGAATAAGGATGCAATAAACATTTGTGTATAGGTCTCTGGATAGACATATTTAATTTTTCTTTGGTAAATACCTTGTAGTTGGAAGCTGGGATGATAAAGTGTATTTTTTTTTTTTTTTACTTTATAAGGACTACTAAACTATTTTTTCAAAGTGGATTACATTCCCACCAGCCACAGATGGGAGTTCTTATTACTCTGATGCCATGTGAACATTTTGTATTGAAGGTTTTGTGTGTGTGTGTGTGTTTTTTTCATTTTAGCCATTCTGCTGGGTGTTTAGTGGTAACTTAATTTGCCTTTTCCTACTGACTAATGATATTCAACATTTTTAATGTGTTTATTTGCCAGTGTTATCTCTGATTTTAATATTTTGGCAAATGTGTTTATTTGCCATTGTTCTCTCTTTGATTTTAATATTTTGGCAAATCTCTACTCGAGCATGTACAACTGGCTATAAAGAAGTTTGAGGGTCTTTGCAAAAAAGAGAAACGAACCTGCTCTCTGACACCATACACCATTCATTAATTTCAGAAAGGAAGGGAGAGGGAGATAGAAACATCAATGCTGACAGAGAATCATTGATCAGCTGCCTCCTGCATGCCCCTACTGGGGAACGAACTCGCAACCCAGGCATGTGCTCTGACCTGGAATCAAACTGTGATCTCTTGGTTCATAGGTTGACAACCACTGAACCACACCAGCCGGATGAAATACAGAATTTAAAATTTTTTTATTAAGTCCAGTTTATCCATCATTTTTTCATTTTGTGTGTGTGTAGAATATCTTTGTCTAACTTGAGGTCACAAAGATTTTTCTGTTTTTTTCTACTAGTAGAAGAATTATACTTTTCGGAATTGCATTTAAGTCTATGATTTTAGTATATAGTGTAAAGTATATATCCAAGTTGTGTTTGGGTTTTGTTTTTTGAATATGTATATCCATTTTTTTCTAGCACCATTTGTTGAAAAAACTATCTTGTCCACTGAATTTTCATTTTGCCTTATTGAAAATCAGTTCAGATTATGTGTGGGTCTGTTTCTGAGCTCCTTGTTCTGTTCTATTAATTTGTATTTCTGTCCTTATGCCAGTACTACACTATCTAAATTTTGTTCTCTTTCAAAATTGTTTTGGTCTCCTAAATTCCTTTGCTTTTCCACAGACATTTTAGGATCAACTTGTCAATTTCTACCAAAAAGCCTGCTGGGATTTTGATTGAGGTTTTATTGAATCTATAATCAATTTGGAGAATATTGACAATTTAACAATATCGAGACTTCTGACTATGGACACAGTTGTTTAGATCTTTAATTTCTCTCATCACTGTGTTGTGTGTTTTTTCCGTGTACAAATCTTGCACAATTTATTGTTAAATTTACCCCTTAGTAGTTCATATTTTTCTGCTATTATAAATTACTTTTTAATTTCAATTTTTAAGTGTTCACTGATATTTATATTTGATCATTATTCTTTTGACCTTGCTATTTCACTAATGTTCTAATAGTTGGTTCCAGATTCTTTGAGATTTTCTACATAAATTATCATATCTTCTATGAAAAGAAAATTGTATCTTCACAATCCTTATGCCTTTTCTTCTCTTTAATGTACTTTCTATGACCTCTAGTATGTTGGTAAGAATGGGCGTCTTGACTATTCCTGTATGGGTTTGAAGGAGGTAAGAATTCAGTCTTTGACCATTGGGTATGCTATGTGGGTTTTCTTGTAGATGACCTTTATCTTATTTAGGAATTTCCCTTCTAATCTCAGTTTTCTGAGAATTAAGGAAAAATGAGTAGAGGTTTAGCGAAGACTACCAGTGACTGCCGCTGCCAGAATGTGTGGTCAGATTCCTTTCTCTTCTCTTTGGGCCTCTCACATCTTTGCTCCATTACAATGGACCCTTTATACATAGGATATCTTTTGAAACTGTCACCTCTCTCATTTCAAGAATTCAGAGGGTTCCAACGTATTTTTCTTACTTTAATTCTAACCACTAAAGTCACGAAACATCAATATCAATAGAAAAAAATGCTTGAAAAAGGAGATTGGTATTTTAATTTAACTAATATTAATTGTTTTTATTTGAATTGATGATGACATAATGAATAGTAATGAATAGATGCTAAGATTTTAATATTTTGGCAAATCTCTACTTGAGCATGTACAACTGGCTATAAATAAGTTTGAGGGTCTCTGCAAAAAAGAGAAACAAACCTGCTCTCTGACACCATACACATAATTTAACACAAAATGAATGAAAGACTTGAATATAAGACCCGAGACAATAAAATGCATAGATGAAAACATAGGCCCTAAACTTATAGATCTTGATCTCAGAGGATTTTGTGTGAACTGGACCCCAAAAGAAAAATAACTGAATGGGACTACATCAAACTAAAAAGCTTCTGCACAGCAAAAGAAACCATCAACAAAATAAAAAGGCAACCAACAAATGGGAGAAAATATTTGCAAATGATACCTCCAATAAAGAGCTAATATCCCACATATATGAATAACTCAAAAACAATAAAATCTGATTAAAAATGGGCAGGAGATCTGAATAGACAGGTTTCCAAGAAATACATGCTGACAAAAGGAGGTTCCCTGGCAATGATTGACAACCATTGCATAAAATACAGCTGAGCCACTCCCATATCTTGTCTCTTAAACCTGCTCTTCAATCACAGGGAAGACTTCTTATGACCAAGCTTGTTCTTTGTGTTTGAATTAGGGTTTCCCAGAGAAACATTATGCATACAGAATATCTATCTATCTATCTGAGATTTTAAGGCTCACAAGATTGTAGGATAAGAGAGAAGGAAGTTTAATCAAGATGAAAAAGGGAAATATTTCTCTTGGAGAATGGGAAAGAAAATATTTTAGAAGATATAGTATGTGATGTTATGCTATGATTAAGTAAAAATGACCAAGATACTCCAACAAGTGATTCCCTGTGACTCTCTTCTGTATCCTCCAAGTAGGCAAATTGGCTTATCTTTCAACTCTATAAAGTTGGTTGCTATTATTGAGCACCTTTTCTATGTGTTTTTACAGTTTTACATGGCACCTGTGAAGCCAGTATTTTGACCATTTTACTGTGGAAACTGACCAAGAGGAGTTAATTCTCCCAAGATCACAGCTAGTGATAAAATTCAGATATAGTTCTTTCAAATTTCTGTATCTACTGCTCTTTATGCTATAGAATGCTTTCTGCATTATGAACATCCTAGTTACTAATAGCAGCAGAGCCTTGGTGTCCCTGAGCACAGAGGTGGGCAAAGAGAGAACGTTTTGGGAGACATATACAGGTAAACCTTCACCACCGTTGCACTGAGAGCAATCTACAGGCCAATTTTCTCCACTGAAAAAAGTGTGTCACTTCTCTGGACTCTGTAGTACTGTCTGGATGTCTCTGATAAGCAAAAATCTTTTGTGCTTGGTCAATGCCAAGTTATAATTATTAAAGGAGAACAAGCTGATTTTTTGATCCATTGCAAAATTCTAATTTCCAAAATCCTTTCATAATTACTTGTGAGAATGTGTGAGATGTAGTCATCTCTATAACATAGTGCAACAAAAGGAAGTAGAATTCCTGTGTTTCTAAGATGCCACATGTCCAAATTTGTAAGTCATATGTTCCAACCATTTGAACCACCGGAGGGCAGTATAAACCTACTCATTAAACTAAAACACAGAAAAGCTGTTACTTCTTGGCAGGAGTTCTGAAAATTTTTTGCTCTCAGACTTAGAAAAGTAATTTCAAAATTATAAATTTTCCTCCAACAGTTTAATTTTATTTCCAAAAATTTTTGAGATAAGTAGGTAATTTTTATATGTTATAACAAAATTTTTTTATATTAAAGCCAAATCTAAATACCATGGCAACTTGATACTCATTACCATCCATTTAAAAATTATATGGTGGGCGCAGGAGAGGGAGTGCTCCAAGGGACCCGTGCTTCTGTGGGTGGTGCCCCTCTAGCCCCACCCTGCCTGGCCTCTCCTTGTATTTTGATTGATTGATTGATTGATTGGTGTGTTGGGGGGGGGGGGCAGGGAGGAGGAAGAGAAGAGAAAGAGAAACATTGACTTGTTCCACCTGTTTATGCACTTAATTGGTTTATTTATTTTTTTATTTTATTTTTTGTTGTTGGCACTATTACAGATGTCCCCATTTTGCCCTCCTTTGCCTACCACCACCCAGCCCCCACCCCTCCTTCCCTCAGGCCATCACCACACTGTTGTCTGTGTGTATGGGTTATGTATATATGTTCTTTGGCTAATTCCTTCATCTTCTTTCATCCAGTCCCCCCTCCCCATTCCCTTCTGATAGCTGTCCGTCTGTTCCATGCATCCATGCCTCTGTTTCTATTTAGTTTGTCAGTATATTTTGTTCATTAGATTCCACAAATAAATGAGATCATATGGTATTTGTCTTTCTCTGACTGGCTTATTTCACTTAGTAATCCCCAGGTTCATCCATGCTGTCCCAAAGAATGAGATTCCCTTCCTTTTTATGGCCATGTAGTAATCCACTGCATAAGCAACTTTCATTTCCAAAGCCAGTTTACCGTGGGATGTTAGCAGCAGAGCCTTTTACTTACACGTTATTTCTTCACATAACATGAAAAAATCAGTTAGTCATCACCACAACTTAATTATTATTAATAATTTTCACAATTTCATTCAGTGCTGAATCAGGATTGAATGTTATATTTTCTACATAACCATTCTCTGTGAATAAGGCAGTGTGTATGTACATTAGCGCTAACTTATAAATTACTTGCAGTGTCTGTCTCTTCCTGCATATCAGCTGCAGTGTTTTAAGAGATACATGTATAGTCTAGAACAGGGATCAGCAAATTTTTCTGTAAATGGCCAGAGAGTTAATATTTTAGGCTTTGGAGGCCGTACAGTCTGTCTTGCAACTACCCAATCTTTGTAACATCAAACTAGAAATAAACAATACATACGTGAATGTGCCTGTATTTAAAAAAATACTTTATGTATGAACACTGAAGTTTTAATTTCACATAATTTTCACATATCAGGAACTTCATTCTTTAAAACATTTTTTTAATCATTTAAAAATAAAAATAAGAATAAAGCCATTGTTAACTGGTGGGCTAACAGGTGGTGGAACAGATTTGGCCTGTGGCCCATAGTTTGCTAACCCCTGCCCTATGTCATGGCTTAAAAAAACAAAACAAGCCTGGCCAGTGTGGTTCAGTGGTTAAGCATTAACCCATGAACCAGGAGGTCACAGTTCAATTCCCGGTCAGGGCAATGCCTGGGTTTCGGGCTCGATCCCTAGTAGAGGGCATGCAGGAGGCGGCTGATTGATGGTTCTCTTTCATCTTTGATGTTTCTATCTCTCTCTCCCTCTCCCTTCCTCTCTCTGAAATCAATAAAAACATATTTAAAAACAAAACAAAAATCACAAAATCAGAATTCTATTCGTACGTAGTCCACGTTTTAAGTGATAAGCAAAACAAAAAAGATACCATCAAATACTTCTGCCTTATATGTACTGCATAGAGGCCAAATCTGAATCATACCTTGGCCCTCAGTGAACAATGAAGTAAATTTATCTGCTAGCACATAGAAGAAAATGATTGCCCTTCCATATACTATATTATAATGGCATTGATATTACATAACATCTAAAAGTGTCCTTTGAAAAAGGAATTTTACCAATGGCTTAATTTTTATCTCTATTGGCAGGCAGATAAGAATATTTAATTGTTGGTATTCAAGTTTCATTATAAATTTGTTCTCTATAAAAACATTTATATTTTCTAACATTTAAAATGTCTTTTTCTTTTGACATTTATGTTTCTAAACCATTGGAATTTATTTTCAAGTAGAATGAGGTAAGATACGATGATAATTTTTTGCATATTAATGAGCAAACAGTTCAAGCACACTGTTAAATGCCTTCTTCTTTTCCCAGTAATTTGAATGATCAAGTCCATCGCATATCAAATTCCTCTGTAGGTTAGGATCAACTGTTGGCCTCTATTCTGTTTCACTAACTTATTTTTCTCATTCTGAAGCACTATCATTGTTTTAGTTGTCATGGTGTTCTATAAGTTATTGATACCTGATAGACATGTTTGGACATGTTTTTCTTCAAAATTATTGTTTTTCTCTCCCACATAACATATGATATTGACCTTTTTGGGTTCAAAGGTTTCACAGCAATAAATGGTAGCAAGTGTATAAATGTGAATAGATATCAGTCTGTAGTTTGGTCATTTCTCTGCCATCAGAAAAAAATTAAGCAAATAGAATGATTTTGCATAGTTTATAAAACTCTGACTGATTTTACAAGAACAGTCACTATGCATGAAATCCTCTAGGGATATTTGCTACTAGAGATTCTTTTAACAGATAAGGCACTGGGACTGGTGTCAGGGGATCAATTTTCCAATAAAGTTCATTCATTGTATATTCCTCATCATACTTAATCACACTTGTCTTTATTGGCTATGTGTGCAGAATCATTGCAGGTTAGATTTTGCTCTAGCTTCTGCAGGTGCATTCTATAGCCATTCACACTACAGTTCTCCTCCCAATTTCTATTTCCACTTTTACTCTGGACGGCCTGAGAGTCGATGTTCACATCCAGGACCGAGGCTCTAAACAAAACAAAACAAAATTTTTCTCTTCTGTTGCCCATCACACTGTTTTGCTGTTGTACCTTCTTTAACATTTCCTAGACTTGTTTTCCAGTTCTCCAAGTGATGTCTTTAATTCTGCTATGTGTAAGTGCCCATAGCTCCTTATTTATTCTTATCTATATTAATAAAAGGATAATAGGCTAATTAGACCAGGAGACCTTCTGGATGTCCTTCCGGACAAAGCCATGGTGCCGGGGCTGAGGCAGAGGTGGTTAGGGGTGATTAGGCTAGGAGGGGAGGGCAGTTGGGGTGATCAGGCTGGCGGGGAGGGGGGGAAGTTGGGGGCAATCAGGCTGGCAGGGAGGGCAGTTGGGGGTGAGCAGACCAGTGGGGGGGGGTGGGCAGTTAGAGGCGAGCAGGCTGGCAAGGGGCGACAGTTGGGGGCGAGAAGGCCAGTGGTGGGGAGCAGCTGGGGGCGAGCAGGCCAGCAGGCAGAGTGGTTAGGGACAATCAGGTAGTCAGGCAGGTGAGTGGTTAGGAGCCAGCGGTCCTGGATTGTGAGAGGGATGTCTGACTGCCAGTTCAGGCCTGATCCCACACAGGGGTCAGGCCTAAACTGGCAGTCGGACATCCCCTGAGGGGTCCCAGATTGGAGAGGGTTCAGGCCAGGCTGAGGGACACTTCCCCCCCCATGCTCAAATTTCATGCACCAGGCCACTAGTATCCTGTATAATAAAAGGCTAATATGCAAATCGACCGAATGGCAGAATGACCAGTTGCTATGACGTGCACTGACCACCAAGGGGCAGGCACTCAATGCAGGAGCTGCCCCCTGGTGGTCATTGTGCTCCCACAGGGGGAACACCAGTCAGCCAGAAGCCCTGAGCCTGACTCATGGCTGGTGAGTGCAGTGGTGATGGTGGGAGCCTCTCTCACCTTCTCGGCAGCGCTAAGGATGTCCCACTGCTGAGCCGAGCGGTTAGTTGGCATCCCCTGAGGGCTCCTGGACTTCAGGAGGGCTCAGGCCGGGCTGAGGGGCCCCCTCTAAGTGCACGAATTTCATGCATTGGGCCTCTAGTTTTAATAAAAAATAGAATCCAATTTCTTGACTGTGGATATACATCTGAGTATATCCCCCCTGTATTGTCCCCATATTCTCTCTCTCTCTCTCAAGCTTGGGGTGGAAGTTTGGTGTCAGTCATGTAGGGGTGTCCCTTGACTTGCTGGTGATTCCAGGTTCTCCATTCATGTGAAGGCGTGAGCACTCAAAGGCTCGTTGAAAGCAACGTGTACATAGTGGGTCTTACCAATTGCAGCCTCACTGTAGGGCAGTGTGTGTTCAGTTGTCATTTTTCATTGGCCTTCCCAATAATTAGGTCGTTTCTCTGGTTCAGTTTTTGAGTGGAAACGTGGGGTCTTATTGCTTCACATATAATGTCCCTGTGTTCAGTTGTCAGAATCACCCAGGCCTTTTTTGGCACCAGATTTCCCCCTTCCTGAGTCTTTCAAAAAGTGTTATGGGGCAAACCGACTTGTTTACCACCAAATCTCCCTTCATCTCTTTACCTGCATTGGGTGTTTCTTCACTCTGATGACCATTCTCCAATTCACACCTGATTTACATGGGTTTTAGGGAATATGGATTTATTTTAGAATCATCAAAATTTGACTTTTTGTTTTCTGTTCTCATTTTGGGGCTTATTTAAAAGTGAGTAAGGCTTCAAAAGGTATTTTTCTTTGCCATTTTGTACCTGGTAGTGAGATTAGTCTTGTCTGAGCTGACAGTACGATTAACCAATTAGATGGACAGCTGAGGCCATTCACCAAGTGGTGGTTAACTCTCATTACATGACACAAGGTGAAAGCTGTGTGACCACTGCTGCCGACACGTGTACAGGCTCCACAGACCACCTGATCAGGAAGCGGGAGCCCATCCCTCAGGAGGCAGGAGGAAGTCCACGAAGCCTCAGACTACAGTGATTTCCCACCCTGTTGTCTTGGATTAGTTCATAGAGTGTCTTAGGGTCTTCAAGAATCCAATAACCACTTTATTTTTTTGGTATGAGATAATTTTTAATACCATTTACAGTGATACATGACCCACCATGTAAAAAACATGCCTGCAAATCATAGAAAAAATATTCCAGCAATTGATAGTCTACCTTAATCTTAAAGTAACTCCTATATCACCTGTGGGCTCAGAAGCATCAAAATACATTTACTATCCATAATACAAGACAGCATTTCACGCCACCTTGCTACCTTGTATGTATCCCCCTCACAAGAGTGTCAATACACCGGAGTCCAATAATCACTTTAAAAATCATTTGAATTTAAGCACATATCTATATTTACACCTATACCTAGAGATCTAATCTATATTTTTCCTTCCTTCCTTCCTGCCTTCCTTCTGTTAATCCTCATCCAAGTATATTTTTTTCCCATTGATTTCTAGAGAGAGTGGAAGGGAGGGGAAGAGACAGAGAAACATTAATTTGAGGGAGACTGGTTGCCTCCCACATGTGTCCTGACCTGGGCCAAGATTGGAGCCTGCAACCAAGATATGTGCCCTTGACTGAAATCAAACCCAGGACCTTCAGTCCCAGAGCTGACTCTCTATTCGCTGAGCTAAACTGGCTAGGGCAGTGTGCCTTAGTTTTTAATTATCTATTAATGCCCTTACATTTATGAGAAGTGGATCAGACTATCTTAGCCTTGAGCTTTATGGTACCAAGGCAGGAGAGGAAAGGTGACCAGTGCCATGATTCATAGAGCCCATAACTTAGTCAAGAGATAGTATTATTTCTTATATTAAGAACAGAGAGACATGCATCCCCAGGTCCTAATGTCTATGATTTCCACAAAGTCTATCATACTTAATGAAGCAATAGGTTTTATTGGGCAGTGTCTCATCACCCCCTTCAGTCACATCATAAATAATTCATGAGAGCAACTGGGGCAGCAGCAAACCTGCAGAAGGTGGGACACCGGTCAGTTACGCACTATCTTTATGACCTGGCTTAGTCTAGGAGTAGCTTTGAGAATGTCGTTAGGAATGAGTAGATAGCTTATCTTCCAGGCCTCAAGTTATCTAAAGTTAAAAACGAAAGGCAGGGGTTGGGAGTGGAGCTTGGCTTATGGTAAACACTCCATGTCTATTTAATAAAAAAATGAATGAAATCCTTTATTTCAGCCATTTTTATTGACAAAAACTTATATAATGGGCAATGCATATTCTGCCTTTTTGTTTGCTGAATTCAAAATATAGTTTAACCTTTTTCCTGATGGCTCAGTTTCACTGTAATGAACAGCAGTGGTGGCCTCACAGACGCTGAGGTGCCTAAGCCTGCTTGCTCCCCGGCTCTAGTTTAGAATATTGTGTCTTTTATTCCAATGTATGTTTTTTTAAAGTTCTCACTTCTGCATCCAAAGCAGTTGTCAGGTTTATTTTTTGTTATTGCCAGTGTGCCTGCTTCTACCAGCCTTCTTTATTCCCTCTGTATATTTGTTGCTTCTCTTCTGATATTGAAAAAGAAGTTGGTTGATTAGCATGTAAGAACTGCATCAAAAAATATAAGAAGCCTTGAGTGATGGCCAGAGATTCTCCTATGAGTAAAATGCACAAGATTTTGAGCACATATTCTTCTGTAAGAATCCTTCGGTGGCTCAGGTGACTTTTTATCTTTCTATTTATTCTTGACTGTGTTTTGGATAGTTGAATTTGCCAGATAGATGATCTTGGGACAAATGCAATGTTAATCTACACAGGATACAGTGTCATGCTGAGTGAAGTGGCAACGGGAGGGCTTTCTTACAAAATATTTCATGAGAGAAGGAGAGTGCAGGAGTGTTTCTGGGAAAGTCATCTTGTTATATATATTATAGATCAGTTAAGCAAGAGCTCCAGGTGAGTAGGGACCAGATAAACCAGACTATCACACTGAGTCATCCAAGTGTATTGCCAAGAGACGTTGAAGGCCCGGGGCTTGGAGCTTGAAAGTCTTAGATGCCCATCTGTACCCACCTGAAACATCACCTGCCTGCCACGGAGAAAGAGTCAGTGCTTCTCTTTATCATTTTCACATTTCCTGGGTGAGTGGAAAGAACACTCCTTCTCCTCTGAAATTTGGGCAGATTGCATCCAATTTTCACTTAGTGATTTCATTGTTTACCCTAAACATTTTTAAATATCTAGAGATATTTGGGTCTGGCACAACAAAATGCATGGACAGTATAACACAAAATGACCTTAAGGAGTTCATTTTTAGCAGCATGAACAAGGTTAACTAAGGTCAGTTTTGTTTTTTAAGTGGACCATTGCAGTTCAGTAAACTGGAGAACTAAAGATTTTCAAGAGAATAAGGAATGTGTAGTCTGTAAAGAAGAAGCAAATCCTTGAGATTTTTTTTTCTCTCACAAAAAATAGGGTGACTCAGCATGACATAGTAAAGAACGCATTAGGAGTATTTTTAAATCTTATAAAATTTAGTCCAGACTCTACTTAGTTGGACATATTCTTCCCATTTCAATCAGATAATCATTTGCTAGCAATTGAGCTTGTTGATGCTGCTGCCAACTTGATTGATGAAATAGTGTTTGGAACACTAATCCATTTATTCCATTAAAAATAAATCATTTACCTTTGTTTCTGAAGTTTCTTCCCACATGTCCACCACCTTGGTCTTTATCAAATTCTTTCCAAAAATCTAAATGCATCTCTTTCCTGGAAAAAAAAAAAAAATGTGTGCTTCATAAGAGGTGATCATTGCATTGCCAATTGGCTTGTTCAATTTAAGGTCATGTTCAAACTACACTATTACAACTGTAAACAAATTTCTTAAATTGAGGTCAAAGGTAGCCCAAAGGAAGTAAACCTTCTTCATTGAGCCACCTGAGCCCACTCCCAGAATTTATTAACATACACACATAACCCATGTTCACAATCAATTCAAAGTGCCCTCCAGTAAACCAGCCTCCTATGACTTTCTTTTTAACCTCATCAACCAGAAAGCTTGGGAGCCATCAGGACTGTCCATCCTGATAAATGGCAGCCAGGCTCATGCTGAAGATGGGAGCTGGGAAAGGGGACGGAATCTTTGCTCATGGACAGTGCGAGGTGAGGAAAGCCCTGCTCTCCAATGTACCAAAAAGTGAGGCAGGAAGAAGTTCTTGTCAGGAAAATCTGCAACCTTCTTTGAAGTGTTTCTCTCTTCCCGACATGCCAAAACTTACACATTTACCACCTGGACTTTTTTTTTTTTTTTTACAGAGAGGAAGGGAAAGAGATAGAGAGCTAGAAACATCCACGAGAGATAAACATCGATCAGCTGCCTCTTGCACACCCTCCACTGGGGACATGCCCACAACCAAGGTACATGCCCCTGACCGGAATGGAACCTGGGACCCTTCAGTCTGCAGGCCAATGCTCTATCCACTGAGCCAAACCAGTCAGGGCTCACCTGGACTTTTTTAAAGTAAATTATTCTTTGAAGAAGACTAAAATATACAGAGAACTAGAAAGTTTTAAGCATCGGGAGAATATGTTGGTGCTTTCCAAGCCTACCTAATGATTTCAAACATAAAGAGTTGATGACCGTTTTCCCAAAGTTAATTTATGTTGGTTATTGTTAAAATTATTAATATTTATTTCTCTGTTATGTGGAGCACTAGGAAAAAATGTTGAGATATTTACAATGATCTTCTCTATTGATGGGCAAACAAGAGATGCATGAACCTGTTTCTAAATTAATGCAAATTGAAAGGCAGCCTACTCAAAAGTTAATTCTTATTTTGAGCTACTTATTCTGGTAGCCATTTGGGAGAAAAATGCCAAAAAAAAAAAAAAAATCCCAACACACCCAATAATAAGAGACCCATCAACCACTGAGACTCATCCTTAAGAAGGGTCAGTATTTTTCTGCCCTTTGGTATAGGTTGTAAATTTTATGAAGACAATTTCTGGATTACAAGCTTTTATACACTTAACAATATCATATAGATGATTTCAATAAATTAATTTCTGTTGAATTGATGGAGAGCTGAAAGGATAATGTACTCTAGGATAAGCATTTAGATTTATTATCACTGAGGACTGTGTTTGAATTTATTACCTTGCGCTGGATATTAAAGCCTTGTGTCTGTGCTCTGTGTGATGTGGGGGTGTGTGGTGTACATGTTAGACCTGAACTAGTACCTGTCTAACAATCTAAGGGGAGTTCTTACCTCAACTAAGGTATTTCCATCTTTCCCTTAGGAAAGTATAGATAGGATAACCTTGTTGCAAGATAGGTGATGATTTACTGCATTTAAAGTTTTAATACTAGGTTAAAATAATTTGAAATGAAATGTTGCTCAAAACAAATGACTTTTCTATTTGTGGCAGATGGCATTTTCCAAAGATATCTAAAGATAACTCTAATCCCACATTATGTTCTACAATGTGATCTTGATACTCATCAAGAGACAGTTATTTCTCTATTTTCTTAAATTTGAATAAGCTCTGTGACTGCTTTGACTATAAAATACAGTGGAAGTGACACTGCTGGTTCCTTAACTGTGTTTGATTTATTACCTACTCTGCTATTAGGAAACTGCTTTTGCACTATGCTTACTTTAAAAAAAAATTATTTGACAGAGAAAGAGGGAGAGACAGAGAGGAACATTGATTTGTTGTTCCACTTATGCACTCACTGGTTGATTATTTTTTAAAATACTTCCTTTGTTGAGAGTATTACCGATGTCCCCCATTTCCTCCCTTTGCCCACCTCCACCCATCTTCCACCCCATCCCAAGCTTTCACCTGTCCATTTGCTATGACTAATTTGTACTTCTAAATTCCTTCACCTTCCTTCCCCACCCCACCCCCACCCCCAGTAGTCCCCATTATCCTCCCATCTGGCAAATGTCAAAATGTCTCCTGTATGTATGAGTCTGTTTCTGTTCTGCTTGTCCATAGGTATGTATTTATTGCCATTTTATTGTTCCTATTCTTGATCTCCTTTTTCTTTTTCTTCTTAAAGAAGACCCTTTAACATTTCATGTAATACTGGTTTGGTGGTGGTGAACTCATTTAGCTTTTTCTTGTCTGGGAAGCTCTTTTTCTGACCTTCAATTCTAAATGATAGCTTTGCTGGATAGAGGAATCTTGGTTATAAGTCCTTGCTTTCTCATCAGTTGGAATATTTCTTGCCTTTCCATTCTGGCCTGCAAAGTTTCTGTTGAGAAACCAGCTGTCAGTCATATGGGAACTCCCTTGAAGGTACCTAACTGCTTTTCTCTTGCTGCTTTTAAGATTATTTCTTTGTCTTTAACTTTTGGCATTTTAATTATGATGTGTCTTGGTGTGGGGGTTCATCTTGTTTGGGACTTTCTGCACTTCCTAGACTTGTCTATTTCTTTCACCAGGTAGGGGAAGTTTTCTGTCATTATTTTTTCAAGTAGGTTTTTTTTTTTTGTTTGTTTGTTTGTTTGTTTGTTTGTTTTTTATTCTACTTTTAATTATTGCTCGTCTCACATTCGGTTCTTATAAGTATATTTCTAGTAACACATGATCTCACTCATCTAGGGGAAATGATGAACAACATAGACTGATGAACAAGAACAGACCCAGAAACAAGGAGGCATCGATCAGACTATCGGGCCTCAGAGGGAGGGCAGGGGAAGGTGGGGGTCGGGGGGAGAGATCAACCAAAGGACTTGTGTGCAGGCATACGAGCCTAACCAATGGTTAAGGA
This sequence comes from Eptesicus fuscus, assembly GCF_027574615.1. Classification (NCBI taxonomy): domain Eukaryota; kingdom Metazoa; phylum Chordata; class Mammalia; order Chiroptera; family Vespertilionidae; genus Eptesicus; species Eptesicus fuscus. The sequence goes on from NC_072476.1 coordinate 56,675,979, forward strand.
CAACAGGGGGGCGGGGGCATCCATGGGGAGGGGTGTGGGATGGGAATGGGGGGATGAGGATAAATATGTGACACCTTAATCAATAAAGAAATTTAAAAACAAACAAACAAACAAAAAACCTCAGACACCAAGGTTCAGGTGAGCTTCCCTGGTTGGCAATACTTCACGTGTGTTGTCACACGCCATTGCTGGGAGAGTTCAGCACTGCCCACCTGACTCCACGGAGAGGATAGCAGGACACCCGCCCAGGTCTCTCCCGGATTCCGTCCTCTGTGCCGTTTGCATTTGTTGATGTTATCCGTAGCCATTCACTGCAATGAACCATAACCAGGAGTGTAATAGCTCTTCTGAGTTCTGTGACTCCTTCTCGTGAACCATTGACGCTGAAGGGGGTGCTGTGGACCCAGCTTGGATGTCCATTCATATCGATGATGGAAGAGCCAGTTTGTTGGCGTGGGTGCCCTGCAGCCTTGCCCACAAGAAGGGAAAGCTGCCTGTAGCCTCTGTGGCGTTAGCTGGGGCCCGTTGCAGAACAGCGCGCAGAGTGGGCGGCGAAGAGCTCTCCAGCGGTCAAAGTCAGGCCAGCTTTTATTCGGTGGGTCCTTCTCGCCTCACCCCAGGGTTGCAGGATCAGAACCAGCTGTTTTCAGGTAAGGCACCCAGGATGCACGTTCCCCTGCCCAGGGCACCACGGCCAGGACACACAGGGCGCCATCTCTTTTCATCTCTCCCGCCCCTCAAGTAGGTTTTCAATTTATTGCTCACTCTTTTCTCCTGGCACCCCCATGATGTGAATATTGGTATGCTTGAAGTTATCCCAGAGGCTCCTTACACTATCTTCATATTTTTGGATTCTTTTTTCTTTTTGCGGTTCTGATTGAGTATTTTTTGCTTCCTTATATTCCAAATTCTTGTTTTGATTATCGGTGTCCTCTACTGTACTGTTGATTTCCTGCAAATTATTCCTTATTTCAGTAGTGTAGCCTTCATTTCTGACTGGTCCTTTTTTATGTTGTTGATATTCTCACTAAGTTCCTTGAAGTTCTGAGTAAGTTTCTTGAGCACCCTTATAACCATTGTTTTGAACTCTGTAACTGGTAGTTTTCTTGCTTCCATTTCAATTAGTTCTTTTTCTGGAGATTTGTTCTTTCATTTGTGACATGTTTCTTTGTTTCCACATTTTGGCTGTTTCCCTGTGTTTGTTTCTATGTATTAGGTAGATCTGCTATGTTTCCCAGACTTGGGAGAGTGGCTTTGTGTAGTTGATGTCCTGTAGGACCCAAAGGCTCAGCCTCCCCAGTCACCTGAGCTGGCCACTCCAGGTGTGCCCTGAGTGAGATGTGTACACTGTCCTATTGTGGTTGAGCCTTGATTAATGTCGGTGTCCCTGGGAGGGATTGACCCCAGGCCAATTGGTTGGGAGGACTGGCTATGACTACAAGAGAAGAGCTCCTTGCAGGAGCCAGCTCTATGGAGCAGGACTTGCTTCAGTGGGGCTTTGGTGCTCACCAAGTCCGCCCCTTGAGTGTGTCACTAGTGGAGGTGGTAGGGTTGTAATCCAATGTGGTTTAAGTTAACCACTGGATGCACTGGCTCTGGAGCCTCCTGGGAGGTGCAAAGTCAACCACTGCTTGTACCCTTCCCAAAGCCACAAAGCAAACTGCAGATGGCTGCTACGTGTGTTGACCTTGGAGGGGCCACTTATTGAGAGGTACTGGGCATGCTGAGGCCAGCTGCTTCTTGTTTGAGAGATTTTAGGAAAATCCAAAACATGAGACAAGAGAGGCCAATTGTATGGAAAGGCCACTTGAAATGGCTTGGATGAGCCTACAAGTAGGGAGGGACTGGGTCTCAGGGAATCACCAGGATTGGGTGGAAAATGTGAGCCAGGTTGATGGGGATTCAGATATGGTGCCCCGTCTACCAGCTCTGTGGTAGGGAGGGCTCAGCAATGGAATAATGACCTCTTTAAGCTGGAAGAAAGCTGTCCCTTCAGCTCTTGACCTGATTCCAGGCAAGTTAGTTCTTCCCCAAATGTCCCAGCGCTAGAGCTCAGAGGGAGTGAGTCTGAGTAAGTCCGTGTGCCAGCCCTTTAAGAGGAACTGCCCGGGGCTCCAGCAGCCTCCTGGTCACTCAGTCACAATCCCCACTGGTTTTTACAGCCTGAAGTTATGAGGACTTCTCTTCCTGGCATTGGAACCCTGGGCTGGGGGGCCTGATATGGGGCTGGGACCCCTCACTCCTTAACAAAACCTCCATAGCCAAGATATCCCTCCTGATTTTTAAACCACCACATAGTAGTGTGGAACCAGTTGGTTCCTTGATTCTGCCCCACATCTTCACCCCTCCCAATAGTCTCAATGTGCTGCTGCTTTTATTCCCAGTTGTAAGACTTCCATTCAGCTAGATTTCAGGTGGTTCTGAATGATGGTTGTTCTTCATTTTATTTGTAATTTTGATGTGGTTGAGGGAGGCAGCATGTACCATGTTTACCTATACCACCATCTTGACTGGAATCTTTATTGGATTATTCTTGTATGTGCCCTGACAGGGGATCAACCCACAACCTTGGTGTATTGGGACGATGCTCTAACCCAGTGGTCGGCAAACCGCGGCTCGCGAGCCACACATGGCTCTTTGACCCCTTGAGTGTTCTAACACCACTTCTTCAAAATAGACTCGCCCAGGCTGAAAACGGACTTCTGCGCATGGGCCACGAAGTTTCAATCGCACTGTACGTGCACCCCCGCACGTGGTATTTGGTGGAAGAGCCACACTCAAGGGGCCAAAGAGCCGCATGTGGCTCTTGAGCCGCGGTTTGCCGACCACTGCTCTAACCAACTGAGCTACCCGGCTAGGGCCTGCACTATGTTTACTTTTGACATGCTTTCCCTCAGAGCTGCTATGCTATATATGAGAAGCCCAAGCCAAAGTCACATGGTAAGCCATGTGCTGGTACTCTAGTTCACAAGCTCTGGCTGACCTCCCAGCTGTCACCATTGACTGTCAGCATTTGAGTGAGCCATCTTAGATGTCCAGCCCAATGGACCCTTCAGACCACTGCATTCCCAGGTGGCCTCTGACCACTGCATGAAAGAGCCCAAGAAAGAACCACCCAGCTGAGCCCAGCCAATCCACAGAACCATGAGAAAGTACGTTACCTTATTGAAATTGTGGATGGACATTATAGAAATGAACTACATGTGATACATGAAAACTAGATTATCCCATTTAAAAACATTTTCTTTCAAAGTTGAGCTCAGAGGGCTAAACATAACATTCCTTATTCCTAGACTATAAATTCTTCCAGGTAAGGAAATATGACCATTCGGCTTTGAATCTTGAACATTTAGTAATGTTTTGTACTTAGTAGATACTCAATAAATGGTTGCTAAATGAATATCTCTTCCCTTTCACATTACACTCAATCCAATTTTCTCACTCATTGAAATCCTTGCTCAATTGCAATGAGTTATTTTATAAATTGAAGTCATAATTTTATCACATGATTGCCAAAGAATGTGGTTCTGATAAGATGACAAGTTTCAACACATATTTGGAAGGTGATTAGTAATGTTAAAACTTATATAAGATTTTATTAATGTTACATAAATATACATATGAGTTTATATAGGTATTTATACATAAAACAGGCTAAACATGATTTTTGACCCCAGTGACTCAAACAAGGGGTTTGAAATATACAAAGGGAGGTTCATTTTTATGTCTAAACTAAGTATTTGATAAGTAAGATTATAGATTTGCTATTTATCTCATGATAATATTCTCAAATATTTTATATGCCTGTTAGTAAAAATTAAAATGGTAACTTGTATTTACTTATCTATAAACGAAAGTCTGTTTAATAGGGCTATTTATCCAGACTCTGTTAGCATTTTCTTTCAAGGAGTTACTAAAGTTTAGTGTAAATCATAGAGCAATAGTAAAACATTACAGAGCTAGAGCATGATTTCACATGGCAAACATGAGTTTTACAGTCCCAGCAGGTCTGGATTTCAGTGTAAGTTCTATCCCTCATTGTTGGGTGACCACAGTCTAATTACTCAACCTCTTTGCTCAATTTCCTCAAATCTCATAAAGTTTGCAAGGCTTGCATTATGTCTAGAACATAGTAGATGATCAACAAATATTAGATCCCTTTGCTTCCCCTCTGTTGGATGCAGGATCAGTCTAGTTCTAGAATCAGCTGGTTCCCTTTCACATAACATCCATCTGGATAGTGCTAACAGAAAGTGGTTACCCTAAGCTTGAAGTCTTCCTGATTATGATCATCACACCTGTCAGCTAATTCTTAACTCCCTCATTCTTTTTTTTTTCTTGTTTCAGCCTTTGTCCTACTACTTAGACATCCCTAAGTTCAATTTCAGCTTTCCTTCCTTCCTTCCTTCCTTCCTTCCTTCCTTCCTTCCTTCCTTCCTTCCTTCCTTCCTTCCATCCATCCACAAATACTCTGTTGATACATAGTGGTCACCATTGTATTCTCTGGAGACAAAACAGTAACTAGTACATCTCTGTTCTTATGGAGTTTACATCCTAGCAAGGACACTAAACACATAAACATGAGATGCAGTATATTGTAAGATTGTGAAGAAACAAAGCAGGGTTTGGAAGCAGAAGGTGAGGGAGGGGATATCATTTTAGGTAGGATGGTAATAGTGGGCCTCTCACAGAGTGATTAAAGTGGACCTCTACACCAATATCCTAGAGCTCCAAAGAGCCAAAACATCACAAAGGCCTGTGGCGAAGTGAGAAAGATGCCCACTGCCCATCTTGTGTTATACTCAGTTATCACAAAGAAATCCTCCCAGCCCCACCAGGAATGTGAACTCTCTGTAGGTGGATGGAACCATAACTCTGTGAGGTGGCCATATTCCACCAAGACTACTTGTGAGGTAGAGAAATCAGCTTGCAAAGTGAGAGAGAAGAAAGTGTTGTACAGTCAGAAACAGCGACGAGACCCTAACAGCCTCTCAGACTCTGTTTCTAGCCTGTGGGCGTGGCTCCATTTCTGCCCTTGGATTCCATCAAGATACCTCTGGGACCTTTCAATAAATCTTTCCCTCTTTGTGTTGAGGTAGTTCAAATTGTACTTGATGAAATAAAAAAGACTTGACCAATTATTGCCCCTTTAATGCCCGAGGGATGTACAATAACCTTTAAATATATATAAAAGGAGAATGTGAAGGTTAATTTTAGGGTCAAATTGACTGGACTAAGGGATGCCTGGGTTATACATTATTTCTGGGTGTGTCTATGAGAGTGTTTCTGAAGAGATTAGCATTTGATTCAGTAGACTGAGTAAAGAGTTCCCCTTCCCTGATGTGAGTGAGGTGGGTGGGCATCATCCATTCCATTATGGGTCTGAATGAAACAAAAAATTGGAAAAGCGCATTCTCTCTCTCTCCTTGCATTTTTGATCCTCAGCTCCTGGTTCTTGGACCTTCAAACTCTGGAACTTAAACCAGCTGCCTGTAACAATACATACCTACATACATACATACAGGGGTGCACAAAGTAGGTTTACATTTGTGAATACATGAAACAGTTTATTCTTGTATTATTATTTATTGATTTGTATTTTTCCATATGAACAACTGTAAACCTACTTTTGCCAACCATGTATAGATATGGTTATATCCATATTCTGTTGGTTCTGTTTCTCTGAAGAACCAGAGAATAATTTGATTCCTCTATGCCACTACTTTTCTCCATAAATACCTCAAGCACTGCCTGCATTTTTGTGTCTCTATTCCGTGTTTATTTATAACTTTTCTCAAACATCCTTTCTTCACCATTTACTTCTCTCTTTCTCATTTCTATTATTTTTGTAGTCTTTTCAACATTTTTCTTTTCATTAACTTTCTGTCCATGATGCCTTTTTATTGAGTGCCTGTGACAATTTCTCACAACTCCTCTCCTCTCACTTCTTACATTAGAAAAAAATCCTAAGATCACAGAGCAGAAGGATTTTGCTCAATTGAGCAAATCTATGTTGTTCAGTGGCCATGGTAAGCTCTCCTCTTTACTTTCTCCACTTCCTGCTACAAGCAATTCTGATAGGATAGGAATGCTGTAACTGGCCTAGTGTGAACAACCAGGGATCTATGGATAAGAGTGAAGGTTATGATGGGATCACTGGAGGCCTTGTTTCCAAACCTTTTACTAGTACATGCAACCCAATCTGTGAAAGCATTTCAGTGTCCTTTCCCAAAGCTGTCTCTCTCTCCATTGGGACTCCTGTTTGCTGAGGGGTATAATACATGACCAGAAATCTCTTGCAATAATTTCACCAGTGGCAGCTTTTCTTTAGAGTTCTTCCTGTTCCCAGGCCACCCGTAATCCATGAACTTCTATCTGGGACAAATGGTTGCTCACAGTCAGGATTACTCTCTTTGCAGGGGTCTTAGGGAGTTCATGCTGAGATTCCTGGGTGGCTGCAGTGAGGACGCAAGCGGGAGGCACCTGGTGTACAGCTTTTGCATTTGGTCTTGCCTATTCTCCTAAGAACCCTGTTGTAGCTCATTCCCCTCATGGATATGTCTAACTTCAGATGCTTACAGATCGTTGACTCAGCTCTAAATTCTAGAATGAACATAAGGGGTGTAAATGCAAGTGTGGTGCTAGGAAGTGCTCCTCCAAGTGAACATAGAATTCTCCATCTCGGGAACAATTTGAAGGACGTTTGTTGAGTGCTAAGTTATTTATTTATTTATTATTGATTAAGGTATTACATATGGTTAGCCTTATATGCATGCATACAAGTCCTTTGGTTGATCTTTCCCCTTTACCCCCACCCTCCCCTACCTTCCCTCTGAGGTTTGACAGTCTGATCGATGTTTCTCTGTCTCTGGATCTGTTTTTGTTAATCAGTTTATGTTGTTCATTATATTCCATAAATGAATGAGATCATGTGATATTTATCTTTCTCTCACTGGCTTATTTCACTTAGCATAATGCTCTCCAGTTCCATCCATGCTGTTGCAAATGGTAAGAATTCCTTCTTTTTTATGGCAGTGTAGTATTCCATTGTGTAGATGTATCACAGTTTTTTAGTCCACTCATCTGCTGATGGGCACTTAGGCTGTTTCCAAATCTTAGCTATGGTGAATTGTGCTGCTATGAACATAGGGGTGCATATATCCTTTCTGATTGCTGTTTCTAGTTTCTTGGGATATATTCCTAGAAGTGGGATCACTGGGTCAAATGGGAGTTCCATTTTTAGTTTTATGAGGAAACTCCATACTGTTCTCAACAGTGGCTGCACCAGTCTGCATTCCTATGAGCAGTACACGAGGGTTCCTTTTTCTCTGCATCCTCACCAGCACTTGTCGTTTGTTGATTTGTTGATGATAGCCATCCTGACAGGTGTGAGATGGTACCACATTGTCATTTTGATTTGCATCTCTTGGATAATTAGTTACTTTGAGCATGTTTTCATATGTCTCTTGGCCTTCCTTCTGTCTTCTTTCGAAAAGTATCTATTTAGGTTCGTTGCCCATTTTTTGATTGGGTTGTTTATCTTCCTTTTGTTAAGTTGTATGAGTTCCCTATAAATGTTGGAGATTAAACCTTTATCAGTGATAACATTGGCAAGTATGTTCTCCCATGCAGTGGGCTTTCTTGTTGTTTTGTTGATGGTTTCTTTTGCTGTGCAAAAGCTTTTTATTTTGATGTAGTCCCATTTGTTTATTTTCTCTTTAGTTTCCATTGCCCTAGGAGTGGTATCAGTGAAGAAATTGCTTCAGCATACGTCTGACATTTTGCTATCTGTGGATTCCTCTAGTATTTTTATGGTTTCCCATCTTATGTTTAAGTCCTTTATCCATTTTGGGTTTATTTTTGTGTATGGTGTAAGTTGGTGGTCTAGTTTCATCTGATCAATTTTCCCAACACCATTTGTTGAAGAGACTGTCTTGACTCCACGGTATGTTCATACCTCCTTTGTCAAATATTAATTGAGCATATTGGTTTGAGTCGATTTCTGGGTTCTCTATTCTATTCCATTGATCTATGTGTCTGTTCTTGTGCCAGTACCAGTCTGGTTTGAGAACAGTGGCTTTGTAATACAGCTTGATATCTAGTATTGAGATTCCTACCTACTTTGTTCTTCTTTCTCAGGATTGCTGCAGCTATTTGGGGTCTTTTTTTTTTTTTTTGTCTCCGAGTGCTACATCTTTGGCAGCTCACAAGACAGTCTTGCTGGAAAGTAAATTTATTGTCCCCTCTCACCCTCACTTTCAATGACTCCTACCTTATTACTTCCTGTTGGAAGGCTTTGTAAGTCCTTGGTGCCATCCCATAGCATTGTGGAGGTAATCCTGTGTTGTTGTTTTTTAAGAAAAGTCACTTATGGCAGATGCAATTTCTACTTGGTTAATTTGCATGTGGTTGATCATGTATATTCAATCTGGTAGCAAAATGCTAGCATTTTTTTCTTCTTAAGTGGAAATAAAAAATGGGTCATGGAACTGTCCCCCATGAGGAACTCGCAATTAGGAAACTGTCCTGTTGCTTTCTTCTTGCTGGAGTTGGATGGACTGATTTTGATATATTCTAGTTGATAGGACTGTTTTGTTCATTTGGTTTGAACCTCATTCTAATGAGGCCAAGGGTGTACATCCCATCTCGGAAGGTTCTGTGAGTGTATCCCCTTGGGCACTGGAGGCCCCACTCTCCCTGTTCACCTGTACAAGGGGGAGGAGACACAAAGACATCCCCACTCCATGCACATACCTCACAGACATCACATGTTGGGTATAAGGGACTATATATTTTATTTTGTTGATGTCAAACATCTTGCTTACTAGGGGTACTTAAGGGAAGAAGAGCAGTCAATTCAAAGGAAAAGACCATCCTATATAATAAAAGGATAATATGCAAATCGACTGAATGGCAAACGACCAGTCACTATGATGTGCACTGACCACCAGGGAGCAGACACTCAATGCAGGAGCTGCCCCCAGCCCACAGGCCCCGATCACCTGATTGGGGCCTGTCGGCCAACCTCTTGGTCCCTTCCCCTGGCCTGCAGGCTCTGATTGCTGATGGGGAACGGGGAACTGGGGGTGGGTGGTGGCAGGGGTGGGGCTGGCTGCCAGTAGCTGGGGAAGATGGCCCTGATTGCAGGCCAGGCCTAGGGACCATACCCGTGCATGAATTTCATGCGCCGGGCCTCTAGTTTAAATAATGATAGTATGAGTATGAGTTGTCCATTTGGAAGACATACAGAAAATGCATGGAAGCAGAAGCACTGGTGTGCAAGGCAGTGAAATCACTGGAGTGGTTCCTCTTTCTTCAATGGTGGGGGGAATGCTCCTTGGTTCACGTGCAAATTTAAGGGAACAGGAGGGAAAACTGTTCAAGGTATCTTTGCTCAGAAAGGACTGAAGCAATGCAAGACTGTTGTTATAGCTGATTCCAGGCAAGAGAATGCTGCTAAGTGCCTCCCTTTTGGGTTTTTGGACAGTTGCTCAAGTTTCAATCTTTGCAAAGTTGGAGGATCTGGCCATAGAGTATGTGAAAAGAATGTTTGCCTTTTAAGCACAGACTTCATTGTGCTGTAGATTATTTCTTAGTGCTCACTTGGTACAGACCGATGTACTAGGTACTCAGTGGCTATGTTGCTGTCAGTCTTTGTGTGGTTCAACTGACAATTTATTTTCCTGTTTCATTTGTTCTGAACTGGTCTACACAGCTTTTCACTTAAGCAACGATTACGTGTCTGCTCCCCTCAATCAACGTTTGCTTCATGTACCATTCTACCTAGTAGCAGTATCAGTGCTTTCCTGTGTCTTTGGGTTCTTTTTCAAACTTTTTTTACCCTTTGGCATGTTTCTTAAATGTGTGCTCTTGTGATGTCTCTTTTTAGAACACCCAAGAAGCAGGGATTTTAAAAGTTGCAAAGCTAGAAAGTCCTGCCCCCACGACCTTCCCCACCAGGAGTAAGTTGCTGCAGTGTACACTGCCTTCAAGAACCAAAGTGTAAGTCCCATGTCTGCGAGGGACCAAAACTATTAACTCAGGACAGACCTCTGGGATAACACCAGTGGACCAGTCAAGCAGATACTTATTTGCAATTGCTTAAAATTAAAAAAGGAAAAACTACTGTAATCATACAGTTCAGAAAATAAGTCAGTTCCTGGGCAGGTGGTACAACTTGCTGTCAATAGCCATAAAGGACTTTGCACAAACACCCTCATTTCCTTCCTTCTGCTGTTTCTCAGCTCTTCCAGCAGGTGTCACTATAACCACAGAACAAACATTCCACAGCTTGGTATGTTAACTTTATTTTTCTAGCATAATAATTTAAAGTATTTACACACTGCACACTCACTGTTTTACACAGATACTTATTCATATACCTATGAACCACATCTAAAGACTCGACACACTGTGGGGTTTCCAAGCATAAAAAGGGGACAAAAATGTTTTGAGTCTTTGAAAGACAGCCATGTGGAGCATCTGTGAAATCCAGTGTTTCCCTCCAAGTTTGAGGCTCCCCAGGAGACCTTGGAACAGCTACAGCCCGTCCACATGTTGGGTGTCACCCAAACTCGTCTGGTTTAGGAGAATTTCAAGAACCAACATGTGCAAGTTGCATTTTCTCTAGAAATCCCAGAAAAGAAACAGGAGAAAATAAAGCTGGCCCTTCTCTAGAGAAACACCGGTGTTTCTGCAACAATTCTGAGGATTGTAAATGTTGTACAGGGACACTGGTGATTAAGAGAGAATAGCTAAGTACACTGGTACTCATCCTAGTGGTGTAGGGTGCTTCTAAGCATCCTTTCCAGTTCAATATGGCAAAATGGTCCAATTTTCTTTTCCCAACTATTAGTAGAGGTGCTTGTTTTGCTTTCGCTACAAAAGACCAAGGTATATTAATCATACACACTCCAAACCCAGATATTACAGAATTTTCTACTCGTTTTTACTTTTATACTATTTGCACAAACATAGTGGTTAGAAGTACCCCATTTCTTCTCAATTCCAAAACAAAATTACTAGCTGTAGCTTCTGACCCAGGCACATGGTTCCCTAAGTGAACAGCAGCAGCAGCCACAGTTCGGAGCTGATGGTAGGTAGGCCCCTAGTTTTTATAAAAGGATGACAGGTTGAGTTTCAACTTTCTGGTGTTGAATGTTTGTTAAGCAGCAGGATGTCCTCATTCCGCGCCCCCCCGCCCCCCCCCCCCCGGCCAGATTATTCTCTCATTTGCCACAAGAAAGAGAGGACGTTTGCCACTTCTGGGTGAACCCACAGTTCCATCCTGGGACTGGATGATGACAGAGCAGTTCACTAAGCAAAAGAACTTCAGGAAAATGACATCCTCTCTTCCTGCCAGTTTGGGCCTCTGGCAGTGCTAATCCATGGCGCATGGTAAAGGGAAGACGTTACCTGGCTAACTGAAATTTAGCACAGTCTTGACCCAAACTGCTATGGTATTTAAAGTTTATTAACCGTTGCTTACATTAATGGAAACTTAAGGTAAAGCACAAATTCTATCACTTTTTCTTGGAACCAAACACATTTGAGATACGACTATATAAACCTACCTATTGTTTACTTTCTCAGTTACTGCGCGTGCCTTGCCTGCTATTTTCCTTTTGCAGGGGGGTGCCGACAATGGACGTGAGGAGGTAAGGAGTTTTTCTATTTTATGGGGATTTTACCAAGTTACATGAGCAACTGACTGAATAATATTCGCCTACAAATGTTAAGAGGGAGAATGTGATTAGAAAGGACCACCTGGGAAGAAATGCTGCTTAATGAGAATGTCTCGATTAGGTGGCACTTGGAGTCAGGCCAAGGAAGCTTGTCATTGACACCCAGTCCATTCCATCACGCAGACTAACAGGTCAGACTGTGTGGAGGGCACGAAGAGTGGGAGACTTTGTGAAGGGATCTGGGCCTCAGTAAAGAAGGCTAAGAAAGTGGCCTCGCATTAATTCTACAGCAAGGCTAAATCTGTTTTTTTGCCTTTTTGTTCAATGCAAAATAAGAGTGGAAAGAGGGCGGGGGAAAACACGATAGTTTAAAAAGGGACATGGGATAAGAAAGGCTGAGAGCTATGGGAGTCTAGCAAAATGCCTCGTTATTTATTGATGAAATTGCCCCTTCTGACCTATAAAGACAGCAGTTTCATATGGTTCAACTTAACATGCTGTAAGTTCTTACATACAACAATCCTAGTTTAATACGGGTCATAGTAGTATTCTCCCTGCCCCCTGGGAAAGTGAGTTGTTAGAGAGGCTTCTTCAACATCGGTATTTAACTGCCAAAAAGCACCGTAAGGAGTTAACTTCCAATCAAGTGAGGACAGAAGAGGTGAGGAGCTTTAAGGAACGGGGAGGCTGTACACTGTGGGGATCAGTAGCAATGGGAAAGGGCAGAAGGGGGCGGCCAAGAACAGCTACACACATCATCACTGGTCATATTCAAAGGGTTGCTGGGTATGGTGTCTCTGTATATGTACTATACATACTAACCAGGTACACACATAAATATTTAATATATAAAAAATAAAGTGCTTTCTAACAGGTCCCCAGGCAGGGACATTATAAAACATTTCACAAAACTGCAAAATAAAATCGATACAATCAAAGAACACTACATCCAACATACGTGAGAACAGTCAAACACAGTATGTACAATCTGGTGGGTGTCCCAGGACAAACATCCTGTCATATACATGGTATATACATATATACTCTTTTACTCAATATATTATGACAATATATATTTAAAATTTTGTTATAGACAAAAAAAAAAAAAAAAGACAACCCCTACAAAAACACAACAAGGATCAAGCATGTGAGTCCTAGACTGAGAGACCAATGGCTGCCCACTCGGGGCGCCTCGTGCCCGCTGCTCGGGAAAATGTGCCAGCGTTCCTTCCTCGGGTGCAGCGCCTCCACGTCCTCCAAGGCGCTGTGGGCAGCTGCGGTGAAGTTGGCATCACCAGTGGTGAGCAGGTCGAAGACACAGGACTGGAAATAGATGTCCTTCACCGGCATCTTCTCGTGGCATTGAGCGTTGGCAGTCTCCAGTGTGTAGCCAGGCCAGGCCTGTGCCAGAGAGGTGTGAGGCAGGGTGTGCCCCAGGATGGCAGACACCTGGCCCTGCCCGTCGTCGATGCGCTCGCTCAGGGGGCAGCCATTGACACACAGCTGCAGGTCCTGGCTTTCCTCGTAGGACATGGCCAGGTCTTCGGGCATGCGGATGGCGAGGGTCAGGTAGCGACCCAGCTGCCGCACAAACACCGTAGTCCCTATGTAGCGGGCGTGCATCTCCACGTAGCGGCCACTCTCCCTTTCCACGATTCGCAGGCTCTTGACGTCGCCGTCCCCACCGCTGGTGCTGCCATCCACAAAGGCAGCCGGCAGGTCATCGGTCACAGCTTGGTACACCTTCTGATCTGTACACTCGCGGTGGGCTTTGAAGATGATCGTGATCTGTGGGAAGGAGGAAGATGCACAGGGTTTAACACAATGGGAGGGAAAAGGACGGTGCCTCCCTCTGCAGCAAGGGCTTTCCTTACTCTGGAGTTGAACAGCTAGAGAAGGAACCTCCACGTTCACCCCCCCACAAAGAATAATGTTGCTGTGAGGGAAAATTAGAAAGTCCTGTGTGTTTAGAATGAACATGTAACACAAGTCCAGGGAATGTGCACGAGGAAAATGTGTCTCGACTGAGAACAGTGTTGCTGTTGGGATATAGGCAGGTTTTTAGCGATCGTTTATCAGGGGTCCACAAACTATTTAAACAGGGGGCCAGTTCACTGTCCCTCAGACCGTTGGAGGGCCAGACTATAGTTTAAAAAAAACTATGAACAAATTCCTATGCACACTGCACATATCTTATTTTGAAGTAAAAAAACAAAACGGCAAAAACACCCGCATGTGGCCCGCGGGCCGTAGTTTGAGGACGCCTGGTTTATAATATCTTGTCTCTTTCTAAGATGAGTGGTATAGTTCTAAGAAAAGATTCCTTTCTAAATGATGCAATTAACAATATACCTACCAGAACTTTGATTCCTAAAAGTTTCTTCATTGGACTGTAAAAAAAATATCCCATGACTAAACACTACAAACTTACTTGTGACCACTGGGGACGTAGCAGGGAGTTGAGGGGTCATCCCAGCGGCAGCTACCACACAGCTACCAAGCAAGGGCCTCAGGAAAGATTTCTCTAAGTCTCTTAATCAAATGTTTCACATGACTGGCTAATCCCTGCGACAGGAAAATCACTTGGCAGATACAGCTCCCAAGCACTGGCAGAGAATAAATACCCTAAACCTAGTTACAGCAAATGTTTTCCCCAAATAGCACACGGCCCTTTAGCCTCTCAGAATTCTCCCAGCCAACTCTCAATTCTCCAAACTAAGCAGACAATTCATGGAGAAAAACCAACAAACCTGACAACACAAAAGCTTCCCTTTAGTGAACCCACTTTCTTTCCTCAGAACAATTATTTTAAAAAACGGAACCTTTGAGCACCTAGGCCTCTAACACACTCAACATCTCCCGTGCAGGTGGTGGAAGGAAGAGAGGACCTCCTGGTCTCACAAGGTGGGAAAACGGTCCCGAAGAAAAAAGGGCTACGTTTTGAGATTTGTGTTATTGTCAGTCACTGAGGTAACAGCTTATTTTTCTTTCTTCTTGGAGGAAAAAAAAAAAAAAGTATCAGGTGACTTCAGTCAAGGAGGAAGGTAGACAGGCCGGCACACTACAAATTACTCTGGATGGAGGAAACCACCTCCTGCAAGGAAACCAATCAAAACAATAGACCCTTGTTAAAAAGGCCAGAAAATGCCCCGGCCCCCTCCCGCCCCTCTCTCTCTGAGTCCTCACCACCACCCTCAAGTTTATGTCTGAAGTTTTTTTCCTGAACTCAGCCAGCATTTGCTCACACTATTTAATCCCACATGTTCCCACTGGTGTTACTTGACTGGAATTTTCCAGCCATTTCATTTTACTTCAGCCAGTTGTAAAGCCAGATCTGAACCAGCTGCACTGTAGCAATTGGTTAAATTCATATCCGTTGTTTGCAGCTGCAACTAAGGCCAGACAATGTGCTATGAAGTGCTTGGATTTCTCCCTTCCTAATTACCCTGAGCCACAATTTAATTTCACCACCAGCCTTCTCCCATTTCAACACCTTAACAACCCCAAGTGGGCACAGGGATGAGTTCAGGACATGGGCTGTGCGTCCAAACATAGGACCTCCCAGAGTGAATGGGACTTTGAGCGAGGTATCTAATGGGACAATAAAATAGATTTATTTGGTGGCTCTAAAGACAGTTTGACAAGGTGTGTTTTTTTTTTAAGGCAAGCTAGGATCCCTTGCAGGTGAAAAGATTAATTCAAATAAATTCTGCACCTGAAAGATTCAAAGTTAACATGTTAAGCGCTCAGCCTGTTTTTCTTCTGGATGGAAAGTATAGTATCAGACACCGGTGACTGACTGGGCGCTTAACATGCTAATATAAATGGCTAAAATAATAGTAATAGACTTTTCATATAATCAGTATCCTCGTTTTCAATTAGAACATTCCCAAAGATTCCACAAACTCTTCTGCAACAGCTAAGTAATTTGTTTTTTGAGTCTAACAAACCTCAAATTTAAACCGACTTATTTGCAAGAATTAAGTACTTTTTGTTCACCTTAGAAAAAAACAAAGAGGAATTAGTTTTGTTGGGAAAACAGAGATCCAGTTCCACAGAAGTTTCCAAAAAGGCAAGCGTGGGTCAATACTGAGATGAGTGGAGTCCTTCCTCATGTCTTACCAGGGCTCTGCTGTTTTCACCGAGCACACCCATTCCTACCAGGACTCATTTCAAACCCTCACACATACTGTCCCTTGCTATGCCTGTGACACACCTTGTGAAGATCAAGTAAAACTCAAAGCTTGACCTTTGCACTAGTATCTACACTTACAAAATATTCCAGCTTATCTAAAAGATTTTTATCTGTCCAATTCCCTGGGAGTGATTTTCCCTGAGACACTGAAGCTGATATTTCTCATAATTCTCACAGAGCCTCTGTAAACAATTAGCTCATGAATCAAAATGCTGAGGGTGATGCATCATCGATCTCAAAGCATGAGGGGGTTTCCTAAGTGGTCCTCTGTAGTTTAAGTACGTACCTAGAGATACCATCCATGTAAATGTAGAAAACACTAGCTAATAGTTTCACGTGACTTAAGTTTTGTAATGCAATTTCATTCCTCATATAATTACAATACAAGCTCTTAAACAGCAAGCACTCAGACATAAAGGGCCAGAAATGCATTTTCAGATTCTGTCTCCCTCTTCAGAAAAGAACATTAACTCTTTTAAAACATTCAAAACTTAATTAAAAATTTTTGGAAATTCCAACCTTTGTATTTCCAACTAGCAGTTATCAGAGCTTTGTAAAAACAGGGTATTCGGAATCATATTCTAAAGCTCTCAGATAATTTTAAAAACACCAGCTATGCTGCTTTCTTTTCTCCCTCTATGAAGAGATCCATATGCTGTAATAACTCAATTTGGCACATCTGTTCTATGCCACACCATTTATTATTGATGGATGGCATTTCTGTGCATTTAAAACATCAATGCCTTTTGTTAAACCTCCCCCACCCAGACCCTCTCAAACCCCACCTCAGACAAACTACTCCAGCTCTCCTCATTCATTTTTAATACTCACTCCCTGAGATCTTTACCACCCACAAGGTCTATCAGGAAGAGAAAGAGAGCAGCTACAAATCAACCTTTCCACACATAAAAGCAAGAAAGACTTAAGGTTTGCTGTGAAATATCAAAATTTAGAGGCATCTGCCTCTAGTTTCTTGCAGGGGGTGGGGGTTGGGAGTGGAGAGATGGGGGACAGGGAGGATGTATTTTTAAAAAAAAACGAGGTAGCCAACAAAAAGGAAAACTCAGGCACTGTTCTTGCCAAGATACAGACGTATCTTTCCCAAGCTCGATAGCCTTGTCAAGTGCTCTGCACAGGTTTTCAAACAGCAGAATTCCCCAAAGGTTGTGCACTTCACTGTGTGAGCTCGTTGCCTTTTGGAAGAAACATTTATCAGTGTTTAATCAGGCCCTTCCGGGAACCCTCCAACACCAGAACTGGACTTCTCGGTCAAGGGACTCACATTTCTTGGATTAATGGGCCAGCAAACTAAAGTGAAATTGTCACAGACAGTAGCTTGGAACATGGGGAAACAATTTTGATATGGACCTGGTTAAAATTCTGCTTGTTAAAGGAACCTAAATGAATTTTATTTCATATAATTAGTTAATATGTCCCCTTCATCAAATTCTCTGGATGCATCACAGGTTGAAAAAATAGGTGATCTGAGGGAGGATAAGGGGCCCTTTCACAGGTAAGTGGTACAGAGCCTCGACATTCAGTCCTGTGGAGTGAGCAAAAAGGAAACCATTCCAACAAGAAAGAGCACGTGCTTCCAAGAAATACGCGTGCTCTATCTCCGGCTCTCAAACACCCGATCTTTACCTCTGAAGTCAAAGCCTAGGACACTTGGAAGCACCAAAAGGAAGTAGAGGCCTTTGAAGACTCCTTCCTTCCAGTGTTTTCCTGGTCACCCCCAGCCTCACCCCACCCCCTGACAGGGACCCGGGACATGTGGATCTGGGTGGAGCTGAGTCACCCACCTAGGCTGGGAGGCAGGTGCCTGTCCTTTGGTTACAAAAGATGGGAGAACTCACTCTCTCCCATTTTTAGGAGCAGGGGAGAGAAAAAGCATATTCAACAAGAATAACATTCTGTTTGAACAATTTCAAACAAAACCCAGGAGGGTATTTATATGTAGCATATTTAATAAAAAATGTTGGGTTGGTTAATAACTGATATCCCTTATAATTTTCCTTAAAATTAAAGGAAAAACATTTGCCAAGAAGGTGTGATCTCAGTGAACTAAAGTGAACTTTTACAATCACTACTCAGCCTCTGTATCAACTATCTACTACAGGAAGGCTGAATGTAAGACTTATAAAAGTGTATTTTGTTAAATGACTGTGTTGGACTAGGACAAGACAGTATTCATGTTTAAAAGGAGGGTGGCAGATTCAAAATCTTACCCTTGACTCCTTTTAGGACTTGAATGGGACTAAGAATCAGCTACCTTTAAAAGAGACATCAAAACAGGTTTCTCTCCCCTCAGAGTCTCTTTCCACAGAGCTCTGTTCTAGGAACACTTACAGGAATCCAGAGAAATGGAATGGATCAGCTTATTTATTCTTCTCTGTTGCCCCAGGTAATACATGTAGAAACAAGGGCCGCCTTGGCAGCAGACGGAGAAAGAAGAAACCAAACCAGAGGGAAGGACACCCACAGCTGAGGCTGCTAGGGTGGTCCAGGGCAGGAGCGCTGGGCTCCAAGGCTGCGAGGAGCATGCCAGAGTGACAGGGAAGCAGGCCCAGGGATGACACACAAAAGGGACAGGCCCCAAAACGTCCACTGCCAAAGAGGAAAACTTCTTTACACTTAAAACAAGGAAGGCTGGAAGTGTAAATAGGCTCAGAGACAGGGAAGTCGGCTAGCTTCCTTGTGCAGACCGGAGCACGGCTGTGCTGAGCCACGAGGAAAAGGCCTCTGGTCCTTCAAGTCTCAGCCACTCAGAGAACTCCACAGGAACTTCCTGTTGGTTGGCTGTGCTCAGACTTTGCATACTGGGAGCTCAGCAAATGTAGGGACTCACTATGCTTCTAGATGTGAAGTTAGGCATGTGTGGACAGTATTACGGCCCAGGCTGCCACTGTGCTTCAGACCAGAGGCTAAAAATATTTTGAAAGGTGGGAGCCAGGGCCCGAAGCATAACTCTAGGGGTAAGAATCTGCCCTAGCAGGTCTGGCCCTCCCCTTCAGGGAGCTCACCCCTCAGGGGACGTGGGGGCAGGGCCACACATTCCAGGCCCCAGAGGGTCTCTGGGCAAATGCTCTGGGCTGAGGTTCAGCACAGCTGTTTCCCAAACCGTTGGGGATTAGGAAATCATAGCCTCTTTAATCTTTTTTTTTTTCCCCTTCAGTTTTGGGAGGTGATTAAAAAGGTATAAAAGGGCTTGTAGGTCTTCACAATACTACACTCACACTTTGTCACTTCTAGGTTCAAGTTCTCAGGGTTATTAAAAAAAAAAAAAGCCCACAAGGTGGTTAGAGGCCCTGACCATATATTTCAAGAAGTCGGTTACCAGGAATGCTACAAAAACAATATCCCTCTGTCTTCATTTTCCCGAGGTAGGGAGACGACACTGCGTAAGCTCATGCGTGCACATCTGTGCGTATTCACACACATCCTAAAATGGAAAGATTGAACCCTGACCCCATTGCAGCGTTTATGAAAGTGAGTGTTGAAATGCTGTCATATCAGTTCTATTCACAGTCACATACTATATTCCAACACTGAGAGAACCCCAACAGAATTAGCCAAATGTTCTTTTGACTCCAATTCTAAAAATAACCAGCTAACCAGGACATAAACTCCTCTCTCCACAGAACCAGTCTCACCTGAAGTTCTTTCTAGACCCAACAGCACCGGGCTTTCAGGGCAAGGCTGTCAGTTAAATTCTGTATCTTAGAAGTGTGTTGCTATTCCTGTTAGTTACCACTCACTGACAGGCTGAGCAGTTTGAAGAGTCCTTAAGTTACCCCACCCACAAGAACACAAAATTCAAAACAGTGGAAGAGCAAGTTCTACTGCAGTCAAAACAAATAAAGACAAAATGGGTAAGGTAGCATTTTTCATTGTTCAACACTGTAGGTAAGTCTTTTTGCATGCCACATTCCGCACAGGCAGAAAATGTTTGGTTAGCATTAGTTGAAGCCAACAAAAAAAGTACCAACCACCCAATGTTTCCCTCTCACCCCTTCCTCTCAAAATGTTGACTCAAAGAAAATTTAACAGGGCAGAGAGAGACACTTGGAAATGTGACAGAAAAACAAGTTCTAACTCTCAGCTGTGCATCAGACTTGGCCTTGTGCCTCTGGTTTAAACTATGGAGGAGTGTGGATCTGCTTTAAAGCAGCAGAGGCCCACGGGACGCATGGAATCCTGCCTGGCTAGGGCAGGGCAAGCCCTGGGTTAACTTCACTTACAAATGGGGGATTTGGAAGGTCCTCTCCTCCTTCTAAACCACATCTGGGACAGAGTGGCACACAGTCCAGAAGATTCAAAATGCAGGCCTTAAAAGAGGCAGATACAAACCTGGCACAATTTTAGACAGTTTTTACTAACAATCTGCTGTCTCTTCATTCCAAAGAATAGAAAGATGGTAAAAGGACTCAATAGCCAGAATATTTTAATGTGTATGGACAATATAAAGGTGAACCTTGTTTGGAAAATACAGCACAAAGAATAACCAAGGTAGGCCCATTCATGTTACAAAGTGATCTTTTCTACTTATACTTACACCATACAGCTAATAATTCCTTCTCCTTTTTCTTTCTTTCCCACATGCATTTGGAAATCCTTTTTGCCTCCAGGCAATTTGCTGAAACTATATAAAGCAAAGTTGAGTAGTTCCTGGGCCTAAGACCTGATAATCCAGTATACATACACAAGGGCTATGCAGGAAACAAAAAAAGGACAAATAAGAACACTACCACCTGGAATTATAGCTGATTTCTGCTCTTCTCAAAACTATTCTTCAATGTTTCAATAGTTTCTACAATAAATAAATTCAAGGAAAATAAGGATATCTAAGACACGCTTTCATGACTTTTAAAGGTGAGATAGGATCCTGAAAAATGAATTTAAAAACTGAAGACTCTGATAGTCAAATTCTAGAAAGCTTTTTGGATTAAATCAAAGACCAACAACCTTTCAAAAGTGGCAGCCAGGGCTCTAGACCCTACTAGGTTGTAGGGGTGTGAGGAAATGTGGGTGTAAATAAGGGGCTACTTTGACAGTGGCTGGATGGAAAGGGAGACTGTCAAACTCCAGAAGTAAAAAAAAAAAAAAAAAAAAATGACCCGAGACAAGTGACCAGGATGGAGGAGCGTGCTCTGGGTATAGCAACCCATCTCTCTGGCCCTTCTTTAAAAAAAAAAAAAAAAAAATTACTTTAAAAAAAATATATTTTTGTTTATTCAGAAAGGAAGGGACAGAGAGCTAGAAACATCAATGACAACAGAGAATCATTGACTGGCTGCCTCCTGCACACCCCCTACTGGGATTGCGCCTGTAACCTGGGCATGTGCCCTTGACCGGAATCGAACCCGGGACTCTTCAGTCCACAGGCTGACGCTCTATCCACTGAGCCAAACCAGCTAGGGCTCTCTGGCCCTTCTTGGCACTTGCAACAACTTGTCAAGTAGTTGCACATGGAACCAGCTTATGAATGTGGGCCACCAATGTTCAAAAAAGAAACCCTGAAAATGGCTGCTTTTACACACCCCACAATTCTCCATTGACTGCTGCAAATTTCACTTATGTGCTTAGAATGAGGCAGAGCCTGCATTCATCCCCCACCTCCCCCACACAGTAGGTCCTTTGATGCTTGCTGGTTGAAACTCAGAACTAAATCATAAATTTTATCAGATAACTTATTATACTAAGCAGGGAGCTACAACTGCAAACTTCTTTCCCTCCTGCTCCCCAATATACCTCAACTAGTCAAGCAACTCTGGTAATTTCTGCAAAACAAGGAGGACCAGGACAAGGAGCAAATTTTAGATGGCAAGAATTACCTGCATAACAGATAAGTCATAACAAAATAAAGAGCAATCTCAGATTTTAAAGATTGGTTACAATGTATCTGCAAAGCAGTTGTGCTCTCTGGAAGGAAATAAAATATCCCCTTGCATGCAAGAACAGTGTTCATATATTTAAAACACACTCCTGCTGACGGGAGGATGCAGCATCTACCTTAGTCCACAGTGTAGCTCACACTGCATCTATCCGTGAAGATACAAAAAACAGATGGGTTACAGAAACTTGGCTCCAAAAACAATGCCCTAGGCCTGGGGTCAAGAGAGAACAGATTTCCAAACCTTGATCCAGAGATATGCTTAAAATGACAGTGGAAAGACTTCGCAATGCAGGCACATAACTCTCTGATTTTGTAACCAACAGAAGGATCCACAACAGGTTTACATGCCATATACAGGTTTACATGCCAGCTACATGCAAAGAGGCACCAGAAAGAAGGAGGACCCAATGCATTGCTCTAGGACCCAATGCATTGCTCTAGGACCCAACAAGCAAATAAGGGAACACACTGGGTTTACAGTTTGAAGAACATAGTAAGCAAGAATGAACCAAACAAACTAAGTCTTCCGACATCTTCCATCATCATCCCAGTGAAAGTTTTCAGAATTTCTAGAAAGCGTTTAAGAATTAGGGATAATTAGGAACTTATAAATATATATAGAGAGATACCTGAAGGGTAAGGACCTCTTCCCATGCTTTGGGTAGTTGAGTGCTACTGCCCATGGGGATAACCTGGAGCTGGTGGCCCGTGGCGGCAGCAAGAACCTATGAGGCACCTCAGTGTCCACTCACCTGGCCAACAATCACTGGCTTGGTCAAGCACAAAGAACACACCTCTTTCCCAAATGCAAACTGCCTTGAGGTACACCACCTTCTCTCACTAAAGGATGAAGCACAGGAAAATCTGTCATCCCCAGCTTACCACCCCCCGCATTTGTAATTTTGTCTCACTGAGATTGGAGGATAAGAAAGCTATAGTGATGGGAAAGGACATGCAATAAAAGAAAATAAAAAATAAAGCAGAAGTATCTAAATTACTTGTAAAAAATAATTTTAAAAAATAACACCATTGTTTAGCTGTGCAATAAATGCATACCTGAAGTTTTTTGGAAAAGGAGTAATTTTAAATGCACCTCAAGAACTGATTTTTTCAGGAACTGTTATTTTAATACTATAGGCTATTAGGAATATAGCATATTTGCAAAGTACAGATCCTTTCATAAAATTATATCAAAATCACTTTCTATAATCACAGCATATACAAATCTTTATTGAGTCCACTTAAACAGAGATCCAGAGATACACAGAAGCACACAGGAGCTGAGACTGAGGGACTGGCCAGGGGAATGTGGAAGAGAAGGTACAGAAGTCAAGCACTTCCACAGATGACCTGTTTATTCACTGGTGAGGCCCAGGAGAGTTACTGACTTGTGTCCGCCTGGAGCCTAGTGTGAACTACTCCTCCCCGCAAACAAAAACTGCTTTTCTTTCCCAAGTAACCAACCCTGCCAGTTCTCAGCCTGTCCTCTCATCTCTCCCCCAGTGCCTGCAGGTCTGAAGCGCCTCTCACAGCCAAAGGTGGGGAAGATGGCCCAGAGCTGATGTGGATCTCAGCCCAGGTGTGCAGCTGTGCCAGAAAGCCCTGCAGCCCCGGGGGGTGGAGAGATGAAAAACCAGCCCTGGCCTCGGAACACACCTACCTGGCAAGATGGCCAACCACACAGTCTGCTCCAGAGAGGGAGCCTCGCAGGCTGGCAGAGGACATAAAACCCTGGAGGCCCTGAGAAAGCACACCTGCGCTCACCGTGACAAATGGGGAGACCGGGCCACACTGTCCAGCACTGCAGGCCTAGCTGCCCTGAGCTCACTGCCTGCATGTGGAAAAGGGGAAGCTTGGCTAGTAAATGGTCCCTGGAGTACAGAGGACTTCACTTTTCTTTCATTTTGTTGTTTACATATCCCCCCACTAAGGTCTGTATTTTTGTGATGAGGAAAAGTGGGCATGGAGGGTCAGGTAGAGCTCACAAAGCTGAGCATGAAAGTGCTTGCTCAAGAAGCCAGGTTCCCAGGATGAAGAATTGTTTTAGGGACCTTACTGCCCAAATACCCAGGTCTAGTGCTTGAGTTCAGTGCTGAAGGCAAGGAAATAAGTAGATGCTTAAATATGATTTCAGTATCATAGCTGATCAGTCTCGTCAATACCATCGGTCAGTCTTAAAGCTAATGACACTAAGCACATGCGTCATTAAAAACACTTGATCACGCCGAAACCGGTTTGGCTCAGTGGATAGAGCATCAGCCTGCGGACTGAAGGGTCCCAGGTTCGATTCCGGTCAAGGGCATGTGCCTTGGTTGCGGGCACATCCCCAGTGGGGGGGTGTGCAGGGGGCAGCTGATCGATGTTTCTCTCTCATCGATGTTTCTAACTCTCCATCTCTCTCCCTTTCTCTCTGTAAGAAATCAATAAAAATATATATAAAAACAAACACTTGATCACAAGGATGACACAGTATCTGCAAAATGCAGTGCTAGGTTATCCAAGAGCTGGTCTACGTATGTGTACAAAGCTTTGGTAAAAAAATCTTCTGAAAGTTTTTTTTATACTATTGCATAGACATCAAGGGGGGAAAAAAATCAGATTCTTTTTTGAACTTATTTCATAAGTACTTTTTGCCTCATAATGTTTTTACTTTTATTACCATCATTTTTTTCATTGCTTAGAATTTTTTACAGGTTTTATTTTGGCCCTGGGTAGATAAGAGGAAATTGTATTGCAAAATTTTAGGTCTTCTTCTCTTAGTTTCATCAGCAGAGGTCATGCCAGCACTGAGAGAGACCTTCAACAGTAACCTTCCAGATGCTTCTGGGGGCTTTGGAGAGAGTTACAACAAAAAGGGGGAAAAAAAATATACAACTACTAGAGGTCGTGAAGCCATAGAGTAATTTGTTGAACAGCATGGTGACCAGATGTGGGGAAATACTTTCCAATAGTGCAATTAAAGACCAAGCATTCTCATCATTGGCCTGAATTTATGTCAAGACAAGACCCCCAACCTCCTTTCTTTAGAATGGGTAAAACCTTTGATCCTTAACAAACTGAAAGAGAAAAAACGGTGTACCTTTTGCTTATTTGCTAAAAACTATGATAGACTCAACCACAACTGAAATGGAATGATCTAAATAAAGTACTTCAGTGTCAATTGTTCCATTGAACCATTTTCCCATGCACACAGCACTTATTAATCTCGATAGTATTGTTTAAAGACCACCACCTCTCTAAGTCATCAAGTATTTGCACAATCGTTGCTGATTTTCTCCATTCCCAATGGAACTGCCTTCTTGAATTTCCAGTGTTATGTTTTCCCAAAGACTAATCTCAGGTTCTGTGACCTGACTGCTTCAATGATGGATTTTTGGCCATGGCTTGTCCTAAAACTTCATAATTATATAACTTTACATCAAAACATAGCAAGTACATATTTTAATATACAGATATAAAAATTTGCATACTTATAAAAACCAGAAAAGGAAAGTTTATTTGAGATGTAGGATTTGGAAAGGCCAGCTTGGGCTTGTACTGGGACTGAAGTGTAAACATTTTTCAGTTCCCCTAAGATGTCTGCACCACTGTAATAGTGTTTGTTCAGAGCAATGACTTCTAATCTCAGATGTGTGACACCCCTGGGTGTCTCCAGATATCTCTGGAGGTGTTATAAACTCCCTCCACAAAATGCCAAGTAAAATAATTTAAATTCACTTTAAAAATATACCACACAGGT
Source organism: Eptesicus fuscus (assembly GCF_027574615.1). Lineage (NCBI taxonomy): Eukaryota > Metazoa > Chordata > Mammalia > Chiroptera > Vespertilionidae > Eptesicus > Eptesicus fuscus. The sequence goes on from NC_072476.1 coordinate 56,701,493, forward strand.
TTGGAGGCAAGGGAGGGTGTCCTGGAATCAAAACAAGAGTCCTAAGTATTACAGAAGATTGATCCTTGTCAATTATATTTTAGTATAAGCCAACTGATGAATAGACAAAATAAATAAAGGAAATTAAGCAAGATGATAGTCTACATGTGTGATTTTGTGGTTGGGGAGAAAGGGAAGGAGCTGCTTACTTGGGACACTATTATTATGGAAAACCCTTGCGACTTCTTTATTTACTAGTGAATGAATTAGTGCCAACTGGCAATTGAAAACCCAGTTAGTTCCTAGCATGTACTACTTGCACTTAGAAAGCAAGAATGTTTTTTCTTAAATGTTTTATTACGAGAGAGAGAGAGAGAGAGAGAGAAACAACAATGTGAGAGTGCAACATCGATCGGCTGCTTCCCATAAGCACCCCAACAAGGAATTGAACCTGCAACCTGGGTATGTGCCCTGACCTGGAATCAAACCTGTGACCTTTCAGTGCATGGGATGACACTCAACCAACTGAACCACACCAGCCAGGGCAAGAATTTTTAAAACATGCAATACCTGACTTAATAAAAAAAATGACAACAGCAACAGAACAGCCATTGGGTGAAAATGAATCAAAATTATACCTTTTGTGTGTGTGTGTCAGATCAGCAAGGGGTGCTACAGAATTTTAGTAATTACTTTGTGTGCTTGCACAAGATGAAAAAGGTTGAAAATCGTTGCACTAAGGTATTGGTGCCTTAAAGTTGATTTAGAGGATTCAGTATTAGTTTCTTTAAAACCAACCAAGCAACAAGAACCACAATACTGGCAGCTAGGCAGGGTAAGCTTAACTTAATTTTGCCAGTTTTCCCCTCAGCTTCTCACTTAAATTGTTAGCCTGAGATTATACATCATTGCTCTACATATCCAATTCTTATTTCCTTGGTCACCACAGGACAGTGACTAACAGACTTTCAGGTCTGCCATTGGGAAGCTGGCTTATAGCCATTACCTTTTACCAGAGCTTCCAAATTTCCAATAAAATATATTTCCTGATGGGTTATTGCCCTCAGGCTTCACAGCTTTCTTTATTCAGAAAACCTACATCGGTCAAATCTGATAAATCTAAACACGGATATCCTCGAGTCATACACATATGCACTTAAAAAAGACATCACTGAAAAAAGCAATTTTTCATTAAGCAGGCCTGCCTTTTCCCAAGAGAATCCAACATTACTGTTCACTTTTTTATTTTTTGTATCATTGCCTATTCAAATTTACACACACATTTTTCATAAGCCCTAGAATTTCACCAAGAAACTCCTTGCTAATTTTCATTTAATCCTTCATTCACCCTGCTAACACTGCTTGCCAAGAAGACCAAGCAAAGTTCCTTTTAAACTAGGCCTTTTGTTTCCATTTTCCCAGGTTGTCTGAAGAGTCGGACACCTGAAAGGTATAAGAAGGAAAAAAAAAGTATTCTTGCCTTATTTGTAGCAGTAGCACTGGATCCAAGGACCACGGGCACATTCGTCACTTGAACCGAAAGGTAATTATTGTCTATGAGTGGCCAGGCTCCTTCCACTTTGCACGTCTGGAAGTGGTCCTTGAAAGTTCTAAGGTGGGGATCTCCAAACAAGCCACAGAAAAGGTAATTAGGAGGGTTCTGGTCCCCTCCCCGGGGTTCTCTGAGTCCCGCATGGCTGTGATAGTTACAAGGGTCATGGGTCACTTCAGGGTTGGTAGAGGATGTGGGTCCGTCCTTGGAACAGTTCCTCTGGCTCATGAGGTCACTGATACCCAGTACCGCAGAATGGTACACCAGGTTGCCACGGCAGGCTTTTGAAGTTCGCTGGGTGCAGCCAGCATAGGCACGCAGGGCCTTGCAGAACTCGGAGTCAAAGCCGTCAATGGCAGAGTTCAGGTGTGAAGTCAGGGACACAAAGTCTGTGGTACATTTCTGGATTCGACACTGGGCTGGTTGTTGGCAGTCACCTGTGGGAAAGAAGATAAGACCACACATTTTTAAAACACTTCATGACTTCCTGAGCTACATGAGAAAATGACATTCTCCTCTGGGGACTGTTTGTTCTATTTCATATCCTCCTATTTTAAGAAGGCCTTCAGAAATAGGGTTGCATTGTGCTTCTGTGTCTCACAAATTAAGCCACTGGGAGAAAAACTGCATGCAGTTAGTCAACTTAAAACTTTATAGGATCAGCCATTGTAAATGGCAATTTTACCAACTTTGCTATTGTTTATGGATTTTAAGATTCCTTTGCTCTAAGGCCAAGCAAAAGATGTGAACTTCGTTTTGATTTTGAAAACTGCATAAGTAATTTGCTTTGGAAAGCACTGTCTATGCACAAAACCACAATTAAAACTTCCACAACTCAGGTAGGGGAAACCCCTAAATTATAGCATGACTGGCTAAAACACCTTTACCTGATTCTAATATAGCTAACAGAGAAAGAATAACAAGAAAAAAAATCCATTATTTTTTTCCCTGCATTTCCTGATAGATGTTTATCAACAAATTGTTTATCAACTATCACTTAATCTCCTGGTTTTCACAAAGTATAAATGTTCTCTTAAAAAAAGAGATACATTTGACCAAGCTATGTATTCACTTCTCCCTTGACATCCATCACCCTGGGATCCCAGCTCCCAAACAGTTTCACCAGGAAAAGTACACTAAAAAAAAGGACACTGAAATCACACTGCAGAAACAGATGTTTCCAACTATGTTTTTTCAGAAACACAACAGAATTCTTAGAGTTATCTGAATGATTTTCCCCTTAAATCAACAACTCATATAAACTTAATGGCTCAAGCAAAGTGATGAAATTAAGTAATGGAAAACCAAGTATTACTGCCCTACTATTTTAAAAAGCCAATTTTCAAATGATGTTTTGCCACTAGTTCTTCACATAAAAATTTATAAAACCCCTCAAAGCACAAAAATCTCAAGACTTGCCAATGCTAGGTCAGTCACGTGCACCAGTTTGTTTGTTTGTTGTTATTCTGCTCCATAAAGTGGGACACTAAGAATTACTGAAAAGTGAAATTCTTTCCTTTGCCATCCACCTTAAACTTTATAGACAGGAACTGCAACAGTATTTGTGTTACACATTCTTTATAGGCCTCTGAACAATGGAGCAGGTCTCAATCTCTTCTAGTCTAACATTCCCCATCTGAGAAATGAGGAGGTTGCTCTAAAATGCACTTTGGGACCTTTTTCAGGCATAAAATATCTTATTCTAGGTGGGAGGAAACAGTCGGTCAGTAGAGTGCTATTAGATATGTAATTATTTAAAAATATAAGCATAACAAAGTTCAGGATAATATCAAGAGTTAGGACTTCATCTGATAAAGACTTACTAAAAATGTTTTTTAAATAAAGATTATTTAAAAAGGTATTTTAATCTTCTCAGTGGTAAACTGCTTTTACATCTAAATTAAACAGCCTGTAATCTGTGTTTGGCTTCAGCTGGGGAGAAAAGGGTAGGAGATGACCACTTCTCAAGATATCTCCCCAAACATTTTCTTACATTTCAAAGTCCAAAAAGTGAAAAATGTTAGTCTTGATTGGATAGTCACTTTAACTTGAATAAAAGAGATTAAAATATTAATCACAAAGACATCTTGTGTCTGGCCTATTTTATGTTTGCTCATTGCAAAGTTAGCAAAAGCAGCTGATATTTATAGAATTCCTCTCTCCAAAGAAGATCGTAATTTTCAACTACTTTTACTAAAAAAAACACACACACAACCCCCCCCCAAAAAAAAAACAAACAAAACAAAAGCAAAATTTTTAAAAAAATCAATCACAAACCAACAAACAAAACACCCCAAAGTCATTAAAGCCATTTAACAGATGGGGAAAACCAAGGCGAAGGGATTTTAAGTTAAGGCCTTGTCCTGGCAGATCATACACAGCTGTAGGAAGCCCAGGAAGTGGGCCTTTCCTTCCTCCACACACCATGTCCCCTATATTCCTGACTCTCAAAATGGTACTTGATAGCTAAAAAAAAAAAAAAGGAAAAAAAAAGGTTTAAGTAACTACAGTATCACATTTTCCCCTTTTAAATCAGATTCACAGCAAGCAGAAAGCAAGGAAATAAAAACTGGGCCAAAATCACCCGGTAATGAAGAGCCCTCAGACTTCAAATAAATGACAGCACAAGAACTTTCCGCTAAACTTGCAGTGCCTATTTGTTCTTTTTATGGTCTATAAAATATATCTGAGCGTACATTTACTTATAATTATTTCAAATAGTCATAACATATCAAAAGTCAGAACAGCATGGCAATGCAGATGCAACTGTTCGGAAGGGGGAATCAGCAGAATTGAGATGCCAGCTCCTCTTTCCGTTCCTTCCTCATTCCTTCTTCCTAGCAGGCAGGTGCTGATTCCTCTGAGAAATCTCACGTAACACACAACTCCTTGAGCTCTTTTGTTTGGATGAGGTTTCTAACAGCCTTTTGGAGTCGAGATGATTGGAGGGAGAAAAGCTAATGAGAGTGAAAGTGCATTTGGGTCAGCAGTTTCAGCCTCCTCGCAGGCCCCTGTAGAATGACTAATTTGCAGCATACACCCAGAAATATCCAGGCTTCATGAATTTATAATGACAATGCACACTTTGCCTGTTGCAGGCGGTAAAGTAAGCCTCCTGTCAACATGCCAAGACAATGCGGAGCAGAAACAATCTCAAGGATGTAGCCAAGAAGGCCATGAAGTGTATGAGTAAGCAAGTAACTCCCATACTGGATCGCCAGTCAGGAACTGCAGGGGTTTGCTGAAGAGAAGGCAAATAAAAGTACTCTTTTCATTTCTTAAAGGGCAGAGTTCAAAATCTGCAACCACAGGTATCTGTTTCCTTGAGTCAGATCGTCTGTGATCAGTGTGACAGCATTTTCCTTCTAGTTAATGAAAGTGCTAAAGGATTTTCAGCTGTAGAGCTCTCCTTAATGATTCAGACAAAAAGACCTCACCATTCAAAACAGCGTCCTCAATGCCAGGACTGCACGTGTGAATCTGCAGCACAATCACCAGTTTATAATAAAAGAAACAAGATATGCGGAGGCTGAATTAAGTGAAATATGGAGCCATATGGGGTGCTGAGGCAAATTATATGGATCCAGGCATAAAACATATGGTAGCCCATCTGCAGAGAGCACTTTGCTAGGCTCCCTGCCCTGAGAAACAGCCCCTGCATTTCAATAGCGCCGCTCTTCAAAGAGATCTCTCAAAAGGAGCCCTCCTTTCTATAGCCAGATTAATTGCTCCACTCCCGACAAGCTGTCCACAGAAATCACTCACCACAGCAATTCTGGGTAGAATCTGATGGTGACTTTAGTGAGCGCATATTAAGATACTGAGAGGAGTTTCACATTCCAAGTTCTTGAACTAAGGCACCATAATTTTCTAAACCTTTAAAACCAACGTCTTAGGTCTTTCATGGGCCAGCAAAGAAATCTTCAAAGACCACATTCCAATCCTGTCATGGGACCCTACAGCAACTAAGGGAAACAATACCCCAGCGGACAAGAGGGGCACACAGTCCCACCTAGCAAATTCAATTTCCATTTCAAAAAACCCACGCCTGAACATTATAGACACTTATTTTTCACACAAAACAACCCTGAATATTTCTTTTGACATGTCATGAATTTTTCCCCCCATGTAACTGTTAAGCAGGTTGACATTACTTTCCAAGGTTCTCAAGTCACTAATTGAAAGCCTTAATCACTACATTCTTTAGTAAGATTTCAGTTTGTTTTCCCAAGTGACACTTAAAATGCAGCTGCTGTTACATCACAATGCAAAGTTACACAAAGTAAATTAAGCCCTCTCCTCAAATGCCACATTCCGCCCCCACCCCCACCCCCATTACTTAGAAGACCTCCAGGATTTTTAGCAGGGGCTGGTATGACTTAATAAGTAAAAATTACACACACACACAACCCACACACATACATGTGGGTGGCTTCAAAGTTCAGGGTTCTCCAGATCGGAGCATTGTGACTGCTATCATACCAATACAGGACAAAAAGAGGTGGAAGAAAAAAAAACTTATCTAACGACAAACAGTTCTCAAACTAAAAATTAATTTATTTCCATTTCGCACTTAAAAACTTGTCCTAGAAGTGGTCTTGTTTGCAAAGAGCATCCTAGATATATTCACACCCCCCCCCCCCGGTTTTATTGAGAAAGTTTGAGATTTAACCCTGTGTTAGTGAGAGGATTTTAAACAGAAACATGGTATCACTAGTGCTTCCACAGGGGAAGCACCGACCTCCAGAAGGCAGCGTATCTGTCAACCCCTCCTGCACACGCAGCTTAGCCACGAAGCACGCGTTTTTCCAAAGAGACCGAGAGCTGAATTAAAAGCAGCTTTCGCAAATACGAAAAGACACCCCTGTTTGAAGACACGTAAGTTACTTCGAAATTAACCTCCCAGTTTACAAACGCTGGGAGAAAAACCTTTGCATCTGGTGCGATTTCTCCGTCTCGCCGCCACCCCCAGCTGCAGGGCAGCAGCACAAGGCTCCTTGTCTCCCCTCGGAGGCGGCGGCGGCGGCGGAAACCTGATCCCAGGCGGACTCTCAGTAAACACCAAGGCGGAGAGCAATAAAGCATCCGGAACATTTGTCTCGGGCGCGCAGCCCCGCCACCCCCGCCCCCTAAATCTCCGATAAGCGGCCGGGAGAGGGGAGATTTATCAACGGTCCGAGCCGAAGGCCGGGAAGGCCGGAGGGAGGGAGGGAGGGCGGGCGGGGAAGAGGCCTCCCCGGCGTCCTGGGTGGGTTCCCGCTGCCGCGCCGCGAGCCCGGCTAAGGTGCCTGTCAGGGGCTCGAGAGGCCTGTCCCGTCCCGCCACGCCGCCCTCCCGCCCCGGCTAGCGCCCGCGGAACTCGGGGGGGCTGGGAACAAAGCGCTTGGCCCCGGGGCTGGCCCCCTCGCGCACGCGCCCCGTACCTGCGTGGAGCAGTCCGAGGCTGAGCAGCAGCGGCAGCAGCAGCGCCAGGGGCGGCGGGCAGAGCCGGGGGTGGCGGCGCTGCTCAGCCCCGGAGACGGCGGCGGAGGCGGCGGCGGCGGCGGCGCAGGAAGGTGCTGCTCTCAAGCCCATGCCCGTCCATGCAGGTCTCGTGGGCTCCGGCGAGGGCGGCGGTGCGGGCGCCGTGGCGGGTCCGGGGCCGTGGCTGCTGCATGGGCCGGGGGACGCGCCTCGCTTCCTCTTCTTCCTCCTTCAGGCCCGCGTCGGAGACGGGCCGCCGCCACCGCCGCAGCGAGCAGCGCGCCGCGGGCGGAGCGAGACGGCGGCGGCAGCGGGGCGCAGCGGCATCGCAGCGGCCGGAGGCGGCGGGCGGAGGGGGAGGGAGCGGGAGAGAAGACACAAAGACACCGTGAGCGAGTGCGGAGTCCGGCCCCCGAGAGCGCGAGCGCCCGGCCCGGGCCAGCGTGGGCTCTGCGGGCGTGGAGCGCGGGCGTGGGCCAACAGGAGGCGCACCCAGCCCAGGCGAGCAGCGGCCGGCCGCCCGGATCTCTCTACGCGGCGGCCCCCGGATCGATCAATCTCAGCCCCTCACTGCTGCCCCGCCCGCCCTTCGCCCGCCAATCCGCGTCGTCCCCACCCCCGCCCTCCCATCCCATTGGCTGCGAGCGCGAGGCCGCTGGACCCAGCCCGCCGCTAGCAGGGCCCAAAGCGCCCGCCCCTCCACGCCGCCTCCTGCCTCCTGCCTCCTGCCTCCTGCGGTTCAGTGTAATGTGAGTTCCGCGTCCGCCCGCTGCGGGTCCCGTCTACCGCGCCCGGCCCAGCCTCTTTCTCGCTCGCTCTTCTCTCCCGTCCACCCTGCCGCGATTTACTGTTTCCTCGAATCAAGTAGAAAGAGGCGGCAGCCGCTCTCTCTGGCCGCCGCTACAATGAAACCGGCCTTTGACCGCTCCTTGGATGAATGTTATTGGGTTCAACTTCCCTCCAAGTTTTTTTTTTTTTTTTTTTTTTTTTTTTTTTTTTTTTTTTTTTTTTTTATCACCCCACACTGCCCCTCCACCTCCAGCTCTTTGGAGGAAGCGGGCGCTTTTATCCAGCGCCATGTGGCAAATTCCTTCGCATCTAATCACCTCTGCAGAACCGCGTTTCCGAACCCATGGCGGGTAAAGCTAGCACCCAGCCGCGTGGGAAATCAGAAAGTGACCCGCGGTTCGGAACGGATCAGATGCACTGGGAAGGTACCCGCCAGCTCCCAGCGAAATCCGCAGGCAGCAGTGCGTGGCTCCGGTATTGGTTCCTTTGACATTTCCCTCCCTGAAAGCGGCTGGGAGGGGTCTGAGAGTTGGAGAACTTCAGCGTGTCCGGTTACAGTGTAATTAGATTAATGAGGAGAGTCAGCTTTTAACGCAGTGTAGAGTAATTACGCCATCATTTGTTGTTGCTTAGTGGCTTTTCCACGACTTCATAATCTAATAGCAGATTAATTAAATGACAGCTCAGTTTCTACTTTTGCAATGGGATGGATCAAGAAATGAGGAGAAAAGCTAATTGTCAGAAAAAGAGGTTGAAAATAGGTCCTAACTTGTTATCAGTAGGTGTGAAGTGGTATCTAATCTCTAGAATGGCCTCAAAGTCTGGGAGCCACTTCCTACTGTCCTCGCCTTTGCCTTTCCCCAAATAGCTCAAGGTTGCCATTCTAAATTCACTTACGGTATATCCAAATCGCAGTAGGCAACTCTACCCGCTACATTACTCAGAATCTCTAAATAGGGATTGCGTATCAACCGCGGACATGTAAACATTCCACATGTAACAATGTGCAAATCAATGGGCCAGGATAATTGAGGGCAAACCCATCACCCCAGCTTACTTATTAGACACATTACGAATTGTACAAACCACTAGATCCCTAATGAAGGATGCCTATCTTTTTACTGTAACTTTTCATTACCTATTCCATACTATGATGACACAGTGGTTAACACACCTTTCATTGCCCATGATATACTCCAAGCCTTGCTTATATCCACAATATGCTAAATAATAGTTTCACCGTTGACTGGAGAAATGACTTTTTTTGGCGGGGGGGGGGGGAGTTAGCTGATACGGTGTTTAGATAATACTATGGAGTAAATACTATTAGGCCAAAAATTTACTCTTACAATTCCAATATGTTATTAATGAAATAAAATTAATGAAATTTTGGTAAACATCTTTTAAAAGTAATAAAATGTGAACACTTTTTCAAAGTATTTTGCTAAAAAAATTAAGAGTTAAAATGTTTCTTTTTCCTTAACACAAGATTTAATTCCACCGCTATAAAGAAGCATCCCACTGAATTGAACATACTTCAAGACACACAACCAAGAGATAAGGATCAAATTCAGTTTAGTTTGTCTTTTCACCCGTGATTTCTATGACTTTCCCTCCCTACCTTTATTCCCTCCCCCCACCCCGACCCCATCCTGTTCCTTAAGTACATGAGTGCTCTTGATTTTCTTATCAATAGAGGGCGCCCTCCAGTCACTGCAAATCCTGGTGTGAAGTGGAACTGCTCTAGAGGAAAAACTTCTTCTAAGGTGCTTTATTGCTCCTCTGTTGTAAAATTTGACAAGCTCAAGATTTATAAGCCTAACAATTCACTTTTTTTTTATTGCTGCATAAGTGTTCAGGCTAGAGGAAAATGTTAATTTTCACAATTAAACCGCAAGGTGGTTCCTAATTTCAGAACTTTAAGTCAGTTGATACACTCGCTGGGTAAATTCGGCCTGCTAGCAAGATCCCGAGTCCGCTTGGAAAGCAAGAGTGTGGTGAATGGTCGCCCATAGAGCATCCACTCCCCCAGCTCCAATGCTGCAAGTTGAGCAGGATATTAGGACTCCACAAAGAAAAATCTAGGGAGGGAGCTGGGACACAGACATAAAATGGATGACTTATAAAAAGTTTTACATTTTAATAGGAAAAAATACCGTGAAGTGACAGCTTGTACAACTCATAAATCCTCCCCGATTCTTGCCACTTGTATTCTCTCGCCCTCCGTCTTTGTTTTCAAGAAGGAAAGATGAAGCCAAAACAGTACAAATAGGGGACTCGGCAAAGCAACGGTATGAATGTGCAAGTGGATAGAATTAAAACGCATGCCAGCAACATTGATGGATTCTAAACAAGATGCGGTCTCTTTTTTCTGTTCCCCCAGTTAATATATTTCCATTTCCAGAAATCTAACACGAGGGTTTCTGCCTGGTTAACAGATCAACGGGGGCAGGGGAACCAGGACTCAGACCCGGGGTTGCCATTTGTGCAACCCCTTCTAGAGTGAGGGCTCCCCCGCCGCCCCTCCCCCCTCCCCCAGGCCACAGTGTGCGAAAAGCAGCGGCTGAAATAGCCCGGGAGTCAGACTGCCCAGTGGCAAGCAGATCCTGGATTGTACTTACATCATTTTTAACCCTTCCGCTCCTGGAGGGGGCTTGGCGGGATCAGGGAGCCGCGGAGCTCGGGAACACGCAGGCCCTGGGTGTGAGAGAAGGGCCCCAGAGCCCGGCGTGAGCGCTGCGCCCCTGGAAGGAGAGGGCCCGGGGCGTGCGCGAAGCTCCTAACCCGGGCGTACACCACCGGCCCCGGCGATCCCTGCGGGCTCCGCCACGGTTCGCGCTGCTCAAAGCGGCAGGTGCAAAAAGCATTTGGGAGCCGCTTGCCAGCGCGCGGAGGTAATGCGCTTCCTGTCCATTTATCTCAGGAAACCGGCGCAGCCTTCCCTTCGAAACAAAATTAACCTCTCATTAGCCAGCCACTCACTCCCGAAAAGGCCTTAAAAGCTTTACCAGCTCGCTAATGTGTTTTAGGCTGTTCTTCCAGGCAAACGCAGCCGCGGCCGTGACTGCCATCCGTCCCTGGGGTTCCTCCGGGTTCCCCCCCCCCGGGAGCCAACCGCAGACCTCCCCGCAGCCTCAAGTCTGGGAAACTCTGGCCAACCCGGATCCCCGTGTGTAGTCCTGGGCAGACCCTGAGTGGACTGCATGCCAGAAGCAGCCAAAACAAGTTCCCGCTAATTCCACGAGCGCTCCTCACACCCACACCCCCGCTCCCCGGTCCTCTGGGGGAGGAACTTCCATGGCTGCTGACCGCCCGTAGGAGCGCCCGTCCTGTGCGCAGCGGGCGCGGGGAGCGCTGAGCAGGGACTCGGGGAGAAGGGGGAGTGTAAGCCGGGATCTAGCGGATTCCGGGAGTGGAGAATCTAACGTAGGTTCTAGATCTGCCAGTGGCCCAGGGGGCCCTTGCGGAGCAGCTGGGGTTTTCTCACCCTGGCCCCCTGCCGTCCTGAGGCTGGCAGATTTATACCACACAGGTGGACGGAGACCTAAACAAAACAGTCCCGGCCGCTGCCTGCCGCTCGCCCCCCACGTCCCCGGGCCCACCGCAAACTTCAACAAAATAAACAACTCACCACAGGCATTCCCTTGTCTGCAGCGCGACGCTTGCCAGCTGGGAAAATAAGCCGCAAGCCACGCGGCCGGGGCGCAGAGGGAGGGCAGCGCGGTGCCCGCCTCTCCGCTCTCGGTGGGGGCAGTGGTACCCGGGGGCCAGGCGGGAGGCTCCGCCTTGGGGACCGCTCTCCCCGCTCCCCGACACCGAGTGAGCGCCGGCTGAGAGGCGGCACCCTTGCAATCAGCGCGAACTCTCTGACACCTAGGGGAGGGGGCGGAGAGGCACATCCCTCAGTTCCAACCCGCTTTCTCTCCCTTCAGTGTCAAAAAAAAAAAAAAAAAAAAAAAGACCAAACCCCGGGGCCTCCCGCCCACCCCCTTCTGCACCACACCGCCCCCTGCCGGCACTACCCAGATCTTTCCAGCGCGACTAAGGCGTGGCAAGTAACGGCGTCCCAGAACCCCAGCCTTCGGGGTCCTGGCTCAGGCCTCTCTCACCACCCCATTCACCCCACCAAGTGCTGCACAAAGACACCTTTCACGCTGCCAGCGCCACCCTCTGCGCCGCCCTCCAGGCCTGCCCGTTGCCTTGGTCCACCCGCGGCACCACCAAGTCCCGGCGGGTGAATGTGCCAGCCTTCACCGGGCCAGGAAGGCACCGGGCGCGTGCAGGCTGCTCCCACTCCGCGCCTCCGAACGGGCACAGACGCGGCCCCCTGCCCGCTTTCTACCGCTTTCTAGCTGCCCACCAGCGGCCACAACACGCGCCCTTTCTTCTCCACAAATGCTCTTTGAGGGTCTTCCCAGTGGGTCTAAATGAGGGTAGGCGGGTGGCGGGAAGGGTCCTCTGGACTTTCGCCGAAATAAGGAATCCACCTAAGGTGCCAGCGAGGCTTGAGTTTACAGTTTGAGAAAGCCCAGGATAACAACTTGGGAACTATGAGGGGCGAGAGGATTGACAGACACCTAAGACACAGGTGAGGAAGTGTGCTGTAAAGAACAAGCCCACGAAATGTTCGAGGAAAGAGTCACTTGGATACAAGTAGACGGCGTGGAGGGCCGGAGGAAAGAGATTAGCTTTCTTGCCCAGGCTCATCTTCCAAAGTTGAAAAGAAGCATCACAGAGGCCCGCTGGTAGCTATTGTCCCATGCGCGCCTTGCCTGGGACGAACAGGCGGCTTCTCTTTATCCGAGCAGATGTTCAAGCATCCTGACTCAGGTATTTTCCTTTTTGCTCTCTTAGGAGTGTCTCTGACCCTCTCCAGCTTTTTCATTGCTTTCTCTCGCTCCCACTCTTTCTTACAGTTCCTCAGCCTAACGCTAGAGGCAGCATAGGGCAATGTAAAGAAGGTGCAGTGGGGATCCAGCAAGGAGGGTCTACTGACTTTCTAAGTTGGAGTCTTAAGCAACTGATTTAATGTCTTTGGACCCTGAGGTCACCATCAAGAAAGAGTGTGTGAGGGGTAATGGCCAGGTTTCTTCCGGTTAGGAAATTCTATGGCAGGGGAGGCCGCGCACCCTTTGCAGATTCCTACTTATCTTCTCCAACTGCCAATCAATTTGAAAAAAAATAATACTGAGGATATTTTAGGAAGAATGTAAGATATGTTTTTTAAAAAAGCACCTTTTCTAATGAGAATTTACGCCCCCCCCCAAAAAAAAACCCCTCAGTTCCTAGTCCACAGAGACAAAGAATCATAATGTCCCCACTTGCTTTGCCTTTGAAAAGCCTCTCCAGCAATCTGCAGTGCAGCAATTTGATTTAGAACCTAAAGGCAGTCTTGTTTTTCTTCTCCCTTCCACCAACACAAAGACAAGCTGCCACATAAAATAATGATGAACAAGAGTTCAAAGCAAGCTCGAGAGCCAGCCCAGAGGATGTTTTCTAAGGCAGCCCCAGTCCTTCACTCCCTTGCTAATCTGGCTTTGGACAGTACATCAATAGTAGGCCAAGCTACCAGAGTCTCCTCTCTCCCTCCCCCTCCCCATAAAAACTGGGCAGTGGAACCTGGATGATAATTTGTCAGTCATCACGTAAATGAATTCATCAAATCAATATGTTTAATTTTTCCTTAGCATTATGATACTTTCCAGGGTTTTTGATTCACTACTCCCTTTCTCACCGTGGAACCTTGAGCCTTAGTTCTCCCTCGGGAAAACCTTCTCTGTTTTCTGTGGAATCTTTTCTGAAACCAAGGCAAAAATGGTTGATATTTCATAATGAAGTATTAATTTTTAAACTACAAATCTCTTGCTTCTTCAATTTCAAAACAAGAATTTCAGAAATGCTTAGCTTCACAGCCATGCTTAAAAAATTGTCTACTAAAGAGTATTCTTAAGTTTACTTTTATTGGGGGATAAGTTTCTTCAAACAATAGTGGTCAAAAATATTTTGAGCTTGTCTAATTCTGTTGCTTTCATTTATATCAATCTGCACCCCCCATCCCCCCCACACACTATGCCATTGATATATGCTCAAAATGTTTATATTTCTAATTAAGCACTGGGTGTTCCATTTGTAAAAAGATGTGCTTATTTTTTTCTCCCAACTTTCTTTATCTTGTTCAATGCTTCCCAAATTTTTCTCTTATCTCATTTTAATCTTTCTTTTTTTCTCATATCAACCAAAATAAACCAAAGATGGGGATAGAAAGGGAACAAGAAATCACTTTTTAGTAAAATTGACTCAGCATTTCTCTATTGACTGCAAAGAAACCTTCTGATGACACAATGTGTATTTACACCATCTTCTGAATTTCCACTTAAAGGTGATAGGAACTTCAGGTTTTAAAATGTTCAGCTAATATATACATCCAACTCTCCAGTTGTAAAGGTCATAGTTTGCTTACTTTTGATGTTTCTGTTTCTCCTTTTGTAAATTGGGGGAGTCAACTCAATTATCTAACAGCATATGGATCTGTTTTCTAGTATTTCTTATTTTAATTTTCTTGCATGTTCTGTTGAAATTCCTATCTAGTTTCAGATTGATGCCCAATTTAATAATTCTTTTATTACTCATATTGTCAGAGAATTATTATCCTAATTACACTATTTTTTCTTTTTAAAAAATATATTTTTCTTGATTTCAGAGAGGAAAGGAGAGAGAAATAGAAAATCAATGATGAGAGAGAATCATCAACTGGCTACCTCCTACATGGCCCACATGTGGGATTGAGCCCACAAACTGGGCATTGAACCAGGACATCCTGTTTCATAGGTCAATACTCAACTACTGAGCCATATTACACTATTTTAAGTATTAGTAGTACTATTTAAAAATAATACTAAGAGAAAATGCTACTTTCTTTTTTTGTTTTATAGGATCAGTGTTTAAATTGAGTAAAAACATAAAGGATCTAAGACCTACTTCTACTTTTAAAATGGTGAGAATTTGTTTTGCTTTCTTCCCCTCTGTACAAAGATGTAAGACAGGTGTCTTGAACCATCAGATCACATGATGGTTAAGGTAAACAATTCTGGTAAATTGTAAATTTTAAAAATGATACCTCTGGATAGGTAGCTAATAACAAGGACAATTAAATATCCTTTAGCAAATGAAAATTATTACATTCTCTCAGCAATGAAAGCCTGATTTTCTAGAGAGACCCTGAAATTCTAAAGTATTTCTACACATGTACATAATAAAATAGGTAAATGAATGCATATTAAATTAATAAAGTTAATATGAAAAAAATATGTGCTAAAAAAGAAAATAGGTAACAATCTCCTTGAAGTGCCAGGAGAAAAGCTCTTGTTTTGTCTGCTTGCTATCTTGTCATGATTCTTTTAGGCATTCAGGACAGTATAAAATAGTAGAGCACGAAACATCAGGGACGGCCTTTTTCCCTATTGTATTTGTTGATTATTTCAATTGTAGTCATTTTACACACGCGCGCACACACACACACACACACACACACACAATCTTTTCTAGATCTGTGCTATAAGTTTTAAGAGGCAAAATATGCATCCCTAAAATAGTCATTCTTTTACATTACATTTGCTCTATAAAAAATAAACTTCAAGAAAGTGGAAAAGAACTTCTTTAGAGAGGTAAATAACTGTAAAATTACTCTTCTGTGAAACAATTTAGACCTACCATGGTAATTTATAGTTTCTCTTGGAGGCAACATCTCTCTCCTCATACTCATCTGTATACACAGTGAAAAGAACATTATTAAAACATGACAGAACGCAATACATACACCACCATCTTTAAAATTCCATGAAATCTAAGATATTTGGGAAATTGGATACCCTCAATTCTAATAGCCAATAGTACAAATTAAGAGTTTAAATTAAAAAAAACACACAAAATGTATTATAACATATAGATGAGATATGTTTATATCTTACCAATATTAGATAAAATTCCAAGGAGATATATTTTAACTCATTTTAATAAATTGAAACAATAATGGGGCCAAAGAAATCAGTGTCCAGATAATCACAAGTACAAAAATAATAAATATTCTCCTTTTTTCTTATCTTCTCAGGTTTCATCGTCCTATCATTTCAAATTGTCCAACCCACACACAGAGGCTCAGGTAATGTTTATGCCAGAAGCAAGGTTAGATTCAAGCCTGAGAATGGACCCAGAATGAAAACAGTGCATGTTCATCGGAAGTTTGAATGAAACAAATGCAGCTGAATTTGAGAGTGGGACTTGTTTCAAAAGAAGAGCAATAAAGCATTAGCATAGGAAAGTATTCTCAGAGGTCAGGCTCTTGATGTTCAGCTGTCCCAGCTGGGACTGTCCATCAACAAAGAATGCTAAGAATGCATGACTAGTGCAGGGCTCTATGTGAAATAGATGGAGTTTCCTTTTCCCTTGTCCCCTGTGGGGGGCCCCCTGAGGGACATGGGGGTGCATGCCTCTCAGGCCCCCTGGTAAGCAATCATCATCCAGGAAACTTACTCTTTGTGACAGAAAGAATCTGATATTGACCCATTCCCAAATACAAATTCTTTGTTTTAGTTTTCTCATTAAGCAAATTTTTGAGCACCTACTAATGAACCTGGCAATCTTCTAAGTCCTGGGGATACTGTAAACAATCAGACAAAGACTCTTAAGAATGTACATTCTGGGGGTGGGAGAATCAACAGGTCAATAAACAAATTAACTGTAATAATGCTATAAAGTTTAAGATGAGAAGAAACACCATTAATGGGAAGGACTTTCCAAGATATGCTATGGCCTGTGAAATGGAGAAAAGGTTGCAGGTAGAGGTCAAGGTTTCAAGGTATTGTCAACAGTTCAGGAAAAAAAAAGAATAGAAATAAAATCAATGATCACTGGAGTAATAATTGGTAAAATTTATTGTGCATAAATTTTTAGAAGACAGTTGGCAAACCAAGAACACTCAAATAAAAACAGAGAACTAAGGAGGCTCAGAGGTATATTGTTATTAAGCAGCTTATATAGTATGAAGGCAGTGACTGTTGATTCTTTACAGTGATTGGTTACAATATTAGAATTTTCTTAAATGAAGTAGAATTGGTTAGTGGTTTACCTTATGTCAATTTTAGGGAACAATTTAAATTTCAGCTTATGATTTTCAGAGGCATAAGAAATGACCCAGGTCAGGTTAGCTTCCCTTGTCTTGCAAAATAAGCTAAATTAAGCTTTGTTTGTACGACTAAACTGTTTTTTCTGTTCAGGGAATTTTCAAGTCTGGTTTTCATTTATGTTTGTTTTTAACAGTACGAACAATATTTGAGTGTTCAAGGAACTGAAAAACTCTGGCAAAAAACCACCTGCTGGGTGCATTTGTAGCAATCTAAGGCAGTTCTTTAATTCCCAGTTGGCATTTGAATGAAGGAGACTTCTTGGTTGTTCCCAAACCTCAGAAAGGCAAGAAAAGGAAGTAGCATGTATTTAATTACTATCAGGAGTGACACCTGGTTTCCAGCTCAGAGTAGGGCGGGGGTGGGGGTAGGGGTGGGGATGGGGATCTAACTTCACTCTCACAACCTTTCCCTGAAGCACAGATTATTCTCTTTTTATAGAGGATGAAATTTAGGTTGAAAGATTTAAAAACCTGCTCAAAGATACATAAGAAATGGTTGGTACAGGATTTGAACTGTCTTTCTGATTGGAAAGTCCAGTTGTTTCTTAGTCTTCATTGCTCTATTTCATTTATTGGAAAATTCTGGCATTAAAATGCACAGAGATTCATCATACAGGTTTTGAGCCACTGATAAATAAAATGAGTGTGATTAGTAAGGGAATTGAAAATGAATTGGTTGGAAAAAAAACTTAAGAATTATTTTTAGAAATTTTAAATTAAATCTGTGATCCTCTTCTAGCCTAATCAAGACTCTCTTCTCAATAGTACAGGGAGCTGAAGTATCTTATTTCCTCAAGTTACGATCTGCCACTCTCTACAGCTCTTGTCAAGACTTGAATGGCCATTCTTGGCTTGATGAAATGCCCAGTAGCCTATGGCATGATCGTGGGAGTACAGGTTTTGATACATACTCCATCAATGGGAGGCCTCCAAGTTTCTAATGAATTCACAAGCAGAATTATCTTATGGACATACTCTTGCCTATTTCACAACTTAGATTGTGCAATTTCCTTATTTAAAGCTGTGTGCCCATGGTAATGCATAAGTGGTGTCCATGGTGCCAGGTACACAGTAATAGTAGTGGTTTCCTACCCCATTCAGAGCTGGGAAAGAGAACTGGGAGTAATGATGTGGAAAAAGTCCGATAGAATCATAGTGGAAAATAATACAGATCATCAGTGCACAGCTTGATTACTGCACTAATAATTACTTTAAACAGATAGCCACTGTTTCATCCAGTCAGTCTGTCAGCTTTCAACAAATACTTATTGAACTACCTACTATGTACCAATACTCTTCTAGGCACTAGGGAAGGGAAAAGAGTTAGGAACTAAGAAATATGTCAATGAATAAAAACAAAAATCTTTCTCCCTCCTACAGGGAGAGACAGACAATAAACATAAACATGAGGACATTCAGTATATTAAAAGGAGTCAAGTGCTCTGCAAAAGGTAGAGCTTGATAGTGAGATGTGGAATGCTGGTTTGTATGTACAATTTTTAAAAGGGTGGTTAAGGTGGGCTTCACTGAGAAGGTGACGTTTGAGCAAACACTTGGAGGAGATGATTGAGTGACCTATGTAGGAAGGCAGTTCAAGGCACAAGCCACAGCCAATACAAAGATTCTGAGGTGGCAGTATGGCTGGCATATTCAAGAAAGATGAAAGAGGCCAGTTTAGTCAGAATAGAGTAACCAGGGGAGAGTGGTAGGTTATGTATACGATAAGTTTAGAGACATTATGGTGTTCCTGATCACAGAGAACTTCAAGGCCATTGTAAGGATTCTGACTGAATTTGGGAACCTTTGGATAATTTTGAGCAGAGGAATTGAGATGAACTGAATTTTAGGAGTTCCCTCCTGTTGCTTGTTGAGAATATATTATAGCCAGGCAAGGGTGGAAACTGAAAGTCCAGTGGGATGGTTATTTTAATAATCTATGTAAGAGATTACAGTGGCTCAGACCAATGATAGCATTGGCTTAGAAGTGGTTAGATTCTGGATGTATTTTAACATTTAAATCAAAAGGGTTTCTTGATAGATCAGATGGGGATATTGGGGAGAAGAAAAGACAAAGGTCACTCGAAGGCTTTTGGCCTGAGCCACCATCTAGATGGATTGCCATCTATTGAGCTAAGCATTAAAACAGGTTTTTGGTATGTGAAAGACAAAATGCAACAGACAATTAAGATGATTTTATTCAGTCTGTTGCAATAGGGAACAAGTTCATTAATGAGGACCATCTCAAAGAAAAAGAAGGGACCTTGGGAAGGAGGCAGGTAGGCAGCGGAGTCATCAGGCCGTCTTATGGGAGTCCTAGGGAAGGAAGGAGAGAGCTCTTACCTGAGTCATTGAGGAATGGCAAAGGTGAGTTATCTTGGAGTATATGAGGGCAAGTTGGCGCTTTTCGGCTAGCTATTTCTTTAATGGGAGCAGAGGGCTCCCATAAAGCTAAACCTTGTCTGGAGGGAAAGGCAAGAATTTAGTGTTGGACTTAATAGGCTTAGGTTTGGATTTATTTCTATTAAACTTCCTAGGGAAAATCCCTTCAACATTCCCTTGCCTGATATCAAGATGTTTGCTGTATCCAGCCCTAAATTCTCACATTGTATGTAAAAATATATGACTTGAAGAATCAATTTCATTTATTTGCAGATGAAGTCTGGATTGTTTTCTTTTTTCTTATATAAATATTTTTGTTTTTTAACAGCATTCATATTACTACATGATCTATTTTTAATAACACAGAGCCAGGTTTGCCTTCCTCTGACACTTCAGATAGTTCACGTCTCCATGATAGGATTGAGGAATCACGAAAGACTGCTGGGTGTGGGCCATGATTGATTTCACCTGCACACCTACCCGTATGTATCATATATTCATTCTCCTTTAAGCATGAAGAAGTCCAGTGAGTTAGAAAAGCCATACCTTTCTTTAGTAAATTCGCCTAAAACTACAATCCTAGATACCATTATTTTCTGAATTGTGTAGATGAGGAAATTTAGAAAGTGAGATACCTTATTAAGTTATGTTTTTGTTTTGTTTTGTTTTATTTTGGACAGAAGAAAGTTGAAGAAGTGGGATTTAAACCCAGGTCTATGACTCTGAAGTCTCAACCATTACACCTCATACTTTTCATTTATACTAGGGGCCCAGTGCACGAATTCGTGTACCTTGAAAGGAACTGTGGGCCGAGAGGCTGTGGCAGGCACAGGGGTGGGTCTCGGCTCATCCTCTGTGCCCCCACCCAGCCCCTCCTGCTGTAGCTCCCAGTCCCCTGTCTCCTGGCAACCCTGCTCCTGCCATCACTGCTCCCACGCGCTGACGGCGCTGGCCCCGCTCGCACCCGCTGACGGCGCAGAGCAATTGGGGCTGATGCCTGCAGTGGGTGTGAGTGGTGGCTGCTGCCCCAATTGCCCCTTAGGAGCAGGGGGAGGTGGAGAAGCCCTCAGGGGCAATTGAGACCAGCAGCCATCGCTTGCACCCACTGATGGTGCCAAGCAACCAGGACCAGTGCTGGGCGCCGGCTGTGGGTGCAAGGGGGGCCAGCACTGGCAGTGGGTGCGAGCGGTGGCTCCAGCGCTGGCAGTGGGTGCGAGAGGTGGCTGCCGGTCCCAATCGCCCCTCAGGAGCAAGGGGAGGTGGAGAAGCCCTGAGGGACTATCAGGGCTGGCAGCTGCCGCTTGCACCCACTGATGGCGCTGAGCAATTGGGGCCACTGCCAGGCGCCGGCAACGGGTGTGAGCGCTGGGCAGGACTGCAGTGTGCAGGAGAAAAGAATTTTCAGTAACCATCAGAGGCTCACCCCAATGATAGCGACCAGCACCCCACCTTGGTCTGATGCCCCGCTCATCTGCTCCACCATCCCATAAAGGCTGACGCCTGCCATGTTCCGCGTACCCCCTGGTGGTCAGCACATGACATAGTGACCAGTTGTTCGGTTGTTCCACCGTTTGGTCTATTTGCATATTAGGGTTTTATATACGTAGATATTATACAAGAGTTCCATTGCCGGGACTGACTAGCAGACCCTGAGCGATGGATGAATGGATTACTCTGACACACATTTCTGTGAAAGAGAGGGCTAAGGGGCTGCTTGGCTATAGCAACCAAGCAGCCCCATTTGCCTGCCTCCTTAGGCTTTTATTGTAACAACAGCTTGAACTAAAATTAACCATTAGATACTATCAGCAGGGTAAGTATCCTTGAGAAAGCACATGCTTCTACAAGGTTGTGTCTAAAGACTAAACATAGAGATTCCAGTAAAACCCCCAGGGGCTCAGACTTGTTTGGAAAAATCAAAGTAGGGGCTGCCACCTTTGGCAAGGTCCCCCTAGAGGCCCCTGATCTTTCAGAGAATCCTCCTTAAAGACTTTCCGACCAAGTCTTGTGCTTCCCCACATTCCATCATTTTTACTTTGCCTTCTTTTGTTTCCCCATAACTTTTGCAGTGAAGGGATTTCTTTTTTAACCTTTTATTTATTCTTTTCTTCTGAATGATATAATTTGTCTCTTTTATTACATAACACTGCTAGAATGAACTTCATTTGATACTAAATGAAAACAATAAAGTGAAATTCACTCAATTGTGTTAAATACTATATTTAATGAATAAAATGTATTATAAAATTTTTGTATTAGTACCACATTATTGACACCTTTCATTTCTTTTCATGCTCTTTAGTGTTTTGTTCTCATTAGTGTTTTACAGTACTTATTGTTTTCTATGTGAGCCACTTCACATTTTTCCTTTATTGAATGAACTATTTTTATTGTTTTTAACCCATTTTCCCAACTTCTCAGGCTCATATTTTATTTTAATTCTAATTTTCAAAAACATTGTAATTCTCCTAATGATTTATAAACTTGATTAATAATAAAACCTTCACGCCAAACTTGTAATAAAAATGTTGAATGACACTGGCTTCTAAAGGACTTCTATAGCATTATAAGGAGCATTTTCTTCCAATCAGGATATCTTACATTTTTAATTTGCTGGGCTTGATTTTTTCCCCCCAAATGGCATTTTTTAAAAGCAATGTTGTCTGACCAATAATTTAATTTTAGTTTCTCCAATCTCTTTTCACAGAAAAAATTACACACACTTAGTATTGGCTTGAATAATAATTCCTAGGTAGAGCTATTTTGGTTACAGGTGCTTTTGGTCATTTTGCCTTCCCACCTGCCAAAATTCTAATTGCCCTCAAGGGTTGCTGCCTGCAAGGGCTAACTCACTCTGGAAAAATAACACTGTGTGCACCTGCATTACTAATAACCTGGTGACTCCAGGAATGCAGTTCCAGCCATGGATCCTGGAGCTGGTCAATACTGAGAAATTCAGTAAATTAATCAATAAATAAATTATGAAGCTGGTTGCGTGCTATAGCTAAATCTTAAAGAAAAAAAAAATTCAAAATTTAGTATATCATTGAATCCACTGCCCAAATCTTGGTATATCCTTTGATTTTTCTATACTTCTTTGCATGGCACTTCATGTTAACTCACTGATTTTCTTAAATTGTCAAGACTGATGTCAATCAAATCCCATTTTTCAATGTGAAACTTCTATTTTCTGTTTGGGTTTCTGCCAGAATAGACTTATTATGAATAAGTCCTCAAGTCAATCTTTCTCTTCTGTTTCTTAAAAATAACTTAATAAAATGGAGCTTGAAAGAAGAATTTTCTTTTCTTTCCTTTTTTTTTTTTGGTTACCCTTAAAAGAACGTTTCTAATCAGGATGGTTAAAAAATAAAGTAATCTGACATTTTAAATGGAATAGGAGAAAGAAATCTGTTATGTACCTTTTATTACTGCCCTTTGTTCTGAGAATAACAGGTAATTGATAGAACACTTGGAGCTTTCCAATCATCCACCCTCCCATGTCTCGTTTGACAAGTATACCGTTTGCATCTTCATACTGTAATTTAGAATTATAAGAACACATGCTATTTTGAAGTGAGCTATGCCACAATTGTTTTAGGATTTAAAAAAAAGACTTTTGATTATATCAGAACTGCATGAATTCTTAAATGATTCAGAGAAGAGTGTTATGCTTGGTAGTTTTTAATATCTACATTATAGACAATTAATAACATTATTTTTTAGTTCCTTAATATTAACAAAATTTTATGTATTGAATAAACAAGTATTTATCTAGGGAAAATAGAGACTTTCTGGTTTAATATTTTAAATATTTATCATCAAACTACTTAAATAATCATTTCTTGAATGATAATATAAACAGGAAATCAATAATGTTACATCAGAAATATAGTATGTAACTGATGAAGTGTAATGTATCTGTCAACTTGTTGGTATGCAGATGAGCCTGAAGGAAAAAATTTTTTTCCAGAAAAATGCTATTGAGAAATACTTGGTGCTGGAAGAGCAATTCACTTTATTTTCTCTACATAGGACTCAACTCTCCTCACTTTAGTAGCATATATTTTTATTAGTTTATGTTATAGGGAAGATAAGACTCTTGCAAGGCCCAAGAAAATGCAGGGCCCAAGAATCTGAATTTCTTTAAAAAATAGACAAGTAAAGAAGATAATTGCAGATTACAGTAGGTATCAGGAAGAATCTAAGTAGGCTTTTGTTCCAGAAAGGTACTGGGCGGGACTGAGTAGATAGGGAAGGCACCTTACCTGAGTTGAGACTTGAAAATTGAAGCTTCACCCATGGCAAAAAGCCAAGGGAAAAGCACTACAGGCAGAAGGAATGGAGGGTGAATTCACTCATAAGAAAACTCTCAGTGATCAGGGAACATAAAGGGGCAATGGTGTCTGGAGAGGGTGAGAAATGAGAGGAGCAAAGGATAGGAGTTGAGGTGGGAGATGTATGCAGCACCAGATCATGTGGGGACTTGGTAAAAGACTTAGATTTCTTTCCAAATGCAAGTGACAGGCATCACAGTGATAAAATCTGATTTATGTTTTAAAAGATCATTCTGGCTGCCTAAACATTACAAATTCCTGTAACCATTTCTAACAGGAATGATTTGTATTGCTTCCCTTGATCCCAGCCCCTCTAAACATGCTCTAGTTTTTCTACATTCTTCTCCAGAAGGCAGCCCAGAGCTGAAGGTGGTGTTTTGAGTGTGATCTCATCATTTTAGAAGAAAGTGAAATAATGACCTCTCTTACCTGGGATGGTCTTCTTCTAGTAATGTAGCTGAAGATTAAGATTTCTTGCAAGGTTGGAAATCATATGAAGAAGCCTGTTAGAAATGAAAGTAAGTAAACTCTGAGGGCTTAAAGCAGTGGTTCTCAACCTTGCCTGCCCATTAGAGTCACCTGGGGAGCTTTGAAAACATCCCTGGGTCCAGACAACAGGCCAGACCAGTAAAATCAGAATCTTTGGAGGTAGGCTTTTAAATATCCCCAGGTGGTTTCATTAGGTTATCCAAGGCTGAAAACCATGGCAGAATGGCAAGCCCTGTGCTTACAAAACTTTAAGGTGCAGACGAATCATCTAAGGATCTTGTTAAAATGAATATTCTCTGAGGTTTGAGCATCTGATCGATGCTTCTCTGTCTCTGGATCTGTTTTTGTTCATCAGTTTATGTTGTTCATTATAATCCAAAAATGAGTGAGATCATGTGATATTTATCTTTCTCTGAATGTAATACCTTAATCAATAAAGAAAAAACATGTAATATTAAAAAAAAAAGAATATTCTGATTCCATGGGGTCTGGGGCGGGACCCAATTATCTGAATTTCTTATTAGCTTCCAGGTAAACCATATATCTCTGCTTCTGGTTTAAGAACCAGGAGGGATTAGTCTCCAGATTTGAATCACATGTGCCAGAATTACTTAGAAAGCCTGTTAAAACACAGGTTGCTGGACTCCACCCTCAGAGATTCTGATTCAGTAGATCTAAGGTGAGGCCTAAGAATGTGCATTTCTAACAAGCTTTCAGATTTTGCTGATGTTGCTGGTCCAGGAACCACACTTTGAGATCCACTGGGCTCTCCAATGAGGAGGAAACACATGAACTGTAGTCTCTGATGTTTGGAGCACAGACTTTTTAATTTTGACTTTCATTACCCAGAATGCTTTTCATCTCTTCATCGTCCCCTGAATTTCATCTAGGCACATTGTTATGTATATACTCCACAGGAAAATGCTACTTTGAGTTCTCTCTTTCACATTGAATGTGACTTTAATGAGGACAGGGATCATATTCCCGGTGTCTAGAACAATGGCCAGGACAAAGTAAGGAGTAAATGATGACTCATTGAATGAATGAAAAATGAAGGAAAAGATGTTAGATACCATAATAGTTATTTTCAAATATTTAAAGAACTGTAACTGGAAAGGAGTTTAGATTTGAATGGCCTCAGGGGCTACCACAAAAGGGGAACATCTAGGGGATAAATAGATAAAAACTTCATAAAATTGAAAGGAGCCATAGGCAGTAACAGGAAGAAGCAACGTGTCATAAGTGGATAGGTACAAGATTTAGCTGGATGGCATTTGGTAGAATTGGCAATGAGTGGACTTGAGCATTTGAAGGCATTTGGCTTTAATGATCAGTAACATCCTATTCAATCTCATGACTCTAAGAGAATGAAAATGGAGGAGGGCTGCTAAGGACAGGTGCACTGTCAATAATGAGAAGAAAGAGCAGACAGCCATACAGCAATGGAGGACAGAAACATTTCAAAAGGTAGGCATAAGACCGGAAAAGAACAATAGAGCCTGATTTTTGTATGTGTATGTTAGAGCAAACAGTTCTATGCTCATCAGTAGGTCTTAAGGTCACCATTGTATCATTGCACAATATCACAATTAATATTTTTATAGTAACATTTATATTTTTCATTCTTAAAAGTGTGACATATTCACTGTCATTTTTTTATTTTGTAAAAATATTGTAAATGTTGCATATTTATTTTAATGGCTTTTGAGTATACATTATGTAAGTAATCATTTATGAAACCAATTGTATATGAATATCCTCATAGTAAAATATTTATGTACCTTTATGATAAAATAAACTCCAATAATAAAAATATTAGTTTAAAGGGTTTTCAAGTATTTCAGGCTTTAATAATTGTTATTTATAATGATAAATGAGTCATTAATATTTTTTGTTTCAGGAGTCAGGCAAGTAAGTGATTTAGAAATATCCATTCACCAAAGGTTCCGTAGTCAAGATGCTATACTCTTTTTTTTTTTTTTAAATATATATTTTATTGATTTTTTACAGAGAGGAAGAGAGAGGGATAGAGAGTTAGAAACATTGATGAGAGAGAAACATCGATCAGCTGCCTCCTGCACACCTCCTACTGGGGATATGCCTGCAACCAAGGTACATGCCCTTGACCGGAATCGAACCTGGGACCTTTCAGTCCGCAGGCCGATGCTCTATCCACTGAGCCACACTGGTCAGGGCAAGATGCTATACTCTTTGTCTAAATGTGTGTACACAGATTCATATCGCATGAATGGAAATGTAGTTAATACTGTAGATAATCTACATATAATCTCATTGGCCTTATTGGCACTGTTCATGTCATCAGTGCAAATGCATTGATATAATTAAGCTTAAGTCTTTCCTATTAATGAAAAAGAGATTAGTGGGCTAAGAGATTTCACTCATTGACCTGTACAGTATCCATGTACTGAACAGATATTTCAACCTGCATTTCATTTGATATTTAGATTTATTCCTGAGGTTTCCAGTTAGCATATTTCATCAGAAGGGTTCAGTGGAAATTCCATAGGAAGGCCTGGGGCCTTAAGTAACTAGTGAGAGAATTGTACCAACTAAATACTCAAGTAATTTCTATAAGGTAGATCTACCTCACTTTGGATATTCAGCTGTTCCTATTTTGTTGTTTCTGTATGCTGTGTGTTATCATTAAATTGTTTATCAATGAGCTCAATGCTTACAGCTAATTTGGGCAATTAACTACTGGAATAGTTGATGGAGGCCCTAACAGAGAATTAGAATCTGATTAATCAATATGTTCACAGCAGTTCAGTTACAGTTTACCCTTGCTACCACCATTTACATTGTTAGAACTTTGGAGGAGGACTTCTTAACTAATTAACATTAAGAAGTCCTCTGGGTCATGATGGAATCATCAGTGGTCTCTCTTAGTCCTCAAATCTTCAGTTACATTTAATTATCTGTGTTCTTCGTTCCATCTATTTAGTCCTTTGCCAAAATTTATTTTTACTTTGTCATCTCCTAAACTTGGCCTTTTTTTTTTTAAAACCCCCTGTAACTATAGTTCTATATCACATTCTCATTACCTCTTTTTTTTTTTTTTTTTTTTTACTTCTCTAAGGAACATGGTGGTATGAGGTTAAGACATGATGAAGGGGGACTAAGCACTGAAAAGTCTTCAGAGATGGTGTGGCTGAAGGGCACAGGGAATAAAATGCATAATGTTCACTGTCAAATAGCTTATTTTCCTGAACTATGATTCTGTCCTGTTTCCATAGCCCCAAAACTTCAGTCCATATCATTAAACTTGTCAGTGGCTAATGTGAGATTTTTGTGTTTATTATCATTTTTAATGGAAATGGGATGGTGAGGCAGTCTACAGACTGAATGAAATAATCAGAACTGGTAGAATAAGCCAGAGTGATGAAGAAAACATACAATCCTTGGGTATTTGTAGAAATCCCAAGCAGGGCTTCAGATTTCTAGAGGGGATTTGAGCCTATGATATTAACTAGGAGACCCTAAGTTAACAAGTGGTTTCAAAATAAGGTGGGGGTGGGAGATAAAATGAGCCAAGCTCTTATTTAAGTGGGAGGAGGTAAAAGATCAACTTTAGGCATCTGTGGAATCATACTGACGGGCAGCTTGAGAGTATACCCATCGTCTGATCATCTGTAGACTAATTCTGACCACAGTATTTACAGTAGAGTCTCATTATTCACAGAAGTGGTATTCTTTAAAGTTGCCTTAAACACTGAGTTAATGAATACTGAACTAGGGGAAAGCAGGATGAGGTCTCTGTGGGCCTCTGGTCACATTGATCAGTGTTGTGATTGGTGAACATATAACCTTCTTTTATGTGTGTTTCTGTTTAAAGACACCTTATTTAATGTATAATGTTGATTCATTAACACTGAACTCATGGCCACCAGTACTATATATGACTCATGTCTGATGGAAGCTTATCTAACATGTATATTTTCTCTGTATGTCACATCAAGCCTTCTTGTGCTTAGAAACACTAGATAGAACATTATTACTTCACTTGGGGGCTATTTTAAACAGCAAAATAACCAACAAAAGGCACAAAATGTGAAAAATTTGGCACAAATAGACCACAAAAGGGACACGTGTTTATAATAGGAGCTGAGACAAGAATGCAGAATGTCTCCTTGTTCCACCTCAGCTGGGAATGTGGCCATTGGATGACACAAATTTCTTGCTGCTCCGTGCAAGTCTGCGAATGACTGGGAGAACACAGCAAATGTTAATTTGGAGGTTACAAAAATTTTAGCATGTAGGTGAATTTTCAAGTATGGAATCCATAAATAATGAGGACTGACTGCATCCGTATGTGCCTAGGACTTGGCAGCCACAGTACAATCTTCAATTCTATTTCTAATATTACAAATGAAAAATTAGAATATGATCTTTAATTATATACTTCTATTTAAAACATGGTTAGGAAAAACAAGACTAGCAACTTTGTTTCTTTTAGAGGTTTTGCTTTCATGCAAAATATGCATCTACTTCAGAAAATTGATGGAACAAATTTCAAAAAAATTTAAAGCTCAGTAGTTTATAGCCCTATGAGTTCTTTCTGAGTAAAAATTGTAGAAAGATTTGGAGTAATTTGATCCATTAAAATCAATTTCACTCTATATTTCCAAAAGTCCCAATTGCTCTTTAAATCTGAGCACTTAAAACATCTATGAAACTACAGTAACTACTAACAGAGTACATAAAATTTGCTATTATTAAAGATTCTTCCTTCATACCCTCAATTTCAAAGTAAGTCAAACAGTTACCCGACTCAACAATTCAGACTACATTGAATGGAACAAAAATGTAACATTATATTAAAAAACAATTTAAGGACATTAGTGATAAAAAAGATAATTTTAGGTATCTTCAGAAAAAGAATTATATTTTTTCAAACTTTGGCAACCAAAGTCTATCAACTGTCCTGGCATCTCCATCACGCCTTCCCTTTTATTATTCTTGGGCAACCATGATTCATCTAATATAAATATTATTTACATCATGGAAGACTTATTTTTAAAAAAATATATGTGGTATCAGTAGAGTAAGCTGCATGGAAGGATGTAATAAGGCCTCTTTATACACTGTCAGCAAAAGAGTAAGCACAAGACAATTGGATAATAACTGCATTTTAATGAAGTTCCTAGGTCCTGTGCATGGGCAGCTGTCTGAGTGTGGTAGTAAATAGAAGAACTTTTGCTTGGCTGATGTGGCTCAATGGTTGAGCATCAACCTATGAACCAGGAGGTCATGATTCAATTCCCCCATGTCCAGTTGGGGCTCCATCCCCAGTATGTGGCATGCAGGAGGCAGCCAATCAATGATTCTCTCTCATCATTGATGTTTCTCTCTTTCTTCCTCTCTGAAATCAATAAAAATATATCTTAAAAAATAGAAGAATTTTTAAAAAAGCTTTAAAAAACTCAGGTTTATAGGCACCTAATGAGTGATCAGCATTTTTCTACCAGGGATGTGGAAGGAAATAACCTGATGGAATGACTGGTATCTTTCCCTTAGTGGGTACTAGCTCACTCTGTAGGGTTTGTGCCTTCTTTTGTCTAATGCAGTGGTTCTCAACCTTTTTAATGCCACGACCCTTTAATACAGTTCCTCATGTTGTGGTGACGTCCAACCATAAAATTATTTTTGTTGGACTTCCTAACTGTAATTTTGCTACTGTTATGAATCGTAATGTAAATATCTAGGCGACCCTGCTAGCGGTTCTCTTGAGAACTGCTGCTGTAGAGCCTAAGACCATCGGAAAACACAGATATTTACATTACGATTCATAACAGTAGCAAAATTACAGTTAGGAAGTAGCAATGAAAATAATTTTATGGTTGGGGGTCACCACAACATGAGGAACTGTATTAAAGGGTCACGGCATTAAAAAGGTTGAGAATCACTGGTCTAATGGAACCATAATCTCTTGCTTGGTTTTTCTCCAAGGAATGGGTGTCTTTAATTTTGTAATTCCAGGATTAGAAAAATACTCTGTGATATAATCCTACCTAATAAAAGAGTAATATGCAAATTGACCATCACTCTAACACATATGGTCAAAGATGGCTGCCCCCATGTGGACACAAGATGGCTGCCACAAGATGGCCGGCAGGGGAGGGCAGTTGGGGGTGACCAGGCCTAAAGGGAAGGACAGTTGGGAGGGACCCAGGCCTGCAGGGGAAGGCAGTTGGGGGACCAGGCCTGCAGGGGAGGGCAGTTGGGGGCAATCAGGCCTGCAGGGGAGGGCAGTTTGGGGGACCAGGCCTGCAGGGGAGGGCAGTTGGGGGTGACAGGGCCGGCAGGGGAGGGCAGTTAGGGGCTACCAGGCTGGCAAGAAAAGGCAGTTAGGGGTTACTGGGCCAGCAGGGGAGGGCAGTTGGGGGAAATCTGGCCAGCAGGGGAGCAGTTAGGCGTCGATCAGGCTGGCAGGGGAGTGGTTAGGGGGTGATCAGGCTGGCAGGCAGAAGTGGTTAGGGGCAATCAGGTAGGCAGGCAGGTGAGTGGTTGGGAGCCAGCAGTCCTGGATTGTGAGAGGGATCCCAGATTAGAGAGGGTGCAGGCTGGGCTGAGGGACACCCCCCCACACACGAATTTCGTGCACTGGGCCTCTAGTATCCTACCTAATAATGGACAAATATGCAAATTGACCGTACCTTCGCTATGCCCGCGATTGGCCAGGAGGCGCGGGGGGGCGGGACTCGGGGGGGGGCGGGGGGCCAATTGGGCCGGCGAGACGCTGAGCTTGCATTGCCAGCGGCGGCTCAAGCTCAGCGTCTGCGCCATGGCTGTGCTGCGGCACAGAAGGGGTCTCTGGGGCAGCGAGCTCATGTCCCACCGCAGACCATCAAAAGCGGGGGAGCTGGATGCCTGTCCGCTCAGGCACCAGGCCTTTCAGAAGCCTCGGGCAGGGCAGAGGCTTCTGAAAGGCCTGGTGCACCAGCGGACAGGCACCCAGCTCCCCCGTGATCGAAAGCAAAAGCATGTAGGGGACCCTACACGGGCATGATTCAATCATGCACTGGGCCTCTAGTAGATAATAAAGCTACATTAACTAGACCATTTGGGAGCTTGATTTTATAAATATGACTTCCTTAGCACTAAGCTTGACCTGAATAAACTCAATGCAGCACCTAATACTCTTGTCTGCACATGGTCAAAAGTATAAGCAATAATTATTTGTTTATATAAATTGAAGTGAATACAATATGTGGATTAAAACAAAACAACTTATTTGGAAACACTTAAATCTCAGGTCAAAATGGTGAACCATTGCAGTAGCCCAGTGGCTGGAGGGTGTCCAGAAATGGTATTACAATGCCACAGGGCCCAATACACTGGGGTAGATGTGAGATAATACAATGCACGTGGATGATGATGTAAAAGAAGCTGTAAGAAAGTTTCCTGAGAACCTGTATAATGACAGCGTGTTAAGCATTAAGAAAGCACTGGGCCTTTCCAAGAGGCAGCAGATCTTGCCTGAAAAGCAGTGGACAAAATATGAGGGGGATAAAGTCCAGAACAAAAAGAAAGAAGAATGGGCAAAGAAATAATCATGTAATCAAAATATGCAGATGTAGCTGTCCTAAGTATTCTAATGATGTTGGTTAAACCTGAAATGTACAATTTAGAACCATCGGAGCTACAAATATATTACTTTGAATAAATGTCCATTATTATAAAACTATTTTTTGTTTTGTTTATTTGCTGCTATTTGGATTATTAGATACTAGACTGGGTGAACAATGAAGTGTTAGCTATGTGAACAGGTTGGATACTAGTTTATTTAGGACTTTTTCTTCTTTTTAAACAATATATATTTTTTATTGATTTGAGAGAGGGAGGAAGGGGGAGAGAGAAATAGAAACATCAGTGATGAGAGAGAATCATTGATTGTCTGCCTCCTGCACGCCCCACACTGGGGATTGAGCCCACAACCCCAGCTTATGGCCGGACCAGGAATCGAACTGTGACCTCCTGGTTCATAGGTTGATGCTCAACCACTGGGCAACACGGGCCGGGCCTATTTGGGATGTTTGATCCATTGGGAGGCAGGATCACACACAGCAGAGTCTTTGGAAGCTCCGTTCAGTAATATAACTGTAAGATCTCATTTTACCTTATTATTTAGCTAACTCCTTTGTTTCCAGCTTAGAAAGTGGCTTTTTGTTTATTCTTAAGCATTCTGGTTGGAGCCTGTCAAAACTAACTGGATCAAGGGCCATAGGGGCTGTTAACAAATAGTAAAATACAAGGTTTGACTTGGTTAGAAATTGCTTAGAACATTAATCACACTCATCATTTAACTAAATTGTCTACCTCCCTGCTTTATTTCAATCTCCATTCAGTTGTCAATAAAGAGAAAGCATCCTGCAGTACAGTTTATTTTCTACTTGCCTGACTTCCCTAAATGCATTTTGCGTTGTCTTTGAAAGATAAGTGCAAAAATTTGCAATTATTTAAAGGACTAGAGAAACTTCCAGGCCAGATTCTATACTTCCCCTATGTGACCTAGAAAGAGGGCAAACCCATTAATGCAGGATTTGATTTTCTAAGAGAAGCCTGGGCCTTATCGAAGCAGACATTTGTAAGCAGTCCATTTATTCTTGATAGCCATCGCTCTTGCCTCAGGACCCTCCCTCACAAATGGCAAGAGGAGTTGAACCTTCTTACTTGCAATCAGATGTGATCTACCTTTTCTGATCTGGCTCAGCATTGACTCACATGTTCAATTTTCTACAGAGAGATGATGATCAAGGAAAGGGAGGGATCCAAAGTACTACATTACTGAATACTTACCATGTGACAGACTATGTTAGACTGTTTTAAGTACATTGTCATATTTGATGTGTCCAACAACTTATGGAAGTAAATAGTACTCACATTTTATGGTGAAAAGTTGAAACTCTAAACAATTTAAGTTAGTTGCCAAAAATGATATGGTTAGTAAGTATAGATGGTTGCTATAACTGGGCTCAAAATCAAAACAAAAGCATGGCATAAGAGGGCCTAGGAAGGAAGCAGAGGGTACAACACTTGAGAGGAATCAAACCTGCATGGAGTCCTGTTGGAAAGTTCGGTCTCTTCTTTTGCAGAATTAGGTGTGAACAATTATCTCTGTCCTTATTCTTTTTACTAAATTCGTCCCCCTCTCACAACAGGGGAAGTTTTTGTTCATTTAAAGGTCATGTTTTTAAAGCTATTGACCCAGAGTTGTCATTACATTCTTCCTACTTCACATAGTTTGCGTAGTAAGATAAATGTATTATCCATTATTTTACTGCTAACCAGATTGACTCTTCCAACAAAGGGAAAGAGCTAACTCATGAAAAGTAATATATAATACCTTGTGATATACTTGCCTCCATGAAGAAAACTTTCTCCCTAAAATATACGTGAGTTGAAGTGTTTTGGAAAAAAAGTAGCCCTTATGATAAGGCAGGAGTTTAATAACACAAAAAAATAGAGTAATGGGTATTAAATACAATGGGTAAGTAGAAAAGGCATAAGACAGCTTGGTTCAGGAGAGGGAAGGGATTGAAGTAGAAAATCCCCCTTTGGATCTCTGCCTCACATGCTAGAAGAAAAGGAGCCCAGCAGAGAGGGCTTCTCTAAATGTGGAGCCATTTCTCCAATGAAGGTTGCTCTTCCTAATTCATGTTTCTGAGTGGTCAAGTTTCTCGTTACAGGGCACTTCTAGGCTGTGTGGTCTTCCCTGCAGTGACCACTCAGAAAGCCAGCCGTTGCAGATTCAGTGTAACATTTCATGCAGATGTGGAAGTGGAGAGAATCACAGAGCAGTATGGGGCATGAGTGGGCTATGAGGGCCAGGCAGGCATGGGGATGCACCTGGGACTTCCGCAAACGTGGGGAACTAGTCAATGGTACCATAAAGGCAGCTGTGGAGTGGTCCAGGCGGTGATTGGTGTTTTTGGAAAGAATGAAGCAATAAGGCATTTTGAGATGGCACACAGGATTGTGCCCAACAAGCAGGGCTGCCAATGTCTCCCTAAGGGTCATCTCCTTCGTAGCCAGCCAGAGAAAGACAGAACAGAGAGGAGACCATCTGGGAGGTTTTTATGAGATAGGCCTCCAAGACAGACATTACTTTTGCTCACCTTCTATTGACTAGAACTCAGCCACATGGCCACATTTACTTGATGGGAGGGGGGAAATGTAGTATAGTTGTATAACTAGAAAGAAAATTTAACGTGGGTTTTGAGTGGCATCTGGCATATCTGCTATATACTTAAGAGAATAAGTTCTAGAGAAATTGGGTGCCTTGTTAAAGTCACACAAAAGCTGTACACAGCTTAGAGTACAAGTTCTCCCTACAATAATATACTTAATTTTTGCCTCCTAAGCTATCTGCAAGTCTATGAATATGAGCATCCATACTCTGTTTCAGACATAAGGGCTGACTTTCTTATTTGTATTTAAAAGGAAAGTATGGCATTTAGAAGACACATTAAATAAATCTAACCATATCTTACTTCATTTGGCATTTTAAAAGACCATCTGGAAAAATGGGCGAAGATTAAATTTACATCATATTAAAACTGAAGTTAGTAATAATTGGCTGTTTTAACTAATAAAAATAGAGAACTTCTTGTTTGATATTTCAGTGAACCATTAAAATAAAAGATTCAAATCATGGCCCCTCTGTGATAATAAAGTGTAGATAGATGCTTTATTTTTCCAAGTCTTCAAAGAAAAGCTAGGCATTCTAGTTTAGCAAATGTGAGTTAGACCAACCCAAAATATATGGCCACAAACAAATGTTAGAAACAAAGTATTTCAAATATTACAAAACATAAAGTAAGTAAGATTTTTCTTAATAGTTCAGAACACTGGCTGAACCTCAAAGTTGAGATCAATGGACAAATACTTCATGATCTAAATAGATATGTCAGATATATCTTTGCAGCATGCACTACAGGCAACCATACAGATCTGTGACCAGCATTCAACTTTATACTTTAGTCTACATTAGAGGGGACTGAAGATTTGCAAAGTGGATTCTTTGAAGAGAATTTTTAGGAGTAGAGAATACTATGGCATTTCTTTTCCTTTCACCCATGGGAAAGAAAATGGAGGATAGGGGAAATTAGTCCATTGCCTTTTCCTCAAGCCAAGTGAGGAGGTGCTCAAAAGAACCATCTAGAAAATTAAAAGCTGTTTTCAAAATGAGTTTACCTCTTGTCTTGAAATCTGTGCTTACCTCTTGTCTGGAAAGTTCTGCAGGCAGGAATTAGGCTGATGTTTCCTTTGCTGGTGAGCCAAGGATTGAGCTAGCAGTTGGTTAAGCTGTACTCTGTTAATTTGGTGGGAGTCAAACATTTATGAGTGTTCCTGCAGGCAAAATGGGCACATGGAAAACATAGTTAGGCTTGAGTTTTCTCAGGATCCAGCACAATGGGATTGAGTGTTGGTATAAGAGAAATCCAGCAGAAGTGTACTGGGCCATGATATATATATCCTCTCTAATAAAATGGTAATATGCAAATTAACCATCACTCTGCCAGCCAAGCCACGCCCACCAGCCAAAGCCACGCCCACCAGCCAATCAGGGCGAGTATGCAAATTAACCCCATCCAAGATTGCTACAGCCACAGAGAGCAAGGTTTCCCAGGTAACAGAGCAAGCCAAGCTTTCCATAGCCGTTGCAGGCCTAAGCCTCCACTCAAGCTACAAAGTTTCAATTATAGAAGGTAAACAAATTCAAACAAATGGTGGCAGAATGGAGCTTGAGAGAGCAGGCCAGGGTTGCCGGCGGCAACAGGGGAAGCAAAGCTTTCCACACACCCTGGCCGGGCTCACCCGCTTAAGGCTACAAAGTTTCAATTGTAGAAGGTGAATTAACTGCCACAGAAATGGCTGCCGCCCCGGAGGGAGCAGCAGGCTTGGCTCCGCTCAAGGCTACAAAGTTTCAATTGTAGAAGGAAAATAAATTCCAGATACCAGGGCCTCCCCTTGGGTTGCCAGGGGGCGTGGCTGGCCTGCAAACCACCACAGGCCCCTTGCTCAGGCTGCCCCACGCCCCAAGGGAACCCCACCCTGATCCGGGACACCCTTCAGGGCAAACCAGCTGGCCCCCAACCATGCACCAGGCCTCTATCCTATCTAATAAAAGAGTAATATGCAGATTGATCATCACTGCAACACACAATATAGCTGCCCCCATGTGGTCAAAGATCCTGCCCCCATGTGGACACAAGATGGCCACCACAAGAATGGCCAGCAGGAGAGGGCAGTTGGGAGGCACCCGGCCTGCAAGGGAGGGCAGTTGGGAGGCACCCGGCCTGCAAGGGAGGGCAGTTGAGAGGGACCAGGCTTGCAAGGGAGGGCAGTTGGAGGTGATCAACCCTGCAGGAGAGGGCAGTTAGGGGTGACCAGGCTGGCAGAGGAGGGAAGTTGGGGGCAAACAGGCTGGCAGGGGAGCAGTTAAGCATTAACCAGGCTGGCAGCGGAGTGGTTAGGGGGTGATCAGGCTGGCAAGCAGAAGCAGTTAGGGGCAATCAGGAAGGCAGGCAGGCAAGCAGTTGGGAGCCAGCAGTCCTGGATTGTGAGAGGGATGTCCGACTGCCCGTTTAGGCCCGGGCCTAAATGGGCAGTCGGACATCCCTCCAGGAGTCCCAGATTGGAGAGGGTACAGGCTGGGCTGAGGGACAACCCCCCTCTGTGCACGAATTTCATGCACCGGGCTTCTAGTATATATATAATAAAGAGGTAATATGCAAATCGACCATCATTCCCTGACAAGATGGCTGCCTATGGCCAGGCCAGCAGGGGTGTTAGTGAGGCACGATCAAATGACTGAACAAGCAGGCTGCGTGGGGCGACCAGGCCAGCAGAGGGGGGCAGTTTGGGGTGACTAGGCCAGCAGAGGGGGACAGTTGGGTGCAACCAGGCCAGCAGGGGGGCAGTAAGAGGTGACCAGACTGGCGGGGGGGGAAGTGAGGGGTGACTAGGCTGGGGGGGGCAGTTGGGGGAGACCAGGATGGCAAGGGGGGCAGTTAGGATGACCATGCAGGCAGGCAGGTGAGCAATTAGGAGCCAGTGGTCCAGGATTGTGAGAGGCAGTAGGACATCCCCCGAGGGGTCCCGGATTGGAGAGGGTGCAGGTTGGGCTGAGGGAAACCCCTCTGCACAAATTTCGTGCATCGGGCCTCTAGTATATCTACACTAATAAAAGAGAAATATGCAAATTGGCCACACCTCTGCAACACCCATCAACCAATCAGGAGTGAGTATGCAAATTAATTTGCATATGCAGGTGCGGAGCAGCTGGGCAGGGTGGGACGCCTGCTATGAGGGGGAGGGTGGGGGGTGGAGGGAGCTACAGGAGTGGCGCTCCAGCCAGGAGCGAGGACTTGCAGGCTCCTGGGCAGCCGGGAGCAAAGCCAGGGGAAGGAAGGCCTATTCTTGCGCGAATCTTTGTGCAACGGGCCTCTAGTATACCCCAGGGAGATCATTGGCATCAAATGTCTATCCCAACCCCTTGAAAGATGTCATTGGATTCCAGATTTTGTCTTGCCAGGCCTTCATATCCAAAGCCCTCATCTACCTCTCTCTTCCCAGTTGTTTCTATGCTTTTCATCCTTTGTCTATGGAGGTGGAAAAGTAAAAATTTAGAAATTCTTCCTGATAATTCTGGTGCTATTTAAGTGCAAAAAAGAAGATGATATTCACATAAGGTTTTCTAATATTCTTTCACCAGGTTGGTTAATCTTTTAGTGTGTTTTTATTTTACTCCTTACTCCATTTTGCTGAGCATTTGCCGTGGGTAGCATTATTTTTGGAAAGTCGCTACTGGGTCCCTTTAAGTGAGACAGAAACAAATTGGTGATTTAGGATGTTTTTGGTTTCTGATGTGTTATGATCTCTCTATTGTGGCAGCAAGGAATTTCAAATCTGGAAGGACATTCTACATCCTCTGTCTTATGATCTTACTTTCCTCCTCACTTGACCACATCCTTCAGATTGGAGAGTATCAGTGAAATTGTTTTTTATATGTTTGTGACTTCCTTCTTCTCAATACTGCTCAGAGGAATAGAAAAAGGAGATACATCATTCCCAGGGTTCTTTATTTTCTTAAATATAATAGGGGTTAAGATAGACATTTTTAGATTCACAGCAGCATCTACAAACACTTGACCCACATTAAATTTGATTGGAAAAAAATCAAACTAAATCCAATAAAAAATTCAATTATTTTTTTGTTATTTTAAGATGAATAGATGTGAATAGAACCATTTAACTCTGAAATGATTTAAACTAGTGAATTAAATTTGCCATTCAATATAACATAGTGAAGACTATTCATATAATTAAGATGTTCTTTTCAAAGAAGGCAATTTGTATATTTGCACACTAAAAATAAAGACTGTATAGCTGAGATCTGGTGAACAATACACTAGCTGAAAAACAAACACCTTTCCTTCTTTTGGAAATGTTCTCTTCAGTAAGGAAAATTAGGTATTTGAGATTTTCTCCCTCTTTAATTCTTTTAATAATGAACCATGAAAGAATAGGAAATTGTATCCTACAGAAGTTCTCTGTACAACTTGAAAATAAAACATGATTTACAGGCCTTTTAAAGAAGAATACTAGAAAGATGTTTGAGAAGAACCAGTTTCATTTGATTGTTAAACTCTGTATTTCTATGGACATAAAGAATAGAGCCATTCCACTTTACAACATCTGGCGGCACCATTCACATCACAGCCCACATGAATGTTGTCCCATGGAGTTGTATGGTATTGTGTGGTGTGCAGCCTAAGCCACGTGGCTGTATGTGGAGACCCTGCCCTAGAATCTCTTTCCCATTACCTTTAGATGATGATGATGACTACTACTACTACTACTACTACTACCACTACTACTACTTACCACTACTACTGGGATAATTCTTCTCATGCCCAGTAAATTTTAGCTTATTCTCACTGACATATAAACAAGTTAGGTAGGAAATCTCCAAAGGATTGCACCTCAGAGACAGCAGGGAGAGCTCTAGGAGTGGCTGGTTGGCTTATAAAAATAACTTTGGAGACAAAGGATATGTGTGGGCCTGGCAGGAGAAGAAACAATACCACCTGTGCCAAAACAATGACAGCTGGCATTCTGTGGGTTTTTGACATGGATGAGATTACTCAAAATTGGGCAACTTCAATATTTTCAATTATGAGTGGCAGCCTCAATGGTCAGTTGTTGGTCAGTCTTGGCCAGATCCACAGATATACATTGCTCACTATTATTTTAAGATCTGCTTTCTCCCCATATCCTTCTCTCTCCACAATCCTGGTATTTTATATTGAAACATGGACAAGAATAAATTACCTGTAGTTAGCCAGATTGGTTTTTCCTATTCAGCTTTCATGTTGGTATAAGGATGAGGAAAGAAAAAGTTAAACAGACTTGCTTTGATTTTTATGAAACGGTGATGGTGTGAACTCAAAATGTAAAATATCAACCTCAAATAAACAATTTAAGATTTAATATAATATAATGCTTTCCATTTGCAAAATATCCAAGACAAGTAGACATTGGTTTATGAAAATTTTGTTTGTCTTATTTTTCTTCTGTGGCTCAGACTAAGTTTCCCTGCTTATGGTTTAGTTTTTAAAAGTCTTTGCTACTGGATCTCTTCAGTAATACTAGTTCTAATGGTTTCTCTCTCCCTCCTCCCGCCACTCCCACAATGTTCCCTCAAAGCTTCCTGAAAAGATGAGTTAGGAATGCAGGTGTAAGTTTACTTTTTGGGTATAGTGGACTCATATTACTATTGCCATTTTTCTTCATATAAAAGTATTATACAAAAACTTTTTATGTTGCTTAAAAATACATGCAAGATGGGGCTTTTGGTTAATATAGATTTAAACAGTATAAAGATGAAGTATGTCCATTGAGTTGCTTTCACAGGGGAGATGATGCATTTTTTATGGAACAATCACCTTTATTCTCTGTTACCTGCAGAATGTGTTTGTAAGATAGCTGGGTCCATGCAAGTCTAGAATTCCTGGCATTATTCTCTGAACCATTTCTTTTGACAGGTGATCTTAATTGCCTTTGGTTTGCATACTTTCAGGATTTTGGATTTCATCTAAAACTGCTATTCTAGCTCAGTGGTTCCTGCACTTAGAACTTAAGAACTCTGTAATACTTGCCCTAGCTGATTTGGTTCAGTGGCTAGAGCATCGGCCTTCGGACTGAAGGGTCCCAGGTTTGATTCCAGTCAAGGGCACATGCCTGGGTTGTGGGCTCGATCCCCAGTAGGTTGCGTGCAGGAGGCAGCCAATTAATGATTCTATCTCATCATTGATGTTTCCATCTCTCTCTTTCTCCCCTCTCCCTTCCTCTCTGAAATCAATAAAAATATATTTTAAAAAAGAACTCTGTAACACTTGGCTATTCTTAGCTAAACTATCACTGTCTATCTCATGGTTTTATTTTTTTAAATATGTTTTTATTGATTTCAGAGACGAAGAG
This sequence comes from Eptesicus fuscus, assembly GCF_027574615.1. Lineage (NCBI taxonomy): Eukaryota > Metazoa > Chordata > Mammalia > Chiroptera > Vespertilionidae > Eptesicus > Eptesicus fuscus. The sequence goes on from NC_072476.1 coordinate 56,742,165, forward strand.
AGAGGGAGAGAGAGATGGAAACATCAATGATGAGAATCATCAATGGGTTGCCTCCTGCATCTCCCTACTGGGGATCAAGCCTGTAACCCAGGCATGTGCCCTGACAGGGACTTGAACTGTGACCTCCTGGTTCATAGGTCGACGCTCAACCTCTGAGCCACACGGGCTGGGCTATCTCTTGGTTTTAAATTGCTCTATGTCATTTAAAAAAATTCCTAGTCCAAGTCCTAGCTTGTGCCCAAATTTGTTTATAAGAGTGTAAGAATTCACATATTGAGAACTTATCGGGATTTAATTTCAATTGTAGCCATGTAGCTCCCAGTTAGGATCAGGGAACAAGCCCAATTCTTTCCCACCAATCGGGCTCAGCAATTTTTTTATTGAATTCACCTCATTCTAAGGTGTATTTTCAGGATGCTATTGCAATACTTACTGCATAAAAAGCTATGTTTAAAATATTCAGTGTTAAAAACATGGCTGTAATATGAGTATTAAATAATCCACCTATCTCCCATTGAGAATGAGAACACCTGAAGTCTTTCATTTGCCAAGTTGCTCAGCTCAAGCCAGGAAAGAGAAGTAACTGTATCTTCCTTAACTGGAACTTTCCCACTGCTTGACATAAGTGTTATAATGATGCAGACACACCTATAAACACCCCTTGCCCCCAGCTTCTTTTTTAAAATTCTCCTATAAGAGATGACCCAGAAAATCATTAGAAATGATCATTTAGAAAATAAATCAGGCAGAAACATCTGGGCAACAGTGACTTAGTGACTCAAGGAACCAGGAAAAATGTAGGCCCGAAAGAAAACAAAATAATGATACTTATAGACAATAGAAATGATGATAATTATAGATGAACAGGAATATTTTCTCTTCGTCCCATGTTTTTAAATAGAATTTCAAAATAATTTATAAGCATACATTAATAATTAGTTCTCTGCACACCTGCATATTTTGAATGCTTAAATTGAGCAGATGGATGATGACTGAGTTATTCAAAGCACTCAGCACATCAGTGGTTGAATTTTGTTGAGATTCCGCATTCACTGTGGACCACACTGTTTCTAATGATCTATGTATAATTCATCTCAGCTTCATCCAAATTAGGACCTGACATTTTTTGGTAACACAAATCATAGCTTCTTGTCAGTAGAAGAACCCCAGTGGGGAAAATCAGACTGCCAGGAGGCTCAGTATGTTGCTAACTCTGTTGTTTTTGTACAGATTTGAGAGAATCTAATAGTTTGGCACCTTTATGTTGCCACATGCACACATATGTTTATTGATGAAGTTGATTTTTTTTCAACCAGGTATTTCCTGAGCAAGCAGGAAAGAATTTTCTGAGGATTTTTCTCCTGGATGGTTCAATATGAATTAACAATAAAAATACTTTGGTTCAGTAATTTTTCAGTAATGATCTGACAATGATAACTATGAGTCTAAAAAACAGAATCAAACTGTTTTGTTTTGTTTCAATTTTTTTAAAACATATTTTTTTGGAATTTAAACATTCTTTTCTCTCTGAGAGCTGTGAGATCCTGCTTTTCTTTTAGTCTCTCCTGTTGTGAGAGTGAATACCAATGATCAAAGGTCCAATTTTGCTTCTTATTGTGCAGAAGTTATTGATTTCAAGACAATCTGAGATCAAGCTGAGCTATCCTATATAATAAAAGGCTAATATGCAAATCGACCGAATGGCAGAACGACCGGTCACTATGACGTGCACTGACCACCAGGGGGCAGATGCTCAACGGAGGAACTGCCCTCTGGTGGTCAGTGTGCTCCCACAGGGGGTGCACCGCTTAGCCAGAATCTGGGCTCATGGCTGGCAAGTGCAGCGGCAGTGGTGGCAGCGCCAAGGACCCCTTGGGGGATGTCCAACTGCCGGCAGGCAGACATCCCCCCCAAAGGGGTCCTGGATTGCGAGAGGGCACAGGTCTGGCTGAGGAACTCTCCCCCCGCAGCCAAGTACATGAATGTTGTGCACCGGGCCTCTAGTGAACATATAAAGAGAAAAGAGAGCAAGATCTAGAGCAGGACCAATGGTATTAGAAGATGTATTTAAACTTTGATTCCAAATGTTAACTAAGACTTTCTCGTTATCTTTCTACAACATGAGAAATAAATTTTCCAATTATGTCTTGACATGGGTAAAAATTATGCAATGCCCTGAATACTAAAAATTCTAACTAGAAATGATCTAGATGTCACATATACTTTGCTGCATAATATTTTCTATTGAATATACTCTCTTTGAAAAAATTGGTTGGTTCATTATTAATATTATTTTTCATAGAATAGTTTTTACTTTATAGCCTAAGAAATATCTATAGTTAACTTCTGCTTAAGTTTAGGAGTCTGTATAAACACTGTCTAATTAATTATACTTATTTTAATATATTACAATATCATTAAAGTAAAATGGAACTATAATAGTGCAGGCTTAATCTTGCTTGGAGTTTTTCTATAATAAGATACTGACTTTAGCCAGAATTCTTAATGAATGAGAGTTTTAAAATGTAACTGTCCTTTTTTTCTGAGAAAGAATCAAATCAACAAAGCTTCTATTAGGGAGTAAAACTTCAAAATCAGCTTAGAATATTTACCTTGATCAGTACATGTCCAGTACTTGTCTTCCACATCTTTTGTATCTATTATTCTCTCTAAAATTATGCTGATAGAGATAAGCCTTTGGCCTGGAACAAACAAAATCAAAAGAAAGATTATATGATATTCACTTACATTCTATTGACTAAGACAACATGAATATTAATATATACTTTAAATACTTGAAATAAAAATGATTGAAGTAAAAAAAAAAAAAGAGCTTAGATTAAGATTAAAATCATGGGAAAATTCAAGTAGTCATAAATACCCATGACCTAAACAGTAGGAAAAACTGGGGTTCAGTATTTGGCAGAATTCTTTTATTAATTTTTAGCTCTCTAACTTAATAAACATGTAGCTATGACAAATCAATAAAATAGGCTTGTCATACAAGTGGTCCAAAATGGCCCCAGCTAATACCAAGAAAGAAAACTCATCAATTCATTCAGTATCATCTGGTGTATTGCTAACAGAGTGGAATTAACATTCAAAGTCTGTATTCCTTATTAGAACTTTTTCTAAGAACCACTAGGAATGTTACCATTTAAAATCTAAATGTATATTAAAAGTAAGTTCTCCCTCCCCCACAAAAGTCAAAAGCTAATATTTAGAAGTAGGTCAATAACCCCAACATTGCTTATTGCACTGGAATTTTACTATTATTTGAAATAAGAAGGCTGAAGCATAAAAATATTTGTTGACAGTGCAGAAATTATTGTTGAACTCACATAATTATGGCATCTAGTTATTCATAAATAAAAGTTAAATGGTTTACATATTTTCAAAGATTCATATAATTTATTCAACCATTCACCATTTCATCCATTTACCCATTACTGAGAGTTTGCATTCTATACACTCTAATATTGATACATATATTCTAATATCAAGAGGATTATGAATGCCGAGATAAACATTCAATATTCTTTTACCAATTCTAGTTTATGTTTACTCTGTAGTTAGCTCTGGGCTAGATGTAGGTATATAATAAGAAGCACACAAAACCAGACAATTACAAAGTAAAAACTTCAAATTAAGTTTTGAGAATGTAGGAATAAGGATCTGATGCAAGAGATTAGCTGCATATGTTCATGACATGAATAATGAATCCAAATATCTGTGTGATTTTTTTCTATTAATTAGATAAAAGAATAAATTGGTCTACCTTAAGCAGTTGAAGAGAAGTCCTCAGAATAACCTCATGATTTAAGTATTGTATTTGTGGCCTTAATTAAGCCAAGTACTTCTAGTAGTTGAGTAGATACATAGGAAAGTATGCATAAATTGGCTGTCTCCATAATTTTATTAAACTTGCTATGGGGAAACAGAGATGAGGCAGTATAGACAGAGAGGACTGTATAAGTTACATCTGAAAATGCCTAATAAAGCAGTATTTTTTCAAGATAATAGTTGATAACTGTTTTTTAAAGATGTTTTACATTTCTGAAATATAACTTAGTTATTAACATTGATTTTAAATTATACAAGACAATATGATACATTAACATGAAAAATGAAAGTGCTGACTATTTTTGTAGGTCTTCCTTAAAGTCATAACTAAAGATTTGTGAATCATAATTAAAGTAAAATATAAAGTTGTTTAGTGGATGTGCACCTAGCATCTGTATGCAATCTCAGTATTCTATAAATAAAAACTATACCTGACATTCCATAAACTTGTTTGAATGCTCAGTCGACACTGAATTGAATACAATTAAGATTAAGCAGTAAGAGCATAAAGTAGTAAGTAGAAGGGAGAAATTAGCCCTGGTGCTAGTCATCTTGTGTGTGTGTGTGTTTTTTTTTTCTTCAGCAAATGAGTCATCCATGGGATGGGTGTATCTAGACCTAATCTGAATGAGCAGTTATCAAGATCTTGAGAAATACTACTTTTTATTTCCATGAAGATTTGAAATCTCATTTCAGGGGAATAAGAAGAACATGCTAAATGGCTGGGCAGGTGAGAAAGCAAGTAGTGGAATTCTAGAGTACAATAGTGTAAAAGGAGCCCTGTGGGTTCTCTCTCTTTCTACTGGTAAAGGACATCAATAATGCACCTGGAGATCAACTAGGTAAGTAAGTCTTCAAGATCTATCAGCATGCATATAAGCTTAACCAATGGACACAGACACCAGGGGAGTGAGGGCATGAGTGGGGGGTTGGGTAGGGTGAGGGAGCAATGTGGGGATAAGGACACATATGTAATACCTTTATCAATAAAGAAAAAAAAAAAGATCTATCAGCAGAGTATAACTTACTTGTTGGAAACTCTTTTCCCATGCCATAATTATGTCATATTTATGGCAACAATACTTTATTTCTAGTATGCTATCCTATGTATGAGAAGAACTTTGTTGAACACATTTTATTAAATGTGTATTAAATATTTTTTAAAAATATGAGTCTGGAATAATCCTCTTCTTTCCTTTCTTTCTTCCCTCCCTCCTTCCTTCCATGGTCACTTATTGAGAACTTATTATGTCCAAGAAACATTGAGCTCTAAAGCATTCAGAAAGGTCTAAAAGACATGGTCCATGTCTCAGGGGGAAGATAGGTATGCAAATACTTGTGGCACAAAGCAGTTCATCATTTTTACCATTGAACTAACATCAAGAGCCATGAGGATTCATGGAACAGAGGGACCTTTCCAGCTGTAGTGAGCAGGAATCAGTCATTTCCCCAAGGAGTCCTTATTCCTTTTAGTGGACCATGGTATTTAGAAACCAAAATCTGACATGGAATGCTGCTGCCTGTTTCTGGTACCTTACAGTGGACAGAGTTAGAAAATATATGTATGAATATAAATATACATATAAATATACATAAGTTTATACCAGTATCTCCAATTCCAATTCACACTATAGGTTTCATTCTACATTTCTCACTTTTCTTACTGTAACTTCCTTCCTGAACACTGAGAAACTTGACTCTCATTGTCATTAATATTATTAGGTCAGTGTCCACTGTATATAACTAATCTTCTCTGCAGCTCCTGGTTCCTCCCACATGCAGAGGATTTCCTCATACCACCCATGCTCTGACTTTTTGCAACTATCATGTGATGCTCTACTCAGCCTGGTTAGGCCACTGCACCCTGCATCATTAGGTCAGCTGGCATGTGGGTTACTCAATAAATATTTGATTGATTAATGTATCTCAATAGCACAATGGTTAGGGTTGTCATAGAGCAGCATATTGTCACAAGAACAGCAGCTTCCCTTCATGCTAATAATTTTAGGCTTTATTTCTGTATTAAAATTATATTATATTAGTATTAAACCCAAGTTATTTCATTCCAGATAATAAAATTGAAGTATGCAAATATATTTTACATGATGAAGATTGAAAAGGCCCGGGATCAATAGAGAGGAAGGAAAAGGATTTCTGTTGACATTTAAAACTGACTCTTTAATAATAATTTAATTCTCCCTGGCTTGTAAAAGAAAAACAGATGAGGTGTTTGAAGAAACAATGCAAAAGAATGCAAAGGATACCGAGAGGAGAGTAAAGAGATTTTAAAAAATACTTTGGTTAATTCATGGTATTTCCTAGCCATAGTAGAAAGAAAAAAAAAAAAAAGGTAAGAAACAATTTATTCTTAATTAATCTTGTAGAGTTTAAGTCAAGGCAAAAATGCACTGCTATAGAAAAATAGTAGGAAATTAAGATGTATAAACAAATCTTTAAATTACACATTTATTTAACTAACTTGAGAGATAGAGCCTGATATAGGTTGCAATCACATACTACTAATAATAAGCATCTGTAAACCAGAGCAACATTGACCAGTGTGTTATTAGTGGAATGTCAATGCCTTGATGGCCAGTAGATTCATGTCAATTCATTGCAGGCAAGGGATTCTAGAATTATAGATCTTTCATTGGTATCCTCACTTACCTAATTCCTTATCCAGACAGACTCAGTTTACTTGGACTATAATTATTAGTAGCAAGCTTTTAAATTCTGGAAACTGTTTCAGTGTGAGTGATAAACTATATGACCATCCTAACTTTACATAGAATTTGGAGAGAGAAAGCTGAGGGATCTCAGCTCATCCTGCCACTTTGCCCCATATGAAATAAGGCAATTTTAAGTAAACCATTCAAAGCCACATAGGCCTAGCTCCTCTCTGGACTACATATAAATGCAAATTGGACCAATCAGCTGCATTTTACATCGGCTGTAACTTCTGGGTGGTCTTTAAAGAAAACCCCATTTAGAGTGTATTTCAATGATGCAAGGGAAATTTCACAGACTGCTGAAATGAGGTTGGGAGGTCTGCAGTGGAAAGAGAGGGTTTCAATCACGACAGGGACAGCAGGGAAAGAGCTGTTTTAGCTACAGCTGTCACCTGAAACTTCAGCCCCGAGTTACTTACCAGTATTGTTTGTTCAAAGCATTCTACTATTTCCCCATAACACCCAGATAAATTCTGAACACCATGTTATTCAAGATGGTGTTGTGGATTAAAAATGTAATTTAGCACTCTTTGTTCACAGGGTTCAATGTTGACAAAATATGCTGTCAATGCTGTCTTTTGTGCAACAGAGGGAAAACAAGCTTTAATAAGATTTCATACTTCAGTTGTGTGACTCAATACTAATACAGTATGCTCAGGTGCAAAACTGTTAGTAATACAATACTTTCACATTGAGTACTAAGATAGGAATGAGATTTCTGTCAAGATTAACTGAAAAATTCAAGACTTGATTGTGAACTATAATATAAAGTTTAAAGACCATCTTGTCTGATCAAATCCACAGAGAAAAAAATTCTATGTATACAAATAAGGGATATTTGATGCAACAAGACTTAATCATAAATACACTGTGAAACCTTTAATCCATCTTGGATGAAGTGAGGAAAAACAGATGATGTGATGGTATCAAGATATGGGGAGTGAAAAAGATGAGAGGAAGAAAAATAAAGCCAGCAAGAAGGAAAATATAGTGGCTGGCAGTCTCTAAGGGTAAAATATAAAAAGAAGGAAGTCAGCAAGAAGTCTGAAGGCCACTATTTCAATCAAGAGGTAATATAACAATTTGCATTTTCTTGCACTAAAAGAACTGACTTTTCAAGGGATAGTATTGGAAATAGGCTCTAAGCATTTTTTTTTTTTCCATTTTGATCATTCGTTTGAGGTATGGAAAAACAATGTCACCCAGGGTTACCCATAGATCATATATATTTTTCCTATGGAGGGAGTGATTTCCTTGGTCAAGCCTTTGCCTATACCTAAAGCTTGTCAGCTCTTCAAGCATCAGGCAAATTGGAGTTTTGGAGACAAACAGAACGGATGATTTGGGTGTCACTTGATTCTATTCCACTGGCCAAAAGAAGTCTCTTTGCTAAACACTGAAAATACTTTAAAAATAATGCTAATTTACATCTTGGCAAACCAAAACTAAGAGCTAGCAATACACTCACTTGAATACATCATGTCCTTCTGTCTTATGGATTTGGACTCAGTCTAACAGTGAATCATTCTCAGAAGTTACCCTCTAAGAATGGGAGCCTCCTTGTTTACATTCCCTGTTCAGAGAGGTATAGAATCACAGAACTTTGGAGGGAGGGGTTTTTAGATATGTCCTATGCCAGAAGGATTTGCCTACATGGTAATTATTCCACTATTCCACGAATTGACAATCTCACGGTTTGGGAAAACATGGAAGCCCCATTACTTAGCCTATAAAATTGAAGGGTACCAGAATATGCCATTCCCAAATCTACCTATTTGGAATATGGATTATTTTGAGCTAAAGGCTTTTGAGAACCAGCAGATGCAGGCAAAGAACTAAATATAGGCACAAGTTTCCCTTTTATAAAATAAATTTCCATGCAAGTTTCTCATACCATGAAGATGTAATAACATTATCAATAGAGAAGACACTGATTTAAATCTGCATAACAAACCTTATTGAATAACCCTTCTTATCACACTTTTCCTGGTCCTCTTCCCATAAGTTGCTGTCCCTATCTAGAAGCTCAAACACCTTTTCCCTAAGATGCTATGTAACCACAAGTTCTAACCAGTCTATTGAATTCCTCATCAGGTGCTCCCATGTGTATGTGTAATGCACAAATGAATAAAATTCTGTTTGTTTTTATCTTGTTAATTTGCCTTTTGCCAGTCTAATTTATAGGACCTCAGCTAGATGACCTAAGATGTGAAGAGGAAAACTCTTTTTTCCCCTCCCCTACAGGATTCACCAATATTTACTTCGCTTTCTCTCTCTCTCTCTCTATCTATATATATATATACTAGTAGCCCATTGCGCGATATCACATGCAGTAGGCTGCCCGCCACTTCCACGGGAGCTGGCGGGAACTTCAGCACGCTGCCAGGAACCATGCTGTTTCCACGAGAGCCGTGTTGCTTCTGTGGGAGGCGGGCCCGCCGTCTCCTCTCCCGCTGCCCAGAGGCCCTCTGTCGCCGCGGTAACGAAGCAAACATTCTGCCAGGCCACTCACGCTGCCCGCTCTCAGCGGCAGCCCCCCAAGGACTGGGGGACTCTGGCGAGGCTGAGGGGACTGGGCACCACCATCTTGTGGCTATGGGCGCCGCCATCTTTGTGATGGAGTGACGGTTAATTTGAACATCACCCTTTTATTAGATAGGATATACAGCAAAATATCAGCAAGAAGCTTATAATTTATTCTCACAAAATAAGCAAGATACTTTGTTTGGCAGCCCAATAAAGCCTTGTGTCAGTGAAGATTATAGGTTAGGCCCTAGCTGGTTTGGCTCAGTGGGTAGAGCGTCAGGCTGCTGACTGAAAGGTCCCAGGTTCGATTCCAGTCAAGGGCACATGGCCAGGTTGTGGGTTCGATCCCCAGTGGGGGACGTACAGGAGGCAGCCGATGGATGATTTTCTCTCATCTTTGATGTTTCTATCTCTCCCTCTCCCTTCCTTTCTGAAATCAATAAAAATATGAAGAAAGAAAAAATATTATAGGTCAGAAAGTAATACAGGTAAGAGATGATGTATAGAAATGATCATATTATTAAATAATTCAATTTCCCCCCAAAACTGACATGCTCAAACATATAATATTTTGAATATTTAAAGTATATAATTATAACAAAAAACTGGCATTAAAAAAAGAAAAGTTAGACAATTTTAGTATTTTTTTGCTTAGATTTACAAACCAAAGCAATGTAATATTTATATACAAATATATATTCCAAGTTTCTTTCTTTACTATCTTAGTGCTTAATAATCAACTAAAACTATCAGTAACCTAGAAGTGCATGGAGACAAAATAAACAGCAAAATTGAGCATTGGTGCCTTCCTTTTATCTTTCCCCATTCTTTAAAAACTGCTTTTTTAAAGGGTTACCTGAGAGCCCACCTTCATGTGAATTTGTAAAATTCAGAGTCTTGGGGCCAATCAGAACTATTCAATAAAAATGTCTGGGTTATCGCCATTTATTTGCAAGTCTTGCATGTGATTCTTATACTTTAATAATTGTTAATATTGCTTTTAATAGTTTCCTATTTTGTCTTATTCTGGCAGCAAATCTACTGTTTAACGATTTCATTCAACCACTTTCAGCTTTCTTTGCTGGTTTGCTTACCCTTAACACCACCTTTACATTAAAAAACATAGTCTTGGTGTGTTATGTGGTCAAGACAGCCAACCTGCAACTTTCTGGTAAAAAGGGAATGAGCAAGGGGCTGTGGAAGATTCTGTATAGTCATTCCCCACTTCCAAAAAGCAATTGAAAGGGAATGTCCACTCTTGGGCCAATGCTATTATCCTCACTAATAAAAGGACAAACCATTCATTATTAATTGTTATGCTGCGGTGAATGGAGCATAGTGGCTTCCAGAGAACACACTATTCCCCCTCCCTGACCCTTGGGCACATATTCTCACCATAGAAGTTGCTTAGACCTCATTTCTTGCTTTCAGTTAAGTCAGGTATAGATGTACTCAGGACAGGAAGGGTGGAGTGCAAGATAGAGATAACAGATGCAGAGTTTTAAGCAACAGGATATAATACTAACTCTTCTCCCATAAAGAGGAAATCCTGAAGGATAAAGAAATCCTAGCTGTAGGGACTGGAGTTCTGAGTCCTTCTATGCTGAGGAAGAATTTGACTATTCTTAATCTACTTTAAAATGTTGACAGTGGAGATTGGAATAGAAGGTTCCAAGAGCAGGACAAGGGCCCTGAAAGTTCTAACAGCCATGAATGATGGAGTAGGGCTAATGGAATTTCATGGTGGGTTAGGGTTAGGGTTGGTGACACCCCAGTCTAGTCAGTTTCAACCTGCAATCCCCTCTCTTCAAGTCCTTCCTACTCAAGTAGGACCCATCTTATATGTTCCTGCAGGAGGTTTCACTCTCTCGTCTCATTTCACACTCAGAGTATAGGTGAAGCCATTTCTATTGCTCCCTTTCCTCTCTCTTCCAGTTCCTATCCTGTCTGTGGTGGATTTAATAGAAGAGATGGCAGGGTCAGCTCACATACAAACAGGCATTCCTTCCTTGGTTGTTGCCACTCCTCGGGCTAACAATGATTGGCAATGCTGATATTGGCTTCCTTTTGAAGCATATGTATAAGTTCTTCATGGGAGTCTGTGTTCATGCTTTGTGTTCCCCCAATTCCTAGAGGGGAGTTATTTAAAAACTTCAACTACAGAAAAAATATTTGCAACATGCATGACAGAAGGCTGCTTCCCCTTATGTTTAAACAATTCTTATAAATTGATTGGGATAAGATAAATACCTGAATAAGAACTTAAAACATGGGTAAAGAACATGAACAGGAAATTAAAAAAGGAACACAAATGGCCAATGAATATTTGAAAACATTTAAACAGATAATAATAATAATTTAAAAAATGCTTTTGTGGGCCTAGATTGACAAAAGTTTAAAAATATAATACATGCTCAATGTTTTTGACATGATTATTCTCACACTCTGCTTGATGAACAAAAAATGGTTCAACTTTTCTGAGGACAAATTTGCAATCAACTTCAAAATACCCATGAGTTTATATAGCATTTGACTGAGAAAGTCTACTTCTGTAAGTTTATTCCCCACCAAAATAGTCAGAAATGTATGAAAATATATACATAGATATTGATTACAGTATTTTCAATAGCAAAATTTTGCAAATAACTAAGCAATAGATTTCTCAAAAAAATTGTAGAGTACCTATTCAATGGACTATTACAAAACTTTAAAAATAATCAACATTTATTATATGCCTGGTGTTCTTGTAACTTCTTTATATAATTGACTCATTTAATCTTTACAACAACCAAAACGTAGGTACTATTGTGGTAAGTATTATGTAAATAAGAAAATTGAGTTTTTAGAAGTTTAATTATCTTGCACAAAATCACAGAGATGGTCAGTAAGAACTGGGTTCAAACCTAGGTAGACTGATCCCAGAACTTAAAATACTATGACATACAACTTCTTCAATGTAAATAATAAAGTAATTGTATATTCACTTTTTAATATAAACACACAGTTAAGATATAAAGTTGAGTAATAAAAAAGTACCATATATGTTGAATGACAGAAATTAAGATATATATTTAAATAATATTGAATATTCTTGAATGTTTTGGAGTTTTACTGATTAAGATATTAATCAGTGATTTTCTCTAAGTAATAAATAATAGATTCTGGGAGAAACCAAGATGGTGGCATAGGTAAACACCTGAACTTGCTGCCTCGAACAACCACTTCAAAACTACAACTAAAAGACAAAACAGGTATCATCCAGAACCACAGAAAGGCTGGCTGAGTGTAAATTCTACAACTAGAAGGAAAGAGAAAAGCACACTGAGACTCGGAGGAGGAGCAGAGGTGCAGAAGTGAAGTGCAGAGGTATGGAGGCGCGCTCGTGGAAAGGGCTGGCAACTGAGTACACTGTTGTCTTTTTCAATTGGGAGGGAGACACAAGCCCCCGACTGCTCTGAACTCCAGTTCTGGGCGAGACTCTGGGGACCCAGACTCATATGGGGAGAAACTGGACTGTCTGGCATCGGGTGAAACTTGAGGGCGGCTTTCTCTCAGAGGTGCTTGCAGCAATCATTATTCCTACACGGTGCCGCCGGACACAGAGACAAGGGACCTCTTCCAGGCAGGGCTGATGGGAAGCCATTGCTGTTTGCTCTGCCCTGAGACTCCACCCCATCCAAGCTGTGCGCAGAGGCTTTTGCATATGAGTGGCCTGGTCCTTTGAAATCTAAACTTACCTAACAAACTGCAGCTGAGTCAGAGAGACCCAGAACATCCAAAAGAAGGCCCAAGGCGCCACAGCAGCTTGCATTGTTTCACAGCTGGGCCTCATCTGGGCACCTCCAAAACCCAAACAAAGAAGAGGAATCTGCAGATCTCTCCATAGCTCCTGCTGGTGGCCTCAGGTAGAGGCTCAATTAGCACCTCCTTGGAGATCCAAGAGCCAGTTTACCCAGGGGTCAGAGTAGGACCATCCAGATTACAACTCCACAGATCCATAAGGGACACACTCAGGGGGCAGACTCAGTGAGCACCAAAGCCCCACTGAAGCAAGTCTTGCCTCATAAGGGTGTCTTCAGCACAGAAGTTCTCCCATCGTAGACATAGCTGATCCTCACAGCCAATTGGCCTGGAGGTCAATTCCTCCCAGTGATACCAACAGCAATCAAGGCTTAACTACAACAAGACTGTGCACACAACCCACAAAGGGTTGCACCAAGAGTGTCTACCTCAGGTAACTGGGGAGGCTGAGCCACTGGGCCCTATAGGACATCTAGCACACAAAGCCACTCTATCAACTCAGGGAAGCAGCCAAAATGCAAAGACAAAGAAACAGGTCACAAATGAAAGAAATGGAGGAAAGCAAATGACTGGATATAGAGTTCAAAACCACGGTTATAAGGTTTTTCAAGAATTTTCTAGAAAAGGCCGATAAATTTAGTGAGACCCTTGAGGATATGAAAAAGGACCAACTAGAAATTAAGCATACACTGACTGAAATAAAGAATAATATACAGGGATCCAACAGCAGACTAGAGGGTCACAAGAATCAAGTCAAAGATTTGAAATACAAAGAAGCAATAAACACCCAACCAGAAAAGCAAAAAGCAAAAAGAATCCAAAAATATGAAGATAGTGTAAGGACCCTCTGGGACAACTTCAAGCGTACCAACATCAGAATTATGGGGGTGCCAGAAGGAGAGAGAGAGAGCAAGATACTGAAAACCCATTTGAAGAAATAATGACAGAAAACTTCCCCTACCTGGTGAAAGAAATAGACTTACAAGTCCAGGAAGTGCACAGAACCCCAAACAAAAGGAATCCAAAGAGGACCACACCAAGACACATCATAATTAAAATGCCAAGAACAAAAGACAAAGAGAGAATCTTACAAGCAGCAAGAGAAAAACAGTTAGTTACCTACAAGGGAGCACCCATACAATTGTCAGCTGATTTCTCAACAGAAACTATGCAGGCCAGACAGCAGTGGCAAGAAATATTCAAAGTGATGAATAGCAAGAACCTACAACCAAGATTACTCTACCCAGCAAAGCTATCATTCAGAATTAAAGGTCAGATAAAGAGCTTCACAGATAAGAAAAAGCTAAAGGAGTTCATCACCGCCAAACCAGTATTATATGAAATCCTGAAAGGTATTCTTTAAGAAGAGGAAGAAGAAGAAAAAGGTAAAGATAAAAATTATGACCAATAAATACATATCTATCAACAAGTGAATCTAAAAATCAAGTGAATAAAAAATCTGATGAACAGAATAAACTGGTGAATATAATAGAATCAGGGGCATAGAAAGGGAGTGGATTGACAATTCTCGGGGGGAAAGTGGTGTGGGGGGTGCGGGAAGAGACTGGACAAAAATTGTACACCTATGGATGAGGACAGTGGGGGGGGGTAAGGGCAGAAGGTTAGGGGGGAGGGAAACATAAAAAAACATAAGGAATTTATAATCTTGTAACAGCGTTTCAACAATTTGTATAAATAGGTTTTGACACTAAGAAGCAATGGGCCATGTTTAAGAGTTCTTTAGATTTCACAGCAATTTGAAAAATTTATTATCCCAAGTCATTTTACAAGGGCAAACTTTCCATTGAGCATATAGAGAATCCCCTTAAAGATCACCATGGTGACTACTTTATTTCTAAAATAATGACTAATTTAAGGATAGATTGTAAAAAAAAACCAGCATCACTGTTAGTAAAGGATTTTAGTCAGTGCATTCTCATCAGGAATGACAGTCAGATTGGGCCATCACTGATTCCGGAGTTTTGACCTCCCTGCAGTTGTCTTTTCAATTGCCCACTTCTCATATAATCAAGAGGGATTCCACCAATTTCTCAAATCGCAGTTGTGCTTAAAGAGAGAAAAGGATCCCTAGTTTCAAGGTTTGGAACATTTTTAGTTGAATAAACTGCAATTGTAAGTTATTTTCAATTTCTTTGGCACTTTGGTAGGTCTTCCTGCAGTTTACTCTTCTATTTTCCCATTTTCAAAATGATAGAAATAAAGACAGTACAACTCAAGGAGAGTTCAAGCCATGCAAGTGAAAGGGAAAATCTGTATTAAGTTCTCCACAGACCTCTTCTTCAGGGAAGTGGAAAACCTTCCAGCCCGGGGCACTAATAATTGAAGCCCACAGGGGGCTACAAAACAAGAGAGGGGAAAGTGCACACCAGGGGAACTGACTTAGGGTCTTGAATTACGTTCACAGGTGTGCAATTCACAGTTCTCTCCTTCAGGCGTTCCTTGGGCATGTTCTCTGAAAGTGCTTTGAGGCTCCTCTCTGCTGATCTTTTAACATTCTTCCATTTCCGTGCGAGTTTATAGCATTCCCACACAGAAACTTGTACAAACCTTCCAGTGAACAATCACTCAGCTTTATCAGCCTTGTGGGCCTCTCCAGGATGTGAGCAAACAGCACTGAGGAAAGACATTTCACACCTTCCAGTTCCTAAGCCTCTATCTTTCATACAAAGCCAACATATTGTGTACGCTTCAAACTTGTGCATGAACAATGCAAGTAGCCTGGCACCACCGTATCGGCATTTTCCAAAATCCTCGTCTAGGGAAACAGTTATCCATTATCACAGGAACAAGAGTAAATTTATTTTTGCTGCTGAAAAAGAAATCATTCAACTTAAAGGATTAACAGATATTAAAATAATATTTGTGTAAGGTTAAGCCCACAGACTGGCAAACAGTGAGCTCTCTTGAACATTAATAATCTGGAGATAATACCTGCTGTACTTCAAAGACTTTAAAGGGAGTCTCTCAGTAGCATGTGAATTATATAGATAATCAAGAATTCATCTTAGAGTCCCAATTTTTAGCTGAATGATCAGAGACCAATGTTCAATCACTGTATGTTTCATAGCAATTTGAAAATCAGTATTTCAAAAACATCCTTTTAAGGAAAACTTCTATTTAGCTTGCTCAGTTTGAGTGCATATTAAATCATGTTAAATCTCACAAAATTGATCATTCAAAATAAAGAATTTTGTGTCATGTTTGATGAGTTACTGGAAAATATGAGGGTCAAATTCATTTATATAATCTTTACAAATTACACACTACATTATATTACATTTCAAGGTATCTGCCAAGCAATATTCTGAATAGTACTGGCAAATATAATTTATGCGAAAGGGGTTGGAGGGGACTTAGGGAAAAGGTAGGGTCTGAGGTTGAGTCATTAGAAAGCAGAGCTGGAGAGAAGGGCTTGTTTATGTGAGGAAGTGATCAGGGAAATAGGAGTGTACACATTAGGGAATGAAACAGGGAAAGAGAGAAAGCCAGTTCAAAATGGCGTGCTCTTTAGTTGATCAATGCTGTGATCAACTAAGGTTGATCCTCTGGGGATCTTCTGAGGAGCTGTATGAACTGCATCACAGAATTTCCCCCTTGCTCCTCTGCTCCTCCCCACCAGGGACAGATATTCTTGACAAGCTCTCTTCCCTCATTGAAAAGAGTTGTCCCGCCCAGCCGGAGTTGCTCAGTGGTTGAACATTGACCTATGAACCAGGAGGTCATGGTTTGATTCCCTGTCAAGGCACATGCCTAGGTTGCAGGCTTGATCCCCTGTAGGAGGCATGTAGAAGGCAGCCGATCAATGATTCTCTCTCATCATTGATGTTTCTGTCTCTCTCTCCCTCTCCATTCTTCTCTGAAATCAATAAAAATAAACATAAAAAAGGAAAAGAGTTGTTCTAGGGGGTATTAATTTCTTTTCAGACAGATCACACATATATGATTACTGGTGGTCCTACATCATAGAGCTAGAGAAGGCCTGGGGCAGAAAGCAAGTGATAATGCTTTATAGCTGAGGTGAGACGCTTTCAGGTTACCCCTATGCAGAGTTCCTTGCTGTAGCAATGGCTGTAGTAAAAAGTGGCTGAGAGTTTGTGAGGTGGGGGCACAAGAGGTGTCCACCCCTTGGATTGCTCATATCTGTTCATGTTCTCCATAAAGTCCGATTAGTCATAGAATCTTAAGCATTATGACTAGTCATAATCTCACCATCTCTATAAAGTACTTATGACACGAAGTCTTTTTAAAAAAACAATCTGTGGTTTCTATTGTACAGTCTTAAGACTTTAGCTGGTATAGCAGGTCCTTGAATAAGATAATTTCATTATGACATTGATGAGATGCCGTATGAACTTAACTTTTGTTTATATCAAGCTTACGGTAAAATTGGTTTCATTATACATCATTTCACTTAAAGTTGCACGACCCATCGACAATGTAAGTGAGGACTTACTATATTCATTATTTTCTTCCACTGTTCATTTCAGATTTCTGTCATTCACAACCAACACTTCAACTGGTCTAGCTTGCTTGCGTAGTGAGAAAACACAGATCTTCCTTCCACAAGGCACCTGATCCCCTTATTCGCCTCACCCTCATTCAGCAGCTACATACTTTGCCTCTTTCTCTGCTGTCACAGGCAGCCACACATAAACAGGTGGTAGCTTTGTCTTCAAATGTTGTCTCTCAGGAGGACTGGCACACAGTATGCAGTGGGCAAATATTGCTGCTTCCACTCCAATTGTACTTAGTCTTTGGCAAGCGCCAGTCAGAAGGGAATTTGCATTTATTTAATTTTTTTTATATGCCAATTCATTTACATTATGTATAATCCAAGTGTTGCATTCTTCACACTTTTTATTTGAGCAACTTGCTTAGAGTCATACAATGATTCAGTCAGGCTCTGCCTCCAAATTCAGGTTTGTCTGGCACTGAAACCACTGCATTTAAGACACCTCATGGGATGACAGTTTGGTACCAAGTCCTTTATCCCCCTTTGTGATGATGTGTCAGATTTCCAATTAATGTTCCAGACACGGCCAAAACTGAATAGACTGTCCTTCTCACAAGCCCACTCAGGGCAATGGCACCATGCTCCCCTCAGCAGGTTGAGTCAGGAACCAGGGGTTATCTCCCACTTCTCCCTCTTTCTCACCTCCCCCAGGCTTTCTTTTAGTGTCTATAGCTGTTAAACAAAATGCCAGGTATGCCCACATTTTTGTGATGGGTATATTAATTTGGGTTTCTGCTATTTACACAATTTCTATTCCTGACAGAAAATTTCAGTGCCATACCATCTGGTTCAAAACTGGGTACCTACAATTCTATGAACTATTTGCCAAGTCCCATCAATTTTGCTTTCAAAATATCTCCAGGTTCTTTTCTTTAACCCCAAATTCTCCAAGTTAGTTCATGTCCTTGTTGGTTTCCACCTAGCTGCTAAGCCATAGTGGACGTTTGTACAAAATCTCTTCCCACTTTGTGCTTATAGTCCCTCCACCTTCCTTTAGGTAACAGATCTTTCCCCACTACATTTCCAGGTGTTTTGAGCTTGCCTATCACAGTCTTCTGCCACATCACCATGGAGATGAGCACCTAGGCTTGACCAATTAGAGTCTTCCATCCTCCTAGCCATATGCTTGGTAAAAGGAGCACAGGACCCAGCCAGACCACCAGACATTGGAGTTTTCTGAATTGAAGGCATTTCTCCCTTTACTCATGTTTTCTGAACCCAAGAGACATGATCCCAAGCATGCCCAGATCCTCACCACAGAGAGGCCCTGACAAGGTGAGTCCAACACACAGCCAGGTGTCAGACTGAATCCGGATGACTCGCTTTGAGGCTATTTCTCCAATCTTAAGTAAATCCAGTTTCACCCTTGTCTTTTCCAGTTATAACAGTGGATTTATTAAATGTGGTTCTTTTTGGTTTAAAATGGGCGTATGTGAGTTTATTTAATTGAAAATCAATGCATCCAGCAATAAACTTAGTTCTCGCCCTGCCCATGGCAGTGCCCATGGCAGTGCCCATGGCAATGCTCACATACTCTACCCTGGCATAACTTTGCTTATGGGTTTAATTCATTTTTCATGCTGCTTGTAAAGTGAGCAGTCTAAAATGAAAATGTGTTCAGGTTACCCTCTGTTTAATCCTCCAACAATTCCCTCAATGTTCTGGGAGAACAGTTCAGTTTAAAATCCATTGTTTATCACACAAACTAATCTTTCTCCTCCTAAACTCATAATCTCCTCTCCTCTCTCTCTCCACAAGGTAGTTTCTGAAATGCACCCACAGTTGTATCACTCCATATTGTTACATATGCTGATACCACTGCCTGAAGCACTCATCTCTCCTTTCCTTTTAGCTGCTCCATATTTATCCTTCTAACATGGAGGCACTCAGGACATCTTCCTTGAATCCCAGAAATAATCATGTTGCTTTATAACTGTTGTTTTACTTTTCTGTTTTTCCCAACAGACTCTGAACTTTAGGAAAGTATATAGAATGGTTTATTTGTCTACATTTTCTGTGCCTATTACAATGCCTGGCATAAAGGAGATCCCCAGTAAATGTTGGTTGAATGGAAATACTCAGATAGAGACATTTTCTGGATTTAGCCTTTCTTCTTGCTTTCCACTAATTCCCCACATGTATGTCAACTGTCAATCTTCTTTCTTATATCTTTGATGGTATGCCTTGATTATAGAGTAGTTAAAATAAATCATCCTTAATGACATTGGGACAAATTCTTGGACAATTTAGCTTCCAAAAATTTCCAAATGGAAAGCATCATTAAACAAGGTACAAATACCGTTTTTTCTTCTTCAAACTGTTGCTTCTTACTTTTTGAAAAAAAATACCAAGACACAATGGGTACAAAGTCTACCTATGTCATGAAATGTTCATTCCTCAAAAGAATTATTTGACTTTGAAGTGTAATAAGTTATTTTTGTGATGATGGCTCTATCTATCTATATAAAAGCCTAATATGCAAATTGTCCCCTCGGGAGTTCAACCGGGAGTTCGATCGCTCGCTATGATGTGTGCTGACCACCAGGGGCAGAGAGGAATGAAGGAAGGCCCCGGCTGGTGCTGGAAGGCCCCGATTGGCCCTGATCACCAGCCAGGCCTAGGGACCCTACCCGTGCATGAATTTCATGCACTGGGCCTCTAGTCTATATATAATTAAGACAATTTAATATTAGGTTTTTTTTGTTTTGTTTTGTTTTTTACAAACATTATCCAATGCCCTACTTGTGTCACAGTTGATCTCTCTAATGGAAGGGGCATCTCAGTCTTTCATCAAAGAGAAGTGTCCCAAAATGATTTTGGTCCCCATTCCCTGTGTTAAATTCTAATGTTTGTGAATCAGTATGTGTGTGTGTATGTGTGTGTGTGTGTGTGTGTGTGTGTGTGTGTGTATACATGGGAGGGGAATATTTCTCCAGAGATGCCATGTGTGCCCCAAATCTTCATGTAATATCCATTTAAATTGACTGGCTTCCTCTGGATATTTCTATTTTTTCCTAGGTCTCTCACTCCAGGTCAGTATGGAATCCTATCTAATAAAAGAGTAATATGAAAATTGACCATACCTCCACTACACCCACAAGCCACGCCTACCAGCCAATCAGGAGCGATTATGCAAATTAACCCAACCAAGATGGCTGCAGCCACAGAGAGAGCAGGAGGCTTGGGTTTCCCCGGCAATGGAGGAAGCCAAGCTTTCTGCCTGCCCTGGCTGGCCCAGGCCTCCACTCAAGGCAACAAAGTTTCAATTATAGAAGATAAATAAATCCCAACAAAAATGGTGGCAGCCACGGAGCTGGAGAGAGCAGGAGGCTTGAGTTGCCCCCAGCGATGGAGGAAGCCAAGTTTCCTCAGCCCTGGCCTGCCTTGGCCTCCACTCAAGGATACAAAGTTTCAATTATAGAAGATAAGTAAATCCCAACAAAATTGGCTGTGGCCATGGAGCAAGCAGGAGGCTTGGCTCTGCTCAAGGCTACAAAGTTTCAATTATAGAAGATAAATAAATCCCAGATACCATGGCCTCTGCTTGGGTCACCAGGGGGGCATGGCCAGCCTGCAAACCACCACAGGCCCCTCACCCAGGCTGCCCCATGCCCCAAGGGAACCCCCACCCTGATCTGGGACACCCTTCAGGGCAAACCAGCTGGCCCCCACCCATGTACCAGGCCTCTATCCTATCTAATCCTATCTAATAAAATAATATGCAAATTGACCATCACTCCAACACACAAGATGGCTGTCCCCATGTGGTGAAAGATGACTGACCCCATGTGGACACAAGATGGCCACCACAAGATGGCCAGCAGGGAAGGGCAGTTGGGAGACCAGGTCTGCAAGGGAGGGCAGTTGTGGATGATCAGGCCATCAGGGGAGGGCAATTGGGAGGGACCAGGCCTGCAATGGAGGGCAGTTGGGGGCAATTATGCCTGCAGGGAAGGACAGTTAGAGGTGACCAGGCCAGCAGAGGAGGGAAGTTAGGGGCGACTGGGCCTGCAGGGAAGGGCAGTTAGGTGTGACCAGGCCTGCAGGGGAGGGCAGTTAGGGGCAAACAGGCTGGCAGGGGAGCAGTTAGGCATCAATCAGGCTGGCAGGGGAGTGGTTAGGGGGTGATCAGGCTGGCAGGCAGAAGCGGTTAGGGGCAATCAGGAAGGCAGGCAGGCGAGCAGTTGGGAGCCAGCAGTCCTAGATTGTGAGAGGAATGTCCGACAGCCCGTTTAGGCCCGATCAGGCCTAAACGGGCAGTCGGACATCCCTCAAGGGGTCCCAGATTGGAGAGGGTGCAGGCTGGGCTGAGGGACACCCCTCCCCCCATGTACAAATTTCGTGCACCGGGCCTCTAGTGTTCTTATAATTTCTTTGTACCATCCAGTAGTAAGAATCATTTTTTGTCTGGGCACACTATCCAGTTTCATTTGTAATGTCTTTCCAAGGTGTCAACTGAATTCCAATCTGCCAAAGTTTCCTACAAATTTTCTCTCACACTGTCTCTTTTATATTTTGGGAATGCAGCATTTTACTCCATTATCCCAGGTTGATGGTTCTTTTACTTCTATTCTTTTTCTGTCTTTGCCTCTAAATAGCTTTAAAATTGGATTAGCTATTTTCTCAAAGCTCCAAGTTTTTATTTTGTGTTTTTTTTTTTTTCTTTCTGAACTTCCTTCCCCAGTGTGTGTTGAACAGAGCCCCTATCTTCATCTGGAATCATCTTTGCAAACTTCTGCTACCCCCAATCTTATAACTTCTAATATGGGGTGGGGCAAAAGTAGGTCTACAGTTGTTCTTATGGAAAATAATACAACAATAAATAAATAAATAATAATAGAAAAATAAACTGTTTCATCTATTCACAACTGTAAACCTACTTTTGCCCCATGCCGTATACTCCTTCTCTTATACTTTCATGTACCAGTCCTTTGTCATCCTATAACATCCTATAACATCACTTATTAACATTTCTACAAGTTACTTAGGGTTCAGTTTCTCTGTTCCAATGCTTTTGTATTTTTGGCTGTATTTATCTCACAAGAATAAGACCTACCAACATTTTTTTAACATTGGAAATATGGAGTCAGTAACAGTCTCATAAAAAAAAAGATGCTTTGAGTTTATGTTTGTTTTATGTTGTGAAAGATAGTAGCCCATTAACTGTTGCCTGTAAAACAATCTGAACCTTTGTACACAGAAAGCAAAGGATGAGAAGTACTTCCCTTTATCCCTGTGAATTGTGTTTCTAGAGCTAATGAAGGAGCTGAGACTGACATGCAGAAGAATGGGGCCTTCCCTCTATTTGATGCTTTGTTGGCTTCCAGAACCAGAGCATCTTCATCCAGCAGAGAAGATCTATATTTCATCACATGGAATCCTCTATTTAATTAGGCCAGCTCTTTAAGCAAATTTCTTCCTAAATAGCTTTCTCTCTTTGTATTTTCACATCATAGATCAGAACAACTGTGCTTTTAGTTCTTCCTGCTGTTTAAAGGGGCACCAGCAAGTTGTCCCTGGGGACTAGTTAGGACAGAGAAAAGCATCCACTTGAATCAATCTCAGCCCACACAAGATTCGGGAAATTGTATTGCAAATTAACTTTTTAGATTGATAATAAAAATAAAAAGAAATTCAACAAAGATAAATTGAAGCTATTAGAAGTTTTATATGATATGTATTGTTGGTTATGGAGGTATAAAATTCAAGGATTTCTCCCTGTTTTGAGAAGGGAGAATGGTTAGATTCAAGCCAATTTTAATTAAGAGCACTTTCATAAAAGCATTGTATTCTTATTTTTATGCTCTTAGAATAGAAAGGGAACCATTACAATTGGAACATTGTCTTCATTAATTAGTGTTTATTAAACACTCAGTATATGAGGTTTATTCTCCTTCTTGTATTTAGTAATAGATCCTATTAAGAAAACTGCTTATTAAGATGACTAGATCTAAGATATTAGCTGTCAGTGATGATGCACAAAAGGTTATCCTTATTATTATTTTAGCCAATTAGTGTCTGCCTGCAGTAATTTGGTTTCTAAATTCAAAGGTCACACTACTGAAGGGGGAAAGTAGATAAATGTAAATGATATTCTTTCTAGTATGATTTTTTTCTTCACAATTTCCAATGCTCATTGGTGTACAGATTTCAAGTGAGTTTGCCCAGATTTCTTGGTTAATTTAGTCAACCAATCAAGATAATGCAGGCTTTGGCTCTGTTTGTCACAGGAAACAGCTGGATCTTTAATCTGTTCACACTATTGGCATTAAGTCTCTTTGGTTGCTCAGAGCCAGGTAAAGTGCATTGGCTAGTTGGAGCAATAATTTTGACAATAAAACTTAACATGCAAAGAAAATGAAGGGCCTAATTGGGCCCAGGTGTCCCAAGTTGATGAAGCCCTAGTTTGAAGGGGATGAAGAGTGATGGGTTCACTCAGCTTCATTCTGCAGGCAAAACCGGGACCTTTGGCTATAGCTGCTCAGGAAGGAATTTCTTCCATGGATTTATCTCTACAACCAGCTTGCTAATATGTGGAGATCTTAATATGCTTGAAAATATTTACTTTATAATTAAAAAGAATTTCATTTAGTGGACTTAAGGGATAGGTCCTTCTTGGGAGCCACATTTTGATGGTATCGGGATTTGCATCTTGCTTCTCCACAAAATGGTGGACTCTTGCAACCTCTTTTTTTTTCTTTTTTAATTTATTTTTAAAATACATTTTATTGATTTTTTTTTTTTTTTTTTTTACAGAGAGGAAGGGAGAGGGACAGAGAGCTAGAAACACTGATGAGAGAGAAACATCAACCAGCTGCCTCCTGCACACCCCCCACCAGGGATGTGCCCACAACCAATGTACATGCCCTTGACCGGAATCGAACCCAGGACCCTTCAGTCCGCAGACCGACGCTCTATCCACTGAGCCAAACCGGTTTCGGCTCACAACCTCTTTGAAGATGGCCCAGGTATGAGGAAGTGCTCACCTCTGTAGACAGAGCCTCAGGCCCAGGCTGACCTGGCTTCTGCAAGGCCACCTTCAAAGGCACCTGGGAGAAACATGCTTTTTCGTTGTCTTTTGGGTCAATTCATATTTCCTGAACTTCTGTGTTCTAGAAGTGTTTTGTCTACTTTATCTTCACTGCTTCCCCCTCAGCTTGACTACCATATTGCTTTCAGAGAAGAAAAGACTCTAGAGATCATCATTCTGATCCTCTCCCACCTCCTATTTTGTAAATAAAGGAGTTGGGGATTTGAAAGCATAAACGAGTTGTCCAGACCACTGGTACCCATGGCGTTGCTGAGACTGGAGGCCCCATGTTTGGGTCCAGGTTCAGGGCTCTTTGCTCTGTGTTATGCTGGTGCTCACAGGCAGCCTGCTAAATGCTGTCTCTCTGCCCTGTTGCCATTGCTCTTTTCCACAGGTTCTCTGGATCTGAAGTATTTTTATCTATGTGCAATCCTAACATCTCATCTCAGGTACTACCGTGGCTCTCAGTCCTGGTGTATAATCCTGATTCCTTGGAGCACGGCTGTAATCCCATTCTGAAAGTTTCCATCTTAGCCTTTCTTTCCCCAGAAGCTTTCCTCTTAGAAACTCCAAAGAGAGAAAGATGCCGTTTATCTTTCAAGATGGTGCTTTCTGGGTCCGCCTCAAACACTACTCAACCCTACCTTTTCTGACCCTCCGCCCCCTGAATGATAACTGTCCCTCCACTAAAATGCTCTGGAGGAGATTTGTTTCCTGCTTGTGGAGTAGCTGCTGCGGTGTACTTTTCTCGTGCTCATTATCTGATTGTGAACTAACTGAGCATACACATGGCCTTCAGCTTTATTTTTTAATTTTTATTTAAAAATATTTTATTGATTTTTTTATAGAGAGGAAGGGAGAGGGAGAGACAGAGAGTTAGAAACATCAGTGAGAGAGAAACATCGACCAGCTGCCTCCTGCACACTCCCTACTGGGGATGTGCCCGCAACCAAGGTACATGCCCTTGACCGGGATCGAACCTGGGACCCTTGAGTCCGCAGGCCGACGCTCCATCCACTGAGCCAAACCGGTTAGGGCGGCCTTCAGCTTTAAAATGAAAGCTCATTATAAGTCCTCAGAGTTGGCAGATATTATAGAATTAAAAGTGCTACTTTTGAGCTGTATGTACAAATACAGATATTTTTCCAGGAGCATGTACTCTCCAGGACTACTTAGTATAGTATTGGCATGTCACCTCCTCCCTGCTCACTTGTCCGCAGGCAGGTTCTGGATTTTTAGCTCCCCTGAGTAGTGAGATTTCTATATTCAGATGGGCCAGCTCATCCCCAACATAAGATGCCGACAGAGAGCCCAGCACTTGACTCTCTGTGCAAGCAGTGCCTCAGATTTTATTCTCCTTGGGTTCCTGTCTCCCCCCTGAGTCTGTGTCTCACTACTAACCAAGAGGCATATTTGCATATTAATCCTGACCTTGATTGTCTCTCTTTTCCTTTGGCTTCTGAGTCTGGCAAAGTTTCTCTGGCAAGCAGTGATAGACTCTTCACTATATGTTACATTTGCTTTCCTAGCAAGTCTGAGGTAATGATGCTGGTCCAGACACCACCCTGTGGGAGGGACTGATCTAGAAAAACATTCGACTCTTTTTGTTTTAAAAATGACTTCTATTAAAAATAATTTCAAATTTACTGAAAGTTGTAGTAACAAAGAGTGTACCCTTCACTCAGATGATCAATTGTTCATATTTCTGAACTATGTGAGAATAATGCTTCTGTATCTAAGTAACTCCTATTTGTAACTGCCTAGCATCAGAATGCTAAGCTATTACCAGTGTGGCTATTAACCTCACTGTTTGCCTTTTTAAAAAACTATTGTTTTAGTTTTTGCTTTTAAAATTTGGGAAATTATAAAAATTTTTGAATTTCTAAAATTTCCTTAAGACCTTTTGAAGAAGTTTCCTACTTTCATTCAATTTTTGAAGAACAGAGGTTCTAAGGTAGACAGAATCCCTAGAAGCTAGAATTGGTGAGTTTGAAATCATTGGTAAAGCCACTCCTGCAATGCTAGGACAGGGACAGTTTGCATTTACCTGGCACTTCCTACTAGCAAATGGCTTTATCTTCAATGTTCTTAGTGATTTATCGAGGGAGCTTGGGTTTGTAAATGAAGGATAATATTAAATTTCCTTTACAGAAAATCTTTAGAAAAAGATTCTCTCTCTATGTTGAGATAGATTTGTCTTTCCTACCTTGAATCCAAGGAGTATCTCTAAATATCATTTTACAGACAGACATATTTTAAGAAATTAGTTGTTAAGAAGCTTTATTAATCTACAAAATTGTCAACAGTCTTTCCCTCACTTAGTGCCAGGGTCTGATTCTAGTGACTATCAGAGGCTTGTGAAGTCTAGTGCAGTTGCTAGGGGCAATCATTTTAATTTTTATGAAACTATTTATCTTCTTTGGACATGATTTATTTTAGGCACGGCCTAATTTCTTGCAAGCCTTAGGACCAAGTATCTGTGATAGTTTGCAAAATGTGGTGAGATAACCTGGAGTTTTCCACAGGTCAGGATAAGATTATTGCTTCTAATTTTGTAGACAGAAAACTTGAGAGATGTAATAAAATGAAAGATTGCATCCCAAGTCAACAGAATAGCTAAATTAGACCTAAATCACTTAACTCACTATCATATTAGAAAAATCTCTCCCTTGTTAACTTTCTTTTCCAGTGAGATTTCCATTCCAAGGCCTGGGTCTCTTCATCCATTCCACACACGGAGCCTCATGTACTTCAAAGGCACTCCTACACAGCGGAGAGGAAGTGAGCACCTGGCCTGATTGGGATTCCACCTTGAGATTCACAAAGATGTGTGTTGAAGACTAATAGTATGAGACTGGTTAATGACGTGGACTCCATGAAGAAAACCGGGTCCTTGACCTTATGATTTAAAATGGTATATCTGCATGATACAAACTTGATGGTTAAAACTATCAGGTATGTGGATCCATCTAATGGACTTTAAAGCCAAATAATTTTGCATGGTAATCTCCCCACGATCAACATGAGACTGTTGCAGGGTATCCGCCATCTAATTTTAATAACTCCTCTTCTCCCCTGGACTCTCCTCATCCACCTGATATGCCAATCAATCTGTGAGCATTCAGAGGCGCAACAGATTTTAATGTTGATCCTGGTGAAATATCATCCGAAAGTTAAAACTGCCCTTCCTCCTCACTGCCTCCTCAGACTATTTCAAATATTTTAAAGTAAAATAAAAATGGCAGGTTTGTATTTTCAGAAACTTTTTTCCATTCCTGCTGCCCCCATCATTGACAATCACCCCAAACTGGGAGCTAACTTTGGGTTTCTCTATATTCATGTTGCCTTTCCCCCGCACTAGTGTGCTCTGCCCCCTAGAGTGCTCCCCACATTAGTGATGATTTAATAAGGATGAACTGATAGAGGAATGGGCTGGCACAAAACTTTGCACACCTGCTTATAAGGACAAAGATAGAAGATGCTGACTTGGAAACAGATACAGAAAAAAAGGATAATATTCCCTTTCTTTATGCCTAGGATCTCACATTGACTACTCTCCTGATGGGGAAGAGGAAAGACACCCGAATAGAGTTATTAGGCAAGAAAAATTCCCATTGAAAAGAGACCCCTACGTAGTAAAAGAGATCTCTTTGGACTGACCTCTCTGTTATCCTCTTTTATTATCTCTTAGCATTTCAAATAAATGTGAATGTGTAATAACGCTGTGGTCCATGGGACCCACAAAAGCATCGAGCAGTTGGGGCTCGCCCAATAAAATCCAATTTAGTGCTCAGTTGAAGGGAGACTTGTAGAGTGAGATGGCAACTTGTGTTTTAGGGCTGCCAAGCTAATTCTATCTGTTCTTCTATTGATTTGACTGCTGCTTCCCTGCTGTGTTCTTGCTCTAGGTTGTGCAAATAAAAACCTTCAGAGGAAATCATAAATACTTGATTTAATTAAGGCCATTACCAACCCACTTCTCGCCTCATTTCTCCAAGTGCCAAGGTATAGATTACATTTGAACAATGGTGATGCAATAAATACGTAGGGATAAAATGCAATTCCTCTTTTATGGTTTGTAAAAAGTAGAGCAACAGAACAAGATGCCCTGTAGCAATTAAATATTTCCTGGTCAGCAGTTCCTTTTGGAATTGAGGTTTCCAGAAGAGGCTATGGGGAAGCATTCAAACCTTTCCACTTCAGTCAAAAAAGAGAAAACAAAACAAAACAAAACCACAAAAAAAAGCAGTCCTAGCTTGGCCATTGGATTATATGCTGAGAAGGCATCCCATGCCGTTATTTCAAAGCCACAAGACATAGGGACTGTGCTATATTCTTCTCCAGCCTGACATTTTGACTTTCGCTAGATCTCCACATTAATGCCAAGAAGAACCATGTTAATCCTATTCATCAAATGACCCTTGTATTTAGTTTGAAGACTTCATAACATTTAGCCAGATGCTGTTACTAATATTGGTAATCATTGAATAGAGTGAATACATTTTATACACTTCTGGATGTTTCTTGGGGTTAAACATACTTCTTTTGTTTTGTTTTGTTTTGTTTTGTTTTGTTTGTTTTTAATGAGTACCCAACTCATCCTGGTTTGCTTGGTTTTAAAACCAAAATTTCTGCATGCTGAGAACTCATTCAGTTAGGGCAAACCATGGTGGCTGGTAACCCTAGTTATAAATCACTTTCAAATTCTACTACTTGATTCTTCCCTTTGAGAAACTTCCTTTTGAAAAACAGTTTAGGTATAGCTACCATTTATTGAGTGCTTTAATATGTGCCAAGTTTTGTCTCCTTTAAATGAATTTGCTTTTTCAATGCCCTCAAAACCCAGTAAGGAAGGTTGACATGCCAGTTGCACAGGATGTGTGCTGTACAACATCAGGGATCACCAATCACACAGGTGAGGTGGCCCTGCTGAAAAAGGTAGCTGTTATTATTACTATCCCCACTTTATAGATGAGAAAACAGAAACACAGGGAGCTTAAGTAACTTGCCTACGATGAAACAGCTAGGAAGTCATAAATAGGAAGTTTACCCTGACAGTCTTGTTTGAGAGCTCCCAATGGGGCTATCTATAATAATAAAAGGGTACTCTGCTAATTAGACCGGACGTCCTTCCTTCTGGACATCCTTCCTTCCGGACAAAACCGCAGCGGGCGGGGGCTGCGGCAGTGGTGGCAGCGGCCTCCGGCCACGGCAGTGGCGGGGGGTGGGGGGCGAGGCGGCAGCAGGGGGGTGCTGGGGCCAAGACCCTTGCATGAATTTCGTGCACCCGGCCTCTAGTAACAGGATAAGGAAAGGAACCACAGTCCCTGGCCACCCTTTCATGAAACAGACAGTATACGTATTTTAGAGGGGGACTAACTTAGGAATTAGGTAAATAAATGGTTACATCTGTCCCATACACTATAAAGGAGTTGTAAAATGGGAGTGCAGAGGGGAGATTTTTTTTTTTTTACCCATTAACATTTTTAAAAAATTGAATTTATTGGAGTGATGTTTGTTCACAAAACCATACAAATTTCAAATGTACAACTCAATAAAACATCTGCACACTGCATGTACGCCTATTTCCCAAAGCAAAGTCTCTTTCCATTCCCATTTCTACCCCCCTTTGCCCACCTCCACCTACCCCCACTCTCCTTTCCCTCTGGTTATCACCACACTGTTGTCTGTGTCTATGTGTTATGTATTTATGTTTTATGGATAATCCCTTAACCTTCTTTCATCCAGTTCCTCCTTCTCCCCTCCCCTCTGACAGCTGTCATTCTGTTCCATGTATCCATGCCTTTGTTTCTATTTTGTTCATCAGTTCATTAGATTCCACATATGAGTGAGATCACATGGTATTTGTCTTTCTCTGACTGGCTTATTTCACTTAGCATAATAATATTCAGGTTCATCCATACTGTTGCAAAAGGTAAGATTTCCTTCTTTTTATGCTCAAATAGTATTCCATTGTGTAAATGTACCACAGCTTTTTTATCCACTCATCTACTGATGGGCACTTGGGCTGTTTCTAGATCTTGGCTATCCTATATAATAAAAGCCTAATATGCAAATCGACTGAACGGCAGAATGACCAGTCGCTATGACGTGCACTGACCACCAGGGGCAGACGCTCAACACAGGAGCTGCCCCCAGCCTGCAGGCCCCAGGCCAGCCGAGGCTGGTGCCAGCGGAAGCCTCCTGATAGTCCCGCTGGTCGCCCCACAGATTGGCCCTGATTGCCCGCCAGGCCTAGGGATCCTACCCGTGCACGAATTTTGTGCACTGGGCCTCTAGTTCTTAGTAACAGTTGTAATAACAAACCTTATTCACATTTGAATGCATATTTATATACCTGTTGTCTTTATTTGCTCAAAACTGTCCTGAAATTGTTGCACTTAGGGTATCTAACCTAGCAAATTTTCTCCAATTAAATTGCTTAATTATGTCTTTCTTTTTTAAAATTTTTTTTTTCTATTTCTCTGTAATGACTGTTGGACAGAGTGGTACTCCAAAAATATGCACATCTTTTCTGATTCAGTAGAAAAATGTAATAGTCTATAGGACAATACCATCCAATAGAACATTTTGTGGTGATGGGAATGTCCCATCATGTATGGCTATTAAGTACTTTAGTAGCTAGTGTGACTGAAGAACTGAATCTTAATTTTTATTTCATTTTAATGAACATTTATTATTTATTTAATTATTTATTGATTAAAGTATTACATATGTCTCCTTTTCCCCCCATTGACCCCTCCCCAGCCACTCCCACCCCCTAGCACATGCCCTCATCCCCTAGTGTCTATGTCCATTGGTAATGCTTATATGCATACATACATTTTAATTAACTTCAGATTAAATTTGCATGTGGTTAGTAGCTACTGTATTGGACAGCACAGGTCTTGAGCCCATTTGCTTATTAAAGACATCTTAATATTTATTGTGAAAAGGATACTAATTGCTTAATTAGTTAGAAGTATACCTGTCAACTAGCTTCTATGTGACTAGACATAAGGGATAGATACGAAGAGAGAATGAGAGAGAAACCATGATTACACTTTCCTATGCTTCTTTTACCTAATAATGTTTCTAAGGATGCAAAGAGGATCACAGAGTAGATTACTGGGTGGACCATAACACCTATATCTAGGCATTTTTCATGGTTGCCAGACACAGTATTGCTTAGAGTCATTATGATAGAAATAAACACAAGAATTATGGTTTTTAGGACAATGTTGCAAAAACTATATCCAAAATGTTAGTTAACCTTAGTTATTGCCTATCTCCTTCCACCTCTCTCTGCTTGCAACCACAATTGTACATATTACATGTTAATATAAAAGCAATCTGTTTTTCTATTATTTTAATACATTTTTCACACAAAAAAATGTAACTGATATTTGTGCTAAAAGACTCAGGAAATTTCTTTAAAACAAAATTTGCTTCGAGTAATGTATTATTGTCCCTTGACCTTTGACTTATTTGAATGATTGGGTGGAACAGCCAGAGATACCTAAAAGAGGGGTGATTATTAAAACAAGCTGGATGGCAAGTTTCTGCATGGAAGGTTTTTCCTAGCCTTGCTTGACTATTTTTGTCACACATCATTAGTCTTGAAAAGAATACACGAAGGGAAACCACCTTATGGTGACAACTCATTGAGAGCAGGTGTGTGTCTTTTATTGAGCGACCATGAGCACCACTGAGGTCTTTGTTGTTGGCCAAGGCTCTCCCCGGGGCTCAGCCTCTTTCCAGAGTCCAGCTTAATTTATCTTGCCAGCCAGAGCTCCCTTTGCTTGTAGGAAAAATATTTTTAAAGGCCTTTGTGCTGGCTACCACCTGACTTTCAGCTGGTAGTTAAATTACCTGCAGCCATCCATCCTTCTTCTCTAGTCTTACTTGTCTACTTAATAGTGATGTCATAAGGTAGAATTGCCAGCTAAAATACAGACTGCCCAGTTAAATTTGAATTTCATATAAACAATGAATGATATTTTAGTATAAATATGTCCCAGATTTTGCATGAGACATAATTTTTATTTATTTATTTTTTATTATTTTTAATTGAATTTATATATGTTTCAGGTGTACAATTCTATTATCCATCATCTTTATTTTTTAATTTTTTAAAATGTATTTTTATTGATTTCAGAGAGGAAGGAGAGAGATAGAAACATCAATGATGAGAGGGAATCATTGATTGGCTGCCTCCTGCACATCAGACCAAGCCCACAACCCAGGCATGTGCCCTTGACTGGAATAAAAACTGGGACCCTTCAGTCTGCAGGCCCTATCCACTGAGCCAAACTGGCTAAGGCTATACATCATCTTTATGTTGTATTATGTGTTCACCACTCCAAGTGGAGATGAGACATAAATTTTGATGTCTGTCCCAAATTTTGCATGAGAGATGCTTATATTAAAAAATTACTCATTTTTTATCTGAAATTGAAGTTATATTGGACAGTCTATATTTTTATTTGCTAGATTTGTTAATCCTACATCAGAAGCATTCTTTCCAAATCTTAGTGGGAAAAGAGCTGATTCAACTGAAACTTATTGGAAGACATCACAATCATTTGAAATTCCATATGTGCTTCTTTTGGAGTGACTCAGACTTTGATAATGGGAATAATCATCAAATTCAGGTCTGAGCTATGACAAAACAGCGTTGATGGGAATGATGACTTGACTGTCTGACTGAGTGCCTCTTGGAGCTTCACTTAATCATCTCGTAACAGCAATTTAAACTGCAGAAGAAAGTCAATGACTAATTCAGAGCCCAGAACTCTTTCTTTCTCTTTCTCCTATGGAGGTGTGAAGCGAACTAAAATAAAGTAACTTCATTTCTGGAAGTTTCTTGTGTTCAAGGATAAGATGTGCTACTGTTAATAATTTTCAGTAGATTTGTTTTTGCAGCCAGGTGGGCTACAAAACTTGTGGCATTATAGTTTAAAGCACATAAAGAAAAACAATTCTGGTAGTGTTTTACAATGCACAGTGCAGAACAGAAAAAGAGAAGAGAATATGCCATAATAAAATTCTTATTAGATGGAGTAACAATATAGATATCAATGGCACTGTCATGCTAATGACAAAGGGGACAGAATCAGAAAAGCAACATGACCTTGAAGCCCACCTAGCAACTTCTGGCTCTTTTAGAGGTGGTTACAGTCAAGTCACCAGTCCCATCAACGCTGTTTTGTCATAGCTCAGACCTAAAATTGAGGCAAAGCCACAATGTGCAGTCCCAAACAGCTCTTTTATAGCTGTCCGCGTTTGTTTCATCTCCCCTTTATTATTGGATTAGTGGCTTTAAAATGGAAATGCTGGATTCATTTCAGTTATTAGACTGATGTAAGCATTGTAATTCTCCCTCTTGAATTCTTAAATGTGTTGATTGTACTCTGGAAATTTTATAGTTCTTTTAGAAATACAGAAAGCTTTGCTCCCTTTTTCTGATGTAATTGCTTGTACTATTTAATTCCCAACTCTATTATATTTGAACTTTTGTAGAGAAATCAAAGAGACACAAAAGGCATTCTAAATGATAAATTTCAATTTCTTCTTTTAAAATACAAATAAAACCAATTTGGAAGAAATTGGAGGGAAAGAAAATTGCTTTAACGTGGAACTCATTCTGAGTCTGAAAGTGTTGTTGTTTTTTTTTAAAAGATATACTCTGGTGATCAAAACAAATGGTGGTGAGTTGGTGACACAATAATAATTGGCAGTCTCTGGTGTCCAAAGCCATTTGCTTGAATTATTTATGTCTTAAAACTGACAGGGATTTCATAAGAGCAAATAAGGCAAGTCCAGCGGGTGTTGTTTACATGATGCAATCACACATCTGATTGCCTGGAGGTCTCATCTGCCACAGCCGATGCCTTAAAAACCCAGGGGAGGAGTTTATTTCAAGACAATCCCACACCCATCAAGGTTTGCTTAGTCCTTCACCAGCTCGATTCCATTCCTTGTCAAAAGAACAATTCACCTGATGTTGTTTGCCTTAAAATAACTCAGGAGCAGGTACTGATACTGGATTGCCTCCTTAGACTTTGAAATGATCTTTTAGATTCCCTAAAAGTACTTTATAAAGTATCAGGAACCCACTGAAAAGTGATTTACTGCTTTATGGTACCTGAGATGTGGCTATTACAGCCTCACAACCTCCTCAGATGGCTTTTCAGCTCTGTCCCTGGGACTCAGCTGGTCCCTGACATCTTCGGCCACCCCTCATTAACTCGGTGTTCTCTCTGGGCAGAGCCCTTCTGGCAAGGCGGGTGGAGATGGGGACATGTTTCCACTGCACTAGCCTCTTGAGTTGGAAGAGTAAGTGAGCAAAATTAAATCGCCTCAAGACAGTTTACATAATCTTTATTACATGCAGATGTGTAGCCCTTCCTACCCATTTACGTGTGAACTTCGGAGACATGTCCATGGAGTTTATGATCTTTAAAATTTGTTTATTTTATCAATTAAAAAGAAAAGGTTTTTAATGCTTGATGAGAGCAACATATTAAGAAATTTCCATTGGAGTTGTATTTATTTATTTTTTGCCTTGGGCATGAATTACAATAAACTTTGGGAATTAAATGAATGACATAATACTTGTCATTCACTTTTTTGTGTTTTATAGAATGTCTTATATTCCATATTTTTATACATTTTAAATATTTTATTCATCAAAACTCCATAAAAGTGAATTGTTAATAGTATCAAGTTCATTGTTCACAATTAAACTTGCTGAAGTTATTTCAGTATCAATTTATGCCAATCAAAAGTTATTTCCTTTGCATCTTGCTATTTGCAACAATATGGATGAAAATTGAGGGTATTATGCTAAGTGAAATATGACAGAGAAAGACAAACCATATATCTTTCATATGCAGAATCTAAAAATGCCCAAATTATAAAAAGAGAATAGAGTGGCGGTTGCCAGGGCCTGGGGGTGGGGTGGAGAAAATTGGGAGATGTTGGTCAAAGGGCACAAACTTTTAGTATAAGATGAATGAGTTCTGGGGGCCTGATGTACAGTATGGTGATTATAGTTAATAATACCGTATAATACACTTAAAAGTTGTTAAGAGAGTATCTTAAATATTCTCACCACATAAAAGAAATGGTAATTATGTGACATGATGAAGTTGTTAGCTAAGCTATGGTGGTAATCATTTTGCAATATAAAGTGTATCAAATCAACATGTTGTACAACTTAAACTCACACAATGTTATATGTCAAATATATCTTAATAAAGCTGTGATGGTTGCACAACAACGTGAATGTGCTTACTTAATGCATTAGAACTACACACTTAAAAATGGTTAAAGTAGTAAATGTTATGTTATGTATATTTTACCACAATAACAAATTACTAAAATAAAGTTATTTCCTTTGGACATTCAGTATGTAAAATAAACTGATGGCTGTCAGTGTCATTTATGATGAAAAAAGGATCTACCCTTTGAAAGTTTTTGGAAAACAAATAGTCCTATTCACAAATAAAAGTTATGTGGAAACAGATTCACCTTTTCCTCTCTGGCTGGGGGCTTGGGAGGGTGAACAACTGAAGTAGGAGTGTTAGCTCACCCAAGGGCCAATCTCAAGAGGAAAGAATGGTCATATGGTCCCTAGAAACCTTTAGTTTGAAAATCATGCCATTAAAGGCAAAAAAGGTCTATTTCTCATCCTAACCATTTCTTTGTTCCTTCTCTTTTGTGCTGACCACAAATATAATTTTTTATTGTTATAGACCTAGGTGTTACAGGCAATTGCATGCATTAGCAGAAAAGTTTTTCTTCTTCCAAAAGGGAGCTTGTTAGCCTTTATTGAGCAGATTATCTTTTCAACGGACCTTTCCTAGGCTTTCCTAGAATGGTTGGTAGAGGAAGCTCTTCTCCCACTGCCTCGGCCTGCATCCACCCTAAATGTCTGGGGTCTTACTGAGGGAGGGGAGGCCTCTTTATAAATCATGTTGGGATTTGCTCAGACCTTTCTGATGCCTCAGTCCAGGCACATGTGAAAAGGTTTATACATGAATAAATGAATTGCATTCATCTCCAACTCCTGTGTTTACAAAGATGTCCCTGGCACCTGGAAAAGCAGTCAAACCTCACTCAACACTTGACACTAACTTTAACCTCCTCCTAAGGAAATAAGCACTTAAAATCTGCTGAACCATCTGATTCTCACACTTCTTTTCATGGGAACCACAACCTGGGAGATTTCAGATACACCCTTTCACTGGGTGCCCTTAGTGTTGGAAAATACCTATTATTTTTTCAGGGCTCAGCCTGAGCTTTTGGAACATGGCTTCTTGTAAACATATTAAGATACTTTTAGACTTTGTTTCTCATCACCACACTCCCTTTGTAATCTGCCGCCCAAAGTCCCTGAAGAGCTCATTTCTCTGTGATGTTCAGAGAATAGCAAGAGATGACACACTGATCACACTCAGGTCAGCAAAGGCAGACACGTGACTATTATAAAAACACCAGGCAGGTATTATGGCTTCTTAAAGCTGCAGAATAGTTTACATCGTTAGAATATCTATTAAGGAATACCTTTAATTGCATTGTGTGTAGTCAGTCAATCACTAACATTATTCCAATAACTAACATTATTTGGAAGCTTTTTAAATTGCCAGGCACTAAGAGGTTAAACTTAGTGTCAAGCGTTGAGTGAGGTTTATCTCAGCGCCCACACATAATGTATTAGTGAAGGAGGATCTGGGAGATTGGACATGGTCTTTGCCATAATGAACATACAATGAATGATTATCATACGAAACACCCAGTGGAAATATGTTCATGTGACAAAACTAACTACAAAGCAGGCGGGACATTTGCTATTGAGCTATATTCTAGATAGTGAACATTAGTTTAAATATGACAGGAAAAGTTTGTGAATATTCAGAATTTATCCAACTATGAACTAGACCCAGCACAGAACTGAGAAGGGCATGAATATCTTACATTTTGTGTGTGTGAGATACAGTGGAGAAATTAATAGTTGTTGTTATAGAGAAAATACATATCTGCCCCTCCGGAGAGATTGGGGTGAACTTCCCCAATTTGTCCTGTCTGCTTTGTCAGGCCTAATAGCACCTTTGTAGCATTTTGTGTAGAAGAGTGGGGGAAAGGAACAATAACACTACTTTCCCCCTTTTACTACAAGATCATAGCTCATTCAGGAGATGTGGAAAAGTGGAATAGCTGAATTGTGGACTGGGATCCACTCCATGGATTTTAGCATAAATATCTGTTAGCAGAGGGTGAAGGCAGTTGATTGAGAGAGAATTTTCTAATTAACTTGGTGGAGGTATTGTAAGTATTCTGCTAACTGAAGAGAATATCCAACTCCTAACTATCTTATTTCTTTAGGCAAGAAAGTGTACTTAAATGAATATCACAAGGATGTAATTGAAGATTACAGGAAAGAAAAAAAATCCAGATGTATTGGACGATAATACATTTCTTGAAGCTGCTATCAATTTGTGAACTGTGGAGTCTCTTCATTGTACTCTATTTTATTGTGAAGTGTTACAGAGGTTATCACTGACTTAGACTCTAATTGTACATCACTTCAAGATGTTAGATTAAACCACAAATTTAACATAATAATAAAAAAAATATAATAATAATACCTTTGTTTTTTATTGAGCTCTGTGCTAAATTCCTTAAATTTATTTTGGATTTTAAAAACTAGTTATTTCTAAAGCCACCTTCTATGAACAAGCAATGAATAATACTGAAAGATAGTAGTGAAAGAGAGTGCTCGCTCAATTGGTCAGTAAGATGTCATATTCAGTGCCCAGTACTCACTGTGGTCCTACTTTGGGGTCTGCTATAGATGGAGTGCTTGCATCCCCCTATGGTATTTAGAGGTGAGGGTTTTGGAGGTGATTAGGTGATGAAGGCAGAGCCCTCATGAATGGGATCAATATCCTTATAAAAGAGTCTCTTTGGCCACATGAGGGTGTAGTGAGAAGATGTCTATCCATGCAAGACGTAGGTTCTCACCAGACACTGAATCTGCCAGCGCCTTGATTTTGGACTTCCCAGAAATAAAACTGTATTGTTTCCTAAGCAACCTAGTCTGTGGTAGGTTGTTATAGTAGCACGATCAGATGAAGGTAAGGTCTCTTTTTCTAGTTGGATTTCACATGAAAGATAGGCCGGTCAGACATTATTATTATTATTGTTCAAATAGAATTTCAATAACAGAAATATCATGTTATGTTATTTGTCCAGAGTAACCTGAATAGTATGTGGTGGCCCAATAATACTAATAGTTCTAATAATAACTAGCTTTATTTGGAAGCTTTCTAAATCACAGCTTTTGCAATTGTTGGCAATGTGCTCTGTGAAATTTAACCTCTCCAAATTTTACATTCCCTGCCTATAAAATGGGGATAACAGTAATGATCTATCTCATAGGTTATTCTGAAGGCTAAAGTATATAATGCAAGGATATAGCACAGTGCTTGGAATATGGATAGCTTTCAATAAATGTTAGGAATTATTATTAGCCATGTTTCACTATATCCACCCCTTCCTAGCTATGAAAACTTGAATATGCCACTTAACCTCTGTGGGCCTCAAAACATCTTTATTAACAAAATGGAGCAACTGAAGCTCAGAGAGTTTAAGAATTTGACTGAGCTAAGCACTGACATATTTAGGACTTGAACTAGTAATGCATTTAGCCATTGGGTTAGAAGCCAGCTTACCTAAAGCCTTGTCCAGTGAAATTTGTGTTTACAATTCCTGTGTGGCAGCTAATATCTAGAAGTTATGACAGCTCTGTTACAAATCTATACATCTTATATAATTTAGAGTGACTGATTTGAATGAAGACTAGAAGGTAAGTTCTAGTACAGATATCTAGCTTTCCTGAATTTTCTTTTTGTTTTATTTAAATAATGACACCAATAATCAATTATCAATTGCTCCCTCTTTGGGGTATCTTTGAATTCAGAATTCTATCTGAATTTTTGGGTAATGATCTTTGTGTAAGAGAAGTGATAGAAAAGTGGGAAGTTTCTTTTTAACTTTAGAAAACAAAACAACATAATCAAGAATAAAGTACATGGTATATATGGGTTCTACATAAACCACTTATTTGATGTAGTGTCATTA
The DNA here is from genome assembly GCF_027574615.1 of Eptesicus fuscus. NCBI lineage: Eukaryota > Metazoa > Chordata > Mammalia > Chiroptera > Vespertilionidae > Eptesicus > Eptesicus fuscus. The sequence goes on from NC_072476.1 coordinate 56,781,775, forward strand.
GGAGATAATATCTACATATGCAACTCTTTTTTCTGGATATGTCCACCTTATTCCCCTAAGCAACAGTAACAAAAATCTCTTGGTTCAATTACTTTCTAAAAATAGATATCTTTTAAAAATGAATTAGAAACCAGTTTTTAATCTTTACCATTTTACGTTCATTTCATGATTTGAACAAGATGCTAATTAAGTATGAGTTTTGCTTTCGTTAATGAGGGGGAAGGTGTGATAATGATGTCTGTCCTGGGATCTTCTGAAGCACTCTGCAAAGTTATGGTATAATTATCATTTTGATCCAAACCCTTCAGTTTATATGTACACACACAGCTATCATTGCTAACCTTTACATATTGTTTATAAGGTATGAGCACTGTTCTAAGCATGTCACATACATTAAGTAATATAACTAGCATGAAAATCTTATGAGGTACTATTATCCCCCTTTTACAGGTGAGAAAACTGAGGTACAGGTAAGGGGGCAAGTTACACCTACCAAAATCCAAACCCTGGCTGTGTGTCTCAGAGTGTGCACATAATCACAATACTATACTGCATTCTTCAGGATTCCTGTGTTATGTAGATTTCTTTGCCTCATTTAAATATAATAAAGCGATCACAAGCTTTTGAAGTTCTTGATACTTCTAGTACTTGTCTCCTATCAATCTGTGATGGGTCACTTACCTCTGTTGTAGTGTGCCCACCTTCATGAATGCTTTTTCCTTTCCCCATTTTTGTTGCTTCTAATAATTACAGGGCCCCGAGATTCAATTAAGTAGATACTATAATCTTTTCTTACACAAAACACTTCCACCAACAGAATGACCCCCCCCCCCCCCCCCCCGGCCACTAACTAATTTTCCAACTCTCCAGATACCAACTGAATGTCTTCAATCCAATTGAACCCTGACACTATCTACCTGGAGTTAGCACAGTCCTACATATTAGGGCTCAGTTCCAGGAGACTTCCCCCCACTTCAGGAACCATCTCAAGTCTGGGCCACAGTACATCTGACCAATAGGCTATAAATCGGGGGGCGGTTTCCATGACCCCCACCTCAGGTTCAATAATTTGCTTGAAAGGCTCACAGAACTCAGGGAAACACTGTATTTACATTTGCTGTTTATTATAAAAGATACAACTTGAGAACAGCCAAGTAGATGAGATGCATAGGTAAGGTCTGGGAGGAGGGGCATGGAACCTCTATGCCCGCTCTAGGCACATCATCCTTTCAGTACCTCAGTGTCTTTAGTAACCTGCACACTTTCAGAATGCCCATTGTTTAGGGTTTCTTCAGAGTTCCCATTACATAGGCATGATTGGTTAAATCCTTGGGCATTAGTGACTAACTCAATCTCTAGCCCCTCTTCCCTCCTGGGAGGTTGGAGGTGTGGGGCTGAAAGATCCAACCTTCTGATCACAGGGTTGGTTCCTCCTGCTACCTGCTCCCATCCTGAAGTGATTGAGGGGCCCACCAAGAGTCACCTCATTAGCATAAACTCAGTTATGATTTAAAGGGGCTTATTATGAGTAAAAAGGTGCTCCTCTCTCCCATATCACTCAGGAAATTCCAAGGGTTTTAAAAACTCTTTGCTAGAAATGGGGAATGAAGACCAAATATATATTTCTTATTATATCACAATATCATCATAGTCTCATCATAAGTACTATAGTAATTTTTACATGGACTTGGTGACATCCAGATTTATTTTGCTGTTTTTCATTGACTTATGCTCTGTCGAGCCATGAGCAGCTACCTATGGTGACCATGTTACCTAGATTTTAAACACTTCTTGTTTGAAATAGTTGTTTCCATAGTTAGAATAATTTCAGCCCATATGCTCCAATTTTGGTTAAAAGCTTTTGTTCCTCTTTAAAGAGGGCTTTCCAAAGGAGAGAAGCATTGCTGAATTCCATTATATCAAGAAAATCAGACCTCTAGACCGCAAATCAGATAGTTTTTCTAATAGTTGTTGGTAGTCTTGAGTTTATTTATAGGAGGAACAAATTTCCAAAAGGAGTATAGGAATTGGAGTAGAAAAGGCCCAGTTGGTTGGGGTTGTCCAGCCTCTTTTCTGGATGTGTCCACTGTTCCCCACAGCCTGCTCCAGTCTTGGGTTTGAATAACTCAACCGGCAAAGTTTCTTACACCTCTCTTTCAGCAGAGTTCACAGCCTAATGACTATCACGTCCAGAAATGTTTTCCTGACTTTCAGCACAGACATCAACTATGGAGGACACTTATGGCTCTGGTAATGCTAACCCAGTTACCACGATATTTCTTTGTTTTTATAGATCCTCATACATCAGATGAAGTACCTGATAATTATGTGAAATACCTTGGATGGACCCTAGACTGGAAGTCTTCAAAAGACAGTTTAATCACACAGTAGAAAGGCACAGGACTCACTTGTACTATTATTAGATAAACAGGACATCCCTGAATAATATATTAATCTGAAAGAAGTGCCTGAGCAAGAGAAAACGCAACGAAGATGACAGGGAAGTCCAAAGCCATTTTCTACTTTCACCAGATTCTGGTTGTTCTTCCTTTTCCCTCTCTAATGTTTATTATAGGTAAACTTTAAGTATATGCACACTGTACTTTTGTACTCAGTTTTAAAATATTGTTCCCAAAGCCCTCTGTTCAAGGCTTTTGTTTATGTTGAAAGCTTCTCTGATCCTATAGTTAATTTTCGATGTTTTGCAAACTGAGCTAGGAAAACTATCCAGAAATTATCTTGAATATTCTGTGGGTTTTTATATCTTTGAAGGTACATGCTGGCTATGGCTCTTTAAGTTTTTTTTTCTTTATTCCAGGAACACACAAGGAGCCCATAAAATCTGAATTAATTCAAGCATATAAGCAAATAAACAGACGTAAAATCCACATCACAGAAATAAAAGAAGAAAACAACAACAAATAACCCTTCCATCTTGTATAAGCATCTATAAAATTCATTGTTTTAATTAGGTCAATTAACTACTTCCTAACTTTTAAAATCTTTAATTTAAAAAGTTTAAAAGGCCTGGCTGTAATGTTCAAGAGTTTTAAACTCCAAGTACAGTTGGATGGTTTGGGTGACATCTCTACCATATCTCCTGATTACTTAAGCGTGGGAGTGGGAGAAGTGAATCGAGATCACTCTGATATGCAGTGTTTATGTTCTTGATCTACTACTAACTGACTGGTTACAAGAAAGCTTAGAGAACATATAATGTTAACTATGGAGCATGCTTTACTTTTGTCCTTGATTAAGATCTGGTGGGAGAATCACTGGCATTATTTTGCCTTCTTTTTCAATAAGCAACAAGAATCTGAAATTTAATTTTCTTAGAAGGCAATAAATGCATATCTATCAATAATTGAATCTAAAAAAAAAAAAAGAACAAGAGATCTAATGAACAAAATAAACTGATGAATAAAATAGAATCAGAGGCATGGAAACATGGAACAGACCAAAGAATCTCAGAGGGAAGAGGGGTAGGGGTCAGGAAGAGATTAACCAAAGATCTTATATGCATATAAGCATTACTTATGGACACAGACAGGGTGGTAAAGACTTGGCCTGGGGCGGGAACCATGTGGAGGGGGGTACTGGGCAGAAAAAGAGGGACATCTGTAATACTCTCAACAATAATTTTTTTTTTTAAAAAAGACACAATTTTGTCTATTAACCTTATATCTTGTAACTTTGATAAACTCATTTATTAGTTCTAATGGTTATTTTGTTGATTCTCTTGGATTTTCTATGTAAGGAAATAAAAATCAGAAACTTACCATATGCTTGTCTTTTATTTAAAATTTCAGCTTTCCTCCCAAATTCCTAAAGACTTTGAGTAGTTGTATTTTGTATTTTTCCAGTATTGATAGGTATTATCTGGAAAAGAAATTGGAATGTCTTATTATTATTTCTATTTTATAATGAATAAATTGGCACCATGGTAAATGAATAAACTTGCCCATGGTCACACAGTAGCAAGTGGAAGCTATATTTTAACTCCAGGTCTATCTTAATTTAAAGCTTTTACTATATTTGTATATATGAAATATACTCTACCACAGTGTTAAATGAGCTGACCAAATATTAATTGTTTAGTTCAAAATGACATTTTCTGGTTGGATTCTAATATTTCAGTGAGAATGAGAAACACCATCTGATTAAATGTCATTTGTGTGTTGTTGTTTTTTTTTTTGTGTGTGACAATTAATTTTGTTCTATTTGTCTTTCACCTGATATGGACATGGTCAAGAAATAGTAATTAATTGTAACTTTTCCCCACTCCTGGACATCAGAGTCCATTGCTGAACTAGAGAAAAAGCATTTCACTTTACTAAGGGAAAAGAGAATCAAAATAATTTATCACATATACTTAAAACTTAAAAAGTAAAATTTTTTCCAGGAAGCAATTTTCAAAGACATATTTAACACAGAGATGAAAGATATGCTTCAAACTAGACAATCAGATATTTTTAGTTTTTCAGATTTTGGATAATAAAAAGGGCATAAGTAAAATGCACTACCAGCATTATTTTGAGTCCACGTGACATTGGGGGTATGTATATTTTGTCCTTTTTTCTAGAAAATAAGTGTGTTAATAGTAATTAATTGTTTAGCTTTAATTAACTCAATCAAATTTAATTACACTTGTTAGAAGTTTATTTAGCTTACTGATCTTTTTAAAGATCTAGCTTTAGATTGTTGATTTTTGCTACTGGATTAAGATTTTTTTTTGGTTGTGTCTACTTTTCTCTTATAAATTTCTGATTGTATCTCTATTAATCTCTTTCTTTGGGTTTGCTTGGTTGCTCCTTTTTTAGCATTATGAATTCAAAGCTTAGTTCATTTATCTTCATTCTTTCTTGTTATCACATATCTATGTGGTCATCTCCCACTACTCAATGGTATGAATAGTATGAAACAAACAAATTTCAGAAATGTGATTTAGCAAATCGAAGGACTCTGTTTGAGCCTTATGTATTTCTTTATTTTAGAGAGGTTGAAGGGAAAGAATTATCTAGGGAAAATAAACTCAGAGTTAGCTCAAAGGTAAGGAAAGTTACAGGGAGACTACAAAACTGGCAGGACTATCATAGGTATGTGCTAAAAAGAATATACAGAATAATGAACTTTGTAAAAAACAATTCCCTCTCATGCTCTCATTTAAATATTTAAAAGGACTGTTGAAAACTAGGCTTTCCAAAATCTGAAAATATTTTTCTAATTGTAAAAAAAAAAAAAAAAAAAGAGTTGAGAAAACATTGTTTGTTCTTTGGATCTTTTAGTGAATGACCACTGAGAATTCATGAATCAATATATCTTTCACTATTATAGCAGAATTTCATATCATAGACGATACTAATGTGCACTATTGTTGTTGTTTTTTTACCTCCTACCTAGCTTTTTACTCTCTTTCCCTGTGCCATTTCCTCTTAACAACCAAACTGAACTGGGTGTAATAATACATGCTTCATAGACAGAAAAAAAATTGGAATGGTCCACAAAAGATCTATTCATCACCGAGAAGAGTGTCTTAGAATTGACTTATCCTGACAGGGTGATATTTTCTTGGAAAAAAGACTTTACATAATGTGAAATATTTGTGTGTATTGCTTTTTTGGGGGGACAGGAATATATTTGTTCTAGCTAAAAATCAGATGCTAACAGACCATATTGTAGCTGACTGTGAGGACATCTCTACATGGCTGACCAAGAAACTTCCATAATTTGTATACTTTTCAATCCCAGTCAAAAAAAACAAACATCGAAATTATTTGTGTTCTTTATCCTGGAATTAAATGCCTGGACTACCTTTGGCAGCAATACATCTACAATATTACTTTCTCTTTTTCTAATAACTGGTATTTAGAATCCTTAAGTGCCCATAATTTTGGATTGGTAAAAAAGTATTTGTACTACAAATTGTCAGAGCCTGCGTTAAGGGATAATTGCTTTTAAAAGAGCAGGGAAGACATGCTAGGGGTAAAGAACACTTTATATTATGAGAATTAGAGCAATTATCTGGCTACTCCAGGCAAAATAATCCTTTCTTTTGTCAGTATTGGGCTAATTTGAAAGTTTTTTGTCTTAAAGTCTCCAAATAATTTCTTTGTTCTTTCATGGAATTTAATGTGTGTGACTATATTATCTTAATGATTCCAATGTAAGTAGATTAAAGAAGAGTCTTCTTTGCATTAAGTCTGTCTTCTTAGGAAATATTAAATTTAACATGTGATTTGTTAAAAAATGAATTACCTCACATAATATTGTGTAACTTTTATATACAAATTTCTGGGTTAGGGTAAAAGAATGTTTATTCTGTAAGTAGAACTTACACTTTCTGTTATCAAATTTGTCACAAATACTCTCATCACACCATTGCCCTCCATCCCACAAGGGAAGCGGGAAAGTAATTTTACAAAAGCAACAGTGGCTCTGCCTCTTCTCCTTTTTATTCCTGTTCTTCTTTTCTTTTTCCTCTTAAAATACTGAGTCTAAAAGGCCTTTAGGGCCAGAGCAAGGTAGGTGTCTTGGGGTAGGGTAGAGAATGGAGGGGGGCTGGGAGGTCACTGGAGCTGGTTGGGAGAGTGTCATGGTGGCCAGGAGCAAGGTGTGGGTGTCTGAGGAGGCTGAGGGTCAGAGCCTAAGCTTGGTGAGGAAGGCATGTTTGCATGGGATCAGCTTAGCATGGTGTTTAAGGCTAACCACAATGAGAACATCCATACAACGGGGCAGCTCAGAACAGGTAGCAGAACCCAGGTGTGAGGAGAACTCCCTTGCAAGGGAAGAGGAGGCGGTGATGATGAGCAACGGGTTAATTATGGGGGGATTAATTTAATAAGCATTCTAAGAATAATATAAATCAAGTTTCTCACTGTCAGAGGAGGCACTTACAAATACAAAAAGGCAGAAGACTAGAATGAACCTTATGGTGTTAGATGAATTGGTGTAAAAAACCACGTATTGGTATAAATACTTGGTTTTCAGCATGTAGACAGGTAAAGAAATAAACATAAATGTAAATGAATGCATACACACACAAACAGGTATTCCTTTGTTTTGCCAGTAAGAGGGTTTGGGATCAAAAACTCCTCAGTGACAGTGGCAGATCTAATGTCTAGATCTTGATTTCCAAATCCAGTTTTCTACTGAAAGGAAGGAATGACTGATTCCAGGCTTGGGTGAAGGGATTACAAAACAATGCTGGAACATACTGTGCCACAGAGTGAAAAAGTGCTCAAAGAATAATAGGGGCCTAGCAGAAGGATGCAGGGCCCAGAGGAAAGGGGCTCCACTAACCAAATCTGGGGAAAATTAAACATCAATATAAATACTGATAATGAGTTGTAGGCCATTGAATAAAATTGGGATGCACAAATCTGTTTTAATATAAATACATAAATACATGAAAATATGAAAAATAGAATTTTACATAGTTTAAAAGAAACCGGTCACACAATTAATTATTAATTACAAAGAGAAAAGGAATGACAGCATCATTTATGTGATATTCATGCCAAATATCATAGTCTGAATCTAATCATGAGAAGACTTTAAAAATCTCACTGAGGGGCCTTTTATAAAATAACTAGCCTGCCATCATAAAAAATGTCAAGGTCATGAAAGTCAATGTGAGACTGAGGAACAGTTCCAGAGGGAAAGACTTTGAAAAGACATGACAAGTAAATGTGATGTGTGATTCTTTTAATATAAAAGATATTATTGAGATAATTGGCAAAACATAAAGAGGCTCTGAGGGTGAATTGGCAGTAACATGTCTGTGTTCATTTCCTGAGTTTGATGGTTATGCTGCGAAAATCTAGTAGAAGAATGTTCTTGTTTGTCAGAACTACCCACTAGCATCAGAGGGTGGATGGGCATCAGATCATTAACTTACTCTTCAATAGTTCTAGAAAAAGATTCATTGTAATTATTTGCAATTTTTTTGCAAGTTTGAGAAAATTTCAAGAAAAAATCCTTAAAAAAGTAAGTAACTCTAATCATAACATTGTTCACTGTTCATTATTGGGTATTCCCCAATTATTTTAGGAGAAAAGATATCAGTATTCTGAAATTTATTCTCTCTTTCTTTCCCCTTGACCTTCGACTCAGCTTTTCAAATATTATTTTATCATGTAAAGCAACATCCTTAGGAGGTTTCTCCCCACACACATTTTCACCTTATTAGTAGTTAACATTGTCCAAATCAAATTATTACCAACAAGCTAAAATACTTCAAAAAGGCTTGTGAAGGACATATGGACATCTTACTTTCAGTTTTTTGCCTTAATTAAAAAGGAAAGTTTTCTCTCAGGCCCTACACTTAATGTAATTTTAAGAAGTCCTTCCATGTCAAGCTTCAACTCATCCTTTAAGGCACTTTTTACATCTCAGAATTATTGAACTATAGCTAATTACTGCCAGTCATCTATTTGGTGCTAAACCTGACCAAAAACTTATTAACATCTATGCACCTTGACTTGCTTGCTTCTCTCTAATATTTCAATTCAGTACAGTGATGAATTTGAAAATAAACATGATTTGAAAATCTTCCATGACTAAAGTTCCACGGAAGAAGAACATTGCAAGGTGCAAAGACAAATGTACTTAAGTTAGGTAAGTTCCCTGGGAAGATGGTAGCTTGAAGTCATTTTGATAAGGTTTTGATAGTCAGACCTTCTGGACAAATCTATTTAAATATGAAATGGCTCACCTTCTTTAGATCATACTCTGGAAAATGCTGCTTCCGTGCATGTAAAAATTGTTTCCACATTTTTGGTTAACATGATATGGAATTGTTATTATGAAAATTAACAAAATTATTCCAAAAATATTTGTGGGAGTAAACATACTTGTATGCTCTAATTTGTAAGGATTCAAATATAGAACAAGTCCTACTGATTTGCAGAATATATTAATATATTTTTATAATAAATTCTGGCTTACCTGCTGACTCTGCTCACAAATTAATTAGCCCTGGCCTGCCTGGCCATCCTATTTGTTTTGATGCTCTGCCTATTCTTTCAGTAAGTGAAAAAGTTGTCTTGTATGCATCAGCATCCCAGAATGCAACAGAGCAAAGGAAAGTCAGAGGGGATTCCCTAGGGAAGTGCTGGTCAACCAGCTGGAGTGAAGTGTGGGATGGGAGCTGGATGAACTAGTCTGGAAAGTCAATATGAAGAATAGGAACCCATATTTTCTTTGAGAAATTTTAGTTTAATTTTTTATATCAGAACACAATTGGGAAGAGAAAAGTAAAGACTATAAAAATAAGTCTCCCACTCAAAAAATGTTTCATAAAATTGTTCCAACTATATTTGACAACCTTTTGGAAAAAAAAGAAAACCATACCTAGTTCTCTTTTTGGATTCAGTTCACCATTTGTCTTATGCTTAAGTTTCAAAAGGAACATTTTTGCTGCTTATGCGCAAAGGTATACATTTGCTATTCCTATAGGATTTTTGAGTCTAAGCAAACTATTAAATGAAGTATTGAAACTATAAAAGAACACAGGCTTTTCGATTCTCATTTGAAACCCATCCCATTGAAGTACAGACTCTTCTTTTCACATTCACTACAACATAAAGGACAGAAATAAACTGTTCCATTTGTCTGGCAATATTGTCTAGCAAGCTGGAGTTTTAAAGGAGAGGAAGTAACAGACTTTCACTGAACTTTTACTGCTAAGAGATGGCCCAAAAGGGTGTTTCCTTTTTCTTGCTAAGCACAAAGAACTGGGATTTAATTGCATTGCAAACCATTTCATCAATATATCCATGAAGTAACAGGCATCCATGTACTTTGTTTTCTTATTACCATAATGTCAGAGTGTGAGCTGAAATTAAAGGGGAAAGAAGGTTTGGAGGAAACCAGAAAGTTAATATTCCTAGAGAAATAGAAAGGGACGATCATAAATAGGATCAGGGCACTCTCTCTTTTGTCTTTTCCTAATTGGAGAAACCTGTTGCAGAAATAAGATTGGTTCTTTTGTGGGATCTTCAATAGGCTCTAAAAGGATAAATGGAGCAATGGGCACTAATGCCTCATTGTCCCAATCTAAATCCAGTGTATTAGGGGGGAAATGGAAGAAAATCTTCTAGATGGACAGAAATTTGACATTGAATTCTGGCATAAACACTAGGCTTCAAAGGGAGAGATGGAGGCCTGCGTCTCTCTCTCTCTCTCAATCATTTCAAGAGTGAAACAAGACAAAGGTTCAATGTTCATCTTCTCCTTCCTGGCTCCCCAAAAGAAGTCTCTTTGGAAGAGTGTGTTCAGATCTGTTGTTCCCACAGCAGAAACAGGTGTAGTTCATCCTATAATTCTTTTTGCAAAGTGTTAGTAGTTTTGAATAACTGTTAAAGAATCTTGAAGGATTCTCCAAGAGCAGGGTTCGCCTGTCAATGTACAAAGCCTTATCTCTGTTCTTCATTATTCAGTTAAGTCTTAGTCCTGCTCCTGGAGGTTTTACTTATGGGAACTCATAAATTCCCCCTTTCCATAAACTCTGTAGTTTGGGCTTTCTATCATTTGCCAAGAATGAAGTCTAATCAATGTAATTGAGTTCTAACACCAGCTCAGTCACTTACTGCTTGGTGACTCTGAACAAGTGGTTTATCTCAAAATTGCTTTAATCACTTGAAAAAAACAACAACAACTACTCAAATTATCTACCTGATTTTTTTTTTGGTGAAGATTAATTAAAGTTGTGATTGTTAAAGACTTGACCATAATAAATGCTCAATAAATATTAGCTAGTATAACCATACGAAAAATAAATGGTATCACAACCCTAATATCCAGGCCAAAAAGTATCTCCAAAGAGCTTTTAAATCTGAGTGCCCTTCTTTTGTAAACATTACACAAGTTGTTATAATGCTGAAGTGTCATTCTAGTTCAAATTTTATTCTTTCTCCCTCCTTATATCTGGCGGAAAGACTTAATTCCCTTAGGCTCAATGATGGCTATTTCATAACTTTTCAGCTCACACCAAGTTGATGTGTTGCTGAAGTTCATTGAAGTATGTGGTAACAGAGAAATGCAGCAATACAAAGGATCTTGAGAAACTTTGAGATTTTCCAAAATTATAGTATGAGATGTTGACCAATAAGGAAATGATGACAGCAAAAATCAAAGTTCACTGATCAGGGTACATCCAGTGGAATCAAGTGGTGGAGGTGTTATCCCTTGGACTTCTCTCTTGGGCTCTCTCTTGACTATTCTCTCTCAGCTCTTAGATTTATGTGAATAACTCCTGGGAGTATCTCTTCAGGCTTTGCCAACTTCCCAGCCTGTCACATCTCCAGGTGTCTCCCAAGACTCTGCTCATTCTTTCTTGTCTTTTTGTACAGTGGCTCAGACTCTAGGCTCAGCATATAATCTTGTAGGTTCACTCAGTTGCCAATCTTGTAGGTTCGGTATCTTGCATACATTGCTTTCTTTCAATTTTATATGTCAATGTCCTGGTTTAGATCCTGATTGCTTCTTGCCATAGATTTCTAACTACCTCCCTGTACACTACCATTATCTGTCTCATTTATTGCCTTCCCTCTCCTCCCCACCCTTTCTTTTCTCTTTTAGTGTTACTGCTTCTAGAGTTATGCTTCATAAAGAACAATTCCCATTACATTACTCTTCCAAGGGTCCGCATTACCTTTGGAAGTGGCTCCCAAATTTTGGATCTCATGGACTAGTGAAACAAAAATATATTAGGGAGCCCAAAAGAGTGTTGTCAATTTTTTTCTTGAGAAGTAAGAACATTAGTACCCTCTACCACACTGCCATCTACTCTTACCACCACTTCATAAAAGCTATTGTATTTGATTCCAAATATAGAAAATACATAATCCCAAAATAAAGGAAAGGCTTTTAAATTGAATAACTTTCTTTCATAAAAAAAAGAAAGAAACAAGACAACCCCCTTACAAATTGTCTTTATTTTTCCCATTTCTCTCCAGTCAAGTGAAAACTTAGATTTAAACTATCACTGGCCCATGGCCAGCTTTTGGGAAACATGGGTCTACAGAATAAAGTGAAAGTTCTAAGCAGTATTAAATGTAATTTTTTATTGTTTCATGAATGCATTTGAAAATTTCCATTCATTGCCCATTCTCTTTTGTTTGAATTGTAAGCTTCTTGATTACTCTCTACCCCTCCCCCTCAGTTCTCAATCCATCTGTACTGAGATCTAGCTCACATGCTGTTCTCTCCCTGTTAATGCTCATTCTCCCATTCATAATTCACCTTTCTTTTTGTTCTGTGCTGAATTACTCCTGGAACTTTTATACCTTTCATATTCTATTTGCCATGTGTTAACAGAATTATTATTTATGCACAAATTACTCTATGGGCAGGGACTGTGTCTTATATCCATTAATATGCTGCTTGGTAAATACTTGTGGAATTTGGGAATCTCAGTATTACAGAAAAATTAGATTTTAGAAGTTATAAAAATTATATCATTCATAATGCCTCATTCAGTATCAATGGTTTAGTGATGGAAAATGCTCTTGTGCAAAGGAATAAGATATGAGAGGGCTGAAGAAGCCAGACACCTCTTTCCAAAAGGCCAACAGAAAGGAATGGGGAGAGGGAGAGTGATCCTCCCAGAGGAAGGGCCAGTTTGGAATCCTGTGGTTATTTTTGTCTGGTTGGCACTGGATGATGTGAGTTTACAGTCATTGAGGAAGTCCTAACAGGAAGGCAGGTGGCTAGGTTTACCTTAACTGACTTACAGGCCGACATTCCTATGTAGTCCTGCTTGCTGATTAGGAGAAATGCCAAGGTAAGTGTAGAAGGTTGACAAGAAGACAAACAAGTCAGGCCACGTGGAATGGAATTAAAACAGAACAAAGGACAAAAACCTTTTCTTACAATTCATTTGATTCCAACACCCAAAGGGAAACGTGCTTCGTTAGTCTGTTTGGGAAAGAATTAGCAGGCTGGAGGTGTGTGAATTATATTTACCCCTCAGCATGATATTCCTTGACTCTTTGTGAAACAGTAACAGAGTAACAAGATAAAAAAGTGGGGATAAAGAGAAAAAAATGTGAACTCATTTACCAAAAGGAAATAAATTCAGCACTGAGGCCATTTTCCTCTGTCCCAAAGGAGAGCTATCATTTCCAATTGCCATTGAATTGGAAGTCTGGCAAACAATTAGGAAGCTCTATCTATCTATCTATCTATCTATCTATCTATCTATCTATCTATCTATCTATCTATCTATCTACCTACCTACCTACCATCTATCTATCATCTCTGTCTACCATCTACCTATTTTCTTATATATTTGGTAAGTGACTTGTACTTTCAGTCAATTAGTCATCCATCACATTGAAGTTCTACAAGGGCTGCCACAATATTCTTCTGGGCAAAATGTTTCTCCTCATGGAACACTGTAATTTGGCACCTGCTAATAGAGATTATGGCTCCATGGAAGGTCCTAAATTAGTTGCATAGATGTTAGAGGTTTCTCTGCTTGACCAGCCTGCTACTGTGGATAGTGGAAAGAATACATCTGAGAAAATCCATAGCATATATCTTGATTCACCATCGTGGGAGCAGAAGGCTGTGTAACAGTAATAGTTACAGGCTATGGTTTCAAATACTGTGGTATGCTTCACTGAGCTAGTGAAAAATATTGACAGAGAATATCATAATGAATTGAGTAGGATCTGAACCATGTCAGACAATTGAAATATAACAGAGCACATGTTTTTATGGAGGCCTTGGAGCTTTGTTTCTAGTTACCTTCTTTCTAGTGAATCAAGAACTATATATAATACACATGCTTACTTCCAATCTTGTTTTTCTACATAAATCATTCAATGATTAGGCTTAATGAAAAAAGAAGTGCAAACTACATTTCTGGAAAATGTTACAACTGATCATTTTTTATTTATATTATTTGGAATGTGTGTGTGTGCATGGGAGCCCTGACCAGAGTACGCCAGATGTTAAAGGCCCACTTGCCATACACTGTGTGCAGGCACTGACACAGCAGTATTACTATGTTAAAGGCCCCTTTGCTCTCCACATGCATGAGGGCAATGCCTCAGCAGTAGCACTATACATACTGCACAAGCACACCCTTATATATCCCGTGTATGTTAATGTAGCACGGACATCACTAATTGTCACGGGGCCTCTTTTGTTTGAGCGTGTATATAAGGTGCCACTGACCAGTCAGTCATTACTGCTTTGGTCGTAATAAAGCATGTCCCACCTCCCTACGGTCACTCATGTGTTCTTCCAATTTCCTGCACCCAGAGGGGTCAAGTCCCTGGCTGAGGACCTTGCACCCAACAGTGTGCTAATCTCTTCAAGAGCATAAATATACACGTGCTTAGATTATAACATTTGAGTAGATTAATGATTTTTTTTCTACCATAATAACTGAAAGTAGAGTATGCTCCAGGCAGGCTGAAGGTATCAACTTAACACTACTGGCTGATGAATTTATCTGGAGTCTAATCAGTGCTGACTTCCCAGTGACTCAGGCAGGGGCTCATTGTTTTGCTTAAATTTTTGCTTTTGTTCTCTGATACAGCTTTCCTCAAAGGTCACCTCGTTATTCATCTAATTAGCCAAGTTGCTATGAGTAATGAAGAATCTTACTTCTTAAATCTGTTTATCCACATGAAGTCTGCAATACATATGACATAGAAAATTTTTTTAAGGGGAAATTTTGGAATTGAGAAGTACCTGTCTGTTAACATTTTAATGAACTTGGATTAATTTTCTTTTGCAAATACGGTGTGTTACTTGTGATAGACAATGTTTGTGTCTCATCTCCCCTCAAATTTTTATGTTGAAGCCTTAACCTCCAGTGTGACTGTATTTGGAAATAGAACCTTAGAGGAAGTCATTAAGGTTTAACCAGGTCATAAGGGTAGGGCCCTGATCTGATAAAATAGGATTGGATAGGGCCAGTGTCTTTATAAAAAGAGACACCATAGAGCTTTCTCTCACTCTGCAAGCTCCCCAAGAGAGGTTATGTGAGCACATGGCAAGATGGCAGCCACCTGGAGGCCAAGAGAAGAGGCCTTAGAATGAAACTTACTGGCACTTTGATCTTGGACTCCACAGCCTCCAGAACTGTGAGAAATAAACTTTTGTTGTTTAAGCCACTCAGTCTATAGTATTTTGTTATGGCACCCCTGGCAGACTACTACATCTGTAAACTTACATGAACTATGAGGAAATGTGAAATTTAGGGGGCAGGGGTGGCTGGCAATGGTGCATATGGAGTGTGGTGATCAAGATCTCAGGAACTAGTCAGGCAGAACACCTTTCTTGTTATCCTTCTTTTGTCACCTCACCAGACATTAGTTTTATTATTTGCAAAATTGGAACAGTAATGGATTCTACTTAATGAAGTTGATACAAGGATTATGTGAGTTGGCATGGCAGGCATAACCATAAGTGCTCAGTTAATATTAGCTATTATTACTATTATTATAACCTGAAAATAGGCAAAAGATAGTATTGACTTCATGTAATGACAATAAGCAAATGTACTTATGATCCTTTATAAACTAAAACCATAAATACCACACTCATAAAGGTGAAGGGATTAAGAAGTACAAATGAGCAGCTATAAAAACAATCATGGGAATGTAAAGTACAGCATAGGGAATATAGTCAATAATATTGTAATAAGTGTGCATGGTGTCAGATGGGTACTAGACTTATTGGGGGGATCACTTAATAAATTATATAAATGTCTAATTATTATATTGTATACTAGAAACTAACATAATATTATATATCAACTGTAATTAAAAATAAGATAAAAAAATTTTAAAAAGTTTTGGTATTCTCATTCAATAGTGCAAATAAAAATTAGTTTTTCTTTTTACTTTGGAATTATATTAGCAGTAAAAAATACTTTTCTGAAATATTTTTGGTAGTGTATTAAAATTATTTTTTCAAGGTAAGTCATATAGTGTGTTAGATGCATAAGAACATCTTCCATGTTCTGAAGAATAATGACTTTTGATAACAGAATCTTCACAAACTCATTGAGAATAACTTGAGAGTGGCACCGAGGTCACAGAATAAACTTGTTAATGAATCCCGTGGAAAATGCCTCCTTTCCCATCAAAACCCTGGAACAGTGCTGTTGCTTTAAAGAGCAATGGGATTAGAACTGAGGAGGAATGATTCCTCCAGTTGGGAGGACAGCGTGTCAACCCAACTTCAAAAGAGAAACCGGCAAAGTTTCAGAGTGAGGAACACAAAAGTCTACACAGTAATCAATCCAGACTTTTGTAGAAATGAGTCTAACAAAACTTCTGGAATTCTGTCTACTGGGAAATTCAATAATTATCTCACAACATGGCAAAATTCTATTTACTGTTACTAAAATTAATAATTGCAAAAACCAGTGAAAGAAAAAACACAGAAAACCCATCTTTTCCATCCTCTCAATCATAAAATTTGTGGTTGATGGTTAATCTAACACCAAATAACCCCAGCTTTTGATATGGATCAGTGGCAGGTGGTTTATGCCTACCTCGGACTTGTGAAAATGTTTCCACAATATTTTATTAGAAAATTCCCTTCCTAAGAAACAAATTAATTAAGGAAGAACCAGACAAATAAACTGCCATCCTTGAGATTAGGAAATAGAGCAATGGATGACATTCCTTAAGTGAAGGTCTGGGCACAGCCCAAAGACTAATGAATTACTTAGTTTCTTCCAGACAGAAGAAGACGTGGACTTTGATTAGTGTCTGGGGCTATTGTGAAGGGGCTCAGGTTATGGCTTCTCTTTCTCTGAGCTTTAGAAGAGGCAAACATTGATCAGTATTTCTCACAAACTGAGTATATCTCCTCCAATTATCACAACTACAATGGACACCAAGCAATTTAGAGGAGAAACTAAGTATGTTCAAGCCCTTCAAGGTGCTTTTTAAACTACTCAATGTGGATCTAGATATCACAATGATTGACAAAGTATTATCAGCATCACCATAGGAACCAGAAGTGTTTAACCGAGTTCTAAAAGGATCTGGCACATTTTTCAAAAGGCAAGCCCCACTGATACCACCTGCTGTTAAGAGGTTTCAGTTCTTCGGTGTCTGTTATCTCCAGCAGTCCTTGATCTCCATATTTTAAGATTTGTTTCACTGCTGAGAGGAAGAGAGGTTCAATAGTTTCGCTGTTTATATCAGCCTTACAAATGACAGTTGAGGTGAATGCCTATTCCATTTGGTTTCTGATTATGACTTCAGTTCTTGACCCTTTGAATACCAATAGCCTAGCTAAAATGCTGCCAGTGAGCCAGGGACTCAGGGATCTGGCACCGCAGGGCAGGCTAGAATGGGAAAGTCAGAGTCCCATTGTAAACATAAATGCTCCCTTTATGCTGATGTCTGGGCAGTTGAAACTTGTACAATATTTGAAATCTTTTCTTTGAGCCTTGAGGGTAAAAAGCCAAGAGCCTATATTTCCTGGAGGCCATGACTGAGGCTTCCAAAATGTATATTTGTTTCACCCCTAAACTCCCCACAACCAAATTTACAGGATCAGTGGTGCTCTCCTGTGAATTCAAAGAATCTCGTTACAAAAGGCAAATATTTTTCTTAGAGTGAGTAAATAAACATAACAAATCTGAGCAAATATCAGTTCATAATTCCTTTGGTGCTAAATTCCATGTGCTCTACATCTCTTTCTTGTGTTTGAGTGAGGGGCTAACATTTTGTTCAGGCATTTTTTAGTGAATTAAGGCAATACGATTCCCTAGACTGAGGTTTGAGAAAGGTAATTAGTCCACAGCCATTCTGCAGTCCGACTTAGGCTTTCTTGACTCTCTAACGCTGCTAATCATCCTCATTTGGTGAACAGCGTGGGCAAACATCCCCCTGATCTGGGAAGTGACTTTGAGGTCAAATTATTCGGACTTTTGTTCAGTGACACCAGTCTCTCTTTTGTTCCCCCCAACCTTTGTTTTGCAAAATTCCAAGCCTGAGGAAATGTTAAAAGAAAGACACAATAAACACTCATATACCCTTTACTTAAATTCACAAATTGTTAATATTTTATAACATTTGTGTGCTCTCTACATATATACGTGATATATGTCCTCTTCAATTTTTCCCCCTGATATACATCTTTTATTTGAAAGTAAACTGTAACACCATTTCACTCTCCCTCTAAACACTTCCATTTTTATCACTTAAGAATAGACATTTTCCTATATTACTACAATGGCATTTTCACTCCCAAGAATTTAAAAAGTGATGCAATAGGCGATATCTAACATAGAGTACATACTACATTTTTTTTTCAATTGCCCCTTAAATGTCCTTCATAAAAAAAGTCCTTCATAGCTTTAAGAAAAAGAAATCAATTTTCATGTATTATATTTAATTTATTTTCAGTTTTCCTTAATTTGGAAGCACACTTTTTTTGTCTTTTACGACAAGAAAATTTGAAGTGTCCAGTCCAGTTGCCTTTGAATGTCTCACAGTTTGGATTTCACTTGCTGTGTCCTCATGATTTGATTAGAAATTTTGTTGACAAGAATACTCACAGGTGGTTTGTATATGTCCCATTTCATCATTTCTGGAGGCACATGATATTAACTTTAATCATTTGGTTAAGGTAGTGTATGAAAGATCTTTCTCTACTGAAGGAACTATTGCTCTTTTGTAAATTAAGAAGTAATCTATGAGGTGATTCTTTGTTATCATGTAAATAATGTAAATATCTTGTTTCCCAACAACCTTTCACACAATGATTTTAGCATCAGTGGCTTCATCAAGAATAGGCCTCAAGCCTTAGCCGGTTTGGCTTAGTGGATAGATCGTCTGCCTGCGGACTGAAGGATCCAGGGTTCGATTCCAGTCAAAGGCACATGCCCAGGCTGTGGGCTAGACCCCCAGTAGGGGGCGTGCAGGAGGCAGCCAACCAATGATTCTCTCTCATCATTGATGTTTCTATCTGTCTTTCCCTCTCCCTTCCTCTTTGAAATCAATAAAAACATATTTATAAAAAAAAGAAAAGAATAGGCCTCCAAATCATGAGAAGGACTCATTCTCCTACTTACGTGGGGGCAGGGATAAATGAAGACTTAGAAAGGAGAGAGGTACTTCCTTACCTGCTTGCACATATGATTGCTCCAGAATCACCTTCCATCTGTTTCTTATCGGGCACCAACTCTGCAAAAATCACATAGATTACCCAGATGAAGATCAGTTTTATTAACATAAATTTATTTTATAATTTTAATTTTATAGCATTTGCTTATTATTAATTCACTTTGTGAGATCCATGAGCCTGTTCTAATGAACATAATAATTTGATATTGGTTCTAGATGGTATTCGCAGTCACATCAGTCTTGTAATTGAATTTTGTTTGGTTGCTCAGTAAAAAGAAAGTACTGATTTAGATAGGTTATTGTAAAAGATAGAAGCTTATTATGACATCTCAAGATGCTTTTAATAAACTGCTCTGGAAGCTTCAGAGATGTAAATGACATTTAAAAAAAATATTGCGTTCATGGAATAACAACATTTCAAAACTAGCTTTCATTCCTTATCAACAAATGTAAGTCAGATTAGAAGTAATCTAATCCTGAAATGATAGTTAGAGCTAATTATAAGGTAATGTTATCAATATGTTATGGATTTGCTTGTTGCTGGAAAAAAGACATAAGCAGGTATACCCAAGCCTTGTCTGAGCATGTAATTTAACTTAACCCACATATGTTATCCTAAAAATATATAGTTTTTGCTTAAATGGGCAGATATAAGCCTTATTTTAAACAAGACCAGTACAGAAATAAAATCTTGTTCACTCTATATTCAAATGTATATGAAAAGAATACAGGAAAGTTCCACACACGGGTACTGTACCAGGCAGCTTGATTCAGGCATTAGAGGTTTCCAATGTGTTAAAAGCCAGAGACCTTTGATGACTTACAGGCCTCTATTCCTTCTCTAGCCTCCTCTTCCCACCTTCCCTTTGTTCCCTGGGGTGCCGGGAGCTTCTCTGCTCTTCCCACCCTCCAGGCTGCTCCTGCCCCAGGGCTTTGCATCAGCTCTTGATCTATTCCTCCCCACCTCCTTCAAGTCTTCATTAAAATGCCACTTTCTCTGACAGCTCTACACTAACCTCTTGATTCATTTTGCGGCCTCTGCTTAATTTTCCTTCATTGGCCTTATATTATATAATATTTTTACTTTGTTAATTCTTTTGCTGCCACTACTAGAATGTAAATTTAATAAAAGTCAAGAATTTTTGTTTGTTTCTGTTCATTTCTGGATCCTGAAACCTTCAGACTGTTCTCAACATAAAATTTTCACTCCATAAGTATTTGTTGAATAAGTGAACATAATATTTTTGAATAAAGATATACATCTTTTATATGTAAAATATGCAAATATATTTTAAAAAGTGAAATTCAGATAAAATATTTGCAGAACCTCTGAAGCGATATATAGAACTCTAGGGTTTTACAAGCTCAGTTGGAAATCAGTTGCTAAAGACTTTATTCTTCCCCATATTTCTAGCAGTGAGGGGTGTACAGGAAGCCCAGGAGTGAAGGGGAAAGACAGACTTCTGGCATCCTTTCAAATTGTTCCTTTGAACAAAAGATGTCACAGAATTTAACACTGCTACATACCAGTGTTCTCACCAGCCTGTTTTATTGTTTCAAATATAAAAAAAAAAATTAACATCATTTTATTTCTCCCTTTAATAAGATTTCATGTGAATCATTAAGAAATTACCAGAATAGTTCTCTTTCAAAGCTTCACATAGATTATTAGGAGTGGGAAGGCCCTTAGTGGTTATCGAATGCAAATGTCTCATTTCCAGGTGAGAAAACTGAGGCCTTATGCGGTCAAACTTGCCTTAAGTCACGAAGCTGAACAGTAGATACTAATCAGGATTAAAACCAGGCCTTCTGTAGGCCGGTTGAGTTCCCTCTTCAACTGCATGAAATGGCATGCTTTATTCTTACACAACAGGGAGGCAGTTTAAAATAGAGCAGTAGCTCGCCAGTGTGGGGAGGGATGACTTAGAAATAGGATCACGGTTAAAGGACAGGCTCAGGTGTCCTTCGGCTGTGGAAGGCCAGCCCCACATCCAGTCTGTCAAGATGAGGAGTCAGAAAATCCACTCAAACACCGTTTCCATCACCATTGCATTTAGATTCACATCAGTACTTTGCATTCTTTAAGTAATTTTCTAAAAATATGTTTTTACTGATTTCAGAGAGAGGAAGAAAGAGGGAGAGAGAAATAGAAGCATCGACGAGAGAGAATCATTAATCGGCTGCCTCCTGCATGCTCCACACTGGGGATTGAGCATGTAATCAGGGCACGTACCCTGACTGGGAATTGAACCCTGACCTCTTGTTTTACAGGTCAATACTCAACCACTGAGCCAAACCATCCAGGCAAGAACTCTGCATTATTTAAAAGATAATTTTTGACAAGGAAGAGAGAAGTACACAAAACTTGTAACAAAAATTGGACTTAAAATCAGGAAATATGCAATTTTCTTTTTGTTGCACCAAAGAAAATAATGCTGATAAGACAGAATTAACAGCATGTCAGCAGACAAGTTCTCCAATATTCCCCAGTAAAATCTCTGTGCTCTGGAAGAGAGCTCCAAAGCAGCTCAAAATGTGGAGGGGATGTGAACACGATTTTGTTTCAGTGAAGTTTTGAAGATTACATACTTTTTGGTTTCCGGATTCTCATTAATTTCATTCTTCAAAATATATAGAAAAAATATATATAAAATATGGGTTTTCATCAGTGAAAAATCACTATGAAACTTTTGTTGAGAAGAAAATAAAAATTTTTAAACAAACATTCAGATCCAGGTCATTATTTAACATTATAAACTCACATTTTGATATCCAAACATTTTGAAAAGAGCTAAAATAAAAACTTCAAATGAAGTGCAAGTTGAAGATCCAAGCCTCTTTCTATATTATTCTGACACGGCCTCTCTGGAGTGTGAAGCAAGGCCTCAGACTCTGAGGATGGCCCGCGATGCAGTCAGACCCCGGTTTGTGGAGTCCATCCCACACTTGGTCTTTCTCTCGGTGGCATTAGCCAAGATACTGTCAAGTAGAAATGCACTTTTCTTAGGTACACCTAAGTAATTTTAATGTTTTCATGCTTGTTTATTTTAAATACTATTTCTCTTTTACCTTTCTTTCTCCTAATTTCTTTGCCTAAGAAATTAAAAAATACACACAAATAATACACAAGCACATGCTAGCAATATAAACAATGTAACAGAGAAAACCAAGCATCTCTTCCTGAATCCTGCTTCCTGCCCAACCCTTCCCAATCCCTCCCAATCCCTCTGCAGTCTCACTTCATTCTCAGAAAAAAATCACTGTAATAGTTTTGTTTGTCTCTTCCAGTGGCTGAATTCTGAAATGGAAGGGAGAATACAGAAAATATTAAATATTAAAACAGACTATTAGAGGTCTAGGTATGTACAGGTGCTCAGTATTCCCACTGGAACTATTGCACTGCTATTGGAAGTGTAAAATCATGTAACTATGTTGAAAATTTGTATAATGTAATTTAATAAATTGATTTAGGCATACCCTATGAAATGTCTATCAGGAATGAGTGAGACAAGAATTCTTGCACTTACAACTTCTATTTAACATTGTACTATAGTTCTTGCCAGAGCAGCAGAATAAGGGGGGGAAAATAGCATAATTGGAAAAGAATAAATAAAGCTGTCATTATTTGCAGGTAATATATTACTTACTGTATGTAGAAAATCCTGAGTCTACAGATATGGTCAATATAAAAAATCAATTTTATTTATATTAGCAACTATAAAATTTAAAAGTGTCTTTTATAAATAGCACCAAAAGGGATCAAATACTTAGGAAGATCCTCAAGAAGGAAAACTACAAAACATTACTGAGCTAATTATAGAGGATTTAAGTAAATGGAGTGATGAACCTATTCATAGATGGAAAAATTCAACTTTTAAAGATGTCTACTCCCTGCAAATTAATCTACAGATTTAATGCCTTTCCAATCAAAACCTCAGCATTTTCACTTTGTGGAAATTAAAAAGCTGATTCTGAGTTCCACACAGCCTAGCACTCAGAAGGGCGCTGTGCCTGATTAGATGCTCTCCTATGTTCATCTTGACATTTTTGATGATTTTTAAATAAGGGTGCTTGGGTTTTCATTTTGCACTGGGCCTTCCAAATATTGTAGCTGAGCCCACTGGTCTGATATCCCTTTCAATATAATCTTGATTCCTTAATAGCTTCCAGAATTCCTTAAACATTTTCCTAGGCTATAGTAATTCTTTCCTATATCCAGTGCAATTACACTTTTAAAACATTTTTAAGCTTTACTGAAGTATAAATTGTACTGGTTTTAGTGTACAGTTCAATGACTTTTAGTTAAGTTCACAGAGTTATGCAACCACCACCACAATGAGTTCCAGAGCATTGCCATCGCTCCAAAAAGACTTGTGACCCTTTGAAGTCACTCCCTGTTTCCATCACCAGCTCCAGTACTTCTTATATTTTAAATGTACTTTTTAAAATACGAATTTTTAGGGTACATGTCTATGGGGAGAAGATTCTAAATTTCTTATCAAGGAAGTTGAAAAGAAGAAAGACCTTGAGGAGAATGATAGTCTTCAAAAGAAGGGTACTAACTCTTCAACATGTAGTTAGTAAGAGGCCATTTTTTTTTTAAAAATTGATTTTTAGAGTGAGTGCAAGGGGGGGTGGGGGAGAGAGAGAAACATCGATGTGAGAGAGACACATCGCTGACCGCGATTAAATCTGTGCACACCTCACACCAACCACTGACCACACTGGCCAGGGCTGTAAGAAGCCATTTGTATGTGAACTCAAGTCTGATGACAAAATAGTGATTGCGATCTGTTTAGATTTAGGCACTGCTACGTAGCAAGACCTGTTTCTCTGTTTTCTTTGGATTTTCAACAAAAAGAAATCACTTGAAAATAATATAATCATACCTCATAAGCTAGTACATTGCTAAACTCAATAAAACAATAATTACAAGCAGACTTTACAATCATTCTTTTGATTTTCATTCATATAAAATATTTACTTTTTATGACTATAAAATTTCTAAGTGGTTATATTTATAGAATTGCACAATATAGAATGATATATAGATGAAAATAAAACCTTCAATCATTCTAATACTATGTCACATTTCCTCCTAATATTTTACTTTGCATATATGTGTTTAGTGGATTTTTTTCCCCCCCAACCTGGGCTCTTAACTCATATACAATTTTCTGCTTGGTGTTTCATATATGTTATCATTTATTCATAAATATTCTTCTCAAACATAATTTATCTGTGTGAGTGGCAGCTGACCTTGGATAAAGAAAGAGCCTGGGAGCCGGGTGTCAAATATAAGATTGAATGTGAAAGTGATTAATATCTAGATGTGGTTCATTCTTTCTAGATGGCTCTATAGCAAGGATACTGCAGATAGAAATTCTCCTCCAGACCACCCCAACACAGAACTCTAATAACAAAGCAGAAGGTTGAAGATTATTTTAACTAATTTATGTAGGCAGATTAAAATAGCCCCCATTTCCCTAGCTGGTTTGGCTCAGTGTATAGAGCATTGGCCTGTTGACTGAAGGGTCCCGGGTTCGATTCCGGTCAAGGGCACATTCCTCGGTTGGGGGCTCAATCCCCAGTGGGGGGTTGTGCAGGAGGCAGCCACTTAATGGTCCTCTTTCATTATTGATGTTTCTCTCTCTCCCTTTCCTTTCCTCTCTGAAATCAATAAAAATATATTTAAAAAAATAAAATAGCCCCCATTACTTAAATATGCTTACTTTCTACAAATTTCTTTTTGTTATAAGTCCATTTATTTGAAATGCCCAGAATAGGCAAATCCATAGAGACAGAGAGTAGATTAGTGGATGCCAGGGACTGGTCGTGGTCGGGGGATGGGGTGGGCAGCGGCAGGAGAATGATTGCTAGTGGGTGCAGGGTTTCTTCTTGGGGGTGATGAAAGTGTTCTAGAACTAGATGGTGGTGATGATTGCACATTGTAAATATATTTAAAAATCACTGAGTTGTACATATTAAAAAGCTGAATTTTATGGTATGTGAATCATACATGTTTCTTAATATATTTATATTACATTATTTATTTGTATGTTTCTGCTCTGAAGAAATTGTTATTCCACAAAGGTGAGGTCTGTACTTAGTGCAATTCTTAACACATAGTAGGTGTTCAGTAAAAGTTTATTGGTGACAGAAAGAGGGAGAGATGAGAACAAAGTACCGTTTTTGCTCTTAATCACTGAGTAAGCCCACTAATCTCCCTGAATATGGAAAGTACATAGATATGCAATTTATTTAGGTAAGTACTATAACGTCATATAAAAACATTTGGTGAGGTGCCTGGCACAGACTGAGCACTCTGTAAATATTAGCCATTATTATTAATGAGAATAACCTGCCTTCATACAACCAGGGGCCTGAGCACCAGCAGCGGAGGCCAGGAGCAAGTCACCATTGCAAGTGGGTAGTGATGGTGGTGGCAACACCCAGGGATGGGGATGGGCCCTCTCCAGTCTGGTTTGTCCCATGGCAAACTTGTGTGGCGTGCCCCTCAGGTCACCCTTCTTTTCATCTGCAGATATATTATTGAAAATTGCAGCTCAGCCCTGTCAGTCTAAATTACATTAGGAGGCTTATGCGATGCTCCGCAAGGAGAAAACAGGATTTGGCAATTTGATTTCAGGAAGACTTAAAAGGTCAGAGATGGAAGATTGAGGTTGAAAAAAGGGGGCTTTGAGCTTCTGCAGAGAGAACCGGCAATCACAGCAAGAAGGATCGTTATGAAAGTTCAGGGAGAATGTCCTCAGTAAGAACCACCAGACAAGACAGATTTTGTCTGTTTGAAGAGGTAAGAGGTAACACTAAATTGTCTAAAAAGAATGCTGTTTGTTGACTTTGCTGTTCTCACATGATTTCTAGTTAACAGAGTATTTTTGGCCCAGCAAAACCATTTCCCTTATTTAGTAAAGCTAAAAAGTTATTTTAACTACCCCTTAGTGTTTCTTATTATTTTTGTCAAATTTTATCCGAAGCTGCTTTTAAGAACCATGCTAAAACTTTCATGCTTTAAATAAAAATGTGCTGCCTTCCTGTAAGCACTTGGCAATTATGTAGGAAGTTAATAAAATAAATCCATGCACGTGAATTTTTTTACAATACATTTTCACCCACAGTCATTTGTTTGTTTTACAGCTAGTTATTATGTCATGTTTTGTTGGTTGTTTGCAGATTAAAGTTTTTTTTTTTTTAAACCAAGAATAGTATAGTTCTAAGTAAGTAGAGAAGAAAACCCTGACATATAACCACGTATTCCTGTTCACTAAGTGGTTATTATTATGGGCTGGGTGTCTGACCCTGGATGCATTACTCAACATCTCTGAGAAGCAATTTCCCATAAAATCTATGAAGTGAAAATAATAGTATTGTTTATAAGGTTCTTGTGAGGATTAAATAAGAAAATGAATTTTAAGTGTTAAGCATAGGACTTGGTGCATAATAAAGGCTCAACAAATAGCTTAACATTTTTTGTTTAAGTGTGTGAGTGTGAAGACAATACAGCAGGCACTGTTTTCCTGACAGGTTATGTTTATGTGACTGTGATGGAAGATTGTAAACATCTGTTTCTTGGTTATCATTTTTCTGATTTATTTAACCACGTGGATTTTGTCAACGCTTTTCAACTAATCACACCCAGGCAATGGCATCTACATGACACAGATGTTTTCTTCAATCCATTAGAATCAGGGTGTGGCATCGCCTGGGACTGGGCATATTAAAAGCTAGAGGCAAGGAAATTTGAGCTTTTAAATTTGGAATCTCCTGGAGTGCGTCTAAATTCCCATGTGCCGCAGCTTTGATAATGCAATAGTTGATCATATATACACATTTTTTTTTCAGAAAGTTAGCACCATCAAGGATGCCTGATTATTTGGAAATGTTCTAACTCTAAGATTGGAAGAAAAGCAAATTGAATGGTAGAGTTAAAAAACACAATTTAATGTTTGCTTCAGTGTTCATTTTGTTACTAAAATATTGAGTGAATGTAAGAGAGCAGATTTTTTTTGAAAGAGCCTTTCTACAAAAAGTGTTACCTGCCAATTGCAGACAAACCAGACACAGAGAACAGAAAAAATTTCCATAATTTTTCCACCCAGAGAGAACTATCCTTGACATTTGTATTATGTCCTTCACTATGACAACATGTGTATATATATATATATGCATATGTACATATATATGTGTATTTTCCAAAAATGGAATCACATTGCATAGTGTTTTGTAGTATTGCATAGTATTTTAAAGAAATGAACCAGTCTTTAGCTAACAGGAGAAATTTTTAAAGGAGTTGAGTGAGTATCATATCCAATCCCTCTATTCTACTAGGTTATCCTCATGAAATGATTGCATTTGAAATCACTTCACAGCATTAGAGAATAGCATGAGTTCTAAGCATTAGAGAACAAGTTTCTAAGACAAAATACATACCAGGTGTACCAGTTAATAATGCGGATTTTTTACAATAGCTGGAGTTACACATATGTTGATATATATGCGATTTAATATGATGCTATTTTGTTGTATTGACAACAAGCTTCAAAACTTCATATGTCAAATTTTCTGAAGGTGTTAACATCATAGATATTTTAACGCTTAAAAATGTTGCATATTGTGCCAAAAAAAAAAAAAGCATTTGCGGGAAGTTTTAATTCATTATTTTGAAGAAAAGTGCTGCTGAGAGTTATCGTATACTTCAGGAAGCTTATGGTGACCATGCTCCATCTCAAGATACTTGTGAACGCTGGTTTAAATGCTTTAAAAGTGATGATTTCGATGTGAAAGACAACGAACGTCCAGGTCAATCGAAAAAGTTTGAAGACCAACAATTACAAGCGTTATTGGATGAAGATGCGTGTCAAACTCAAAAACAACTTGCAGAAAGATTAAACGTTGCTCAGCAAACAATTCCTGATCGTTTACAAGCAATGGGAAATATTTTAAAGGAAGGAAAATGGGTGCCACATCAACTGAACGAAAGACAAATGGAAGACTGAAAAGTCATCAGTAAAATTTGCTTCAACGGCACAAAAGAAAGTCTTTTTTGCATCGAATTGTGACTGGCGATGAAAAGTGGGTTTATTTTGAGAATCCAAAATGCACAAAATCATGGGTTGATCCAGATCAACCATCAACATCGACTGCAAGGCCAAATTGCTTCGGAAAGAAGACAATGCTCTGCGTTTGGTGGGATCAGGAAGGTGTGGTGTATTATGAGCTTCTAAAACCAGGTGAAACCGCTAATACTGATCGCTACTGACAAGAAATAATCAATTTGAACCACACTTTGATCATAAAACAACCAGAATCAGCCAGAAGACACGGCAAAGTAATTTTGCTTCATGATAATGCACCATCACACACTTCAAAACCAGTTAAAGACACGTTAAAAGATCTTGCCTGGGAAGTATCAACCCACCCACCGTATTCACCAGACCTTGCTCCTTCAGATTACCACTTGTTCCGATCGATGGCACACACACTTTCTGAGGAAAACATACAAAGAAGTGGAAAATTGGGTCTCTGAATTGTTTGCCTCAAAACAAGAAAAGTTTTATTGGGATAGTATCCACAAATTACCTGAAAGATGGGGGAAGTGTGTAGCTAGCGATGGACATTACTTTGAATAAAGAACTTTTGATGTTTCTCTTGAAATTATTGAGTTTTCTTTGATTACAAAATCCGCATTATTAACTGGTACACCTGCTAAAAACCAGAAATTACAATCTCCCCTGGATAGAGGGAGTAGACAACATGGATTCAGCTGAATTTCTCAGTACAGGCCATTCTCGCTTTGTGCAGTATCATGGGACTGAAAATGACATGCAGGCAGAAACCGTGCAAATACTCATAATGAATGGGAGAATTTAAGATTGTTTCGAGACCTTTAAGGATTTCTGTCAAACACTGAAAACTCTCTTACCTTTTATATAGATGATGGTTATAAATGTATTGATAGTGAAATGAAAAGAAGCAAAACCAATATATTAGTACATTGTAATGTAAAATATTACAAACATTAAAAATTCTGTTTTATTTCTTTGTAAAAAATTATCAAAAATAGCTTGAACAGTGCTTGCCTTATTTTTCTTGTGTATAACTTGTGATGTACACAAGGCATCTTTTCTATGCCTTGGCAAATTTCCACTAGCTTTTGACATTTACCTTTGGCTCTTTCAGTATCACAAAGTATCTCTACGAGTGACTTTATTGTGAAGTGTTTTGCTAGCATTAGTCATTTCCTCTGGGACACCTTTATCCTGTTTGTCACAAGCCTTTCCTCATTTATGTCTGTAAGTTTGCCTTCTCTAAGCAACTGTGACTGTACATCGTCATGCTAAAGTGGCAACATCAAGATTCCCACCATCCGTTATTGCTTGTATAGCTCCATGAATGTTTAATTTGAATTTTATTTCCAGCATTGTTACTTTTCATTTCTTTGTTGCACTTGCATCTTTGTTTGCCAATTCCCTCCTTCAATTACCCATTTTTATAAAATGTCATGCAGGTTTACCAGTGGGAGACAAGGAGGCAACACAACCACATGGTTTGCTCTCTGTGCAAGAATTGAGCAACAGATGTGCAGTGACCAATCACTGACAGGCTTTGAAAGAAGTGACATGATTGGTCATCGATCAGGATATGCCTCTGTTATTTATTTAGTGACCTGTGAAATAAAGAGCTAGCAGCAAAGTTTGTACTTTATGTAGTTACTCACAGTTAATATATCATGTTAATGGAAATGTGAACCAGGTTGTGGGGGACCAGGATTACTTAACTAAACCAGGCTAACTGAATTAAACCATGCTAGTTGAACTAAACCATGCTAAGTAAATAAACCATGCTAACTCATCCCCCATTTTATGGAGAATCATGCTGGTTAGCAGATTCACTATAATGGGACAGAATCTGGGAACTAGATTTCCCCCTGCTCCTCTGAAGCCACAGCACAGCTGAGCTCATTGATGGTTTCCATCTAACTTGATGATCTGATTTTCTCCTCCCATTCTACCCCAGTCTACTCCTCACACCCTCCCTCCCCCTGACTGCCCACATACACACCTTGTGGACAGTGACAAAAAGAGGCTCAAGTCCTGCAGGGCTGAGTCTCCAGGACAGTTTCAGAAGGTTAGATCAATGATGCTAAACACAGAGTGGGATGGAGGGACAAGGAGCCGAGAAAGTCGATGTATTTATAGCTGAGCCTGTAAAGTTTAACAGTGTAAACGAAGAGGATTGATGGTAGCTGAAGACAAAGGGAGGACTCATTGGACAGAGGGTGAAGTGGTTTTGGAAAAGTAGGGGTTGGAGACCGTGGAGAGATTTCTCACAAGGCTTTGATATATTGCCCTAATTATCTTTGCACCACAGTGGCTGTCACATAATAAAGCCTTAAATGAGGCAAAAAGTATTGCTGCAATTTTACCATAAAGGCACGTATTTTTATTAATATCAATTTTGGAGAAATAACACTTTCATAAAACCTAGATTAAGTATGACTAACTATATAGATCATGCAAATAAAATGGACGAAAGATGAAAGTTAAACCCCAGAATGTTCAATGAGAAATTTATTTTTTAATCTCTATAGTTGCTTGTCCTTGCTCCTCTCCACTGTCCCCCAAAGAGTCAGGGTGATTTTTTGGAAATGCAAATCATGTCATGCAATCTTTTGCTTAAAACTTTCCAGTGGCTTCCACTGCACCAAGAATAAAATCTGAAGTTCTTCCCATGACTTACAAGCCCTGCTTGAATCCTATCAAATTATCTGACCCCATCGCTTACTCCTCATCCTTCACCACTCTCCCCTACCCTTCAATGTTTTAATTGCTGTTGACCTATTTTTCTGTTCCATAGCATGCCAAGCTCATTGCGGTCTATGGTCTTTGCTTTTGCTGTTGTCTCTGCTTGGCAAGCTCAATTTGTAGATCTTCACATGGAAAACTCTAAGCATAGTAACTAACATATAGAGCAGTGATGGCGAACCTATGACACGCGTGTCAGCACTGACACGTGTAGCCATTTCTGATGACACGCGGCCGCTGAGGCGGCCGCATGCCGAGGATGAAACATTTGCTGCTCCTGAGGATGAAACATTTGCGACTAGAGTCTTGGAGTTAGACTCTAACTCCAAGACTCTAGTCGCAAATGTTTCATCCTCCCCTATTAGACACTCTGTGCCGGAGGTCTGTAGGCCAAAACAACAGAAGTCCGGCACAGAGCGTCTAGTTCTGGGACTTCCGGTTAAGCCGGGATCTTTGCCCTCACTTCTGCTGGCAGAGCAGGGAGCAGCGGAACGCAGTGGGGGACCATCTCTGGGGGCCCTGCCATTACCAGTAACCAAATAACAGTTAACCACAGCAACCATTATCTACTGTTCTGGGGTGTCATGGATTTCTAATCCATCATTACTGAGATAAGTGAGGGGGAGGCTGGGAGAGACGAGGGTTTGTGGCGTGCTATGGGTGCCGTTTCCCGCCATTAGAAATAGCGGCGGCCATTTTAATTCACATAAGGAACACCATCTTGCTCCATAGTACAGACTCCATTTCACCACTATTACTGTTGTGCATCCTTATTAACCCCTATTTCTGCTTATTAACCCTGCCCTTTCCTAAAAGACAGTTATATGCACCATTTTGTGGTTAGTTAGGCTAGTTAACCCCTAATTGCCTGCAGGCCTAACAAGCTATCTATAATTCTATCTTCTGTCACTGCCCCCCTGATGGAGAACCCAAAAACTAAAAAACTAAGGTTAAGTAAAGGAAGTGGTAGTAGCAGTGGCCAACCTTTTCAAGAGACATGGACCGAGATGTATGGCTTTATAGAAAAAAATGGAAGATCATTTTGCGTTCTATGTACTGAAACGGTAGTAAGCAGAACGTGGAATATAAATAGACATTTTGAAACTAATCATTTCCAGCTCTTGGAAAAAAGTGAGGATGAAAGGAAGGAATACATTTCCAGGCAGCTACACCTTTATAAGAGCCAATCTAATTCCATCCTTAAATTTATGAAAGGCTCTACAAATTTAACATCTGCAAGTTTGAGCATTGCTCACTCTATAGCTCAGCATGGAAAAAACGCTCAGTGAGGAAGAATTTATTAAAGAAACTCTCCTAAGATGTGCACCAGTTCTATTTCATGATATGCAGAATAAAGATGCAATTATTAAGAGAATATCTGAGTTACTACTCAGTAGAAATATCGTAAAAGACCGAATAATGAGACTGAACACATACGCCCAACATCAATTAAAGAGAGACATAAGGAAGTGTAAATATTTTTTGATCTCTCTTGATGAAACTACTGATGTCACATCACATGCTCAGTTGGCCATTATTGGTCAATATTCTGATGGTCTCACAATGAGAGAAGAATTGATAAAGTTAGTATCAGTGTCAACAAGTAAGTCAGGAAGCAAAATATGTAAGGTTGTTATACAAACATTTCATGACTTAAGCATTGATATCTCTAAAGTTGTGTCAGTGACGACAGATGGGACACCAAATATGGTGGGGAAAAAAGTCGGATTTGTCAAATTGTTTACAGAAGCTATTGGACAACCGATTGTGCCTTTTCATTGTATTATCCATCAGGAGGCTTTATGTGCCAAGGCAGGATTCACTGACTTAAACGACTTAATGTCAGTCGTTACAAAAATAGTTAATTTAATAGCTGCTCGCCCCCTTCACAAGCGAGAATTTTCGGCACTTTTACTGGAGGTTGATTCCACCTACAGTGGACTACTGATATACAATAATGTAAGATGGCTGAGCTGAGGCAAAGTTCTTGAGTGGAGTGCTTTGTGGAGTGCTTTGAAGAAATTAAGGTATTTCTTGATGATAAGGATCTGGGAAACTTTCCTCAGCTTAATGATGATAAGTGGGTCAACACCCTGATATTTTTTACAGATCTCTCTGTTCATATTAATGAAACGAACTTAAAGTTACAAGGTTTTGGCAAAAGCATTGACGTTATGTTTGGATACATAAAAGCTTTTGAAAGTAAAGTTAAAATTTTCAAGCGAGATGTAGAAACTAAAACTTGTAAGTATTTTCCTTGAGTAACAAATTATTTTGAGAAGGCCAGTGCCGCTGTACAAAATGAAATGGAACTCTTGCATATGAAGTACCAGCATGTTTTAGACTCATTACTTGACCAGTTTAGTGATAGATTTAGTCAATTTAGAAGTCTAGAACAGACCATGAAAATAATTAAGTATCCTGATGTAGTAGTCTACAGTAGTTTGGAATTAAATAGTTTCCAATGGATGCAAATTGATGGTTTGGAGATGCAACTTGCAGAAT
This sequence comes from Eptesicus fuscus, assembly GCF_027574615.1. NCBI lineage: Eukaryota > Metazoa > Chordata > Mammalia > Chiroptera > Vespertilionidae > Eptesicus > Eptesicus fuscus. The sequence goes on from NC_072476.1 coordinate 56,815,214, forward strand.
TTCAAGATAGTATCTGGGCTCAGGTGTTTGTCGACTTGAGGTCAAAGCTTGAGAATCTGGAAAGGTGCCGCTTGGAGAATCAAGAGGAGTGCCACTATGGAGTGCCTGGAACCAACTACCAGACACTTTTAGCACCCTGAAAAATATAGCAATGGCTTTACTCACAATTTTTCCCTCTACATACTTTTGTGAGGTCTTATTCTCAGCGTTAAATAATATCAAAACCAACAAAAGAAACAGATTGACAGATGAAGTTAGTAGCGCTTGCTTGGGCCTGAAGTGTACAAAATACCAACCTTCAATTGAAGATTTAGCCAATGAAATTCAGCAACAAAAAAGTCACTAATAGGCAGGTTAGTTAAAGAATTCCCCCTTCCCCTCACTTATCTTAGTTCACGGCATCCCACACAAGCTAAATAATATCAAGACCAACAAAAGAAACCAACTGATGGATGAACAAAGAAGTCACTAAGCAGGTAAGTTAAATATTTAGTTTTTGGTTTATTAAATACAATTATATATAACAATTATACATTTATGTTATTTAAACTATAAATATCGCGAAATAATGTTTTTTCCTCAAAGTGACACACTACCCGAGTTATGCTCAATTTTTTGGTGAAGTTTGACACACCAAGCTCAAAAGGTTGCCCATCACTGATATAGAGAGTCAATAAGTCTTATCCTATATAATAAAGAGGCAATATGCAAATTGATCTTCACACCCTCACACAAGATGGCCACCCCCATGTGGTCAAAGATGGCCATCCCCAGGGGAGGGTAGTTGTGGGTGATCAGGCCAGTAGGGAAGGGCAGTTGTGGGGGGACCAGGCCGGCAGGGGAGGGCAGTTTGGGGTGACCAGGCCAGCAGGGGAGGGTAATTAGGGGCAACCAGGCCTGCAGAGGAGGGCAGTTGGGGGGGACCATGCCTGCAGGGGAGGGCAGTTGGGGGTGATCAGGCCTACAGGGGAGGGTAGTTGGGGGCAACTGGGCCTGCAGGGGAGGGCAGTTAGGGGCGACCAGGCTGGCAGGGGAGCAGTTAGGTGCCGATCAGGCTGGCAGGGGAGTGGTTAGGGGTGATCAGGCTGGCAGGCAGGCAAGTGGTTGGGAGCCAGCAGACCCAGATTGTGAGAGGGATGTCCGACTGCCTTGTGGGATCGGGCCTAAATGGCAGTCGGACATCCCCCGAGGCATCCCAGATTGGAGAGGGTGCAGGCTGGGCTGAGGGACACCCCTCCTCCCCCAGTGCATGAATTTCATGCACCGGGCCTCTAGTTACTTATAATACGGTTCTTTGTAAGTTTTTTCTGTCCTTAGAATTGCCCATTTGTACTCATTTATTTATTTAGATTTCCTCTTTCACTCTTAACTGCTTTTGAGGTAAGAAATGCATGCTAACAAACCGCTGTATGGAAAAAAAATATGGAAGGTGTGTCTGCATTAGTCAGAATAAACTGGTTATGCTCTAGTAACAGCAGGCCCCTGAATCTCAGTAGCTTAAAACAACAAGGGTGTATTTTTTTCTCATGCTACATGTCCAGTGTGAATTGGCAAGTAGGTCCTACTCATTATAGAGATGCTAGCACTTTACGATACTACCGATTCAACATGAAGTTTCAAGATTTGCCATGTTTGAAGAAGATACGGATAGAGAGAAGAGCATTGTCAATTAAACAGTTTATCCCAGAAGTGACACAAATCATTGCTCAGGTTTTTATTGACCATAAATCTGGATCTGCTGTTTCCCATCTGCATTTCCATCTGTTATAAGACCTTGATGTCAGGGAATAGATTTTTTTTTTATTAGGATTTCTAAAATAATTGGAGAAACATGCCTCTAGAGACAAGAACAATGGTTGATCTATTGTAAGTTGTGAATAAATATTTTTTGATTGACTGTGCAATTAGGGTTCCCTGATAAATAAGAATCTAAAGGAATGAAGTAGTAATTGAAATAAAAATAATATGTGGGAAATTGCATTAGAAGGAAGGGAAAGGTTCAGAGTTCTATCCATTCACCCCAAAATGGATAGTTCTACCCATTCACCCTAAAATAGAGGAGGTAATGCTAGGGCTACCTTTCTTTCACTTTGTTCAGGTCACCTAGATTGATCCACACAGCATCCCAGCCACGTCTTACCTCTCATGCAGAAAGAAGACCCAAGTCAAAGGATATGTTTTTAAAAAGTGGATGAGTTATTTGATTCATTTCATTTGAAGTGAACTATGGAGAAAGCAAATCCAATCTCTTGTAAATTGCAGTTACTTTAATTGTGTGAACCACTGCCTACATTTCTTTGACAATGACAGATAATAGCTGCCGTTTTATGTTGTATTAAAAATCTAATAGCAAATAACTTTAAAACCCCCAACTAACTGGCAGCACAACTTTGTCACTTATCTCTGCAGTTTTTTCACACTCTGATCACAGAATAACAACACTAGGAGTAAAGATCATAATGGTGTCATAAAACCAGAACATAAGTATATGCATTTAAAGCGAAGTTAATGTTCCATTATGATAGATTACCCATCCCCTTGAAAAGCTCAACTTTAAAAACCAGATCTGCTGAATTTTCAATATTCAGGCTTTTCTTTGAAAGGGAGCTTCAGGCAGGAGGTCTCCATGAGTATGTACATACAAGCATTATGTTTCGGTTCACAAAATATGAAGGCTTCCAAAATGTCCAAACTTTTATGCAAAGAATGCAGAAAACAACACAAAAAACTGGTGCTTAAAATATCTATTAGTTGCTTTAAAAATTAATTAGGAGCACATTCTATTGGCACAATTGCTGTGAGGTCTGGCTCTAATAATATTACTATTTCATTCTCTGGGCAAGATATTCATAATGTTGGGCTATTATTATAGGATAGGTATGAGTATGGGCACTCACACCTTGGAGTGTGGGCTACAGGGAAAATAAGATAATGTTTGGTCAGCTATTGCCTTGCTGAAAATATTGGTGTGTTTATTTAATATCTCTATTCTGACCAATAAATCTAAGTATCTTGGCTGGGAAGTAATAGATAATTTTGCCTTTGCCTGGATTTGGGTCAAGTTTAGCTAATACTTCTCTAGGAGATGGTAACAAATGAAAAGGACTTAAAGAAATGAATGACAATCATATGTACTCAAATTCTTGTTTCCCTCTCTTACTGCATGCAAGTGGATGCTTCTTCTGGACCACATCTGAGAAGGCACCGTGCAAAGCAGAGTCATGATTTGCTTTCCTGCAGATTTCTCTGTAGTATTCTTGTAATAAAATGGCTGTTTCTATTTAGACTATTCCATGGACAGTATTAACCATGAGTATATATAGCAAGGGAATTGTTTGTGATGTGCTTGTTCATAGGCCTCACAATATTACCATAAAGCACAGAGTGAGATTAAAATTGGGAGCCAGAAGTCCAAAGGTGGGACATTAGTATGGCACTTAATATTTTTATAATTCAGGTGCAGAATTGAGCTGATCATATCCCTCAGCTCATGGCTTATTATAGTAAGTCCTGGGAAAGCCCCTCTCTGTTTATTCATATTATTTTGTCCTCATTTTCATGCCCATTTCCTTCTTTCCTCTGAAAAGAAACCTAATGTGTTTATGTATCCTTTTTGCATTCTTGAGAAATGGGTATTGTTGGTCCGTGCACTTGCATTGTTAATTCGCGTAAGTGGGACTAGGTTATAAACCTCAGTCGCTCCTTCCTTGTTTCACTCAGATTCTATGTCCATTGCTGTGTGTATTTCTCTTCTCCAGGCTGCTCACTGCTGGGTCGTTCGTTAGGATCTGTGTACTATTCACACTTGCTTTTTAAAAGTACAATTTTAGTTGTCTTCCCCGAGGTTCACCATTTACTAATTTGTTCCCTCTCCATCTCCATCTTTCTAGTAATCAAACATGTTTTATAAATGAAGATCCTAATACAGCAGGATGTGGGCAAACAGAGGCCTTTAATAGCGCTTTCCAGTGAAGCTCTGTAATGGCACAGGGTTGCCACAGCTCTGACCAAGGGGAAGGCTCTCTTGAGTAGATGAAGACACAATACACATGAAATATCCCATTCTACTCTTTCAGGTTCCCCTGTACTTCAATTCTAAATATAGCCAACTGCTGTTAGGAAGCTATCCTTCAGAACTGCTCATTTTCATTGAAATGTAGAAACTGCCTGTGCAGATGTGGGATCGGGGATGCGTGAAGAAATTCATAAATTGAAAACCCATAAAGCCAGAGGGTCCTGAAATCAGACCCGCTTCTGACACTGACTGGCTCAGTCACTGTGCATGGCCATTAAATGACTCCACCTTTTATTCTCTATTAATCTTGGACAATAACCCAGAGTACCTTGGTTTCTTAAGGAAAGGTGATTATTGCTATTAAGTAGAACCATTTCCTGTTCTCTTTTTAAAATCTCTGGGACCAAATCCAGCCTGAGGACCCGCTCCGGAGAGCAGCCAGGCAGTGTGCACCTCCATCCCTGGAACCATGCCAGGAGGCCGTGTGCCTAATCTGCTCAGAAATCGCTCCTTCTGTCTGTCACTGAAGCCTGAACACACACCAGGAATTAGGTACTAATTAATGTCAACACATTACAAATGAAGAAAGAAGGGAAATTGCTTGGACTCATTCCTGAGGAAATCTTCAGCAGTTCGCTTCAGCTAAAGTTAATGTGTACCTCAGGGCAGCACTGAACCAAATCACGAAATGCTGCTCATGTGGATGGGTGACCTGGAGGTGACCCGGGCGAGCCTCTGGACCAGTATTTGTTTCCATATCATGTCTGTTTTGTTAGGGTGCCGCTTATAACATTGGATATTCTGCTTGGTGGCATACATCTAAGAATCCAAACTACGGCTTCATAAGTAACAATTTCTTGAGTGCCTACACAAAATTCCAGGAAATAACTTTCAAAATGGCACTTTCCTGACTTTAATCCATTGCTGTTTTATGGACTTCGATGAATAGCTTTTCCAGGAGTGGAACAAATAGATTGTTACATGGATCCTGGGAAGTCTTCCTCTTTTCATTAGAATCAGATTCTAAAATCATGCTTTCATGTCTACAAAATTAGGAATTTGATGCTAAAATCCAAATAATCATTTTGTGTAATCATAATAATAAATACAGACTTCTATGTAACGTTTGACCTAAAGTTATGAGAATGAGTCCAATATGTGAGATTCCAGTCAGGGGTGAGTGTGTAGTCAGGAATGGGAGACTCAAGCTGTAGAAAGAGCACTTTGAGCTTTTGAGCCAAAAGGGGCTCGGTTTTATGTTCACTGTTTAGGCTTCCTTATTATATCTTTCCTCTTTAAGGATGCCTTCAATGTGCACTTTACTGGACTTCCCCTGAATAAGAATGTCTGGGCTTGGACAGGTAAGCCTTGCTTGCTTTGCTAGGCCTTCAGCTCCTAGAGAAGATGCCGGGCTCAGCACTGCACCTGGCACACAGGGGGCCCAAGACCACTGAGGAACTCGGGAACACAGGGTGGCACAGACATACCTATCTATAATGCCAAGCCAAGTTTTGACAATATTAGTAAACTACTGGAGAACCAGTTTTAGCGCATGGACCTTGGAGTTAACACTATCTAGATTCCAGTCCTGACAACTGTGTGGCCATGGGCAAGTACTCTCTTTAGGGCTCAATTCCTTATGTGTAAATGAGGGTTAATGATGGGTTCGTGGAGAAGAGGGGAGTGGTCTACAGTGAGGACTTGTTTGACCACATCAACCCCAATGATTTTGTTAAAGTTAAAAAAATTAAGTTCTGCTGAAACCGGTTTGGCTCAGTGGATAGAGCGTCGGCCTGCGGACTCAAGGGTCCCGGGTTCGATTCCGGTCAAGGCATGTACCTTGGTTGCGGGCACATCCCCAGTAGGGGGTGTGCAAGAGGCAGCTGATCGATGTTTCTCTCTCATCGATGTTTCTGGCTCTCTATCCCTCTCTCTTCCTCTCTGTAAAAAATCAATAAAATATATTAAAAAAAAAATTAAGTTCTAGGAATTTTGGTTCTTAATGAAATACTGCCTTGATGGTTCTCTAACAGGTCCACCCCTCCCCCTAAATCTTAATATAGTGACTGGAATGAAGGGATTCAAGAGCAGCACCTAGCACAGATCACATGTAAGTCTCAGTCTGTGTGCTCTCTGCAAACCACACCATGGGAAGAACATGCAAGTAAAAAAGTCATGACAAATATAGTCGGTTAAGAAAAGTCTGTTTGAAACTTCCTGGCTCCAGCCATGCATTAGTATTTCTGCGAATAATTTGCATAATTTTCCTAGTATTTTGGTAAAGTCCTAGAAGATGAGAAAGCTGAAAGGGAAATACGAGCGAAGGAGCACAGGACTTGTTCCGGGAGGGTAGCAGGCAGACCAGGACAGGTCAGAAAATCATTCCTTCCTCACAGCCACAGTACCAAAGAGGTTCTGTGTAAAGGTAGGAGTACAAGCCACACTTTGAAACATTTAAAAGCTGGAAGAAATAGATGTTTTGGTCTCATTAAAATTTAACAGAATGGTACCACAAACTTATCAAATGTCTTATAGAGCACCCTTGCAAGTCAAAGGAATGTATTAAACCCATTAAAATGGCTTCCTCTGTGGGGGAGAGAAAAATAGGACTGAAAAGGAATAAATGCATACATGTGAGGGGCCTTGTCCAGATCGCTGGTGATTGAGAGTTCTGAACTGAAGATGATTAATTAACTTGACTCTCTGCACCTGGGGTCCAACAGAAACTGATCACCAGTAGCACCAACATAACAACGACCCTACAACACACAGAGTGAGAGCAGGGTCTCCATGGGAGCCCCTTACATTTCATGCGCTGGGGAATGATGCTTCAGGCTACGGAGTGCCTCGGATTCCCAGGTGCAGGTGTGAGTGTGTATGTGTGCGTGTGTGTGCTTTCCTGTGACTAACTTGTCACAAAGAGAAATGGAGCCTGAGAAAACTGCAGGCTTTTGATTGATTTGGCTTTCTTGAGGCAGGATATTCACGGTCTAAACATAGATTTCTTTTCAATAGAAGCTGTCCTTAACTTTCGCATGGTTTTGTGTGTGGAGTGTGTGCGTGTGCATTGACCTTTGGAGTTTACAAATAATAACAGCCCACCAATTCAAGACCAACACACTATAAGGGTTGAAATGCTGCTGTAGCAAAAACCCCAGCAACAATGTGCACCTCATGAAAATGTAATTAGATAAACATTTGCTACATGCTTGAAAAGTTTGCTTCCTTTACCAGGGTGAATAGGTTGGAATCCATCCACAGTTAATAAAAAGGTAAGGATCTGGGAACTTGGCTGAAATGGAAGACTAAGGGAAATAAAATTCTATTTTTTAAAAAAATAAAAGACATAGACACTCAACCAGAAATATGGATCATTGGTTTAAAAATCAAAAGATTTAGACTCGAAGGCAGAGAGCAGGCAAACAGCTCTGGTGTGTGTGTGTGTGTTGGGGGGTTGGGGGCTTAGGGGACAGCAGGATTGAGCAAAAAAAAAAAGAGAGAGAGAAATCATGGACATGGATAACAGTGAGGTGATTGTGGGGTGGTGGTGGTGGGTAGAGGTGGAAGAGGGCATAGAGGGGAGAAATGATGATGGAAAAAATAAAAGAAATTAAAAAGCAGATTTCAGTTATAAAAATCAGAAGATTTAGGTTATATAAATCTGCCTGTCTCCGTTCTCTAAACCAAAGATATGGAGCAAATATAGTATATACTTCTAATGGGATAATGAGATTATGATCATAAACATATCTCAAATATTGCACTATATTTTTTATGTTCTATATTCTTGACCATTTAGCTACCTATCATTTTACTTCATGTTTGATAGGTTTAAGGTAACACCACAAATATGTATAGAGGTATGCACGTGCCAGTGAGCGCACTCAGCCTCCCTGCACCACCCAACAGCCAAACTTCCCTTCCCCTCTGTTCACTTCCTCAGAGATGCAAAGTATAAAAGTGATGGCATCCCAAAGCGGTTATGTCAAAGTCTGTGATCCTTCCCTGCTCACAAGCAACACAAGGCTGGGTCTCATCTGTGCGTTTGGGGTACCAGGCAGCAGCTGCTTATTATCCACCTTCACTGGAGCGTTTTCTCATTGATTGCATTCCTTTTTCCCCCTCTTTCCTCATAAAGAAAACAGAGAGAAGGAGAAAGGAAGTGAGGAAGGGGGAGGGAGAGATGGAAGGAAGGAGGTAGAGAGGATGTGGGAGAGGGAGAAAGAGAGAAGAGAGGGATGGAGAGAGAGGGAGAGAGAAGAGAGAGAGAGAGAGGCTATCATTAAGACCACTGACACATCACACCACTAGCAGACTAGTGGACATGGGGGATGGAGAAGGCACACTCCACTACCAAAAGCTCAAACTCCCCTGCCTGCATTGCTTCTCTGTGTGTGTACAACCACATGCCAACTGAGCATTGTATAGTTTGGCAAATTGCATTCTTTTGGCTCAATTCTATTGGCGTAGGTAGCTTGAAGAAGAGATCTCCCTTATATGCTGCCTTCAGTGTAATGACACAGCAGCAATGAAACCTTTACAAATTTAAGGGGACTTTTTGCAAGTGTAAGAGTCCGGATATGAAGATGGAGAGTAAAATCATATCAATATGGAGGAAATAAGTACATGTTTAAACTGAAACTTCAAAAGTTTGTCCTCATTCAGTATAAGAATAAAATGGTTGGTCTAGATGTTTTAATCATTTTTTATTATATTTTATTATACAGGGCTAGATACAACTGTTCAATTTACTGAAAACGTTTCTTAGTAAAATGTGAGCAGAGAGGTTTCCATAAAGAGTTACACTTAAAGGAATATTGTGCTGGATATACAATTGGTACAGAATAGGCTTTCTGAAAGATAATATAGCAATAGCTACCAAAAAACCTTAAAAATTCATTCGCTTGCCCGACACAAAAGTCTATTTCTAAAATATTATTCTAAAAAATTAAAGTTGGTACAATGTAGCCTTGTTTTTAATAGTACATTTCTTAAAATCCAAAAATAGGAGAGTAGTTAAGCAAAAGATTTTACATACATACAATGAAATATGTAGCCTTAAACAACCATGTTTTTTTTTTAAATATATATTTAATTTCTTTATTGATTAAGGTGTCACATATTTGTCTTCATCCCCCCATTCCCATCCCACACCCCTCCCCACGGATGCCCCAACCCCCTGTTGAACTTAACCATTGGATAGGCTCATATGCATGCACACAAGTCCTTTGGTTGATCTCTCCCCCCTCCCCCCCACCCTCCCCTATCCTCCCTCTGAGGCCCGATAGTCCGATCGATGCCTCCTTGTTTCTGGTTCTGTTCTTGTTCCTCAGTCTATGTTGTTCATCATTTCCCCTAGATGAGCGAGATCATGTGTCACTAGATATATACTTATAAGAACTGAATGTGAGACGAGCAATAATAGTTATGCTGACAGGCAAATGAATCAGTCTGTAGTGAGTTTCTTTCTGGACCAACAGTTCTTTTGAGACCCAATTTCAATGTCCACCAGTTCCTTATGTGTACATGTCAGCACTGACCCCTCAGCTCTGGATGGTGGACAAATGGTGGTAACGGAGGTCCGACTCCCTCTGGTTTGGTCTCGGCCGGACCCAGGGGCACGGCTTCACCCGACTCAGGGGCACGTGTAAAAAATATATTTATTGTGGTATAAAAATAATCATAAAATACTAACCAAAAGAGGTGGCCTACAAACTATTTCCGTAGCATGTCTATTTTATAAAACAGACATGCAAAGCCTCTGTAAGGATAGTAAGGACATTTAGAAAAATTTAAAATATTATTTTTCTTTTTATGATTTTTTTACATTTTCTAAAACTTTTCTTTGAGTGCTTTCTTATGTGATTAGACACAATCCCATAATTGCTACTAAAAAAAAAAAAAAAAGACATTGCCCTAACGGGTTTGGCTCAGCAGATAGAACGTCAGCCTGTGGACTGAAGGGTCCCAGGTTCGATTCCGGTCAAGGGCATGTACCTTGGTTGCGGGCACATCCCCAGTAGGGAGTGTGCAAGAGGCAGCTGATGGATGTTTCTCTCTCATCGATGTTTCTTTCTATCCCTCTCCCTTCTTCTTTGTAAAAAATCAATAAAATATACTTAAAAAATAAAAATAAAATAAAAAAGACATTACTATTCAAAGTGCTTTCTCTCTCTGAGTTTAATGATTTGGTTAAACTCATAGGTTGTGTCCCACATGATATACTATGGGTCCTGGGAGGGAAAGACCCTCATAGCTGTCTCAGGCTTGCACTATTTTGGGATTGTGAGTGTAAAGTGATGAAAATAGAATGTACTATATTCCTCAGGAAGAATGGTTCTCCACAGGTTTGCCAGCTTCTTCATCACCCATAACCAGATGCCCGCGCTATAACACAAATGGTAACAAACTGAATTCATTAAATGAAAGGCACTATCATGTTGCTGATAATGGGGGGGTGGGGGGTGGAGGAGGGGCTGAGTTTAAAGTGCTTTGGCCATCCTAACTTTATGTTTCCTGATTCTGATGCAATTGAAACCTTAACTTTCTCATATTGCAATGGTTTATATAATGTATTTATAGATATGCATAAAAGTATATGATAAAATAGTGTTTTATGGTTGGAGTAAGTAAGCAGCTGGAAACCACTTTGTTTGATTTGTACAGAAGAGTGGAAGTTCAAACATAAACTGAAATGACTACTCCTTTGTTTAGCTATCATAGACTGTTTCTTTATCACGGTCACATGCAATCCATTGGAAAAGTAGAGGCAATAACAAACACAGCACCCAACTCCATTATAATAAGTATTGGTTCAGTGTATAATCCCTACATTGGTATCTCTTTAGATTCAAGGTAAGGGAAACAATGTCCCATAGTCCACTTTCTGTTTTATCACACAGGGTTGCTTAAGGCATAATCAAAAAGTATTCAAAGGAACACTTACACAAAAGCTCTCCATCTACTTCCATTCTGGCCATGAGGATGAATAATCTCTGCCAAACCTCTACCCTTAACACTTTACTCAGCAGCTCTTAAAACTCGAATTTACAATGGCAAGCATCTGCATGTTGCCTTATATTTGGTATAAATCAGATCGACACATTTAATGACAAAAGTCACCAAACAGTTTTAAGAGTCTTGGATTGGATCTCACATTTTCTTATGCAAAATGAAGTAAAATATATTGTGAAAATGTGGGGGTTTTTTAATAAAAGAATTTCTATTCTATTGGTACTGAGAGGAATTTTTTTTGCTGCTGTTGATCAAACCTTTTCTACCTTTGTGAACTTGGCCAGTCATGTCAGAGTGCTTCCAATCAAAAGATTAAGAGAGTCAAACAAGGACCCCAATGAAAGAGTAGGAAACATGGAGATTTCAGACTTTTTTTTTTAATCACATCTCTGATTTCACACCATAAAAGGCATGACTTGGTAAAGTTAAATGTCCTAGCATTGACTGTTAGATATCAGAGAAGGCTGTTAATTTAAGGTTTTATCAGATTACCAAACACTTGGCAATGTTTGCTTGATTGACAATTTTACAGCTGGTGTTCTGAAATATATTCTGCTTAGCAACTAATGTTAAGCAGAAGGAAATTTTCTAACTATGTCATGGTTGTGAAAACAGGTGCAGGATATCTGGAAAGCATTTTACTCTTAAAGGAAGACAAAAGTGGTCTTCAAACGAACAACTTGAACCTAACGCTTGTTATTCCAGGCAATAATAAAAGCAAACGAAACTTTCTATTTCTAAAAGTCATATGTATTCCAACAAAAATAAACTTAGTTTTCAGCTACCAGGGCAAACTCAATCAACTAATTGTTAGAATAATTTTTCTTCAAAGATTGTTATTTAAGTCTAAGAACACTTATTATGATCACAGTAATCTATTTTGTATTTTGATTCCTCTGTACTAGTGGTGGGTAAACTGATTTATAGAGTCTTTTCAAATGTTTATTCAAACATAAACTGTAGGAAAGAATTTTTAAAAATTGGAAGGCATTTTTACCTTTTTTGATTTTTGCAGAAACTGTATTTTAGTCCCTTTAATTTTAGACTCTTTAACGAACAAAATGAAAAATGGCCATCTCCTCAAAGTAACTGGAAACAGACTGGCTTTTTTCATGATGATCTCTAAGATGCATCGGAAGCCTGAGTTAGAATACGTAACAATGTAATTCCCAGGCTTTAGATGGTATGGAAAATGCTAGCAGTGGTTCCTGAAACTAAAAATTCAGCTTATTCTATTTGTAACCCCAATGAAAATTATCACGCCTTACTTCACATCTATTTTTTTATTACTTTTGATTGATTCTGGTGGCAATGGCTTAAATAAAACAATAGGTTATTTTTTTTTTTAGTTAAAACTATTTAAATTAAGCTACAACTAATGTAGAAATACAAAAACTTATCTTTTGTTGGTTTGAAAACACTGGAAAAATGTCTTCACCATGTAAACAGCCTTGGAAGTCATCAAATGATTATATTTCAAGTTCATCACCAATGAATAAAAATAAACTGCCCTTTAAGCTCCCCTTCCCCCATATCTTCTACCTAATAGTTTTTGGATTTTTTCCCCTCCCCTTGACTTATTCAGTTTTGACGCAAAATACAGTTAGTTCCCAGCCTGGTGTAGAAGCTCCCAAGGAATGTTTATTCATTTGGTGGCCTCTGTCTTCCTTCTAGGCAGCCTAAGAGGAGCAATTGTTTCGTCTCTTTTCTATGCCATTCTTCTGCTCAGTGGGAACAAAGTGCCCTCTGCACCTCCCAGCCCAGCCGGCCTCTTTTCAGTGCTCCCAGTTTAGTGCGAGAGCACAAAGAGGAGTGATGAGCCTGGGGTACACCTTCTCCAACTCAGAGGTGCGCAGCTGGGAAGAAAGGCAGGGAAGTTCTGTTCACCGACCACACAAAGTACTCCCCACCAGGCCGCAGCTGGGACGAGCCAGCAATTCTTCCCTCGACACCTAAGGCACATATTTCATAGTCTAAGAATAGATGTGCTTACACTGATCAAGAGTGGGGGAAGCTGACAGAATTACCCTCATATGGCTGGGGCTCAGATGCATCAAGATGTCAAGAGATCTGGTTTTAATTGAGCTGCAAGCTTTTGCCATGTGGTCTTCTACACACAGGGCCATTTTGCCTTATATGGCCAATAGCATATGTTTTGGCAATATAAAAAAAACAAAACAAAAAAAGTGAATAAAAAACCCCCCAAAAAACAAAAACAAGAACTCCTCAGGAACTGTAGAAAAGAATTATAACTAGTGAATGCTATCTAGAAACATGATATTTATATTTTTGATTGTTATACAGATTTGATATGCCGATTAAAAAAAATTACTCCACAGTGATTACTGTTTTATTCACTTGTAGGGAGGTGATTCTCTTAGAGACAGATTTTCTTATGATTGACATGTTAACAACTGATAAAATACTTTGGTGTTTTGATTATTCATTTGGCATTAGGATTACTTCTTTGAGAAAGACTGAATAGTAAGTCCAAACTGCTACAATATTTTTATTATGATACCACAAAGTAAACACTGAGAAATGACTCACCATCCAACTGATGTAGAAAGATCAAAGAAGACTCATATCATAATTTAACCTTAAGTGAGAGTTTGTGTGGAAATAAAAATTAAGATATCAGATCAACTCTAAAATACAACTTATTTAGTCTATTTCTTCCTTTCAGGTTTAAAATATAAAGCCTTCATTGCCAAATTAGTCCAGATGTCGGCTTAGAATAAAAGCCAAGTTCCATTAGAAAATGGTACTTGTTTTTAACTTCTAAGAGGTCTGTACCTTCTCTTGACAAAATGTGAGACCTTTGTATTTGCAAACTTACTGTTGGTGCATGGACTAGCCTGAAACTTGGGAGTTCTGTTTTTGTCTCTATGTGGACTCTTAGTAAAATTGTTTTTAAGGAGAGCATATCACAAGATAAAATTTAAAAACATTCTTCATAAGGTAAAAACTTCGGGCTTTATTATCTGTAAAGAAATAGTTATACTCTTGGAGATAGTAGGTTATGCCTGTGTCTCGACCAGAGGTGGAGTTTATAGGTGAGGCAGTGTCCTATCCATCCCTGTGGTCATCCATTTTTCCCTGATATAAAATAGGCTACATAAAAAGAGAAGGTGACAGATATGCCAAATAATTATCTAACCTATCATCTGCATATTGTTGGCTAATTTGTTGATTAATTAAAAGCTGTGTACAGTGAACACTGTGATCCAAGTCTGGATAAACTTGATATTCAGCTTCTGGGAGGTTGCAAGAACATGTTCTAGATTGTTCTGACACCACACGTGAGGGACTTTCCTGAGATGCTTCATTGTTGACCCAGCAGAATTTGGGGCACCTTCAGAAAATCCCATTTCACCTGGGCGACATTTGTTAGATCACCAACTGGGGATGGGGATGGCTAGACCTATAGCTACTGCCCCAAAGGTTTGAATTATAAAATCTAAGTGTTCTTTAAGCTTTGTCACCCTTGCCTCCTTTGCCCAAGGAAGAGACCAAGACCCTAAATGTCAGAAGCTGCCACAGAATAGAGCAAAGAGGGTCACCTGGTAAAAAGGCCTCAAAACCCAGCTGCAACCAAACCATCTTCCATATGGTTAGTGTCGAGCAGTAGGACATCAGTTAGCCTCTGACACCACAGAAATCTCAACACTCCACTTCCACTTGCTTACCTTGCTATCAGGCACCTGGATTTTGTTTTCTACTTTCTGATCCTATTCAATTAATGAAATTGAAGTGTAAACTCTCCTGGATTTTGTCTTTGTTTTTTATTTTTATTTTAAAAAAATATTTATTGTTGAAAGTATTACCTATGTTCCTCTCTTCCACCCATTGACCCCTTCTAGACCGCCCCCACTCCCACCCCAGGCCTTCACCACCCTATTGTCTGTGTCCATGGGTTATGCATATGTGCATAGGTTTTTGTCTTTAAAATTCACTCTTGTCACTTATTGTCTGACATCAACTCCCTTCTGACTACTTCATCTTAGAATAAATACTGTGACTAGATGCTTTCTCGACCATTTTCTCTTGAAGATTCCTGTTCTCCCTGCCTGCCACCTAAGCCAGCACTAGAAAAGCTGGAGTCAGAGCCATGTGGGCCAAGTCCTGGTCTGAACCCATGGCTGGGTGTGGACATCAGGTCTCAAACCCTGTGTGGGTCACTCTGATCCAACAAAAGGAATCTGGGCTGCTGTCCGGCGCTCCTGAAGAGAGATGGGTGTGGGCGTGTGGGAGTGTAAGCGTGAAGGAGTGTGTGAGTGAAGGACTGTGAGAGTGTGAAAGTGTGCAAACATGTGGGAGTGTGCGGGTGTATATGCAAGTGGGAAATAAATATAAAAGGAAAACCTTTGCTGATGGCAAAGGCTGAAAGACAAATGACCCAGGTTCTAATTCTGCTTCTGCTACCAGCTTGCTCGATGGCCTAGAAAGCTACTTTCTGTCTCTTGGATTGCAGTTTTTATATTTGAAAAGTGAGTATATGAAAATTACAAACTCCCTGTACTACAAAAAGTGCAGTATGCACTGCAAAATCACCATCATGATTCTTTTCAGTCTGCTTAATGATATATTAGAAGTTGAACATAGAGCTGGAAACAGATGGCCATGTTTAATAAACTCAAAAGCAGACTCAAAATCCACTGTCGCATGCTTTTTGGGTTACAGTTAAAATAGTATGGGAGCCCTACCCGGTTTGTCTCAGGGGATAGAGAGTCAGCCTGTGGACTGAAGAGTCCTGTGTTCCATTCCGGTCAAGGGCACATGCCTGGGTTGCGGGCTTGATCCCCAGTAGGGGATGTGTGCAGGAGGCAACCGATCAATGATTCTCTCTCATCATTGATGTTTCTATCTCTCTCTCTTCCTCTCTGAAATCAATAAAAATATGTATTTAAAAAATAGTATGGGAATGGAGACTGGAATATTACTGGCCCCACCCTGGGTGAGAAGAGGACATCTGTGGGAGTGATGTCCAGAGGAACACCAGCACCCTGAGATTCCTCTGCTGGTCTCTTGGCCTGGAACAGCCCCTTCGTAAATTCTCCTGAGACCCAGACGTGGAAATAAGCCCATCTTCCTCTCCCATTGATTTAAAAAAGTGCCTCAGCTTTTTAATATAAAGAATTGGGTGAGCAGGAGACATTGCATGTCATCTTAATTTGAAAGTAAATGGAACATGTCCCTGAGTGGCCTTCATCAATTATAACCAAGAACATAAACTCAGTGCACCCTGCTTCTCCCACTGACTGTATCGATGGCTTCCCTGTTTCCACACTGAAGGACTCAAGAAGCAACAAACATTAGATCATCCTCTCTTTTTTGGATCCTAAAAATATATCGCAATTTAACTACACTGAAATCTAAAGACTACTAGTAAAACCCAAACCGGAAACAAATGTCAATATCACATTTTTTAATAAGAAAGCACAAAACATTCATATGTCTCCTTGCTAACTCAGACTGGACAATAGGATGAGTTGGTTTATAAGCAATGTGGATGTCAGACAGAAGCAGATTGGTAAAGCAAATATACTAGAAAGTCATAACCCACTACTCCCATCAATGGAAACTTAGCCCTTTAAAACAAGAAAGGGCTCTAGAAATAAATCAGAATAAGATGAAGATCTAGGAGACTGAGGCCCAGAGAGGTTAGGTGGCTGCCAGAGGATCCAGTAGCTTAGGGCTGAGGGTCATTTCTTGTCTGAGATTGATGTCTGTTACTATGGTTTGCTGTTTGCTATATCCTTATGCTTTAAAAAAGTCAAATATTTCCTCCGAGTTGACTTTTTTAAGTAGAAATTACTGTGGCACTTTCAATGTTCCTTTTCAAGTTCCCTTCTTGGATTTGACATATATTTTCCTAGCAGGAGTTCCCACCTGCCCTCTCCTCCTGACCATAGTCTTGCCCTTTGACACAGGGCCCTGGCTCCTGATTTCCTCTTCCTCAGATTCCCTCTTCCTGAACGTCTTGCTTTGCTCTCTGCCTTCGTGTCCCATTGTCTCCTTTTCTTTCTCTAGTCGCATGGTAGCATCTCTAGTTCCTGAAGTCTCCACAGTATCCATCTCAGCTGTCCTGACTTTCAGACTCATCTACATCGTGGTATCTCAGTGTGGTCCTCAGGACAGCAGCCTCACATGGCCAGGAACTTCTTAGAAATGCAGATGCTCAGGTCTCAGACCAGACCTACTGTCTCTCCGGTGGTGAGGCTCAGCAATCTGTGTTTTAATGAGCCCCGCGGGTGACTCTGATGCCAGGTCAGGACCACTAACCTACATTATCTTTTGGTAGCCTGACAAGAGGACTGCTTGTGTTCAGATCCTGCTTTCTGTACTTTGAATAAATTATTTAACCTCTCTGTGCCTCAGTTTTCATCTGTGAGATGGGAATAATAATACTTTGCCTCAGAGATTTGTATGGAGATGAAATGATACAAAATATGCATGTAAATTACTTAGTATGGAGCAAAACCTAGGAAATGCTCAAAAATATTAGCACTTTACAATACAAAATGTGAGTCACTTCCCATATCATACACTATGAAACTTGTAAACAAATATTAATCAATAGTGAGACCATGTTGCTTAAGAATGTAAATTACATACTGAATCAGGTCTTAATATTACCAATTAATATAAAATTACTTTCATGTGTGCATTGAAGATAGTTACATGAATATTTAATTTGTATATTTCAACAGATAATAAAAATGATGACTTAATACCAAGTCAAAAGAATCAGTTTAGAGAAAGCTATTTTATTGCCACATAGAAGTAAACCCAGAAAAAGGTTTTCAAGTTTGTTCTTGTAGCAGCTGATACCCTTAAAGGAAAACACACACACGTTTGTTGCTAATAATAAAGCATCCTGGTCTTTTTCAGTCTAGGACAACTGTGGACTTGCCTGTGCAGAATATCCTTGAGGCAGAAAGGCAAGCTCAGCAGATGGAACAGGACCTCACAAGCAACTCCTCAAATCTGAATCATGCATTTTTCTTGTATGCAAAAATCATTTTATATTGATACTACTAAACGTGTACCCATAATTGCTGTTATACTTGCAATGATCATAAATGAGTTCACAGTATTTCACATATAAGTTGATCCCCATGTATATATTTCCAAATATGTAGTTAAAGTTGTGGAATCCCTTTACATATAAGGTTTCCTCACCTAATGCTAAAGTATAGTTTGCTTTCCTCCCATGCAGATGTGAAAACTTTTTAAGTATATTATACTTTTAATAAAGAATAAAAATACTAGACACACCACTGTTCTCATACCAATGAGGAGCGCCATTAATTAGCAGAGCATTTTATATGTGATACCCACATTTTAAATTAGCTATTATTTTCCATGATGACCATATTGCTAATAGGTATTGCAATTTTAAAGCTCATGTTACTTGGAACGTATGTACAGTGTATGGTCCTGGTGAAATGGCTCAGACCAATAGGAAAAATAAGAAGCCCGCCCAAAAAGGACCTTTTTAAAGGCAGGCCAAAAAGTGTATGTGTGTAGCATTTTTTTGGCAAGTCAGTGGTAAAGTCCTGAGCTGGGAATATCTTGGACATAAGGTTATGCAATTGTGGTTAGGGAAATATGGTGGTTGTCAATTTAATCCCTAGCTGACCCAATTTCCGTTCATATAAACTATGTTCTGGGGCAGTCATTGGGAGCTC
This sequence comes from Eptesicus fuscus, assembly GCF_027574615.1. NCBI lineage: Eukaryota > Metazoa > Chordata > Mammalia > Chiroptera > Vespertilionidae > Eptesicus > Eptesicus fuscus. The sequence continues at coordinate 56,833,937 of NC_072476.1, forward strand.
ACTTTGACTTTGGTTTAAAAGTAATTTCCTTGCCTTTTATGACATTTCAAATTTTCACTAAAAGATAAAAGAATTCTATAAAACAAATGGCTTGAAAGGTAGAAAAATGTATAGGTACAGTTTTATAGGGTATCAGTAAAGGTTCCTCTACAGCAAAGTACAAGAAATTCTATAAGACAATAAACCTAATGGAGTGGAAACCAGAAAAAAAAAGTCTAAAAATCAGACGTGAATGGGAGTTGCTCCAATTGGAAGACACAGTTGCAAACACAGTTCTCTGAACTCTTTCTCAGGCTTCATAATGTTGGCCCTGAAACCATGCTGCTTAGTACTCGGGAGGAGATATGGAAATCAGAGATCTTCCTTCTGGTCCCAAGACACTGAAATGCCCACAATTCTCTTTGGGGTTCATCATTGTTCATTTTAGTAATAATCATTTTGGAACAAGGAGTCTGTACTTGATTTCCCATTGTGAAATCAATCCTTTAAAAAAAAAAATAACAGAACCACTGTTAAGATTGGAACACTGAGAGGATAATGGAACCAAACGAGCTGCAAGAGCTGTTACAAAGGAATAGATTTATAAAAACAAACAGGGCCAGACAGCCTTGATAGGGTTTTCAATAGAATTAAAAACTTAGTGAGCACAATGAATGCACCTTAACACACATATATTTATATTTTTGTAATGCATTTGATACAGTATCTCAATAAATCTTGTTTGCCAACCTAATTAGCATTGGCTTTGCTGTGTGCTCTGTCACAGGGAGAGAGCTGGCTGGAGGACAGGTCCTAATGACTCAGGGCAATGTGTTGACTCTGGGATCAGCATGAGGTCTGGTTTTGTTTAATGTCTTTTTTAACGATCTGGAAGAAAGAGGAAATAATTCTTGAATCAAATAATATTTTAACGACAGGCACATGGGCAAACTGGAGAACACAATGGAGGAGAAGTGTGTGAGTCCCAGTTCCAGGCTTGCTATTGATCGGAAGGGGGCCAGTCACTGCATCTCTCTGGGTCTGTTACCCCGCGTGGAAAATGGAGATAATGGCACTCTTGTGAGAAAGCAGAGATAAGATTTTATGATTTCAAATACCAAGTCTGATAATACTCCCTCTGATAATATTTCTTGCTTACCTACGGCTTACAATACAGGTTAGGAGCTATTTAATGTGGCCGGACATAGGGTAGGGCCAGGGACAGAGAGAAACAGAACAGCATTGTCAAGGGACCATGCTTGGAGGACAGATGGCTAAAACACCCTGAAAAATCACCTCTTTACAAAGGAAGAAGTTCAGAGAGAATAGGATGCTGAAGAAACTTCTGTGGGAAAACTAGATGAGAGGGTAAAGGATGAAGTGGCAAAGGGAACGGCAGCCTTACTGTGTTTGGGGTGGGGTAGAGGGGTAGGAAAGGGACTCAGGGAGACCTCCCACACGGTCCACCTTTTCCCCTTCTGTTCTACATCCAAGGTGTGTTTACACACAAGTACTTGCTAATTGCTATTTAAATGTCACGGCAGAAGCCAGTAGGCCATTTTAGGTAAAACCTTAAAAGGTGATCTTGGTAGAGTCACCTCTAGCCTGATGTAGTTGTAGTGTTCGGGACACTTTCCTCTGTCTGCACGGGAACAGGTAGCTGGAGGAGGGCAGGGGGTGGATGGCTGGTGCTCATTTAGACAAACAGAACGGAAAACGATTTACCAATTTATTTGAAATATGATTACCAAACAGACTAACATTCTTGTGACAGCTGAAGTCTCTATTCTTTTCAGTAGGAGAGTATTAACATTAGAAGATTACTGGTTCTTGCTCTATAGAGCAGAGTTGCTCAGACCAGCCTGATCCTAAGTATTTTCCAGGAGTGCTTCATAAAAATATAGATCTCTGTGTCTCAGCCCAGACCCATCGACTCAGAATCTCCAAAGAAGCCAAAGTAATTGTTATGATCAGGGGAGCGCGAGAAACCCCAGGCCGAGTAAAGGGAACTGGATTATTCTAAAGAGTTGTCTAATCAATCTGTGATAGTCTGATGTAACCATGTCTGCAAAACTGTGTTCCTTCCAAGCTGACCCAGAAGATTTGTGTTGAATTATTAGTTTTTGTTTTTTTCCTGAATAGAACCAAAGATTTCATAGAAAATAGACTAGGCCATTGCTTTTTCAGTTTTCCTTACCACTCAACAAAGACCATGTTACTCCTCTGAAATGTCATTTTACAGTTTCTAAATTTATATTCTGCGTGTTTCCAAAAAACAGTTTGAGAAATATATTTCAAATTGTCTGGTTAGGGAAGGTTGGCAAAATAAACCTTTAGATGTGAGTGAAGGGACTTATTGTCTCATCACCAACATTCTTATGGAATTGAGGCTAAACTTCACCCCTGCCTTCCCAGAGACATTAGAGGAAGACGAAGAAAGCGTCCCCAACCTGGGAGTCCTCTTCACATATGAATCCTTCTCGGATGGTGTCTGGGCTGGTGAAAGCCCAGGCCCCTCTCTGATATAGGACACTTGGCTCTCTAGCCATGCCATTTCTAGAAACAGAGATTTCAAGATTAATTTGATGTTTAGAAAAATGTAAGACACAATTTTTAAAAAGTGCATGTGAAAGGGTGGGTTGGAGAAGAAGATCCCAGAAAAATATCCAGAAAAAACCAACACAACTCAATGAGGAAGAAAAACATTTATGCTATGGAATAATATGGAAGAAACTAAGATTTTAAAAATAATAAATAAAAGCCCTAGCTCTGGCCAGTGTTCTCAGTGGTTAGAGCACCGGCCTATGAACGAAGGGTCATAGGTTTGATTCCTGGTCAAGGGCATGTACCTGAGTTGTGGGGTTCCCTCCTTGTATCTTGTCAGGGCACATGCAGGAGGCAACTAGAAGCAACCTGTCAATGTGTCTCTCTCACATTGATGTTTCTCTCTCTCCCTGTCCCCCTCCCTCCTTCCACTCTCTCTGAAAAGCAATGGGGAAAATATCCTCAGGTGAGGATTAACAAACAAAAAGCCTTAGAAACCATTATTAAATAGGTTGTAAGTTGATGAAAAACATCCTTGGAAAAAGTATATCTACCATAAGTGATTATTTGTGGCCAAACTTTACTTTGACTAAATATGATCATGGTTGTTTTAAAATATTTTTTGGTGTGCATTTTTGTCTGAGGTAAATTTTGCTGTTTCAATCCATTTTCTCTGAACAGATGGAACATTTTGCTCTTCCCTTCCAGACAGGCTATGGCCTGCACATCTTAACTATTGTCGTTTATTATTTTTATTATTATTATTATTATTATTATTATTATTATTATTACTACTACTACTAGTAGTCCTGCTCATGAATCTGTGTGCCAGTAGCTCTCTGCAGGGCCTGGCCGCTCTGCGCCCACTGCCCAGAGGCTCTCCGAGGCCCAGAGGCCCATCCACAGCCGGCCACGGCGACAAAGCAAGCATTCCGCCAGGTCGCTCACACTGCCTGCTCTCAGCAGCCGCCTCCCCCCCGCCCCTGGGACTGGGGGACTCCAGTGGGGCTGAGAGGACTGGGCACCGCAATCTTGTGGCTATGGGCACCGCCATCTTTGTGACAGAGTGATGGTTAATTTGCATATTACCTTTTATTAGATAGGATTATTATTAGTTGTTGTTATTAATCCTTATCCAAGCATATTTTTCCCATTGATTTTTAGAGAGAGTGGAAGAGATGGGGAGAGACATACAGAGAGAAACATTGATGTGAGGGAGACACATTGATTAGTTTAACTGGAGCTGGGGATCGACCCTCCAACCAAGGTATGTGCCCTTGACATAATTGATCCTGGGACCCTTCAGTTTGTGGGGCCTATGATCCAACCATTGAGTGAAACTGGCCAGGGCTTATTATTATTATTGTTTATTTGAAACAGAAAAAAAAAAATCCCATCAAAGAGAATTCAGCTTGTGTTGAATTTTGGTACCACGTAAATTCTGTCTCAGTGACATTGGCAGATACATGGCATTGCCACTCAATTGAATTTGGGTTACGGACATTTGGGGCTACTAAACTGATGTCTTTTGGTAGACCCTCTCCACCTCATCTTTCCTCCATGGATAAATAATCTCACATGAATTCTGCACTCACATAACTCTATGCCCCAGAGGAGACTCAGCACGAATCTCTGACCAGGCCTTACCTCTCTGCCAGGGATGCTCTCAACTTAGTCTAACCCTGTCTGTGGAAAGGGGATGTGAGAGTGGAATTCATTTTCTCATGATGAAAGTTATTGTTTCCACTTCTTTAAGATTCTAGCTACCCTCCAACAAAACATTTAAAACAGCCCTAACCGGTTTGGCTCAGTGGATAGAGCGTCAGCCTGTGAGCTCAAGGGTCCCAGGTTCGATTCCACTCAAGGGCATGTACTTTGGTTGCGGGCACATCCCCAGTAGGGGGTGTGCCGGAAGCAGCTGATTGGTGTTTCTCTCTCAACGATGTTTCTAACTTTCTCTCCCTCTCTCTCCCTCTCCCTTCCTCCCTGTAAAAAATCAATAAAAATATTTTTAAAAAATTTAAAACAGAAATTATACTAAATATTCTCACCATTTAATGTTAGCTCTTCCACCTACTAGCATTGTAGATTGCTGAAAACTTCCAAGTCCTGATTTTCTCATCTCTGAAATGAGGACAATATTAACTAGAGTTTGCTGTGAAAGGCAGAGCTAATGAGCCTGATACATCCAGCACAGTGCCAGGCACGTGACTGGTGCTTAATAAATGGCAACTATTATTATTATAATAGAAATATTCTATTTTCATTGTTTGTTTTTTTAAAATATATTTTATTGATTTTTTACAGAGAGGAAGAGAGAGGGATAGAGAGTTAGAAACATCAATGAGAGAGAAACATCGATCAGCTGCCTCCTGCACACCCCCTACTAGGGATGTGCCCGCAACCAAGGTACATGCCCTTGACTGGAATCGAACCTGGGACCCTTGAGTCTGCAGGCTGACGCTCTATCCACTGAGCCAAACCGGTTTCGGCCATTGATTTTTTTTTTAAGCGTTATCCATGGTATTTGCTTTCATTCTGTATTTCTATCACGTTTTTTAAAAGTTTTGCTCTTTTTATATATATTGGTGATTCAACTTCTCTGTCTTTTTAAAAGAAGAAACACATTTAAGCACTTTTTGTGTTTAGATTCTTATGATTCATGAGGTTTTAAAATATATTATTCTCTTAAAATTTTATTTTCCATTTTTTATTATTCTGCTTTTATTTTTATTTCCCTTCATTTCATCTTCTATTTATATATACATGTATGATGAATAAATTTATTTACTTATTTTATGATTTGGTTTTTATAATAAAGGCCCACATGAAAGCAAGGCAGCAGGAGTGGTAATAGCCTGTTCTTATCATAAAAGGTTGCCGGCAGCCTTTTTATCCAGCTGTTCCTCCAACTTACGTTGAACAGAACTTCTAGCTTGTGTGAGGAAGGAAGTAAAACCTTGAGAGTCTTAAGGCAGCCCTGAGTTAACTCTCCCCATGATTAAGACAGCCCTGAGTTAACTCTCCCCTAATGCATATGGAACACTTATTTTTACCACAGCAGCATAGTCTTATGACAATCATTAATTATATCAGTATTATTACTTTCTAGTGTTGTTATGGCTATTATTAATGCACCATTTCCTGGCAACAGCAGTAATTAAACACATATTTGGAGAAATGATGCAAACAATTCATTTATATTTTCTCAGTTGCTTATTAAAATTAATTAGTGTCCTATTCATTAATTTACCTACCCAACAAATTAAGCACTACGTACTTTGTTGAAGGGATAGTTCTGGCACCAGTGCCTCTACCATTTAGTTGTGTGGTTTGGCACTGACCTAAATGTAGCCACTAGCCATATGTGGTTAAGTGAGCACTTGAAATGTGGCTAGTGTCATCAAGGAACTGAATTTTAAATTTTATTTAGTTTTAACTACTTTAAATTTAGATTTTAATAGTGAAGTAGTAAAAATAATTACCCATTAAGCAAAGTTTTATTGTATGTATAATATCTCATTAATGATTTTCATATTGATTACATGTTAAAATGATAATATTTTAGATATATTAGGTTAAATTAAAACATATTATTAAAATGAATTTCCCCTATTTCTTTTTACCTCTTTTTAATATGACTGCTAAAAATTACCTATGTGACTTTCATTATATTTCAATGGGCTAGTGTTGGCATAGGGGCCCTACATCCATCAAACAAAAAGCAAGTACAAAGTAGTATCAAAGTAACATGTAAAAAAGCATAACTGGTTAATACAGATTTTAGAAATTTATAAAAAGAAAAGTTAATAAAGATTCATAAAAACTTAGGAAGGAATCTCCTAAAGACATGTCTTCATTTGAGCTTGAGAGCTGAAGAGAATGTTTGCAGAGCATGAGAAAAGCAATGCCAGGTATGCTGAAAAGGCTGACCTAGCTGAGAGGAATTGCCATTGAGATGGATATCATAAGGTGAAAATGCGAGAAGGAATTCAAGGTTCTTCTCTAAACTCCCACTGTGTATTAATAACTCTTTATCCAGTCCACCTTCAAGTATTTATTGTATACCTGTAATTAGGCATTGTTATAATCTAGATGTTGAAGACACAGCAGACAAATTCTTATTCTTGTTACATTCTAGTTCAGTTGAGCAAGTGTACCATGCTCTCAGATAATAGACACTTAATAAATAAATGGACAAGAGGAAGGACACTCAGATTTTTATAGTACTAAAAAGAAAAGAAAATGGTGGTAAGTAGGATAGAGGAAGGCACTCTCAGCCAATTTAGATGGAGTCCCAAAGGGTGGCCTGATGGAGGAAATGACATGGGAGCTGAAAATGAGGAAATGAGAAATTGTCAACCAAACCATGTCTGCTCAGCAGATGACCTGGCAAATTAAAAGGCCTGAGGCAGAGTGAGCTTGGTGTGTTTCAGAAACAGAAAGACAACTGTGGCTAGTGCGTGGGGAGCATGAGTCTGGACACCCAGGCAGCAGCTAGATAATATCTGACCTTAGAAGCCAAAGTAGCAATTCTTGATTTATCCTATGTACTATAAAAAGACGAAGAGTCTGATCAGAAGTGTAATATGAACTGATTTCCTGCTGGCCTGTGGAGAATGGATTGTTGAAGGAAATGGAAGAGTTCCTCCAACATCCATGAAGTGGAAGTCATGCCCCCTTACTTTGCATTCCTATACAACATTAACTGTACATCTCCTAGGGCACTTTTCCTTTCTTATCTCGTATTCTGATTATTAATTCAAGTTGTATCTCCACTATCTGGGAAGAATTCAGTCTAATTCATCTTTGCCTCTCTCACAGTCTGAGCACAGTGCTTTGGACATAATAAGCCCTCCATGAATATTTATTAAATGAATGAATCATGGAGTGGATGATAATTCAGACTCTGCTTGAATACTTTCAATGACAAAAGAACATTGGTTCATAAAGCAACCCATTCCATTGTTAGAAGGTTCTAATGGTTAAAAAATGTTTGAAAACTGTTAAGAAATGAATAGTTCTTTTCTTTTCACGTATTCATCTTTATTCTTTTATTTGTCTGTGGAACAGCAGAGAAGAAATACATTTTCTCTTCTAAATTATCATTCTTTAACTATTGATGACAGTGATTATTTTCACATATGTTTTATTTTTGCCATTCCCAATCTTTTTTTTAAAAAATATTTTATTGATTTCTTTACAGAGAAGAAGGGAGAGGGATAGAGAGTTAGAAACATCGATGAGGGAGAAACATCGATCAGCTGCCTCCTGCACACTTCCTACTGGGGATGTGCTCACAACCAAGGTACATGCCCTTGACCGGAATTGAACCTGGGACCCTTGAGTCCGCAGGCTGACGTTCTATCCACTGAGCCAAACTGGTTAGGACCCATTCCCAATCTTTTCAATCTTTTGTTTATTTGCTCCCCTCATCACTTTCTTTAGTTTACACTTTCACTTATCATAACCTCCTTAAAATATGATGCCCCAAATCTATAATAATAAAAGTGTAAAATGCTAATTAGACCAGATAGCCAAATGACCTTCCGGACATCATTCCAGACATCCTTCCAGACAAAGCTGTGGTGGTGGGGCCAAGGCAGAGGCAGTTAGGGGTGATCAGGCAGGTAGGCGAGCAGTTAGGGGAAATCAGGCAGGCAGAGTGGTTAGGGAAGCTTCCCGGATTGTGAGAGGGTGCAAGCAGGGCTGAAGGACACGCCCCCCCTTTGCACGAATTTTGTGCACCGGGCCTCTAGTTGAATATAATATGCCACATGGATCTGAAGTATCAGAGTATATTGAAGCTATTACTAACTTTGGTAGAGGTTCATATATGAATGCAGGCTAAACATTTTTAATAGCATCATCAAAATATTGCATCATATTGAAATGTCTCATCAGATTAAGATCTGTCAGCTGTTGAAGGTGATGAGACCCATTGCCCTGGGCTTGACAGTGGTTTACTGAAGCAACTGTCATTGATAGGGTAGAGTCAGGAAACATCTCACAAAGCCCATTGATGGTGTGATTTATGGTAATAAATGAGTGCTAAATTGGTAATGAACATTATCTTTTTAAATCACAGATATGCATTTAGTAGGGATCTTGAGTCTCTTAATCCCCTACTTCTCAATTTAGTCTTTGTGAGCTACCAAATATTAGAGGGCTTGAACAACGTTGGCCAAATCTGGGGAAAATGAAATTTTTGAGTAGAAGAAAGCTTTTTTTTTTAAAAAAAACACACACACACACACAAAAACCACCAATACATTTTTAAACATTGCTATTGATTTCAGAGAGAAAAGGAGAGGGCTAGAGACAGAGCTACAAACATCAATGATGAGAGAGAATCGTTGATTGGCTGTCTCCTGCACAATCCCTATTGGGGTTTGAGCCTGCAACTCAGTCATGTGCCCTGACCGGGAATCGAACCATGACCTCCTGGTTCATAGGTCAATGCTCAACTGCCGAGGCTGACTAGCAGACCCTGAGCAATGGATGAATGGGTTACTCTGACACAATGTTTGATGTGAAAGAGAGGGCTAAGGGATGGCTTCCTCAATTGCCTGCCTCCTTAGGCTTTCCCCCACTCCCCTTTCTTTATTGATTAAAGTATTACATCTGTGTCCTTATCCCCCCATTGCCCGCCCCCACTCATGCCCTCATCCCCCTGGTGTCTGTGTCCATTGGTTTGGCTTATATGCATGTATACATGTCCTTTGGTTGATCTCTCCCCTTACCCCTCACCCTCCCCTACCTTCCCTCTGAGGTTTGAACATCTGATCGATGCTTCTCTGTCTCTAGATCTGTTTTTGTTCATCAGTTTATGTTGTTCAGTGTAATCCACAAATGAGTGAGATCATGTGATATTTATCTTTCTCTGACTGGCTTATTTCTCTTAGCACCGTGGTTGGCAAACTGCGGAGCCACATGTGGCTCTTTGGCCCCTTGAGTGTGGCTCTTCCACAAAATACCACAGCCTGGGCAAGTCTATTTTGAAGAAGTGGCCTTAGAAGAAGTTTAAGTTTAAAAAATTTGGCTCTCAAAAGAAATTTCAATCGTGGTACTGTTGATATTTGGCTCTGTTGACTAATGAGTTTGCCGACCACTGGCTTAGGATAATGCTCTCCAGCTCCATCCATGCTGTTGCAAATGTAAATATTGCAGTTTTTATCTTTAGATACAATCGGTAGGGTGAGAAATCTTTGGAGGACACACGTGTTTGCATTGTCCTCAAGGTAAGGACACTCAAAGATTAGGCATAAGGATTCCAGTAAGCACCCAGGGGTCTGCACGTGCACAGACTTGTTTGGAAAGGTCAAGGATTAACTAGGAGCACTGCCTTTGACACGCCCCTAAGTCAGAATTCTGATAAACAGGGCAGGAGGCCTTCCACACACTTCCCTTTTCTCAGAATGTCCTCCTTACAAACTTTCAACCAAGTCTCCTGTGCTCCCCAACACTCAACCACTGAGCCATGCCAGCCAGGCTAGAAGAAAGCTTTTTGAAACAGAAATCTTTTCTTCATAGCATATAGGTGTTAATTGCACTAGCCTTCAGAGTTGGCCTAGCTCACAGGATTGTAAAGTTTGAGGCAAGTAATAAAGACCATCTTCAATCTATTTAGGAATCTTTTATTTCAAACTGTAGGAAATGAACCATGAGCACTAGATCTACTTCTATTAATTAGTTCAACAAAATCTTAAAGGATGCAGAGAAAAATGAGTAAAATTAGTGTTACTTGTCTGAATGAAGCATGATGATCAATACATTGCATGGCTTACTGGCCTTGACTCTTATAGCATGAATTACTTCCCCCTAGTTTCATCTAATTATTTTCTTTATATATATATTTTTTTCCCAGATAGCTTTTACTCTTTTAAAGATGTACCTTCAGTTTCTATGCATGTAAGTCATCTTGAATCTTTTTTTGAACAAGGCATGATATATTTCCAATAGGTCATGAGGCCCACAGGTAACTTAAGCTTTTACCTTTTTCTTGAGAGGGGAAAAAAATTGCATGAAGTAGTGATCCCTTAATCTAGAAACTTCTAGGTGGTCTAGAATTATGCTATTTACTTTGCCTGTTTTGAGAGAAATAGCTCATTCTGCTGATTTGAAAATAAGAATTAGCAATTTGTTCACTTTGTCTCAGTTCTATCCTGAGTGACAATAAATTGGCCATTGTTTATGCTAAAATTTTTTTTGATGGGCATGTTTTCATTATCAATTAGTTATATCTCATTATGGTTTTATTCACTAGATTTTTGAATAGAGTAGTCTCAAAATTTATCTTCCAAGTCAATCTTTAGTCACATTAAAATATAGGTTTCTATGTTAAAAACAAGTAAAAGTTTTGACAGTAAAGTAAATATTCTCAGATACTTCTAATTCTTTTAGTATAAACACAATTAAAAATAGAATGTTATTGAGAAAACATGTCAATAAAAATTCTAAACAAAAACACAGTTTTTAATTCCTTTATGCCTAGAAATAAACTGAAGATATATTTTTTTTCCAAAACTGTTAAGCAAAAAATTATTTTCTTAGTGAAAATGGGGACTGAAAACTGTAGTTAGATAAGCGAACAAATAAAGTTAAAAGCGTTTGAGGTCAATAATAAAGACCATCTTCAATCTATTTAGGAATCTTTTCTAAAGGTAGAATGGAGTAGTTATGGCCAACCAAGACTAGACTTAATGAATCAAATATAAAATAACTACTAGAACGAATGAATCAAATACAAAAATAATCTATTAAAGGCATCTCAGAATTTCTGAAGCAAAAAGACAGGAAGAGTTAATACCCTGACTTACCACAGAGAATATGTAATAGTTTATATATTTGACTAATACAAAAGGAGGCAAGAAAAGAGAGGAAAGTGGTATATAAAACAGTTGGATCAAATGTAAAATAAATAAGATGGTAGATATAAACAGAACCACATAGTAATTTCATTCCACGTAAATGGACTCAAAGCTCCAAATAGAAGATTAAGATTATCAGATTAGTTAAAAAACACACACACAATAAAACTAAACTATCTGCTTCTTATAAATATAAAACAAAAGAAATGACTTTGCAATCATTAACAAACAATGGTATAGCTATAAGACAAAGTAAGCATTAATAAAAATTCATTTGTAGAGATAAAATGGGACATTTACAAGTGGCAAAGGGGTCAAACAACCAGAAAGCCCCACTCCTCACAAATGTCACAATCGAGTGTGACAGAGACACAAAATGGGAAAAGTTGTTTATCAAGCAGATGTTATATCCATACCTCAGCTCTGTGTCCTCTCCTGTAGGTGAGAGCTGCTGTGCTGTGTGTTGTGAAAATGAATATATTTAAGTTCACAACCCAAACTATGAAGACCTTTACTATGAACAATGTAGTAGGATTTCGGGAAGGACTTGTAGTAAACAGTGAATATTGGCCATAAGCAATTAATGGCCTTTAAGTAGTTAACTGCTGTTTTTAAAAACCGTTTTTTTTTATTTTATCATAGTTTTATATATGAATAGTTTAAAGATGGACACTTGAATGTAGCTTATTATGAAAAAAAATTTCTCCACCTGCCTTCTCTTTTCCCACCCCACAGTTCCTACTGCCCTTCACTTACCATTTTAAATTATTTTAGTGGCTTGTTGCCTTTTATTATTTAGCTTTTATTATTTGTTGATGACATATTTTCTTTGTTTATAGTGTTAAAAATTGCAGATACATTTCTGGCTCTAGTATACTTCTCTCCAAACCCATTCTCCTTTCTCCTTCCCAAGAGTTAACCATCACCGTGTATTTTTTATGATTATTCTCTTGCAAATTTTTATGATTATGCTCTATATCTATATATAGAATACAAACTATGGGTTTATAAAAGTGTAATATCATTTGTTATAACATTGCAATACTGTAATATTGCATTTTGTAGCATTATTTCCAGCATTATTGAGATATATTGACACATAACATCATATAACTTTAAAGTGTTTAATATGTTGATTTGATACACTTATATATTGCAAAATAATTACCACTGTAGCTTTAGCTAATGCCTCTATCATATCACATAATTACATTTTCTATTTTGTGGTGAGAACATTTAACACCTACTCACTTTGCAACTTTCAAGTATATAATATAGTGTTAGCTGAAATCCCTATGCTGTACATACAGCCCCAGACCACATCCTCACCAATAATTGTTATCTCTTGATTTTTTGATGATAGCCATTCTAACAGATGTGTGGTGATAGCTCATTATAGTTTTGATTTGCATTTCCCTGATGATTAAAGTTGCTGAGTTACTTTTCAGGTACCTGTTGACCATCTGTATGTCTTTGGAAAAATATTTACTCAGTTCCTCTGCCCATTTTTTGTATAAGCTCTTTATATATTTTGTATAAGCTCTTTATATATTTTGGATATTAACTTCTTATCAGATATATGATTTGAAAATATTTTCTCCTATTCCATAGATTGCCTTTTCATTTTCTGATGTTTTCAATTAAAAATGAGCAGAGAAAATGGAAAGCTTTTAAGTTTGATGTAGTCCCACTTGTTTATTTTTTGCTTTTGATGTCATTAACTGTGGGAAAATAAGAAAAGGCCTGAATTTCAAATGTTTTCTTCCTTACATTTGCCTTTGTGGAAGAGAACTAGATTTCCCCCCCCACATCAATTACTTGGATAAACTTGAATAAATGAGAAGTTTTCCCCGTACAGCATGTATGTATATATAATAGATATAATATTTGGCTACTGATTTTGCAATACCAATCACTGCAAAAAATGGTTACAATTTATGTTTGGTTTTGCCGTCAGACATGTTCCTCGAAGATCCTAAAAAGGAAAAGGCCTGGAAACAATTTCAGAATAAACTACATATTGTGAATGTCATTACTAATGGTGAGAATGCAAAACTAATTGATCTGTTCAGACACGGTTCTTTCCTTTTATGGTCAAAGTGTGAAACTTTGTGGGGCTTCACCAGATGGACATTAGCCCCATTACTGCACACGTTAGAGATGAGAAATTTCTTTCTGCTCACACACAGCACCTGCAAAGGCCCAGCAGAGGCTTTGTGTTGTTTATCTGTGGGGGACCCTCTCTTCACAGAACAGCTGCTTGACATGGAGTCCAAAATGTGGCTCCCTTGTGTTTTGAAAAAGATGGTGTCTCCACGGAACAGACAGACACACAATAATGGGAGTTTTGGCTTGGAGCTGCTCTGGCCGAGTGACAGATTTTCACTGGTGAAAAATGGATCTACACAACCTGCTCTGTATCACAAGCTCAGAAAACTCTGCGATGCGTAGGTTGACATCCTGCCTAGTTCTTACTTCAGCTTCAATGGAAAACATGACACACAAAGCAGTTCTGTTTTTATTGACCAAATTGAGATTTTCCATCCTCTGTCTCTCCTCCCTTTTTCCTTCCAAGGATAAATTTACGTCGTTTCTCAGTGATTTATGTTGTTGCATGGTCTACAGTGCTGTTTTACATAGATATTTCAATAGATGCAACATTTTATTTTGACGATCTCAGGATGAGAAATCGGCTCTCGTGCAACTGAGAGGATTTAATTTAATATCCAGAAAGACCTAGTCAAGTTAAGACGACTTCATGGATTTCATGAGTAGGTGTTTCGAACCAGTGCATTGAGCTCTTTGTGAAAGCATTAAGGAAGTGGAAAGCTTTATGTATCATACTAATTTTGTTCATAATTTCTTATTCCTACTTAAAAAAAAAAACATGGAGAGAATATCTATGAAAAGGCATAAACTTTTTTTAGATAGATTTCTATACCCATCACTAAAGCTTAAATGACCTGAATTTAGACTCTAGGGTTGTCAGATAATATATAGAAAGTGCAGTTAAATTTTAATTTCAGATAAATAATGAATACTTTTTTTGTATGTCTCAAATATTACAGTTTTATCTGTGAAATCTAGCAACCCTACTCTCTGGTACTATTTTAATGATAGTTTGTGTGTCAATGGCTAAAATAACTGTTAACCTACAACTTACGATTGAGAAGGTTTCATGTGTATGTGTAATAACACCTAATTAATTTGCTGCTGAGACAAACAAAAATCTTCAATTTTTTATGTATCTCTGGAAAATCTTTAAAACTTTAGACAGGTCTTTCATTTTGTTTGTCTTACACCTTAATGCTTCACATCTACATTTTCTTCAGCTCCCCACACTAGTAGTTTATGGGGCCATCATAAAGAAATATAGGCAAGGTTGTTTATAGGCAATTTGGTGTAAGTTCAAATTCTCTAAAAAAAATTTCTATGTCTCTATCTATCTATACTCACACGCATACACACATATATCCAAGAAAATGTATACATACTTAACACCTGATAGCTGTAGATTCTATGTTGAAAATGATATGTATTCTGCCTTTATAATTATTCAAAATTAATCCCAACTCTAACAAATATATATATATATATCTGCAAAGTTTATGAAATCAGCTCCCATTTTAGCACATACTTTTTCCTTTGACACAGTAATGATAATAAAGTTATTATTATTTTTTTTTACTAAGAAGATAATCCAGTACACAAATTTGGAACCAGTGAATCTGGGTTTTAATCCCAACTCTAACATATTGTAACTGTGTAACATTGGAGGAATTACTTAAGCCCTCTGCCTCTGTTTTCTCCTGTTAAAAAGGAGTAATAGTCCTAGCTGGTTTGGCTCATTGGATAGAGCATTGGCCTGTGGACCAAAGGGTCCTTGGTTCGATTCTGATCAAGGGCACATACTCGGGTTGTGGGCTTGATCCCCAGTAGGGGGCATGCAGGAGGCAGCCAATCAATGATTCTCTCTCATCATTGATGTTTCTAACTCTCTCTGCCTCTCCCTTCCTCTCTGAAATCAATAAAATTATATATATTTTAAAAAGGAGTAATAATAGTACCCACCTGCTATGTTTGCTATGAGGATATATGCTGTTAATGTAAACAAAGCTCATAGACCAGTGTGCAACGTGTAGGCAATGCTACATAAGTGCTTGTTACTGTTGATAGCTTTTTGTTTGCTTCCTATGTGCAGTTAACATGTTAAAGTTTTTACAAATATTACCACATTTAATATTCATAACAATCATCTAAAATTAATTTTATTAATAGCCTATCTAATAAAAGAGTAATATGCAAATTGACCATACCTCCGCTACACACAAGCCACGCCCACCAGCCAATCAGGAACGAGTATGCAAATTAACCCAGCCAAGATGGCTGTGGCCATGGAGAGAGCAGGAGGCTTGGGTTGCCCCCTGCGATGGAGGAAGCCAAGTTTCCGCAGCCATGGCCTGCCTTGGCCTCTGCTTAAGTCTACAAAGTTTCAATTATAGAAGATAAATAAATCCCAACAAAAATGGTTGCAGCCATGGAGCGAGCAGGAGGCTTGGCTCTGCTCAAGGCTACAAAGTTTCAATTATAGAAGATAAATAAATCCCAGATACCAGGGCCTCCCTTGGGCCGCTGGGGGGCGTGGCCAGCCTGCAAACCACCACAGGCCCCTCGCCCAAGCCCCCCCACACCCCAAGGGAGCCCCCACCCTGATCTGGGACACCCTTCAGGGCAAACCTGTCAGCCCCCACCCATGCACCAGGCCTCTATCCTATCTAATCTTATCTAATAAAAGAATAATATGCAAATTGACCATCATTCCAACACACAAGATGGCTGCCCCCATGTGGTGAAAGATGACTGACCCCATGTAGACACAAGATGGCCACCACAAGATGGCCAGCAGGGGAGGGCAGTTGGGAGGGACCAGGCCTGCAAGGGAGGGCAGTTATGGGCGATCAGGCCAACAGGGGAGGGCAGTTGGGAGGGACCAGACCTTCAAGGGAGGGCAGTTGGGGGCGATCAAGCCTGCAGGGAAGGGCAGTTAGGGGTGACCAGCCGGCAGAGGAGGGAAGTTGGGGGCGACCAGGCCTGCAGGGAAGGGCAGTTAGGGGCAAACAGGCTGGCAGGGGAGCAGTTAGGCATCAATAAGGCTGGCAGGGGAGTGGTTAGGGGGTGATCAGGCTGGCAGGCAGAAGCGGTTAGGGGCAATCAGGAAGGCAGGCAGGTGAGCAATTGGGAGCCAGCAGTCCTGGATTGTTAGAGGGATGTCTGACTGCCCGTTTAGGCCTGATCCTGACTGCCCGTTTAGGCCCGATCCTGACATCCCTTGAGGGGTCCCAGATTAGAGAGGGTGCAGGCTGAGCTGAGGGACACTCCCCCCCGCCCCCCCGCCCCCCCCCCCCTGTGCAAGAATTTCATGCACTGGGCCTCTAGTATTTAATAATTCTATGTAACTTTCCTAGTTAACAGAGCCAGGAATCAAGCCCAGTGCTTTTAACCAACACATATTCTCTCTCTCTCTCTCTCTCTCTCTCTCTCCACCCCCCCCCCCCCCCATTGTGAGTGGGCTTTTTGTGGAACATGTTCTACTAAGGGCCTAACTAAATCTATATAATGAAGCTCATTTAATAGGGAATAGTGTTCACTAATTCTTCTGCTTGTTTCTTCCTTTTATCAAGGCTAAATTCATGAAATCCCAGGACAACCTGTCTTTCAGTGGACTCATTGCTTTTGCTGGTTGTATTCATTAAGTAATCACATTTGCAATTATGTTACTTTAAAAAGTGCTGAGACTCTTGATTATGAACCATCTTTAATAGTTCTCACTTGACAGGAGCTTCTTTTACTATGTCCCAATCTACTTCTCCATCCACAGATACACACTCACAAGCATAAATGCACAAATGTCCACACACATGCCTGCGTTAAACTTATTATTCAATTTTGTGAGAAATTGATTACAAACTACTTGATGATATCCTAGATTTCAAAAAAACAGCAAAAGAGAATTATTCATGCACATGTTGGATGGTGAAATGATGACAAACACAGAGAAGACACAATAAAACTCAGTGAACAGAGATAGCAATTAGGGGGAGTTGCTTATCAGTCAACTTAAAGTAAGGTAATAAAACTGCAACCACATTGAAGTACACCGAAGCCTAGTTTTTAGAGGGATATTTTCATCAGAGAAACACACTGTAATTACAGGCACTTTTGAAAACATAACTATTTAAAAAAACACACCTAAAGTTTCTCAAAATACAATGAGAAAGATACATAATCCTCAGGGATATTTGCTTGAAATCTCCACTTACTTAACCTCTTCTAGATGTTTCCATTGCTTCTATTTCCCCCAAATCAACAGGACTCTCCTCCTTGCTCTGGATAAAAATGCCACTCCCAACCTTCTCCCTGGCCCTTTAAATCTCCTTCTGCTTCTTCTTCTCTATAGCCTCTATTCTTTCACCTCTCCACACCTGTCCTCTAGATTATGCATTACTATCAATAGTCTCTATCATCTCCAGTCCTTGGAGAACAGAAGAGGGTGAGAAACTGCAGGCAAAACGAGGACCCTCCTCGAGAAGGGAAAGGAAGAAAGGCCAGGAACATTAAAATACTAATTCTTTCTTTTCGTTCCTTTTCTTTCTTCCTGTACACTGCCACATTTAGAACACTTTGAAACACATATAAGGCAAATTATTTCAAGCATCAGTGCAAAAATTAAATAAATACAATTTAAATTTTCCCACTCACTGACATTATTTGTTGAATCTACCAAAGTATTAACTACTTATGACATTGATTCTTTTTCTGACTCTCTTTCTCTCTGTCTGCCTCTGCTTCCATTCCATTTCTCTTCCTCTCTCCCCACTGATTTACATTTGAAGCTAACGAATGCACCCAATTCATTTTGCACTGTGGGTCCCAGGCAAATGATCTCCCAACCAGTTCTAACCTTTTATTCATAGGCACGTTGTTGTCTGAAGAAGCATGTCGAATTACCTTGTGTACCTGAGAAATGTGGCAAGGGGCAAACGTGTGATTTATAATGATGTTATTTTTTTATGGTTTAATATTCAGTGATGCCTTCAAAAAAAGATGTGCAGTGTAATCAAGACTTTGGTTTCTAAACTCTTGTGGTAAACAAAAGCTTGGATCTAATGTTTGAAATCTGGGAAACAAGGAGAGCAAGTAGAGGAATCCATCTCTACCTAATCTCGTGATGTGCTTTAAACTTTGTGATACATGCACGTATAACACATGTATACATATGTGTGCATGTACAGATATACATAGTAATTGCCTCCATGGGCAGTTTGTGATTTCAGATAGGGAGATGTTTAGGAGGACTGTGTTCTTTAAGGGTATACAGTACTGATGGTCCTAGCATAATTAGTCACATAACTTTCTTTGGGGACTGGAGGATTAAAGAAGAAAAGTAGAGAACTTCACAGTAGAATCTGTCAGGTGACCATTGCTATCTTTCCCCTGCTGCCTTCTCTCAGTTTCATCTGCTATTTCCTGTGAGTGTGTGATTTTTGTTTTCATTGATTCATACTTGAGTTGAATTTTCTTGCTTCAGGGTTGCCTCTATTGACATCTGCCTTAAATGTGGGTGTCCTCCTTTATGACTGTGTCTGGCTATCAACGGATTGTGATAAAACTGAAGGATATGTGTAGGGAAGTGGACACTGTTTCTCTGGTGGTCTTATGGAAGGATTTGTGCAGATTATCACAGATTTCCAGGCAGTGAGGATTAATGCCTATGGTGTATGGGCAGCCTAAGAGACTCTCATTCCTGAAGGCACAGAATAGGGAACCAGTCTGGTCATGCTTTAACACAAACCTTGTATAACACCCTTTGGTCCTATGAGTAGTGTCTGACTTCAGTTAGTCTTGAATAACAAGTAGCTAAATATGTCCCCAAACTTCTGACATGAGGATGGGACGATAATTCTACATTCTCTTCAGTTGACGGTATATCCAGGAGCCAAAACACTGTACGGAACGTCAGGCACTGAGGTTTAGGTTTCCATCTTGCACACTAGTAAATGATGGTGTTGTGGAATGGCTCAGGGCTCTGATTACTCACTGATAGTAAGAAAGAATCAGCATCACACATACATTTACTGAGTACCCAGAAGTTGTATATGAATGCAATGGGTTTTATAGCATCTAGACATGGTCACTAGTCTTCCAAATATACTGCTTAGTGGGGAGATGAGGCAGACCACTAGAGAACTGGAACACTGTAAATAGGTATTTAGGAGTTCCCATTATTTGAAATCAAGTGAAGCATTTAAGGGCAATAATTTATATTGCTGTCACAAACTCTAGCCCATAAAATGAGCCCTATTTTTTAAAATCATTTTTTATTTTTAAATTACAGTTGACATACAATATTATATTAGTTTCAGGTGTATACCCTGGTGATTAGGCATTATGTAATTTACTAAGTGATCATCTCAATAAATCCTGCACCTATGTGACACCACAGATAGTTATTAGAATATTATTGACTATATTCCCTATGCTGTACTTTACCTCCCCATGACTATTCTGTAACAACCAATTTGTATTTCTCAATCCCTTCACTTTTTTCACCCATACTCCCAACCCCCTGCCATCTGGCAACATTAAAAATGTTCTCTGTATCTATGAATCTGTTTCTGTTCTGCTTGTTTATTAGATCCAATCATTTATAGATATGTATTTATTACCATTTTATTTTTCATATTTTTAATTTTTTTCTTTTTCTTAAAGAATACCCTTTAACATTTTCTGTAATCCTGGTTTGGTGGTAATGAACTCCTTTAACTTTTTCTTGTCTGGGAAGCTCTTTCTATGTCCTTTGATTCTAAGTGATAGCTTTGCTGGGTAGAGTAATCTTAGCTTTGCTGGGTAGAGTAATCTTGGTTGTAGGTCCTCATTTTTCATCACTTTTAATATTTCTTGACATTTCCTTCTAGCGTGCAAAGTTTCTGTAGAGAAATCAGCTGATAGTAGTATGGGAGTTCCCTTGTAGGTAACTAACTGCTTTTCTCTTGCTGCTTTTAAGATTTTTCTTTGTTTCTAACCTTTTGCATTTTAATTATGACATGGCTTGGTGTGGGCCTCTTTGGGTTCATCTTAGGACGCTTTGCATTTCCTGGACTTGAAGTCTGTTTCCTGCACCAGGTTAGGGAAGTTTTCTGCCATTATCTTTTCAAATAGGTTTTCAATTTTTTGCTCTCTCTCTTCTCTAATGTGCAGGCCAACTTAGCAGTGACTAAGGGAATCCACAGGGAGAAATGGAGCTCCAGAATAAGGGCTGTGAAAACTCAGCATGCATCAGCATCATCTGGAACACCTCACTCAGCTCTTGGGTCTCCCCCCCAGGGTTTCAGATCCTGGAGGCCTAGAGTTAGGGCCCATAACTTGTATTCCCAACAAGTTCCCAGTGATGCTGATGAAGCCTCTCTGAGGACCCCCCCTGGAGGACTATGTTAAAATTCATAAAGGAAGAAAATGGAAAAAATGCTTTTATGCTAGTATGTTCTCCTGCTTTCTTTCTGAAAAACAGTGAATAAAGAAGGAGGACTAAATGTCCAAGTTATGAAAAGAATTTGTCATTCTTTTAAAGCAATATTGATAGGGCAGAGGAATCTCAAAAGTTTTGGTGGGAAGTCATGAGCCAGAACTATATCATCCATTGCCTGTGTTTATTTATTCTGAAGTGTTTCATCTTTTTCTTCTTTTCAACTAACTTTTACTATACTGGTATATTTTAAGGAACATTATAGGCATTGTGACATTCTACCTCTTAAGTAGTTTAGTAATGTATATGTAACAAATGAGAACATTTATCTTTGCAACCAAAACAGCATTATTATACCTAAGAAAGTTAATAATTACTAATCATCATCTAATACTTATTCCATATTCAAATTTCTTAAAAATAATCCCTAAAATATCCTTTTCAGCTGCTTTGTCCATACCAGGATTTAATCCGGGTTAATAACATTGCAGTTGGGGGTTATGTTGTTCAAACCATTTTAATTTAGAATAATTCTGTTTCATGATTCTGACTTGACAAAAAGAGAGAGTCATTTATCCTGTAGAATATCTCCTTTTTCTGGATTTGTTTTGTATCCTTGTGGAAATGTTTAATTAGATCACTTTAATTATTTTGGTAGGAGTACGTACTAACTGATGTTATGTACTCCATACTGTACTACATCAGGGAACACATAATATCTGTGCATTGCTTTGACTGTCTATGTTAATGACTTCCTGATCATCCTCTTTGATATTACATTGCTTCTTGCTACCAGAAAATAATCCATTTGCTGTTACTTTGGTACAGTACTACACAAATGTCTGATCCCGCCATATATTTTTACCTCAGGGATTTAATACTTGATAATTCTTGCCTAAATCAATAATTTCATTAAAGTTTGCAAAGTGGTAATTTATTAATTCTATCACTCCTTCTACATATATTAGCTGGCATTCTTTTTAAAATGAGAGCTTTTGCTTATAACTGAGATGTTTGGTCACTATGATGAAGTATTTTCTACTAAAAAGCTCAACCTTTCCCACAATTTACCAATTTTCAAAGTAAGTAAGTTAATTGGTTTAATTAATTGTTTCAAATATTGACAAGTCAGGTATTATAGCTTTCTCTGTATAAGTATCAATAAGGACACATAGATTTTCACAAATTAAATGTGATGCAGTTGCCTACCGTTACTCTGAAAATTTGTTCATATGACAGGAGTAAGTTGTAAAGAAGCAATGAGCTGAGCACCAAAGGACAACTCATTCTGGCAGGAAAGAGATGCCCACACTGACAAGAAAACTCGAAGCCTCTGATATTCTTGCTATCATTTCTGAGTAAAACACTCATAGGAGACGCACCCAACCAGTGAAGTACTGACAAGAGAGAGGACATACCATCTGACTTGAGAGAAATTCATTCCAACATGGCTTAATAAAGCCAGTCCAGATTGGGGAAGAATGGCCACTAATTTTTTATTAATAGAAGTAGTAAAAGAAAAAAAGTGAGGATAATAAGAATGCTCTAAGGGGGGTCTAATCTTTGCAATGTGTTTGGTTTGAGCCTATTTCGGGAATGGTGATGGTGGAAGAAATGCTGTTCTTTATTGTATTTAAAACCATGCTGAGCTTGCAAAGGGAAAACAGACCAAAGTCGTTAGATGAATGTAGCAAGCCAGTTAAATGTAAACATAAGGGGAATGATGTATATGGAAGTCTTCAGCAATTTTTCTATCTCATGAAGTGTATTTGAAAATCCAAAAACCACCTAGTACTGCAGAATTAGAAACCATTTTTGTTACCTCGGGTTGAAATAAAAGTAGGTGCCAAATTATTTTGGTAAGGTTGCTGGTGTGATAGTCATAGTCACAGGTTTTAACTGTGTAGGTTCAAGTAATTGAATTTCTAGCAGATATATTTAGAATCACTTCACACTTTCCATTTTTACAAATCTCAGTCAGAGGGACAAAATATCTTTGATTTCTGTGCTCTGATTGTCTTAAGAAAATTACCATGGGGATTTGTTGATGTAGTAAAAGATAGAGTCCTCTCTCTTCCCCTTCCTCCTTTGCTAAAGACAAGGTACTATTCCTTAGAAAGCCACATAGAGCTCCTGACTGTGAATTTTCAACAGCAAATGCCATTAGTGTGGGTCGTATGCACCTTTCCTAATACATCTGGCCCTAGATTGCTCCTGCTGGATTGACCTCAAACCCAAGCCACTTTGACATCTGCTAATAGTCTCATGTCCATTCTCTAGTTCTGGAATGTGTTACTAGTGTTCCAGAAATATACGCAAAAGTAACATCCTGAGAATTTTCCAGGTTGAACTTTCTGGACACAAGAAGTCCTTGGGAGGAAAGTTGTTAGTGTGTCAAAGTTGACAGGAAATGGTATCTTGCAGAAGAAAAGATAGCATTATTTCTTATTCCAGAAACATTTACTGAGTATTTACTATGTATCATGAAGGAATAGCTCTTTCAATTAAATATGGTATCTATTCTCTACTAATTGTTATTCACAGATCATGACTCATCAAAGCAATTAGCTCTAAAACTAAAGATGGAAGAATGCTTTTGCCCTGTGGGTAGTCTTCAATTTACCCTTCATTACATTCAAACAATAAAACAGAAAAGGATCCAAAATCCTGCAAAATCTTAGCTTATTGTCAGTTATATAGGCCTTTTGAATATTTGTGTCACTCATACTTAATGACTCACAGATTATAATATTGCAGAATTTCATTATAATAACCCATTGATTCATGTAGCTTTTTGCTAAATTCAGTTCCATGTGAATACTTTATCTTTAATCCCAGGTTCAAATTTGCCTTTGAGATCATTTATCTTTGATTTAAAGCCAAGAGAAAAAGAAAATGGAAGACATTTTGCACCATTGTGCATCCTTTGGGTACAATGAACATTGTCATTAAATTGGTAATTCCAAGAACCCTGCAGTTGTTTTAAGAACAATTTTTTTCAGGTTTATAAAAATATAATAATAAAAATACTGTCTCTTGTAAGGCTTCTGAAATCAACTAGTTGTATCTTACAGCCAATAAAGTCTTTTGCTGGAGGTTTTGATGTGCGAGTTATGCCAACTTCAAAAGGAAATTTGTGTAGTGGGATGAAATATAATTTTAAAAATTTTAATTCTGTTTCCATTAGGAACCAGAGGCAATTGTAGTTAATATTCTCTGCACTGGCAAAAGTCTTTGGATGTAGATAACCATGACTGTTAAAAATGAGGAAGTTGAAATTGAGAGTTAGAGTTGTACAGGGTTTCTTGGGCAAAGGCTGTGATTCCCTGAATTCTTGTTTGTTCATTAAAAAAAGAAAAAGTTTCAATATTTTCTAAAACATGCTAAAAAACAATATATTGTAAATGAAAGTATCATTTTATCTGATTATATTTGTACAGAAAGTTTGAGATCATTTGCAAGGTATTAGATACAGGGGAGAATTAGTCACAATATCTTCCAGACACTTCCAGGGAATGCATGGGCCCTATAAGTGTCTGCTAGGGAGGTCTCCTCACCCTACTGCAGAGACAAGGAAATGCAGTGATGTCTGCCACAAAGGCAACCTCACTGACCCAGGCACTTGTTTATGACTTTCCAAAAGACTCATTCTGGCTCCCGGTTTTCCCCATTCCCTAGCACCTGAGACACAGTGGGATATTCATTCTTTCCTTCTCCAGACTTTAGTCTAATGTGAGGGAAAGAGCTCAGTGTCCCTTATAAGAGGATGGTGCTCTGCCCTATATCTGCAGGAGCGCAGCTCAGAGCATACAGCTGGAGAAGACATTGTGGCCTCAGGACAGGAGCCCAGCCCAAGGTGGAACAAGCCTGAGAGTCACAGAATACTGGCTTGAGAAGTTTTTTTTTTTTTCATTTAGGAATTTACCAATCCCTCCCCCACGGTACTTTCCCTGTGCGGTTGTGAGGTTCATTTGACTTCCCATAGCTCTGTTACATTTTTGAAGCCACTGTAAGAAAATCTCTGTATCTGTCTTTAGTGTCTCCTCATTGGGAATTAGATGATTCTGCAGATGCATTTGTGCAGCAAATGCAAGGGCCCCAGCCTGTATTGGAACAGTGGAAAAGAGGTGGAAAATAGCAACCAGATTGGGTAGGGTCTTACCTAGGCAACTGTAATGATAACCTTGGCTTTTACCCATAATGTAAGATGTCATTGGATGTTTTTGAACAGAGGAGTGTACACTTGAACTTACTTCTCATGGATGACTTTAGCTGCTGGGTCAAATGTGGACCAACAGAGGCCATGGGCAGAAGCTGGGGCGGGGGTGGGGGGGGGGGGCGGGGAGGGTGGGAGCGGGAGGTTGGCAGTTAGGAGGAAGTAATGTAATAACACCGATGGGATGTGCTGGGGGTTTAGAGCAGGCTGGCAATAGCAGAGGCGGTGAGAACTATTCAGATTTTTAACATGTTCTGAAAGTAGAGCAGATGTAGTCTGCTGAAGGATTAGATGTAGGGTGTGAGATAAAGGGGTACACTCAAAAGTGACATCAAGGTTTTTGGCCTGAGCAACCAGAAGGATAGAATTGTGGTTGACTGAAGTGGAGAGAGACCTGGATTAGAATCCCTGTTAGTCACTTACTCAGAGTGTGACTTTGGGTACTCAGCCTAGCTACTCTGTGCCCCCACCCCCTGTTTTCACTTATAAAACAGGATAACCTTATCTACTTCAAGATTGATATGAGAATTAGAGATAATGTGTTAAAAGCTCTTGCATGGTTCCTGGCACTGGTGAGTACACACTAATAACTGACTGGAACTCTTATCCTTACCATTCCTTGGGGACAAGAGAACAGTCTGGGTTTCTCTCCATGACGGGCCTTCAGATATTGGGGATAACTTACATGTTTTCTCTGAGTCTTCTCAGATTGAGTCCCTCAGTCTCTCCTTGTTGGGGTTGGCTGGTTTCTATGACTCTCCTTGGTATACATAGGTTTGAATCATTCTCCTGCTTTATATAAGGAATGGGGAAGGGTTAGAAAAGAACTTTATTAATTTTTCAATAGTGGGCCAAATGATCAGAAGTTCACGTGTGAACTTCTGTATTCAGCCTGTATTGCCCCTCCCCCCCCCATAACAATTGTGAATGGAGAAGCTTTATTTTGGATGCAGTTGATACAAACTTAAGTGAAGATAATGGAAGTCATTATTTACTTTTTTTTTTTTTTTGTCAGCAATCCTTCTTTATATCCCAGAGCCATTATGCTATTTTAGTGCAACTAAATTTTAACACCTCCAAGTTATAAAATCAATTCCAGCCAGCCACAATGATAATTACTTGTGGTTCTGAGCATGCCACTTTGTTCCTCAATGGCAGCCATTTATAAAAAGACCAGTGGCCTTTCAGTCCTGTGAGCTGGCTATGTAGGCAAAAGTTCTAGAAAGGACGAAAATATCAGATGAGCTTTATTTGGTTGAGTACTGTGTGTTGAAAGCCAGATGGTTGGAGTAAAAGCCTAAATACAAAAGGAAATGTGAGAGACTATACAAACTCAGACTATGTCTTTGGCCTTCAATTTTTTAAATTATTTATTATTATTACAAATGAGAGAGACAGAGAGAGAGAGAGAGAGAGAGAGAGAGAGAGAGAGAGAGAGAGAGAGAGAGAACAGGCCAAATAGTTTAAGTTCTGCCTAGCACTAATATTTTATGTTCTATTTCCTTCCTTCTGGTGCCTTCTCATAGCACAATAAAAATGAATGTTAACATTCCACCCTCC
Organism: Eptesicus fuscus; assembly: GCF_027574615.1. Classification (NCBI taxonomy): domain Eukaryota; kingdom Metazoa; phylum Chordata; class Mammalia; order Chiroptera; family Vespertilionidae; genus Eptesicus; species Eptesicus fuscus. Next base: position 56,860,629 of record NC_072476.1, read on the forward strand.
AAGGTGGAGATTTTAGCCTTCTGAAACTTTTCATGGATAACCAAGCCATGGGTTACACTGTATTAGCAGACAGGCTCAGCCCCCATTTTAAGCTTTTTGGCAAAGCAAAGTAAGGAATTAAAAGTCAATATGTGGAGAAAACAATCTAGAGATTGTCTTTAATACAAGTTGGTTCCTTACAGTCAGCTATAATTGTTCTTCATCCAGAAAATAAAGTTTTCCTAATTTATCTAAACAATTTAATAAACTTGATGATGCTTCTAAATCATTCAGCACAATGCTTGAAAAATAGCACACATTCAACAGGTACTGTTTTAAATAGTAACAATAGTAGTGTTTTAATTTTTTATGTGTCTTTCTGATGCAGTGCTACTCTATATTCACTGAGACTGGCCAGTCTATTAGGCCCCTCAAAATGCACAGCAACACTGACTTAACTTGTTAATAAACTGGAACTTCACACCTGCTCCCAGCGGTCCCCAGGAGGCCCCGTGAAGCAGAAACACATCTGAAATGGCCCAGGGATTGCTGGCTTATTTTAAAATCCTCAGCTTTCATGTCGGTCCCACACATATTCACACTACCAAATGAAGTATTTGTGCAAGAGCAAAGAGGGTCAGTGAAGCTGGCAGCTTGGCTCAGATGCTTTTATGCTTTTCACCCCCTCCCCAGAATACCTATTTAAATCCAGAATGGCGTTCATTTGTGACTTTGTCTATATATTAGTAGTGAAATGCTGAGTGCAGACCCACCAATTTTAAGTGACTTGGTGGGGTGGTAGGGTGGCTTGGCAGTAAATGTCTGGCTTGAGGGCTGGGGAGCAGGTATATGCACTCATCCAGTCCATGTAGACACTGGGCATATGCCCTGGTGCCTGTTAGCTGACTCACGTGCTTTCTCTTTATGCTGCTTTCTTTATGGGATAGATTAAGATTTATGTTTGTCACTAAGAATTTATTGCTCTGTATTTGAAATTTTTTTTACTCATTATGAATGAATATATTTGTATAGCCTATACATAAGCCTTTAAAATTATATTCTAAAAATGTTATAGAGGAATCTAAAAGAATATTCTAAAGTAATACCTAGGAATTAGACAAGTATAAACTCTTATTAATTCTTCATTTTATGTGAATATAGAAATTCATATAAAATATGTATATACAAATGCACTTGTGTGTACATGTATGTAATCTTTGTTCCTCAGGAAGTGGCTAGGAGTCTTCATCAGCTTTCATTTTACTGTCTTGCTATGATGACCACAAGTCTATTTTCCCACCAGAATATAATATTCATGAAGAAAGAGAAAGGATGAAATACTGCCATTTGAAATAACATGGATGGACCTTGAGAATATTATGCTAAGTGGAATAAGTCAGTCAGAAAGAGCAAAGAACCATATGATTTCACTCATATGTGGGATATAAAACTGAAACTTGTGGACACAAATAGCAGTGTGGTGGTTACCAGAGGAAAGGGGGTGGAGGAGACCCTAATATATGGTGACAGAAGAAGATTTGACTTTGGGTAGTGGGCACACAGTGCAATATACAGTTCTCGTAACATAGAAACCCACATCTGAAACCTGTACGATTATATTAACCAGTGTGACCCCAATCCTATATAATAAAAGCCTAATATACTAAGTGTCTGACCGTTCGACCATTCGACCAGTCGCTATGATGTGTACTGACCACCAGGGGGAAGACGCTCTGACTGGTAGGTTAGCTTGCTGCTGGGGTCTGGCCGATAGGGACTGGGCGAGACAGGCCAGACACGCCCTGGAGCCCTTCCTCAGTCCTTCCCGGGCCCCGATCGTGCACCAGTGGGGTCTCTCAGCCTGGCCTGCAGCCTCTCACAATCTGGGACCCCTCGGGGGATATCAGAGAGCTGGTTTTGGCCTGATCCCCGCAGGCCAGGCCGAGGGACCTCACCAGTGCACGGATCCCTCCACCGGGCCTCTAGTAAATTAATAAAAAAGAAGAAACTTGCCCATTCATTTTCCAGAGCCTATGAGAGCATATATTAAACACTGTATTGAGCATAGAAGAAACCTAAATATTAGACATTCAACATGGAATAAAGAAAAACTGCTTTTAAAGGACAATTGAGACACTTGCACAATGTTTTCTTACATTTGAATGTGCATTAAAAAAGAACTGGGAGTTTGTAAAAACACACACACACACACACACACACACACACACACACACAATAACAACTCCAATTCTTAGTAGATGCTCAAAGATTTTGGCTCAGTCAATTTTAAGTATAGCCAGGATTTTATTAAGTAGCCCTCCCACTTCCCACCCCCACCTTCCCACAAATGATTCTAAAACAGGTGATCTGTTGAACTCACTTTGAGAAACACTACCCTAGAATCTCCTTTTTATTTAAATGTCCTAAAGGACTAATATTCTAAACTTAGTTGACTTTGTTTCCCTCCCCATTCCACTTTGCGCTAACTTTCTTCACTAAAAGAACTAATGGAAGGTCTTCTAGGCTACATTCACCTCTTTACCCTCTAGATTAGAAACACAAGGATTTGGCCACCAATCATAAAAAAAGCCTCCCATTTATGGACAAAAGATTGAGAGGACCTGGGCTGACTGACACCAGGAAATGAGACCAGGACCTAACATGATTGGCCAGGCTTGGCAGAAGAAGAGAACTAGTGAATTTGCCTGGAAACAGCAAAGAGGGAGGAAATGAGGTTTGAATTAAGAGCAGAAGAGGACAGGAATTGGTGGAAGCAGAGCTGGAGTATGTGTTTAATACAGCGCTCAGGAGGGTCTAGTGACAGAACAATGAAAGGAGAAGCCGACAGTTAAGGGGTGTCAGGTGGAGGCCAACAAGTGAAGCTGTGCCTTGAGCTTAGTGTATTGTACCTGAGCTTCAGCCAGAAAGGATCTGGCATCCCCCAGGAATGAGAAATAAGGGAAGTAGTTGGGCTAGCTGAGTATGAAACAGGCTGGAACTAAAAAAACAGGCTTGTGAATTGTAATTTGCCAACTTGGGCTCTATGACTAAGCTAGGTATTTACAAGTGATCTGCCTGTGGGTACTTTAGGCTCTGAAATATTTCACCCTTTGGAAGAGAACTGTTTTTATTTTATTTTTATTTACTTATTTTTACTTTAAAATGTCCGGCTGATACAGAAAAAGGTATAGAGCAAGAACATGGAGACAAGATTGTCGGAGGGAAGGTTGTGATTGAAAGGTTTCCTTACAAAAAAATAATAAATCTCCTTTGACCTTGGGAGTGAAACTGTTAAGTAGTGAGCAGGAAAATGTGTGTGTGTGCCTCACGTAGTTTAGCACGTAGCTCTCAAGAAGTTCTAATTGAGCAGCTAAATGGATAGCTGGGGACTTCAGGACACTCTTGCCTAGGGAAGTGATGAATATCCAAGATCACTTTTCAAAATGCACTTGTATTTCCTGCTCATTCCATTCACAACGTAAATAGTCCAGATGATTTCAGTAGCTAACTGTGTGAAATTGCATAAGAAATTTAATTTCTCCATATGCATGTCTGCTTTTCTTTTCTCACTCTAGAGAAAAGCATATTGTCTTTACAATGAGTAGAAATTAACATCCCTACAAGGATACATTCTAGTTCGAGAATTCAATGTCCAAATAGATTCTAAATATAAAAGAAATGCTCTTGTTAAGAAAACATTTCCTAGTATAAGATGTGATAGCCAAGAATTCTTGCCCACAAGGGCTTGTAGTCAAGCAAAAGCAAGATAAATTACAAACTTTGTTGTGGCTCTAGAGTCTAGAACCAAGAATGAAAGTTGGTTTGTGTAACATTCTTAATGAGTAAAAAGAGAAAATCTCTTGGAATATAATACTAAATAAGAAACTGGAAAAACACATGGAATGAATGTGCATGTCTCCAGTGGACACACTTATGAGAACAGCCTGTAGGGAGTGATAGGTCAAGCAAATACAATACAACCCCCCAAGCAAGTGCACATGTGTGTGGCTTGAGAATTGAAAACAACATATTGGTGTCCTAGAGAAGGTTAAATATATTCAGCACCTCCCTATTCCATTTACAATTAGTTTTAAGCACAATCTCTCTTCATTTATTGAGCAAATCATTATCGTTCACTGCCAGGCACTGTTAATATGAAAAGGAAGACATACTAAACAAGATTCCTGCCTTCAAGGAGCTCAAAAGTAGAAAGCTATGTTATGAGGTAGAAAGTTTTAGGGGCTTTGCTGAAGTTCAGATAGGTGGTAGAGAGTTCACTGGAGGCTACACCACATCTAGCCAGGAAGTTGGCAAGGGCTTCCTGGACAAGGTGTGGGATTTGAGCTGGAGCTGAGGAAAGATGGAATTGGACAATCCAAGTTTGGAGAGCTGGTATGAGTTCTAGATAGAGATATTCCAACAGGATTGAAGACAATGAAACAGACAGTAGCAGATCATATTGGGGGCTAACCAATGAGTGATCTGGCTTGCTTGAACCAAATGGATTTAAGAAAAGGCACAGTTGGAAATATTTGAATGAATAAATTGAGTAATGAATAACATTTGATTATTCACTTAGTCTAGAGAATTGATGAGCAATAGAACCAGGGGAGGGAATATCCTGAAGCGAATTTTGTAAAAGGATTGCCAAGTTTTTCTTTGTAGACTGAGAATTGCAAACTGAACTAAGAGAGTCTGGCAAATAATGTAGATGAGTTCACTGATCCAGGTGTAGGAAAAACAGCAGCTGAAGGGAGATGATAAATGCCAGCAGACCTTTGGCCTGCATGTCAGGAGGTGATAAAGACTGGGATTAAATGTGGCCAAATGGACAAAACTATTACTTCTGAAGAAGGCAGCTGGTATGCAGCTCCAGTCAATTGTTGCCTTGTAGAAACTGAAGTCCAGTATGGCCAAATATTCAAGAGGAACTAGAACCTCAAATTTTATGTTGGCGACAAATTCAAATTTTTTTAAAGCACACAAATCAGTGGGCCTCAGCATTGTGTGAACCAAGCAAAACAGGTCTGCAGGCAGGCAGTTTGATACCTCTGAGGATTGCTTAGGAGCCCTTAAAGAAAGGTGGCCTAGGGAAAGGGCTTACATTAAAAAAAAAAAAAATCTAAGCTCGACATTGCTAAGAATAGCAGGAATAGCAAAGAGCCAAGTGGAAAAACCAGAGACTCTTTGATTATTTGTTCAATGTCTGCCTCAGCAGACTGTAAACACCTTGAGAGTGCAGACCTTCCCTGTTTTGCTCCCCAACACCTAGCACAGTGCCCAACATAACATGGACAAGAAATAAACATTTATTGAATGGATATTTTTCTTAGAAATGTATTCTTAAGGCTAACGAGAAGTGCTAGATTGCCTTTTACTCTTAACTTTAGATGAGGGAGGATTATATTGATGTGTAAATAATTATATTGACTTGCAATTGTATCACATCAATGTTATCCCTTTTGTTTTCGAATTTTGTCATATAGATTATTACAAAACCCTTAGAATTTATAGCCTTTGTGGATTCTATGAAATCATGATCATGATGTTCCTTTAACTGAAAGGCTTCAGTGACTTTCCTTCATCTGCTAAAGAAAGTCGAAGCTCAACATGATCCCAAATTACCTCCATGATATGGTTCTTGAATGTTTCCTTCGATTTATCTTTTTCTGTTTCCTAATCTTGGGACAGTGAGTAGGTGAGTGGTTTTTGGTTGCTGAGAGCTACTTCAGAGAATTCCTAGGGAACACCTGTTCATATTTGAGAGTGATCACAGAAAGACACTGGACACCAATATGTAGGATATGTTACCAGTTGTCCAAAGAATCATATGAAATTGGGCAAAGGTTCATTATACGACTTAAAGCTACCATCCTTAGTGCCTATGTATATAAAGGTACTAAGGTATATAAAGGTATAGGCCTAATAAATAAAACCACAAATTCTTTTTTAAAGATTTATTAATACCCAAAGTCCCCCCCTCTCATTTTCTGGTTAAATTTTCTATTATGTTTGTGACTACTATAGGAAGTATTTATGTAATGAAGAGAATGGCTGGAAACTTTAAAAAATAAAAGTTTTTTATTAATTTTCTAGATGTTCTTTTCCTTACTTTATTCTGTGTTGGGATATTGCTTCTCAAAGTGTAAGGAACACTTACATTAGAGTAACCTATGTTGAAAGTAGATTTCTGGAATATGCCGTAGGTATATATCCTACCTAATAATAGACAAATATGCAAATTGACCGCACCTTCGCTACGCCCAAGCCACGCCCACCAACCAAGCCCCGCCCACCAACCAATCAGGGTGAGCATGCAAATTACCCCAACAAAGATGGTGGCTAATTTGCATATCAAGACAGCGTAGAAAGAAGCCAAGAGCTGCAGAAGGGCGTAAAGCTGCGGAGAAGCAAGCAAGCCAGGGGGAGGAGAAGGGAGGAGCGGAGGCGGGGCCGGGGGAGAAGGGAAAAGCAGGCGGGCTGGCGGAGAAGGCGGGCCGGGGGACAAGGGAGGAGAGCAGGCAGGGCAGGGTAGAGTGCAGCAGGAAACCCTATTGCAGGATTTTTCTTTTTTTTAAAAAATATATTTTATTGATTTTTTACAGAGAGGAAGAGAGAGGGATAGAAAGTTAGAAACATCGATGAGAGAGAAACATCGATCAGCTGCCTCTTGCACACCCCCTACTGGGGATGTGCCCACAATCAAGGTACATGCCCTTGACCGGAATCGAACCTGGGACCCTTGAGTCTGCAGGCCGACGCTCTATCCACTGAGCCAAACCGGTTTCGGCATATTGCAGGATTTTTCCTGCAACGGGAACGCTAGTTAAATATAAATTTCTTGGTGGGGGTGAAGCTCAGAATTTTGCATTTTTATAAAGTTGCTCAAGTGATCTTGATGCATATGAAATTTAAGAACCACTCTTTGAGAGTATGTGGTCAACCTAGAAGTAGCACCATTTATTATCAGTGGGTGGTCCTCCTCTCTTCCTTTCCCTGTACTAGTGTGGAGCCAGCTCCACTAAAACCCTACCCCCTGAAGTTTGGCTAGGAAATATCAGTGCAAACACCTGCATACCAGATGGGCACATCTGTACAGCTTGTACTGCTGACCCAACTTCGGCACATGCCATGCACTACTTGCTTAATTCAGAGTGAACCGAAAGGATGATGAAGATTTTACACTGAAGTCATTCCAGAGTTCTTTCCCTTCCATTTTTGTTCTTCTCTCTTTACTTGCCTTGATTGGCAGTCACTTTCTTTTTCATGATTAAGAATTGCAGGGTTATTGAATACCAATAAGTAAACAACGCATCTAGCTGAAGGTATTGCCTTATGAATATAAGTAACTTTATACAGAAAGCCTCAAGAAGGTGATGTTGCTATTTACAGACACAGACTTTTTTCAAATGAATCCCATTTTCTATTAAAGCCATCTAACAATTTAAGGTTTATCAATGACTTAGTGTAAAAGTATGCTAGCTGCATTAAAATAGAATCTGAAGGCAAAATAATTACAATTTCTCTTTTTTTCTAATGCAAGTGACCTCAGCATCAATAGATGGTTAATCTCAACCACCAAAATGAGATACCAGTCAATGGTTACATAATCTTTTAGCCAAGAAAGCATGAGACATCTAGCTTTGTTTTCTTTTTCTTTCCTTTTTCATCCATATTTCTCCTCTTATGTTCTTTTCCCACTGCTAGATCTAGAGAGAAGGATACTGCAGTGCAGTATGAAAGGAAATAGTTGTTGGAATCACAGGGAGCCAGGAAACACTCTATTAGAAGTGGGTCAGAAGTCATAGCTCATGGGTAAAGAGAAGGGGAACTGGGTTAGCTTTATTTAGCCTTAAAGAAAAAGCTGCCCACTGTTTGAATACAAAGGGAAAATAAGAAGCTTACAGAAGATTTTTTAAAAAGAGCTTCATAAAGCATTCTAAAAATTAGAATGATTACAACAGCAGCATATATACATACATATATATATATATATATATATATATATATATATATATATATATATATATATATATATATATATATATATATATATATATGTATATAGAAATAAATACAGATAGGGTTATTCTGTTCAAAGCACTCTGCTAAGTGTTTTGACTGTACTAGCTCATTGAATTTCATAAACACCCTACAAGGCAAAGTTCCCCTCATTTTATAGATGAGGAAACTGAGGCTTAAAAAGGATAATTAACTTGTCTAAGGTTAATAGTGGCAGAGCCAGAATGTGAGTTCAGGTTGTCTGGCTCCAAACTTCTTGCTTTTCACCGCTACCCGGTCAGTGCTGGAAGAGCAGTGTGGGAAGCACTGGTTGTCGGGGGTTAGTGAGTTCTGCTAAAGGAAGAGGGCCTGGAAACATCCTAAAGAGGAGCAGGTCAACTGCTCATCTGGATTGGCATAAAGAAAAGAAAACCTCTCCAATTATACCAGCATATGGTTAAACCTGCCCTTTGCTAAAAAGTGTGGACTTGGAACAAAACAAGAACAGTCAGATTATTTGCATGGTGTTGCTGAAGTGTTGTGGTAAAGCTTCGTGGCCAGAAGAATGTGCTGAACAAAGCTGAGTAACCCTGAAAGACATTCACAAAGTCTATCTGCCATTAAAACTCAGCAGAATATGGTTGCAGTTCATCTCCCCTGCATGATAAACAGTGATGAAAATGCTGAGCACTTGTCAGTCATTTGGAAAATGCCTCATAAGGATGCAGAGCCTGCCACTGACCTCTTGCCCCTCCAGTGGACCGCTGTCAAAGTCTTCTCCTTTGCAGAGCTCCTGCTATTCTTTCACTCCCTGCAATATCGCCCACTCTGGTGAGTTGTCTCTGGGTCTGGAACTGTGGCAAAGGAGCAGACAAACTAAGTGTGCAGTTAGCCATCCTACTAACTGTGTTGCCTAAGCCGACTGCAGTTTTGAAATAGACCCAGCTACGGAGTCCCAGCAGGAATTTCCTGTTTGGCATCCTTTTATTCTTGCCACAGCAAAACCTCTCAGAAACCTCTCCTGTGTATGCCAGATATGGCCAGGTTCAGTAATGCCCGGCTGCCACTGTATTCCTTGAAGTTCCCGTCAAAGGGCTTTTTAATCTGCCCAACATGGATTGTGGAATATACATCTGCTCAGATCTGGCACACACGTGGCTTCATCTGGTTCTTTAGCTAAGGATGGGAATATCTTTCGGGAATATGTTTTAACGGTAATTTCGAGATGAGAAATAACACCCTTCTTTTTCCTTTCCCAGATCTTCATCTGTTCCTTCTTTAACATTTTCTCTAAGCCTTTTCCTCTTTCTTTTTCCATCCCCCCAAATATAAGAAATTATTATCTGTAGAAAACGTTCTTTAAGGATGAGAATGAGGTTTCATTAATCACTTTAGTCATAAGGGTTATGACCAGGTGTCTGTTGAGTTCATCCACATCAGAAACTTTCAATAAAATAAATAGAATCATTTTCATGTCATAGCAAATGAGAAATAAAGTTGTCTGGGGTATTTAAAAAATTAAATCCCGAGTAGAATAAAGGAATTGAGAAAAAAGCAAGCGAGTGCAAAGGGTTAAACATGAATATGAAGAAGCTTGCAAACATAAATTTATGATTGCAGTGTGGTGCTGGATTACCTGACATACCTCCTTATCAGAGCATTGGTGAACCTCATGGCCAGGCTATTGCACGAATAGCAAACAGGTTTTTGTGTGGTGTTTGATCATGGAACTCACTAGGGAGTAGTTTTCTCTGTCTTAGAAAAAGCCTCACAGAACATCTAAATGCTAAGCCTGAATCTCCATGTTGGGGGAAGAGCTGATGGAAAGGGAGGGAAACAAAAAGGAAAAAGAACCCTGGCTTTGTATCACATTTCATGCCTGTTTTCTGTGGTGGGAGCATACTTTCATGCCTGCCTCTCAAAACACAAATGCTACTGAGATCTATAAGCCAATCAGAGGTTCTTAGTTTGTTCTTTCTCATATCTCCATGGAGTCCAAACCAGAATCCAAAGTTCTGAAATGTGTTTTCTTTTCTTTTTTTTTTAAAGAGTTTTAAAAGAGCTATACATGCTAAGAAATAAAATTATGTAATTGTATCTTTATTAGTAGTAATTAAGTATGCAGAAAGAGAGATATGAAGTGTAGCTTTAGCTTCAATTGCATGAGATGTCCTGAGTAAACAAATTACAGTGACAGCAGGTATGATCGAAGTCACAGAGGAAAGGAAGAGGATGAGAGAAAGTGGAAAACCTAATCTAGGTAATTCCAATTTACTTAAAACCATTATAAGAAAACAGAGGAATGACTAAGTTAAAGTGGCTCAAAACAAAACAAAACAAACAAACAAAAAAAACAAAACAGGAAAATGGTGATAAGAAAAAAAGAAAAAATTAAAAAGCAAAGTTGTCAGTGTGTAATAAAAAAGAGGCCATGGAGGTTTCTAGTCATGCATTTACCAAAGAGTACCTCTAAACATGAACAAATAAAAATGCCTCTTAAAGTCAGTGAGGCCTTAATGGAGCCCAGAATGCTATGGAAATGGAGATCTCTTTATCTTAGCTCTGGACTTTCCAGTTGAAATGTGTTTTTCTTGAATGAAAGTAAAAAAATCCAACTCAAACTAGCTTGCTGAATTATTGGTGTATGTCATCTAGAGCAGGAGAAGCAGTCCCACACGATATATAAACAAATGGGGATGGCTGTTGTTCCAATAAGCTTTTATTTACAAAATCACTTGACAGGTCAGATTTGGTCCACAGGTTGTGATTTATGACCCCTGCTCCAGTCAAACGGCATAGAGAAGCTATTACATTGGACCCTTGTCCTCTACCGTGATAAAACTCTGGTAGTTCTGCATTTGCAGTGGCCTGGTGACTCTATCATTGATCTAGCACAGAAACAGAGGAACTGTATCTCATCTGTAACTTTCAATTGGTGGCACATGCCTATGAAACTGTGTTTAGAAGGATTCTGAGACTGTATCTGGGCTAAGCAGCAAAATATGTCATAATTAAATAGCAATGTTTAAAATAGGCACGGAGGGAGATGGAGTAGCACATATCACATTTTTGTTCTTTCTGCTTTAGAATACAGGATTGACATGGGCCTCATCTTCCTTCTCACACTGAAAATGTTCCACATTGGTGCCTCAAAAGGTTTTTCTAGCTTTCTTCTTTTCAAGAGCCTAACAATGATCTGAAATCGCGTAAAGGTGTCACCCAATACAATTGCTCACTTTTCAGTTCTTTTTTTTTTTTTTTTTAAGTTTAGTACAGAAATGAGATCACTTAAAATATTTCATCAGGTGGACTGGATCAGGATTTGAGAGCTAATCCATCTTATGAAATAGTCACATGAGAAACCTATTGCTTTTGGTTTGATGGAATGTGGTAGCAAAGCCGTACATTCTGATTTTGCATTTATGTTTACCTGTGATGTGCTCTCGGTAACCTTTCTATGTCTTTTTCTTTCCTTTCCTGGAGAAGGCCAGAGCCAATTTGAAAGCCACTGGAGGACAGACAATGCCAAGTCAGCTGTTTTAAAATCCTGCCTACAGATGAGCAAGCACCACCTGCAGCTGTGCTATAAAACAAACGGTGCTTCTTGAAAATATAATCATTGGGAGGCAGTGGACAGCTGTTAAGATTGAATCACCATTGCCCAGTGTCCAAGAGAAGAAAACGTTAACCATTTGTTTCTCCAACTTGATATTTAATTACCTTAGGAAAGAAGAGAAATAAAAATTTTTTCTTCAGAATTCCTTATGAGTCATGCCCAAAGTTTCACAAAACAAGTTTATTGCATTTGTTTCAACAGTAGCTGTGTGAGCAGAGGGCACAGAAGTAAACCCATGACTCCTTTTAGTTGGAGTTTAGGTTTAACCAGCTCTAATTTCAGTTATTTTATTGACTCTTTTATTAAACAGGAAATTAGAAATTTAAAAATATATTTAAAATCTTGTTGAATACTTTCTTCTGAATTAGATTGGAACCAAGAGAACGAGGTGTGAGAAAATGGGGAAAAGGATGAAGATAGAAAATAAAGAGAAAGAAGAGAAAAGAAGGTTCTTATCCTAGTCTGCCTTCAGTAAAAAATCTTGTAAATTACCCGAAATTTTATGCAAAATGTTGCACGTGTGGGTGTTTATGTGTCTGTATGTACGCACACATGTGAGGAATATTTTGGGGGTATTAGTCCTGCAGTTGAGAACCACTGTTCTATAGATTGAATCCTTACCCGGAGAGGGCAGATTGAATAAATTCTGGAATTGCCAGGTGCAGCCTAAGCCCTGGGAAAGAGTAGGGCAAAGGGAAAATAGATATTAACTGAAGAAAATGTTATATACTTCACAAGTTTGCCAGGGTCAGCCCTGATCCTGGCTACATAAGTCAGTCCGGGAACCAAGGAGGAACCAAGGAGGAACCATGGCAGCCAAGGCAGGTTTTCCTTGGGAATCAGTGACATATGACTGCCTTCCTTCTTCCCTGTTGTTGAGAGAACAGCTGGTGCGCCCTGGAGAGCCCTGACAGTGAACGATAGCCCAAGGACAAGGCACCAGCTGAAAGCCAGCTTGGCTGCAAATTAGAGTATAAGGGCAGAGTGGCTTCTGCTGCGAAGCGATTTGCATCAGAGCCCCCGACAATGTACATTCTGTAGGGTGGGCATTTGTAGCAGGAGGAAACCAGAAACAGTGCATTTCTGAATCATTTAGAAGAAGATTCGCCAAAAGACGAGAAACAAAGAAGACAGAAATTTTATAATACCTGGTTTTAGATTATGCTACAGAGAATACTCATTTTACACTTAAAGAAGTAGATCTATATCAAATTCACCTCCAGATGCTTGCTAGTTGCCCCTACTTCTGTACTACCATAGTACTTTGCTCAAAACTCTATTAAAGAATCAAATAAACACAGTACTTAGACATATATTTCATTAAATTGTGTGTGTACAATGCTTAGGTATATTTTCCCAAAGATCACATTACCATGGTTTTCACATTGACACTCCAGCATTCTAAGAATCTCACAATTCTTAGCTATGTAATCACTTCTTTAATCATTTTAAGAAATGTGCAAATGGCTAAACCTTGTGGAAGAACTCTGATAATGTGAAACATCAGAGGAGAGATCCAATAAGAGCTAAATGAAATTCTGTGATAATGAAGAGAGAAAATGGTGGTGGTGGTGGGGGGGGGGGGAGAGTAGTTGGTAAGAAAGCAGTTGAAAAGGGGAAAAAGAAAGAAATATGGTAGGATTCATAAATAGTACTAAGAGTCACCACAAAGGAACATAACTGAGGAATGTGTTATAGCTATCAATAAGATAATACATTAGATTGGGTATAATATAAACATAGCAAATAAAAAGTAATATTATTAATGTAACTATGAAAATTTGCTAGAATGGCATCTACGTAGATACATGGTAAAAATTTATGATTGACTAGAGGCCCGGTGCACGAAATTTGTGCCTTGGGGGGGTATCCCTCAGTCCAGCCTGCATCCTTTCCAATCTGGGACCCCTTGAGGGATGTCTGACTGCCGGCAGTCGGGCATCCCTCTCACAATCTGGGACTGCTGGCTCCCAACCACTTGCCTGCCTGCCTGTCTAATTGCCCCTAACTGCTTCTGCGTGCCAGCCTGATCACCCCCTAACCACTCCCCTGCCAGCCTGATCGATGCCTAACTGTTCCCGTGTTGGTCTGATCACCCCAACTGCCCTCCCCTGCAGGCCTGGTCCCCTCCAACTACCTTCCCTCCCCTGCAGGTCTGGTTGCCCCCAACTGCTCTCCCCTGCAGGCCTGGTTGCACCCAATTGCCCTCCCCTTGCTGGCCTGGTCACCCCTAACTGCCCTCCCCTGCTGGCCTGATTGCCCACAACTGCCTTCCCCTTTCGGCCATCTTATGGCGGCCATCTTGTGACCACATGGGGGCAGCCATCTTGTGCGAGGGTATGATGGTCAATTTGCATATTAGCTCTTTATTATATAGGATATGTTCAGTTTGTCTCTTCCATCTTATGGTGAGTTTCATGGATGTAGAGACTGTCTTATTCATTTTGTAATCTTCAATGCTTAGCTCCACACTTATCACACAGAAAGCACTGGATACATTTTTTTCCCCCAAAAATGTCTGATATTTAAGATCCTTATAGTCATTCTCATCTTACTCATAGTTCTTCATTTTCCACTTTTCCCCATTAATACTTCCTGTCCTATGCATTATTGCCTCACAAAGCCACGTTAGAATGCTTTCTCTTCTACTCTTTGCCTTCACCAACTTGCTCTATACCCATTTATGCTTCAGCACAGCTTACATCCCACATACTCCATGGGGTCTCATCTGTCATCTGCTCTTTGTATATTGATTTCCTTCTCTTCTTTCTAGTTTAGAACTCATAATGTTCATTTTTCATCAACTATTTCTTATGTTTAATACTTATATTCTTGCCTAGATTACAGAAAGAATCATACTTCAAAGAAGGTAAATTATTGTATTTCCATGTCACCGAGCACACATTGGACACTCCCTAGGTAGGTACATTCCTGTAAAGCAGAACATTCCTGGGCAGGAGGAGGAATCTAATGCCCAGGCAGAGAGATGCATATAGAACCCAAGAGCATTGCAGGTAGGTAGGGATTGCTACCCAGAGATTGCCCCAGAGTTTCCAGGCAGTTTCATCATTGGCAATGAGCTCATATCTATGGAGCTTCCGTAAAGCATGAGTCTTGGCTCCTTTGCTAAACTTCTCATTCATTTCCTATATCAGCAGCTGTAGTCTCAGAGTCTACATATTGAAATTAGATGGATTTCTTTTATGTGCTACAACCTTTAGCTTTTCTTTCTCTCTAAGGCAGTGGTTGGCAAACAGTGGCTTGCGAGCCACATGCGGCTCTTTGGCCCCTTGAGTGTGGCTCTTCCACAAAATACCACGTGCGGGGCGCGCACGTACAGTGCGATTGAAACTTCGTGGCCCATGCGCAGAAGTCGGTTTTCGACCTGGGCGAGGCTATTTTGAAGAAGTAGCATTAGAACACTCAAGGGGCCAAAGAGCTGCATGTGGCTGGAGAACCCGCGGTTTGCTGACTACTGCTCTAAGGCATAAGTGAACAGCAGGTAAGTAAATAGTGGTATAGAGATCTAATAAGTTTTCTATTAGTAGAAAGTACCTTTTTATTGCCTCATTTTTAGGTAGAGAACTTAAAATAATAATAAAATTGTTTTTATATTTTTGTCTGGCATTAACTGATTTGATAGCATCTTTAGTACATGGAACCCAAACAATAATAATCTGGTCTACATATTGTGCTAACTTTTTAGGTTTGTTTTTTTTTTCCCTATGGGTTTTCAGAGGAATTCAGTTATACCAGTTGACAGATTAGTGTTCCGTGAAAAGAAAGAAAAAATTTATTCCTATTTTTGTCAATTAAGAAAAAAAGCAAATTAAAGCCCTGCTATAGAAATTCTAACCTTTCTGTGCTTGGGAATAAGAGAAACTTTACTTTACTGAAGTGGTGGAATATTTTTGTTTAGTTAAGCAATGATGTAGCGTTCTTTAACCTTGTTTGCCATAAAAACATCTAATGGTCTATTGGAAGAATAAAAAAAGGCAAGACTCAAGACCTATCCTCGCCTGATAGGATTGTTCTGTGTGGTGGTGGCTTACTAATAGCTTTATTATTAAACCATGTAAGCAAAAGAAAGCACTACAGCTTGGAGAGAACTCAGACGGATCTGCTTTCAGCATGTAACTAAACCAGTGTGTAGAAACAAGTAATTAAAAGGACACAAAGCCCATAATCAATTGCACACCGGTTATCTTTGATTGCTCTTGCAAAGGACAAATTACACACGAGCCTCTTGCAAGCCCGAAGAAAAAGAGGTTCTATTATCTTCATTCTGAAATCATTTCTCTGCAAAGACAAGGGCGTCCCTATTCCAGATCTCTTGGTTTAATTAAAAGGGCACAAACATCAGATGATGTTGCAGCATATCGAATGTTTCACTGTCAGTGCAGTGGAGTGAAAGAAGAGCAGGGGCTGGGGGAGGAGGGGGAAGTGGGGCACGGGGGTGGGGGTGGGTTGGAAGAATTTCTCTTCCATAAAGACTGGCCTTTTTCACTCCGGCCATCTGTTTTCTCATGGTGAAAAGCCCCATTGCTGGTCTCCTGGCATAGCTTTGCATGTCTTTGTGCTTGAGGGACATTCAATCTTGCATCTGATACACGCTGATCTGTGACACTTCCTAACAAATGAGGCTTTGTTCAAACAAAGAGACTCCCTGATAGGAACTGTAAACTTGGAGCTTGATATCCTGCAGGAAAGGCAGGCTATGGCTGAGCTGGCACAGGAAATTCTCTCTGCAATGCAGCAGAGCCGAGGAGGTCACACCCCGTGCACACACGCTCTTTCAGATCTTCCCAGACCTCCTCTCCTCTCTGTTGTCCCTCAGATACGGCAGCGCTGAAGCGCAGCTGCTTTCGGACCTGGCGACCCATCTCCATTACAGGCCACAGCTCACTCTCAATAACGGCACTTATTCGTATAGTTTCTTCATTTCACAAAGCACTTTCACAATCATTAGTTCATTTGAAACAATAACCTCATAAGGTCCAGTACAAACGTAATCATACCCAAGAGAACTATTTTGTAAATACTAATGCCAATTGCTGCTTGTCCTTCTTTTTCTCTTCCTATACTTTCTCTGTCTCCCTGTCTCTATTCTTCTCCTCCCCAATTCATGACCTTGATTTCCCAACTTCAAAACCATTCATTCATCTTTTCACCATATGATATTTCCATGGTCCCTTAATACTTAGTCTTAGGCTGTGGAATAGAAAATATATAATGAATTGCTGAATTTGGATTGTGTTGCAGTTTGGAGAAGATAGCAGAGAAGCCCCCAGGTCAGAAAAATACTATTTGTTCTTTATATTTATTATTTAAAATCCTGTTGGGATGTAATTAGGCATCCCTAGAAAGAATGTCACCCTCCCCCCCTTAATGAAGCTGTTTCTCTCCTCAGCAAACTCCTACGCTCTTACTTATGACCTAGCTGAGAGGGGGCTTCTATTGCAATCATCCCCCATTCCCTTCCTCTAGGCCAGTGGTTCTCAACCTGTGGGTCGCGCACCCTTTGGGGGTCGGACGACCCTTTCACAGGGGTCGCCTAAGACATCCTGCATATCAGATATTTACATTACGATTCATGACAGTAGCAAAATTACAGTTATGAAGTAGCAACGAAAATAATTTTATGGTTGGGGGTCACCACAACATGAGGAACTGTATTAAAGGGTCGCAGCATTAGGAAGGTTGAGAACCACTGCTCTAGGCCCTTAATTGGTGCTTCCTTTGTATTTCATCCCATTTTGCTTCCAACTCAGCACTCAGCCCAAGTATGTAACACGTTGTAGCTATTTGTTTATATAGCTATCTCCCCTACCAAGCTGCGAACCACAGGGCTGGGATACTGGGTTTATTATTCATCCTTGTATATTTCCAGTATTTCATGAAGTGCCTGACCCTTAATCGGCTCCCATTAACAGTATGTTGGATAAATAAATTTTGTTTGTTAAACACTGATACAGTTGGAAGGGAAGAAACAGGAAACGAAGGGAAAACTGCCTACACACATCTATTCATTTTTCTGTGGGCTGAACCTGGCAGTTGGTGTTTACCACTTCAACAAAGTGAAGCAGTGTGTGACTCAGGAATTATCTTAGACACCGTTTCTCAGTTTTCTAGATCAGTATTTTTTTTTTTATTAAAATGCCTGAATTGCAGAGAACTTAAGTAACCTTTCAAAAATTCTGTCTTTGATGACTTAGTGGACCTATTACCAAATATAAAGATTTTTGGCCCAATCTATAAGGCCTTGGAGTTATAGGAAGGTCAACTTTTCAGTGGAGCACTCTAACGGGAGAATTTCTTAGGGAGGGCAGTGAGCTGCAGAAAGGAAAGAGGCTGCATTGACTTTTAATCGCACTTTTCAGCTGGCTTGCTTAATCACTAAAAGTTCTTCAACGTTTCGGAACCTTGTTTTCTATTAACACTAGCATGCCTCAGTGGGATTTATGAGGATTAACTAAAGGTGATTGTAAAACATTTGGGGAACATACAATACTGGATAACATTATTAATATTCATAATTTTGAGGCTGGATAGGATTTCCAAAGGTAATGGTATGAGGCAAGTTTCAACTTCATTGCATGGTGTAGTTTTTAATCCTCACCTGAGGATATTTTCCCACTGATTTCAGAGAGGAAGGGAGGGAGAGAAAGAAAGATGCATTGCATTTTTAAAGGGGATGGTTCAAACAAATTTTGTCCCTTTTCTAATCTCTTTTCCTTATATGGTGGTAAAAAATATAATAGAAAACGGATTAATTAAAGTTTGGTAGGATATTGAAATTTACCTAAAAGCCACTTCTAAGAGTAATAGTGGTCAGTGGTCAAAGGTAGAGTAACTGTCCTTGCCTGGTTGTTGCAGCCAGTTTGAGTGTTACCAGGTAAAACATGGGAAAGGCACACAATGACAGCCAGGACTAACCCCCTGGCTGTTACTATTAATTACTTATTCAATCAAAGGTAATCTATAGCTGACTTTATCTGCAATTACATAGCTTTTGTTGCTACTGTTATTTAAAGTGAGGTAGCAAAAGAATTCCTTTGGCCCAGCAATGAGCATAACTGATGGATCTAGAATTTGAGGCTCAACCTGTTGAAATGCCAGAAACAACTTCCAAAGGTGTTTTGTGCCATGGGATTATAAAGTTAGTTTATCACCCCAGGGAAGTAGAAATGATACCTTTCTATTCTCAACAGCTTACATGAACCTAGTGCTGCCTTTTCATGTGAGTCCTCTGCCCTGTATTATTGCATTTGATGCTCTTAAAATCCCTATTGAGGAGATAGAAGAGATATTAATAACTCAAATGTACAGATCAGGAAAGTGAGGTGCTGCTGTGTAAGTGACCCACCGTGTGCAACTTTCTCCCTTGGTAGCTATGGAGTGCTCTGTTCTGATTAAGCTTGTCCAATTTTCCAAACTTGTGAACTGCATGTGAAAGAGCAGTTTTTAAAAAATAAACAGAGCTGTGGAAACAATTTTCATAGTATTTTCAAAAAGAAATATTGATTTGCCTTTCAAGTTATTTTTCATATTCTTTCCCTCTTTTCCATCCTCACTGTCACCCCTGAAGGTCATCAGATCCTCATTACTTACTTAGTAGAGCAGTAGTTCTCAATCTTGGAGGCACAATAAAATCTGGGAGCTTTAAAAATACTGAGATCTGAATTGGAATCTCAGAGATTCTGATATAATTGGTCTGGGATGTGCTCTGGGCATTGAGATATTGAAAGTGCCTCCAATGATTCTAAAGTGTGGCCAGGGAATGGAACCAATGACCACTGACTGCAGGCTCTCCTCTGTCCAGTCCATCCTGCAAACCACTTATTTAGGATTAGCTTGATAGCCATTACAACAGCCAGCCCTCCTAGGTCTTACTAAAAATATATATCACTTCCACTTTCCCCTTTATTTTCTATTCTTAGTGTAGATATTTCATGTTATATATTTTGGAATGGATGATAAATATAATAAAGATTCAGTGCTAAATAAATATTTCCCCAAAGTGCTTTAAGCATTTTACTCATTCAAAGATTCTAAAATCTCTGCATTGCTAAGTTCTAAAACTCTTTGACCTAGCATTTCATATTCTTCAACACTTAAAAAATGTATATAATTAATCAATTAATTATATATATTTAATTGATTTCAGAGAGGAAGGGAGAAAAAGATAGAAAGATCAATGATGAGAGAGAATCATTGATGGGTTACCTCCTGCACACCCCACACTGGGGATTGAGCCCACAACCTGGGCATGTGCCCTGACTGGGAATCAAACCATGACCCCCTGGTTCATAGGTCGACACTCAACCACTGAGCTATGCTGGCCGGGCTCCTCAACATTTTTAAACCTCATTTCACCTCTCCAGTGTCACCTATGATGACTGCTTTCTGTAACCTGTACCTCACCACACTGAACTACCTGCTTCACCCCAACATGCCTCATATTACTCCATCTCTGTGCCTCAGTTCTTAACTCTCCTTCTCTGAGAAAGCCTTGAGCCAGCTCCAACCCTTTCAGTACAAACCACCCCTAATGTGCCAGTCAATATGCCACTTTCTTTAATAAGACTTTTTAGTTTTGATGAAAATGGGTATAATTTCTTCTTTTTTCAACTCCATGACATATTTACTTCTCTACCTTAGGACTCGCTCTATTATTATTTGTACTTTTTTTTTCCTACTCCCTTCCTTCCTATCATTATTCTGAAATCTCCTTGAGGGCCAGAATAAAATATGAATGGAGTTGCTTTTGAGTCAGATAGCCTGGCTTCAAATCTTGGTTTTACCTCCTACTAGACATGTGACTTCTAGCAAATTATTTTCCTCTCTGTTTTTGTTTTTAAAATTTTTTAAAGTGGAGAAATAATACCACCTTCTTATAGGGTTGTGGACAATTAAATGAATTAATATTCAGAATGTACTTAGAACAGTGCCCTACACAAACTGAGCACCCACTAAACCAGGCGTCCTCAAACTACAGCCCGCGGGCCACACGCGGGTATTTTTGCCATTTTGTTTTTTTACTTCAAAATAAGATATGTGCAGTGTGCATAGGAATTTGTTCATAGTTTTTTTTTTTTTAAACTATAGTCCAGCCCTCCAACGGTCTGAGGGACAGTGAACTGGCCCCCGTTTAAAAAGTTTGAGGACCCCTGCACTAAACGTTAGCAGTTTTCAGTTGCTTGCTTTATCTTGACAGGAAGTAGGGCAGTCTCTTTTACATTTTAGACACTTAAAATATGTCAAATGTACTAAATTCTTGGGAGCTTGAAATGATCCCAAACACCTATACTATAAGTAGTTGATAGCTAATAATCTTCAAGTCATTTTTACAGCTACTCAAAAAGGAGCATACAGGTCAAAAGTGACCTGATGTTTTGTCTGAAAAAATGGAAAACATAGTTTCTGATAGGTTTGATATCTTGTATTGAAACTCTTCAGTCCCATAGTGAGTGCTGGAGATTCACCTCTGTGACATGCCCAAACTGTCAATCATAGTGATGTATTGCATACTCAATTCCACAGACATTAAAAAAACACAAAACAGTTGAATATCCAGAAGCCCTTGAAATTCTTTAGCTTAAAACCGGCATGTGCCAAGAAACTACATAGGCAAATTATGTATTCTGAGGGCAAAACTTCTTCATATAGATTCCATTCAATAATATACACTTCACAGGCCTTTGGAGATAAAATTATAAATATGACTGTCATATTCAACCAATAAATATTTTACCATCAGCACTTCTTACACTAATATGCACTTATATCTGACATGCCATAAAACTGAATTGACCCATTGTTTTTCAAGACAGAAAAAAAAAAAAGAATAAATAAAGTGATCAAGTCAATGTCAAGTGTGGCTATACAATCAGTTACTGGGGTTTTCCCTCTCCTACGCTGACTTTTGAAGTGTTTGAAGTGACTTTTCTTTGGAAATTAATAATTAATCTTTTCAAGGTGTTCTTTTTGCAGGTGGTGAGGGCAGTCAATGTTAAAGGAAAACAGATAAGAATAGAGGACAAGTCCTGCCTGCCCGAGGCAAGGTGTTTATGAGGTAATAAGACACCACAGGGATCAGACTGTGTGGTACTTGTCCCCTGGATGTTATAATGTGGCCTTTGTCTTCAGCCATTTTCCAGGAAACCTTGTCAAGGAATTAACTCTGGAAGACGATGTTTACGCAAATGAAGTGGAATAGTACGTTTGAAGTAAAAGTTTATAGTTACAGCAAGAGGGAGAGAGAAAGTGAGGGTGGGGAGGGTGGGGAGGTGTTAGAATCAAAGAAACCTTTTCAAGAGCATTTCTGAAGATAGTTTATCTTCCAGAGTCACATACTGAAAATGGCACCTGAGAATTCATTTTGTTTTGGGTTTTTTATAGCTATCATTTTTGTCCCGTTGTCCACTACTCCAGTTCTCTTTGTTCCAAGAACTTATGCATGGTGTTACACTCAGACAATGGGAAATCCAACATCTATACTGCTGGCTGGGCCGGTACTTCTTTATCAGATTCTTATCAGCTCATTATGTGCTCTGTTTTACTTGTAAGTCCTAATTTAACCCTCCGAATAGCCCAGTATAGTAGATACTTTTATTATCTCCATTATACAAATGAGGTAATACCCTGCCCAAGGTCACGGACTAAGGCCAGGAATTGAACTGTGGCTGTCTGACTCTGGAGTCCAGGCTCATAACCTCGAAATTAAGCTGCTCTGGAAAGAGTTATCACCACAGCAATCAGAGCATGTTGCCCTGCAGTTTTAGCATTTTGCTGTTGTTGTGTAATTCTAAGCAGTACTCCCTTTTGAGGATAACAGGAGATAGGGTGTTAACCTGACAAAGGAGAGGAATTAATAAAAAAATGTGGCAAAAATCAAGTATTAAAGATAGGTAACAAGATGACACAATGCACTAAGTGCTCTGTGTGTGCCTCCGTGACATTTCTGGCAGCTCCGTGGAGGTGGCTAGGTGGAGGATTCTACCCCCACAGCCTGTGCCCTGGATGTCCCACAGGGAAGGCACAGGTGGAGTTCGTATAAGAAACCAGCAAAGGTCGTTCTCCTTTATTATGCCCAAAGGGTCTCAAACATCCATTTTAAAGGGGAGGCATGATGGAAAGAGAGGGTTTACACAGTTTCCTTATTTACAGTAACAAGATGGTATCTAAGGGTTCTAAGACCTAAACCATAATACCTGGGTAGCATGTCACAAAGGTTCTTTGAGTTGTATATTTTACAAAACAGGTTCAGTTTCTGATGCCAATGTGCTATATGCTTCTTAAGAAGATATGACAAATTAATTTCAGTTGTTTAATATTAATATTAAATTTCTATTGTGGCATACTCTCTGTGGCCTCGTGCCCCATCCTTCAGCCTACCTCTGATTTTAGCCCTGGCTGCAGGCCACAGTTTTACGCAGTCTTAGCTTCATGCTGACAGCATCGCATCAAAGGCTCCCCATTTGTCTTCCCATTTTCTAGCTGTGACCCTCTCCAAAGCCACAGCTCCTGCTCACCCATGGACAAAACCAATCTAGGAACACACCGGGTGTTAATGCCCCAGGGTGAACTTGTGGGTGTCCTTGCCTCCCATCCTCCTAATCGGACAATTGTAGAACACTCTCCATGCTTCTCATAGGTCTGGCTGAATTGTCCCAAACACATTTATATTTAGATTCCCCCCCTGCCTTGCTCATTCACTCCTGTTTTTGAGGTCACCCCCTAAGTAAATAGCCTGCATCTAAATCCCTGTCTTAAGCTTTGCATAGAGAGAATCCACAGGAGGACATACAGTGTTAATACCCAGGCAAATTAATAGCCTCCAATCAGTTAAATAAACTGCATAAAGGAAACAAGCAGATTAGGAAACGTGGGTGTTTCACTCAGTAAGTGAGACTGTGAGATCGAGATCATCAATGGAAAATCCATTCAGACTGATTAGCATCATGGAGATGTGCAGGGTTAGCAAATCCCTCATAAGAAAGCTCAGTGCAGAGCATTACAGCAGGAAAAACACGTTTAGGAAAACTCATCCTTCTGCAAGATGTTCAGTGGCTGCATATTTCTATAATTTCTATAATAAGAGCAGAAACATTATGTTTTAAATACACACAAAAATGAAAACTCACGTCTTTCTTCTCAATAAACAGTTTTAAGTCATATCTGAAGTTGTGCTAAAAGGACTTGAAGACATATGGGCCACTTTCACTTAGCTTAAATCAATAAGACCAACATAATGGCCTCATTCTTCTTTGGCTGGTTTATGACAGCTGCTTGTGTTAGAATGCCAATGAAAGCCTGCGACAGCAATATAAAGGCTATCATATTGATTGTGACATAAGCTCTGAGCTGATTAGAAGAAAAGTACACAGTGCAGAGTATTATTCTTACTTTATAATCACTATAAAAAGACCACAGTGATTATCACTAGCAAAGGTGTTTCCATCATGGTGCAAAAAACTGACAAGTATATAACCCAAACCTACGGCAGGAGGAAAAACAGAGCAAATACACCTGCTCTAAAGTACAAGAACAATAGAATTACAGGATCCTTTCTAGAAAAATGGTCTATATACTTCTGCATGCCCAAATTTGAAGTTCTTAATCAATATGATTATATTTCATTTTAAGCTATCACTGGTGTGCTAAATAATTTCATTTTAGATCCATTTACTGGCTTTCCCTCTTTAAGCTCTAGTGATATGTCATTCCTGCATAATGCATTTTAGATTACCTATGACTCTAAGCCCTATGCCAACTTTTAGAAAAACAATCACCCTAGAAATGATAATCAGTTCTTTTGATATTCGAGGTTTACGGGAACATTATCAGAGCAAGATTAAAGACAGTCTAAATAATTTGACGTCATGGAATTTCTCCGGGAATAGAATCAGAAACTGGATTTGGCCCAAAGCTGTCGAAGCCTTCTGAAGTGAATTAGCAGAAGGGGACATGCTCTCCGTATATTATGGGGAAATCTGGTCCGTGTCACGAAGCTGTCATTACTCTTAAAATTCTAGAGAACCATGTTCCTTCTCCGTATTTGGTAGCTATTTGAGAATTTATCTGAGTGTTGTTTATGAAATGGTGATGGTTGAGGTAGTGAAGCTGACAGAAAGCTGCTATGTGACAAATGATCTGAGAACTGTTAAATGTTGCAGTTCGGTTCACTTCAAATGCCTCTGCTGCAAACAAATGGCCTTCGGTGAAGCATGTCTTTTAAATGGGCAGGTCGATTTGTCTCAGAGGACGTGAGAGATATTACTAACATTGCTGGTCCTTCAGTCCTTCTGGGAACATGGGAGGACTGCATGTCTTTTGCTCCATTAAAGTCAGACAAACATGTAACATGCTCTGACCAAGAATATGAGAGTGAAGCAAATGGTGTCACCTCTGACCTAAAGGACAGAAGAGCATCTGAATGATTCTCTTTTCTCTACCCTTCTAATACCTGATAGCAGCTCATAGCAAGGTAGAACATTTGTCCACCTGGTTTCTGAGTGACTACCCATAAGCCAAACTCGCCTGTTGACCACTATGGATCATGTACTATACATGAGAAATGGACCTTTGCTCTGGTAAGTCATGGAAAGGTTGATAGTTTTTGTTATTGCATATAAGCTAGACTCTCCTGACTAATACATAGGGTTTGTTTCAGAAGGTGCTATTTATGTGAAATAGTCAGCTAGAATTGCAAATAGCTCTGATATATAGAATATATGTGTGTAATATTTAATCAACTTTAACTCTACCTTTATTAAGACTATCTTGTGTGCAACCTCCACACTTACAGCAAAATACTATCCCAACAAGGAATAAAACCCAAGACAATTACTATTTCATTGATAGGAACATAGTAGGTACTCAGAAAATATTCTTTGAATTGAATTAGGTTATATGAAAAAGCCAGTGTGCAAGGAAATAGGTTTTGGCCACATACTATCTTATAACATAGGGAAGAGAGAAAGAAAAAATCATACTGACATTAAAAAAAAGGATATGATATGCTGCAAGACATATATACATAGCCATAATGTGAGTAAGTTCAGACCAGAAAAATGGAAATACATTGAAGAAAGTTTGAGGAAAGATACAGCTGGTTATGCTGGTTTCAAAGAGGTTTTAAGAACTGCAACTGTGTCTACACGGTATCAAAAGTTTGATCAAATTTCCTATTGGTTATACAGACCTGATTGATTTTTTCTATCAAATTGATTGATTAGTGCTATGTAGAGCTATGTATGTGTTTGTTTGTTTTTTCCTCTCAGAGAGTTCTCTGTCATCCAATCATATGCTTTATCTCACACACATTAATAGTAATGATTTTTATGGTTAGGAAAACTTTCTTTTTAATATAATCAACTTCTATAAAATCCAGAATAATACAAAAACTTTGCAAATTTTTGTACTTCCCTTTTCCCACTTGTAATTTTTTAATGTTTGTATTCCCTTAAGGATTGATGGCCCATGAGGGCAGGAAAGATATTAGTCTATTCACCATGGAATCCCAGTGAATTTGCATATAGTAGATGACACAATATTTGCATATAGTAGATGCTACTTATCTTTTGAATGGATGGGTAAATATGTGTAGCAAGCTTCTAAGTTCCCTTCATATGGTGCTACTTTATCTATTTGGTTTATTCTCCTTAGGCTCCCCTCCACACCTATACCCTACACTATGGTCAAATAGATCTGCAGGTCACCTCCATTCCATCCTTGTTATTCTCTTTCTTTCCTTAATATGTTCCCATTTCTTAGCCTAATACTCACAGATAACTTTATTGGCTAACTGCTTTACATATATTTTGTCATTCTCTAAAACGAAATAAACAAAACTATGAAGTAGGTACTATTATTATTAATAACACCACTATCAGGTGAGGGAAATAAGGCCTAGAAAGGTAAGCTTACTTCTCTGAGTGGCACAGCTCCCCAACAGCCTCTGTTGTTCATCCTGCAAGCCTCATTCAAACACCACTTCCTCCATAAAGCGTTCTTTTATTGTGTTGATCTTCACCAACCTCACTTTTGTCCCAAACACCTGTTACCGTTAAACTCAGTACCATGCTGTTCACCCTTACTCGTTCTATATATATTTCAGGTGTATTAGTTTGATCTCTCCCCTGAGATCTTAAAAGTCTCAAATAGGAACTGAGTGCTACTTCTTTTGTATATTCCAGTGTCTATAGTAGTGATGATCAAGAAACATGTCCTACTTAATGAATTGATAAGCAATACAATAATTAAATTTGCAACATATGGAGGTCCAAGGTGGCGGTGTCGTAGGAGGATGCTAAACTCACCCCCTTTACCATGAGCAAAATCAAACATACACGTATATAGGTAGCAATTGCTCCTGTGAGAGAGCTGAGCACGGAATGACCAACTTCTGACAAACAGAGAAAGAGACCTGGGAAGCCCAGGGATCCTCCCGGGACCCCTGGGCTAGAGGAGCCGGCAGGCCACTGCTGCGGTCCCCCGGGCGGGTGGGAACTCTACTCAGGTGCTTGGGCTTACCTGCCACATCACCTCAGCTGTTCACCGCGACATTGACTAGAGCCTTTTGCCTCGGAACTGGGGGAGCAAGCAGGGGCCACGGCATCACCACACCCACCGAGAGCTGCAATGGTGGGCAGGCTCGTGCCCCAGGTGCTATAAATGACTGCTTGGCCCCAGGTGGCTTCCCTAAACTACCCAGCACAAAAAGCCTGCACCGCGGTCTCTTTGACAAGGGATCAGGACCACAACAAATCTGAGAGAGATTGTATAGAGAAGACTGTGTAGCCAGGCACTAGAGCTCCAGGGACTGCGGGAATTCTCTAGGGTAGGAGGAACCAGTGAGCCCATTTCTTTACCTCCCACTCCACCTCCATAGCGTGCGTGGGGGTTCCACCCAGCTGCTCTGGTCCGCCTGCAAGTTTTCTACAGAGTGCTCCTGGACACACTGCCTGAGCTCATTTCGGCCCGCGCAAAGGGAACAGACAGGATCAACAGGGCATTATTACATTCACCTGGCCTCCCGACCTGGCGCCGCCCAGCTTAGTAGGCCAGTGCCCTGGACCCCTTGAAAATGAAAACAAACAAACAAACAAACCTTTTCAAAATGTATGGAATGCAGCAAAAGCAGTTCTAAAAGGGAAGTTCATGGCTATATACAGACCTCTCTTAAGACACAAGAAAAAATCTCAAATAAACACTCTCACTCTACACCTAAAGGAACTAGGAAAAGAAGAACAAATAAAATTCAAAGTAAACAGAAGGAAGGAAATATTTAAGATCAGAGCAGAATAAGTGAAATAGAAATTAAAAAGAAAACAATAGAAAAAAATAATAAAACAAAGAACTGGTTCTTTGAAAAGATAAATAAAATACATACACCTTTAGCCAAACTCATTAAGAAGAAAGAGAGCCCAAATAAATAAAATGGTAAATGAAAGAGGTTACAACCAACACCACAGAAATACAAATAATCATTAAATACTAAGCATAATCATATGCTAACAAATTCAACAATCTAAAAGAAAAATGGATAAAGACTGAACCAGGAAGAAATTCAAACTGAACCAGGAAGAAATTCAAACTCTAAGCAGACCAATTACCATGACCAAGTGGGATTCATCCCAGGAGATCAAATATGGTTCAACATCTATAAATTAAACAATGAGATGCATCACATTAACAAAATAAAGGATAAAAACCATATCATTATTACAACAGAAGCAGAATAAGCATCTTATAAAACTCCTTTTATGATAAAAACTCTCAACAAAGTGGTGTAGAAGAAACATATCTCAACATAATAAAGGCTTCATAAGACAAACCCACAACTAATATCATACTCAATGGTGAAAAGTTGAAAGCCTTCCTCTCAGACCTGGAACAAGACAGCAATGCCCACTACCACCACTTCTATTCAACATAGTATTGGGAATCCTTGCCATAGCAATCAGACAATAAATAAATAAATAAATAAATAAATAACATCCAAATTTGAAAACAAGAAGTAAAACTTTCATTATTTGAGGATGACAAGATACATAGAAAACCCTAAACACTCCACCAAAAAACTATTAGAACTAATAAATGACTTCAGCAAAGTTGCAGAATACAGAATCAATATATAGGAATCTGTTGTATTTCTATATACCAATAATGAACAATCAAAAGAAATTAAGAATACAATCCCATTTACAATTGAATCAAAGGTATAAAATATCTAGGCATAAATTTAACCAAAGAGGTGAAAGACCTGTACTCAGAAAATTATAAGACATTGAAGAAAGAAATTGAACAAGATACAAATAAATGGATGTATCTTGCTTATGGATTGGAAGAATTCATATGTTAAAATATTCTTACTACCTAAAGTAATATACAGATTTAATATGACCCATATCAAAATACCAAAAGCATTATTTTCAGAACTAGAACAACTAATCCAAAAATTTATATAGAACCACAAAAGACCCTGAATAGCCAAAGAAATCATGAGAAAGAATAAAGTGGGAGGTATCATACTTCCTGATATCGAAGTATACTACAAATCTACTATACTACAAATAATTAAAGTAGAATGATACTGGCCTTAAGACAGATATATAGGTCAACAGAATAGAATAGAGAGCCCAGAAAGAAATACTCATTTATATTGTCAATTAATCTATGACAAAGGAGGCAAGGGAATACAATGAGGTAAAGACAGTCTCTTTAATAAGTGATATTAGCAAGACTGAACAGATACATACAAAAAATAAAATTGGATCACTTCCTTTCACTATTACAAAAATAAACTCAAAATGGATTAAAGACTTAAATGTTAGACTTGAAACCATAAAACTCCTAGAGGAAAACTCAGGCAGTCAACTCTTAGACATTAATCTTATTAATATCTTTTTTTGATATATCTCCTAGAGCAAGGGAAACAAAAGAAAGAATAAGTAAATGGGACTATTTCAAACTAAAACATTTTTTTGCACAGCACAGGAAACCATCAACAAACAAAAACACAATCTACTAAATTGAAGATATTTGCCAATGATACATCTGATAAGGGGTTAATATTAAGAACGCATACAATTTACAACAATAACCCCTCCCTAATCCTATTAAAATGGCAGAGGATCTGAATAGAAATTTCTCCCAAAAGGACAGACAGATGGCCAACAGACATATGAGAAGATGCTCAACATCACTAATCATTAGGAACATGCAAATTAAAATCACAATGAGATATCCCCTCATACTTGTCAGGATAGTTATCATCAATAAATCAACAAACAACAAGTGTTAGAGAGAATGTTGCCCCTTGCACACTGTTGGTGGGATTGTAAATTAATGCAGCCACTATGGAAAACAGTATGGAGGTTCCTCCAAAAATTAAAAATAGAACTACCATATCACCTAGCATTCCCACTTTTGGGTATTTATCCGAAGAAAACAGAAACACTAATTTGAAAAGCTGTGCTCATTGCAACATTACTACTAATAGCCAAGATATGAAAACAACTTAGATGTTTATCAATAGATGAATGGATAAAGAAAATGTGGTATATGTATATAGAATGGAATATTATTCAGCAATAAAAAATGAAATTTTGCTATTTGCAACAACATGGATGGACCTAGAAGTATTTTTTAAAATTTGTTGATATTTAGAGAAAGAAGGGAAGGGGGATGGAGAGAGAGAGAGAGGGAGAAACTTTGATTTGTTGTTCCACTTATTTATGCATTCATTGGCTGATGTGCCTTGACTGGGGATCCAACGCACAACCTTGGTAATTGGGACCACACACTAACCAACCGAGCTACCTGATCAGGGCTCGAAGTATTATGCTAAGTGAAATAAGCCAGACAGAGAAAGACAAATACGGTATGATCTTACTTATAGGTGGGATCTAAAACAAAACAAAAATAAATAAACAAACAAACAAAATAAAACAGAAACAGCTTCACTGATATAGAGAACAAGCTGATAGTTGCCAAAAGGCGGCGGGGAGGGGGTGGGGGGAGGGGAGGATGGGGGGATGGGAATAAAAAGACGTGTATATTCAAATTTTTAAAAAGTAACTAGAAAATCATTGGAATATTTACCTGAGAATTCTCATTTAGAAATTGTCCTTAAGGATTCAGTTTGACAAAGGAAGATCTTGCTTTTGACATTCTTTGTGGGAAAAACAAAGAAGAAAAAGAACGTTTAGATAACTTTCTGCCTCTCAGAACTCAGAAACTTAAAACCGTATCTTCAGATTTGGAATTGTTAGCAATAGTTTGGATAAAACAAGCTGCCTTTGCAAGATGAGGCTAAAACTGTTATTTCCAGTCATTAAAAATGTTTAGGAAGAAAGGAATCATCTGACAACTTGTGACCGGTGCAATCAGAGAAACCAGAGGCTGGGCTGTTTATTTTTACACACTGGGAAGGAAGAAACAAGGTTCAGCCCCCGAGTTTGACACCTTGGATGAGCTCAGTGGTTTTCGTCATATCACATGAACATAATGCCTCTCTTGATACCCCCACAGAGTTAGGCTGAGGCGCAGAAGAAAGCCGCAGGCCAGAGCTGTGAACATAGACAGGATCTAAGCCTTAATAACTGAATCTGACCATATAAACAACTCAGAACAAGTGAAGAACTGCCAAACGTGTCCTGTGAGTTTCCTTCTAAGTTAAAAATAAACTGGAACAATTATGTATTCAGATTATGGAAAGGTAATGAAATTGAAGCTGATTTAAGTAAATGATTCCTGGTTCCCAAATTCCTAAGAGTACTACAAAATTAAGTTTAGCTTGTGCAAAAGGAAAAACAAAATAAATGGAGCCCTTGCTTAGGTTTGATATTATTTAAATGTATTATAAAATATTCTACAATGTCAACTTAAATTATATATTCAAATTTAGACTAAGTCTGGAGCAAACATGTTATTACCTGAAGGCTCTTCTTTGGTCTCAGAGCAAAGCAGCACATTAAAGAAATTCCCATGGGGTAGGAGTGGTCTAACCCTGGCATCCCCACAGTGCTGGGCTGACAGATGTCCCAGGGGAGCATGGGTAAGTGTGAATGCTTTGCTGGATCCCAAATGGGACTGGGGCCACTCACTGTATTTATATAAAACCCAACTTAGTACAGTTTTTAGAACATTAATTCCATTTTTTTTTCTATTTTATCCTTCAAACTCATTATCTGTTTTGAGGTATGGAAAGGTGTTAAAGATGTGAATGTGGAAGTCCGACTCTTTCATCAAGGAGCTTTGAATCCACTGGGGGGTCCAGCAAAGGAACAGATATGACATTACCATGGAATCAAGTGCTCTGTGCACTTATTGTAGGGAAGTGTATGTGTGGACCCCAAAACCATATTGAAAATAGTCAAAATTCATGGAAACATTTAGTTTTGGTGACAGGATGTTAGATAAAAACAGAATTCTGATTTTTTTCTCCAATTTTCTGACAGCCATCTGTTTTGTTTTTAATATTTTCTCCCTTCTTCTCCCCAAATAAACTCCCCTCTCTCATTCTCTCTTCCATGTGTGTGTGTGTGTGTGTGTGTGTGTGTGTGTGTGTGTGTTTGTGAAGGTTTAATAAGATTATATATATAAAGTGCTTAGTTATTGATTAATGGTAAGTGCTCTGTGCTTAAGAATTAGTTTTCTACTGTAGCTGTAACAACATACTACACACTTCAGTAACTTAAACCAACACCCATTTATTATCTCATAGCTCTGTAGATCAGAGTCTGGATAAGCTCTACTGGGTTCTCTGCTGAAGGTCTGACAAGGCTGAAATAAAGGTGTTGGCCACACTAGGTTCTAATCGGAGGCTTTGAAGGAGAATCTGCTTCCAGCCTTATTCTGGTAAGTGGCAACATTCAGTTCCTTATGGTTGCAGGACTGAGGTCTCTGTTACCTTCACATTTGGGCCCCTTTAATTTTAAGCCAGCAATAGCATTTTACATCTGATTTTAGCTTTGAATCCCTCAGACTTTTTTTGCCACACATCTGACTATTTTGCCTTTCTCTTCTGCTTTTAAGGGCTCACATGATTACATTGAGCCTATCCCAGTGGTCAGCAAACTGTGGCTCGCAAGCCACATGCAGCTCTTTGGCCTTTTGAGTGTGGCTCTTCCACAAAATACCACGTGCGGGAGCTCACGCACAGTGCAATTGAAACTTTGTGGCCCATGTGCAGAAGTCAGTTTTCGGCTCTCAAAAGAAATTTCAATCATTGTACTGTTGATATTTGGCTCTGTTGACTAATGAGTTTGCCGACCACTGGCCTATCCAGATAATCCAGGATAATCCCCCTATTTTAAGGTCAAATGATTAGTAACTTTAATTACATCTGCAAAGACTCTTTTGCCATGAAACATAACATATTCACAGGCATAACATGAGATGGCAAAGGTTATAGAAACTAAAACTCAACCACAGGTTATTAGCTAATATGACTGTTATTAAATGAGTGAAGAATTAATATGGTTATGGAATAGAATATTCTAGTAAATTGAAAGTTATTTCATTCAGAGTTAAATGTTGGAGGTAAAGGAACAAATTCTCTGATGAACTGAACCATGTCCAGCATGGCCAGGGGTAAACCTGAGTAGGGGCGGTGAAGGATTAAAGAAAACAGACAAGAGAATACAGTTGGGGCCAGGTAGATCACTGTGCCTGGATGAGGAAACAGTGACACAGCCTGTATTTTATAATCAGATCACACAAGCCGAAACTGTATTTTATAATCAGATCACACAAAGCAAAACAAGGGCAAGATGTTTACAATGTTCTTTCGAGTTTCAAATCTGCTTCTTTCCTGTTGTTGCCATTCTCTGAACTCTATCAAGCTTTGTTTAGGCAGCACTTGCTGCTCCCTTAGCTACCTAGGACTGCAGGGTTGGACTATAAGGTCAAGCTTATAATGATAGCCTTTTGGCTATAATTGTGCTGGGGGGGGCTCTGCCCTCCAAGTTGGGACTTGTATGTGGCTTTGCCACAAGTCAGTCTGAGGCTTGAATCTGTCTAAACGCTATAATCACTCTCCACAATGAACAAATTCAAATCTTAAACCTTATCTGTGTGCATGTATAATACCAACCTCTATATTTTTAAGTGTAACACTCTATTATCTCTAAATCTTAACACAAATCTGTCAATAAATTTTCAAAAATATTTATAAAATTATAATAGTAAGGTCATATATGATTTTAAAAATTGAATAAAATTAGTGAGAAGAAGTGTGTTTTTGTTTGTTTGTTTTTACAAAATTCAACTAGGGGAAGTTTCATAATCTGAGAAATTATAGACCTTCAAGTATACATTTTATTCTGAAATATGACTAGAATTTTCTCCTGATAATCTAACAAGGAATGAAACATTTATTAAATAATTAGGCTTCAATATGAAATAAAAATATTTAAATTGTAATTACTTCTAGATATTTCATATCAGAAAAAAATCTAAACTAGATCTTGCTAGAAATGGAAACTAGCTTCAAAAGATCGTGAGGAAGGAAATAGAAAAGAAAGTATAATGTTTGCTGAAACCGGTTTGGCTCAGTGGATAGAGCGTCGGCCTGCAGACTCAGGGGTCCCGGGTTTGATTCCAGTCAAGGGCATATACCTTGGTTGCGGGCACATCCCCATTGGGGGGTTTGCAGGAGGCAACTGATCGATGTTTCTCTCTCATCGATGTTTCTGGCTCTCTATCCCTCTCTCTTCCTCTCTGTAAAAAATCAATAAAATATATTTAAAAAAAAAGAAAGTATAATGTTTAATTTCTTCTGTAAGCCTGCAGTATGAAACTGGATAATGTAATTTAAATGGGTAAACTATTTCTAAAGATTTTTTTTCTTTTGGCTATGGACTTAAAATAGACAGCTCAGGAGTATAGATATTCTAGTCTGAGCACGGTAACTTCTCCCTATGACCTGCTCATAGCTAAGAATCTCACTGTGGAGCTAGTTATTTGTATTTGGGGGTTACGAGTGTCCTAGTACAGGAGCCAC
The DNA here is from genome assembly GCF_027574615.1 of Eptesicus fuscus. Classification (NCBI taxonomy): domain Eukaryota; kingdom Metazoa; phylum Chordata; class Mammalia; order Chiroptera; family Vespertilionidae; genus Eptesicus; species Eptesicus fuscus. The sequence goes on from NC_072476.1 coordinate 56,895,239, forward strand.
TTCATATTTTGTTCTGGATGGTTGATCTGTATACATGTGTATGTGTATATACACATGTGTGCATGTACTCACACAATCACTCACACATATACCACTCATACATTCCACTCAAACACACTCTCACATGCACACCACACACACACTGATTTACACAATCCATTAAAAAAGATTTTGTTTCTCAAACATACTTTTTATTTTTTAAACTTAGTGTATACTTGGTATATTAGAACCAGCATATAAGCTATCTCTAAACAGAGACATGTCACTGGGAAAGAAATGGACAGAGATAGGCAATGAGTATGTCTAGACCTTCTCAGTTATACCATAACTTGCAATGTTCTTTCTATTTTGCTCTCATTTCCTGTCCCTATTTTCCCCCCACCCATATTTAGGTCTAACTTGCCAAAGTCTCTTTCTATATATGTTTACTCAGGTTTTTCTCTCACTTCCCTCACACTCAGCAGGTTTTGGCCCAATACAACCTCTGCTTGATGTCTTGGAATAAGGGTGATTTAGATCAAAATTCAATCTCTTGTTTCATAAGGACAAGATGACATTAAATCTCTAAGAGTTTATTTATGCAAATATCAAATATCAGGAGTGACAATGAGTCACTATGAAATTTCCTAAATCTCTTTTTATTATAGTTAATAATTTACATATTGAAGGATACATACTGGATTATGATTAAATCCTTCAGAAGAGAGGATGCTGGGATGTTAGTCTTTCACTATTTAGCATCCATTTATAAGACATTACTGAGACTTTTGGGATAGTTTTCATGCCCAAAATGTTTTAAACATCTGTGTGATTATATATATATATATATATATATATATATATATATATATATTAGGATAAAGATTCAGTATTCATTAATCTCTCAAACCCCAATTGGCCTTTAGAAGTAGCTGAACACTTTGAGGAGTGCACAAAACATAATCTCAAAATAAATCACAAGACGTGTAAGGTAATGGTTTTTAGTTCTAGGAAATGCAAGAGTTCCTGGTATGCTGAGGGAGTTAAGTTTAATGTGGTGAAATATTTTATGTGGCTTTGCATTATCTTTCACATAAATCTGTCATGCAAAAAGCAAAAAAAAAAAATGTTGAAAACTCAGAAATAATAGGCTGATGAAATGTAGGAGAAAATGAATTGATGTCCATTTTTATGACATATCAACCTAAAGCAAGTATTCAGATTCTCCACTGTTTACAAATGCATAATCCATGATGGTAAACATATTAAAATTGCTTTTGGAAAATGAGGATGACATTCATTTGACACAGAGGTTGTTTAATCTCTCTATATAAATCAGATTGGGAAAGATCAGTTTCTTTATTTGGGACACAGTTATTAGCATTTCTGTGCTTTTGATAAGATGGTCAAAATGAGGCTCCAGGCACTCAGAAGGCTATGCTCATAGGCATGAAATCAACAGTTACTGACAGGGTTTTCAAGAGAAATGGAGTACATTGAGCTTACCCCAACCAGAATGCTAATATGGAAACAATATCAAGATGGTTTAGTGAGATCCTGGCTTCAGACACAAACCAGGACCCTGCAGCCACTGGGGACAGAGAACTGCTATCACAGCTTTAGACCAACAGACAACAAGAATCCAGACTTCCCGGCAGATTTCCGTGAGTCAGAGAGCCTATCCCCCTCCCCGCAGGCGCTCGGATAGCGCCATAGTAACTGATAGACCCGCCCCTCGCCCAAGCTGCAGAGCTTTGCACAGGGATGCGCTCCCCCTTAGGGAATTTGGCGCGCAGGACAGAAGCAGCTCCCCTTCGGGGAAATCTGACAGTGCGCACAGAGGGCTCCCCTTCAGGGAATTTGGGGGAATTTGGCTTGTGGGTCACAACTCCCCTTTGGGGAATCTTAGAGCGTGCACAGAGGGGCTCCCCTTTGGGGAATTTGGCGCGCAGGACGGACTCCGCCCCCCTTCAGGGAATCTGGGAGAGTGCACGGAGGCAGCTCACCTTCAGGAATTTGAGAGTGTGCTAAGCCCTAGCTGGTTTGGCTCAGTAGAGAGAGCACACACAGGACGCAGCTCCACTTCAGGGAATTTGGCATGCCGGACACAGCTGCCTGGGATCCCTGACTCACAGCGCATTCACACTAAGAGCCAGTGACCCCAACTGTTGGTGCATGCACACACAGGGACCCTGATTCTCAATGAGAAACCGCACAAGGCAACAGAGACTCTGACACTCGATTCTTGGTGCAGAAACAGGGAAACTCTGACTCCTGGCACATGTTAAGGATCTCATTTTTGGCACATACCAACAGTGTGGTGCAGACAGGGCCCCTGATTCTAAGTGTGCACACGAGACCACACAGAACACTGGGGACACTGACCCTGGGCAAGTCTGGTTCCCACCAACCAAAGGCAGCCACACGTCCTAGTGTCAGAGCACTTCAGTGAAACTCGGGTGGAGCGAAGTCCCCACAGCACACGGCCCAGGTCCATGCAAACGGAAGCTTGAGCTCTCTGGCGATAGCCAGAATGGGGAAACGAAATAACTCACAGAGGAAAGAAAATGTGGAGTCGCCAAGAAAGGAAATCAGTGAAACTGAAGCTTGCAACATGACCGAAAAGGAGTTCAGAGTAATGGTCGTGGAATTTATACATCGGATGGATGAGAAAATCAACAACTTATGCAAGAATCAGGAAGAAATGAAAAGTGATATAGCTACAATCAAAAACACCATGGAAAGTTTCAACAGTAGACTACAAGAAGCAGAGAACCGAATTAGTGAGTTAGAAGATCAGGTACAGAAACAAGCTCAATATGAACAGCAATTGGAGAAAAAAATTAAAAAACAGGAGGAAAGCCTAAGGGAGCTTCGGGACAACATGAAACGAAGTAACATGCGTATAATAGGGCTGCCAGAAGGACAAGAAGAGCAGCAGGGATTAGAAAATCTATTTGAAGAAATAATGACAGAAAACTTCCTGGATATGGGAAAGATAAAAGTTACGCAAGTAGTACAGAGAGCCCCAAGCAGGATCAACCCCAAAAGACCCACACCAAGACATGTCATAATTTCAATGGCAAATATAAATGATAAAGAGAGAATCTTAAAGGCGGCAAGAGAGAGACAGAGAGTTACCTACAAAGGAACACCCATCAGATTGTCAAATGATTACTCAACAGAAACACAACAAGCTAGAAAAGAATGGAAGGAGGTATACAAAGTGTTGCAAAGCAAAGGACTGAATCCAAGAATACTATATCCAGCAAGGCTATCAATCAAAATTGAAGGGGAAATCAGGAGCTTTGCAGACAAAAAAAGGCTCAGGGAGTTTATCACCACCAAACCAGCAATGCAAGAAATGCTAAACGGAATACTGTAAAAAGAAGAAATAAACAGGTAAGAAGGAATACAGACACAAAAATAGATATGACTACAAACAAATACCTTTCAGTAATAACTTTAAATGTAAATGGACTAAATGCTCCAATCAAAAGACATCGAGTGGCTGAATGGATAAAAAAACATGACCCATATATATGCTGTCTACAAGAGACCCACCTCAGAACAAGAGACTCACACAGATTGAAAGTGAAGGGATGGAAAAATATCTTTCAGGCAAATGGAAATGAAAAAAAAGCTGGGGTAGCAATACTTATATCTGACAAAATAGACCTCAAAGTAAATGCCATAACAAGAGATAAGGAAGGCCACTTCATAATACTAAAGGGAGAAATCCAACAAGAATAAATAATTCTGGTAAACATATACGCACCCAATATAGGAGCACCCAAATACATAAAAAAACTCCTGGAGTATATCAAGGGAGAGATTAATAGCAATACAATCACAGTAGGAGACTTTAATACACCACTATCACCATTGGACAAATCCTCTAAACAAAAAATCAGCAAAGAAACATCAATCCTAAATGAATCACTAGACCAGATGGAATTAATTGACATCTTCAGAACATTTCACCCCAAAGCCACAGAATATACATTCTTCTCAAGTGCACATGGGTCATTTTCAAAGATAGACCATATGCTGGGTCACAGGCAAAGTCTCTTCAAATTCAAGAAGATAGAAATTATATCAAGCATCTTCTCAGATCACAGTGGCATAAAACTGGAAATCAACTACAATAAATACAATCCAAAGAAATCAAACACATGGAGACTAAACAGCATGCTATTAAACAGGGATTGGGTCACCAGAGAGATCAAGGAAGAAATAAAAAACATCATGGCAACAAATGACAATGAAAACATAACAATCCAAAATCTATGGGACACAGCGAAAGCAGTTTTGTGACTTCCAGATACATTATTTTGAAGTGGTCAGATTCCCTGGAGAAAGTCTTTTGCCTCGAGTGTGAGGGCCTAGCTGCTAGTTATTAGGAAACCAACTAGGGAAGGAGAGCTGGAGCCCTCAGTCATCAGTGTTCATACTTAATCCCTCTCTTTTTCTATCATGTTACCTCTGCCCTCACCCCTGTGAGGTGTCCAAAGCCCTTGCGGTTTCACTCCTTGAAGAGAGCTTGCCTCCACCATTGGGCAAGCATTTGAGCAGTGTACCATTCAGCTGCCTACCTCTGGGAAAGGGATCTAGAGATTTGACTGCTGCTTAAAATCCTCCTTATTTTAGCTCTTTCCTTATACCAGTGATGGCGAACCTATGACACGCGTAGCCATTTCTGATGACACGTGGCCGCTGAGGCGGCCACATGCCGAGGATGAAACATTTGCTGCTCCTGAGGATGAAACATTTGCGAAATAATGTTTTTTCCTCAAAGTGACACACTACCCGAGTTATGCTCAGTTTTTTGGCGAAGTTTGACACACCAAGCTCAAAAGGTTGCCCATCACTGCCTTATACTCACACTTATAATGGTTTCTGATGCTACTCTATCCTTAGCCTTTGGGGGATTCTGTGTTAGAAATCTGATGAGCTTTTTAGCTTTCCTTGTTGTTAGTTTAAAATTGTTTTGGGGGATCTGTTAAGTCCTTTGCCAGTTGAACATCTGCTTTCCAGCTTGTAAAATTTTGTTGTTGCTTCTTCTTTCATTCTCTCTGTGTTTGTGGCTGTATGTCTTGAGTGGGAAATCTATTTACTATTGTTTTAGTATAATTTTAGGCAGGAAGAAAATTAGATGTATGTATTCAATCCATGGCTGATTGAATTTCCTAAAGATTATCACCCCTATATCTCCTTTTCCTTATGCTCTTCTTTCAAAATGATTATGACACTCATTCCATCAAGAGGTTGTTCCTGTTTTTCCTTCTCTTGAATCCATGAGCTTTTGTCTGTGGTGGAAGTGGTGTTTTATGACTTCTGAAGCTGGGTCATAAAAGGCTATAAAGCTTTTGCTGGTGCTCTAGGGACCCTTGCCCTTGGAATCTGGCCGTCATAATGTGGCTACAGCATAGTGAACAAGGTAGAGAATAGTAAAAGCTATGGTGGAAGAGAAAGATATAGATTTTGTTTTTATTGGACACGAGTCACAAAATCCTTTCTCTAATTCTACTTTGCCAGGAAACTGGGTGATTTCAGCAGTCTCAGTTTCTTCATCAACAAAATAGATGCATTACATTAGATGAATTTTAATCTTCTAGTTCTAATGCCCTATAATTTTATGACATTCTAAATAATTCAGAGCCATGCCCTGGCTGGTTTTTGCTAAGTGGTTAGAGCATCAGCCCTCAGACCAAAGGGTCTTGGGTTTGATTTCCGGTCAAGGGCATGTACCTCAGTTGCTGGTTCAATCCCTGGCCCGGGTCAGGGTATGTGCGTGAGACAACCAATCTATGTGTCTTTCACATCAATGTTTCTCTCTCTCTCCCCCGTCCTCCCTTCCTTTCACTCTCTCTAAAAATCAATGGGAAAAATATATCCTAGGGTGAGAATTAAATAATTCAGGGCCTTGGTGATATTTAGCTCCAGGAGGTTTATTCAAACCAACTGCAAGAAGAATGATGTCCTCAAGTTGTAGAACGCAGCTCTGTTAATAATTGGTGAGGTTGATATTTGTATCTTTGCATTTAAGGCCCATTATTGGGCAAGCCTATGATGTATCTGATATTGAGATCATAGAGGAACTTGTGGCTCAGTTATCCCATTTTAGTTTTGGAACAATATGATTTGATTTACAAATATTCACGTGACTAGAGCCTTTCTCTGAATGCCTTGTGATGGAAAGTAGAAACCATTTCTATGATGCTGTTACCTTTGCCTATCAGGTGAGAAAACAAAGCACAAGCACACATTGACATTGAACAATATTTTTGAGAACAATAAATTTAAAAGTATGGAGATGTTTTAAAGTAATACATAATTATCAAATCACTTATTTAGATTCTGTCTACTCTTCCGTACTTCTTTATTGCTACCTCATACTTACAGATCACATGTTTCTTTGTCATATCTTTGTTTTAGAACTTCTGAGTTCTTTAGAACTTCTGAAAACTTCTTAAAACTTAAAATAGGTCCCTTGAAGCTGACTTTTCTTGGCAAGAATTTTTTATCCATAATATTCTCTCTCTATTGTAAACTATTTGTATCCTTTCCCCATGGAATTCCTGATTTCCTATATAAATTATTCTGAAAAACTGGGCCCCTGAGGGAAAGAGAGATTTCCTTACACATGGAAAAAACCTGAATGTCCATATTTGCTTTGGACAATCTGTAATGTTTTTGAGAAGAGGATGCACCATATTGTGCTAGTCTAATCTGTGTTCCCTTTGCCCTCACATATTGTCTTCCCTGAACATTAACAATTTAGAAAAATCTACACTCACATTAAATACCTCTTGTAGAAAACACAGAAATGAAATCTTTTCCCGTCTACCCAGAAGAGCCATGTGGCTTGGGGAAAATCACTCAAGCACATGACTTACTGTTAAATTAGTTTCAAAATTTCTCCTTTTCTGTAGAATACTCCTCAGTGGTTTCTGAGACGCTGTCGTGGCACACTGCTATGTTTGGGAAGTAAAACAGGTAAGGGCTAGACAAGATTTTAAGTGTCACTGTTGGGATGAGTCATCTGGACAAACTCTTCCTTAATTAAGAAACTTTAAAAGGATAAAAACAAATAAGTATACAGAGATACCTTGGTTAAATAACTAGCAAAGTCATATTCTTTGTGTGTGGCTTTCTCAATTATTCTACAGTAGTAGGACTCAAACTTGACGAGTAGGACTCAGATTTGATGAGTGTCTGAATTACATGGAGGTTTTGATAAAACACAGATTGCTGGGCCCCATCCCCAGATTTTCTGACTCAGTAGGTCTGAGGTGAAGCCTAAGAGTTTGTATTTCTGACAGTTTCCTAGGTGTTGCTGATGTTGCTGGTTGAGAGAAGCACACTTCAAGAACCACTGTATTATGGAGCCTGGATACTGAAGTTCCTACTTAATGAATAATAAAAATATTTTTTAGGTACCACATATAAGTGAGATGATATGGTACTTGTCTTTCTCTGACTGACTTATTTATTTCACTTAGTGCAATACCCTCAAGGCCTATCCATGTTGAAAGTTCCTAAGAGTGTAGATCTTAAGAAAAACATGCATCAAATATGAATATTGTCCAATGAATCCAGGTGTGTGGAATACCACTTTTTAAAATTTCATTGAAATAATCCTAGGTCTATCTTTGAGTCTTCCATCCCTTGGGGAATGGCAGAAAACTTGTTCTAATCTCATTCCCACTTTTTGAGACAGGATGGTCAGCTCTAATCCTAGAAACATGGAACAACCATGAAGACTGTGTAGCTCTTGTCTAATGTCCCAGCTGGGTTTAAAAATAAACTCTGGCTTCTCTGAGTAAGGTGGAAATACTTCTTGCACAGTGACACCAACAAGTGTGTTACTCCAACAAGCCAGACAGGTCAAGATGCCTCCCAGATCCACTTATGCACTGTCAGATCTGTCTCCCTGGTAACATTAAGAATTCATACATTCCAGAAAAATCCACAGTTGCTCTACTTTGACTGGCACAGAATATAACTCTTTTATATTTTACCATCCTCCACTCAAACCTGTTTTCTTTCTCTTTGGCTCAATTTTTAAATTCTTCGTCTCTCTTTTAACTGATCAGATTGTTGGCTTATTTTGACTTTATGCTCAATATTTTGTTTCTACATTTCCTTAGAATTTGTGTCTAAAATTTCCTTTTCAGCTTCTTGCAAGCTACCATTTGGGGAAGTAAAATATCATCTATGAGTTTCATGGGACAAAATATTCTAGGATGCTACAACCCATCTCAGACTCAATTCTTAAGGTCCACTAGCTGAGGAATTGGGTTCCCAGATCAGGATTTTTATGTTTTGTTTTTGTTTCCTACTCATATAGCCCCTAGAGTTTAAAATAGGAAACCCTGTGCTCCACCCAACTGACTAACCTACTTTCCCACTTTATCTTATTTGCCAGACTCTGGACTTGTTCCGATTCTCCCCTTTCTTAGCTTTTGTGAGTTTTCCAAAATGCCCCTTCTCTGATAGATACTATCATTCCCTATGCCCTGTGGCACATGCACACTGCAGCAGTCTTTTGTGTATTTTAAAATAATATATAGGACCTCAATTCCATAGTAGAGGCTGCAAATATCTCTTCCTGAAAGTGTTGGCAGCATTCCTACAGGCAGACATTTCTCATAGATATCTCCAATATGGATGGGCCTTCACGTCCACCTTCTAATTCTTTATTTGATTCTGATGAATTTCCTTTTCCTTTTCCCCTAAATTTAAAATCACTATTTGACCCAATCCCTCTATTTGATTCCATGCTAACCACTGCAGCATGTTCTGCAGAGCATGTGGTGTACTTCATGTACTTAGTCCTGCCTAAAGAATTACATCCAAGTTGTATTTGAAGACTCAATAGTATAGAGGACAGATTTTCCAGAGAGATTAGCTTACTCAAGGGAGTATATTTCAGAAAATGCATTCAAGACTAGGACCGTGGAAGCAATTTGTATCACACCTAGCTTGATCATTCATCATTATTCAGAGACAATGGAATTGAATAAACTTGTCTCTTAGCTCATCATAAAATCTATGATGAATCTTCAACCTCCCGGTGCCTTCATCTATGACCTTAAAGAAATATATGCCAAACCTTCCCACCTATTCTTTGTATGATATAATGAATAGTTCTCTTTCTTCAAACTCAGTTCATCCCTTTGATCCCTCTTCTCCTGACTCAGTAGGGGTTTGTCCTGCTAGTCCATACCTCTCTCTATACCATTCAGGTCAAGGCTCAAGTGTAACTGCCTCAGAAAGGTCTTCCCTATTGCAAACCTCGACTAACCCCACTAGCGCTCTTCATCACATCACTCTGTCACACTATTCCTTAGGGCAATCATCATCATCATCCAGTATGTCTTATTTATGCTATTTATTGACTCATTTTTTACTTCCTTGAGAGCAATGACCTTGTATATCTTGTTTATTCCTGAAGTCTCAGTGCCTAGACTAATGCTTGGAACATAGTAAAGGTTCAATAAATATGGTCAAATTAAAGAATAATTGTACTCTCTAATATTGTTTGCATACTCTTTTCTTTCAGCCTATAACTATGTGCATTACTTTCCCACCTTAAAAGTAACAAAAGTAAACAAATAAAAGAAGAAAAAACCCTTAATTCTGACAGCCATTGTCTAACGCAGGGATAATTGGCTCACCACTTATTTTTATAAAATTTTATTGGGAAGAGTCATGCACATTAATTCGTGCATTGCCCATGGCTGCTTTTTGCCCTACAATGCCCTACAAATTGCATCTTTGCCATAGCGACCAGAGGCCCACAAGCCTAAAATATTACTATCTGTCATTTTCAGAAAATGTTTGTAGACCTCAGGACCCAGGTCCTATTTTTTACATTCAACATTCTCCAAAGTAGTAGTGCACCACGATTTCTTGCATTCTTTCAAATCTCATTCCCTCTTTATCTTCTTTTAGTTTTATTCCATCTTCAGTACTATACTTCACTGCTTTCTCTAAGTTTAAAAATGATGCCCCAATCGCAAAATCCAGATACTTGTCAGTCTGTATTTCTGGGCTATAGTTCTCCATCTGACTCCCATAAAGCTCTCTACTCCTTTGGCTTCCATGACATTCACCATTCTTTTTCTTTTCAGACCTCCCCATTCTTTTTCTTTTCAGACCTCCCTAACTATACCTTTTATTTTTCTTTAGCCTGCCCCTTTAGAATTAGTATATCCCAGAATTCTGTCCTCAAAGTTTCTCAGTCTGCATACTTTTCCTACATAAACACATTCACCCTGATTGATTTCAATCCCACTGCTCAAGTTCAGGACACTTCATTTCTCCCCTTGACCTTTGCAGTAGCCTCCTGACTGATCTTCCTGCATTCAACATTACCCCACCCAAGCACCTCCTACCCAGCTGCCAGAATGTCAGTCTAAGGCAGTAGTTCCCAAACATTACTGTCAGACTCACTTGCAGGGCTTATTAAAATACAAGATTGCTCTGCTCCACTCTTGGAGTTTTCACCTAGTAAGTCCCCTGTGGGATGTGAGAATTTACATTTTGTGTTCCCCGGTGATGTTGATGCCACTCTTCTATGCTGCACATTGAAAACCTCTGGTTTAAAAACCTTTGTATCACTACCCCCTCCCTCTTTCTTAAAACCATGCAGTAGTTTCCCATAGCCTACAGGATTAAACCTAAGCTTCCTATTATGTCATATGTATAATGCTCTCCAAGACCTTGTGCTTTCTACTTCACCAGGATTCTCTCTTCCATTCCCTGACTCCCACTTGATTCTCCTGTGACCTCAAACTGCATTATCTCAGCAAGTACCCTTGCCATTTCAACCTCTGTGTTCTTGCTTGTGCCTATGATTTCCATGCCCTCTTCACCTACCTTTCTTCTCCTCACTCTTTAAAGAGGTATTTCAAGTGCTGTTCCCCTTTCCAAGAGTCCACCATAGTTAGGACACATTTCTCTCATTACATAGTTTCTCTGTCAACTCTCCATCTATAATAGTGTTTTATCAATACTTATTTGTGTTTAGTTTGTCTCCTCTAAACTGTAAGCCCCTATCAGAGTGCTTGGAATATATAGCTCTTTCTCTCAATCTCTCTCTTTTCCACCACAAAATGAAGGCTCATTGTAATGCATCAATTTAGAAATGCATTTCCCGCTGAGGGTGAGAGCACAGGGGAATTAGTTCTCCCATACATTACTGATCACGCTGTAAATTGACCCCATCTTCCCATCTTTTCAGAGAGCCCCTTGGCAGAATCCATGAAGAGCCAGGAAAAAAAAATGCTTCATTTTCTTGGACTTACTCATTCCACTTCTGGGAATCTAGTCGAAGAAAATAATTCAAAAAATGCATAGAGATGCATGTCACACATTGCTTCTTGTCATAGCAAAACAATGGAAAACACTGAGTGTTCAGCACTAGGGAGTGATTAAGTAAGAGGCATCTAATTGATGAAATACTGCATATTTATGTGATGATTTCAAAACACATATGGCAAACATAAGATTATTCTTATTGTAATGCTAAGTAAAAATAGAGATATCAAATGTTAACATAAATTATGATTTCAATTATGTAACATTTTGAAAAAATGGTTTAAAAGAAAATGCTCTTAAATTCTGTTAGAATTATAAGCGTACGATATAACTTTATAATATTGTTACATTTTAGAATAAACAAATATAAAATTTTATTTTAAACATCTATGCTGTTTCATATTATGCAGTTTTCTTTTTAAAATTAAAAAGACATGTCAGTTGTGGTTACACAGACAGTGCTCAATTGAGCCTTCAATAAATAGCTTTTCTTGTATCTTTTTTCTGTTACTACAGAACACAACTTTAGGAACTCAAAATTATTAAGAACCATAGTTGAATAATCTATTAACAAAATGTAGCCTAAGTTTCATGTAACAATGAAAGGTAAGATGCCTTATATGAGAAAAGGAAGATGAACATAACATGAAGATAGTGAGTTACAAACCAGTGCAGGAGTCATGCACCCAAACAGTATGGCAAAGATTACGTGTTATTATGGAGTCAGTATAGTGTGGTGGTTAGAGTTCCCACTGCAACACCACACTCAGGATTTGAATCCAATTTTGTCCCTCACCAATTAGTGCATATTTTTAACTTCTTTGAGTCTTTTTTCTCATCTGGAGAATGAGGACAGTCATCTGTGCCATGGCAGACACTGCTGATTGCTTTCCCGCAGCCACCTTACCATCCTCTCTAGCTTGACTCCCACCACACGGCACATGTTCCCTCTCTATTACACACACACACACCTTTCCTATTAGGCTGTCTCTCACTCCAGAGGCTCCAAATATCAGAACCTCACTTTCTCTGTCTTCCTTTAGTCAGATTAGGGTCGGATGACCCAGTCCTGGTCACTTAGACTGAGAAAAATACCAGAATATATTCTGAGAAAGGTCCTCCCCCCCACACCCCTTTGACATATATATTCATGGACAAAAAAGCTGGTCTTCTTTGCTTGCTATGGTCATTCCCAAGAGTGATGTCAGCAATTGCTTCATTCATCTGGCCATAAGAGTGGGATCACTGACCCACAGAGTATAACAGAGCAGAAAGATGGGAAGCCTGAGCCTTGGATGGCATCACCACCCTGGGAAACTTCCTTTATATGAGGTAATAAATATACTTATTGCTTAGGTCAATTTTATTTGACTATTCTAGTACTTGCTGTCAAAAACACCACGATTTTTTTTATATTAAAATAACATGGGTGAAGTGCTTAGCAAGGACGAGGAGAATCGTGGTCAGGAGCATAGGGATTGGAGCCAGGCTGAGTTTTAAACTTTGGACAGACAGCTTCAACTCTCTGGGATTGATTTCCTCATCTGTAAAATGGAGATGATAATAACAGCACCTACCTCATAGGGTTGGTGTAAGGAATAAATGAAACATGTAACATGCCTATGAAGATGTCTGTTATCTATAAAAATCTGATATTAGGAATTGAATGCTAGTAGTAGTATAACAAGGGTTCAATAAACGATAGATACTGCCACTATAGATTGGTTGCTGTGAAGTACCTTAAAGGCCATCTAGTCACTTTATAAACAAGCTGTAATGGCCAATTTCAGGTTAAACAATCAAGTCACCTAATTTTTAATTCAGGACACTTTCTCTTATACTATATTATCATATATTCAAACAATATTTATCACTTTTTAATCATCATGTTTTATATTTTAATGTGATACAGATGTAGATTTGATGGATAAACATAAAAACGCATCTGCATTTAATTAGGGTAATTTGGACTCTTTCATTAGACACATTATATTACTGACTTATTTATATAATTACTATTTTAAAAAAATAATGGGCTACTGAATTATATCTAAGTTTTTATGTCATAAAGTATATAGAATGAATTTAGTGTAAACGTCTCAAGCCAGTTGAACTTATAATCAATTTTGGATGATTGTTCTGAAGTTTTGTCTAGTTAGGTATTAGGTGATTCATAACTTGACCCTCCTATGCATTATAAATATCTTCAGGATCTAAATTTTTTATTTTTTGACTTTTAGAGAGAGAGAGAGAGAGACAGAGAGAGAGATTGATTTGTTGTTCCTCTTATTTATGCATTGGTTGATTCTTATATGTGCCATGATGGGGATTGAACCTGCAACCTTGGTGTTTTGGAATGACGCTCTAACCAACTGACCTATCTGACCAGGGTCAAATATAAATTTTTTAAAATTAGCAAAACCATTATCATATTTCACATGGCAACTTCTGGCACTCTTTAATGCTCAAGATGGAAGGAAAGGATTTAGTGTTAATTGTTAACCCCTCTGACTATGAGAGGGAGAATCTTTTGCATGAGTGTTTGGTAGGACAAGAGTATCCACAATTCACATGCACTAGGTCTGATCTAGTTTACAGCTACAGTTTCTAAAAATCAACCATGTATTAGTCTTAGGTCTAGAGGAATGCATAATAAAGTCCATAAATGACTAGTGAGGAAATGCATAAACCAATCATTCATACCTGTTTGTTTGTTTATTTTTTTAGTTAATCCTCAACGGAGGATATTTTTCCATTGATTTTTAGGGAGAGACAGAGAGAAAAAACATTTATGTGAGAGAGACACATCGTTTGGTTGCCTCCCACACACGCCCCCAACCAGAGCTAGGGATTGAGTCTGCAACCAAGGTACCGGCCCTTAACTGGAATTGAACTCAGAACTCTTCAGTCCTCAGGCCAATGCTCTATACCCATTTTTATTAAGCAACTTCATATTACTGAGAAGACAGAAAATGTTCTTAATCTCACAACTTAATAATTACAAGTCATGGTAAGTGCTATGGAGACAATAAAACAAGGAGCTGTGTGAGAGGATGACTGAGTGAAGTAGTTGGCAACTTTAGATGAGGTGATCAGGGAAACTCTCTTATAAGACATTTGATTAGAAGCCCTGGCTGGCTAGGTCAGTTGGTTAGAGCACTGTCCCTATATGCCAAGGTTGTAGGGTTGATTCCCAGTCAGGGCACAAACAAGAATCAACCAATGAATATAAAAATAAGTGGAACAACAAATTGATGTTGCTCTCTCTCTCTTTCTGTTTTAAATAAATAAATAAATAAATAAATAAATAAATAAATAAATAAATAATTGAGTGGAGACCCAAAAGTTAATAAGATGCCAACTTATGGTTTTCTAGGGAGATTGTAGTAATTCAGGAGACAATATGTTTCAAAGCCTGAAAGCAGGAGCTAACTTGGCATGATCAAACAAAAGAAAAATACCAAAGCTAAACAGAAAGAAGATTGACATGCTTGAAACATCATTAATACAGAGAGAAATAGTAGACAATGAGGTTGGTGAGATTGCCATGGCCCAGGTCACATAGATCCTGGTAGAACATGAAAAGGACTTTGGATTTTCCCTTAAAAGGAAAGAACATTGGAAAATGTTCTTATTCATGCAATAAACAAATAATCATATATAAGGTGTTGGGTGCTTATAATTTAGGCACTATTCTAATATTTTACATGAATTAACTTATTTAATGCTTATAGCAACCTTTTGAGGAAACTGGTGCACAGGTATGTTGAATAATTTCCCCAAAGCTATACAGCTAGTAAGAGTGCCAGAATTCGCAGCTGGGAAGTCTGGCTTCCCAGTGCTTGCTGACTCCCTTAGACTTATGGCTTCCTTTTTATGAGTCTGTGAATGTAACATGCGAAGGGAGTTGGAGGACATAATTTGTTTCTTCTCCTTAAACGTAAGCGCAGCCTTACATCCCTTGTGATTTAATTCAGCCTAACAATAACTCACTGGCGTCATACTCAGCACATGGTACTGGCTGACTTTCTGGGGTTCAGAAATGAAGAAGATAATGGTTCTTCCCTCAAGGAATCCACAGTCAGGCAAAAGAGACAAGTAAATACAGAAATGTTTACAATACAAGCAAGTCTCTCTGGTATACAACATGAGTGCTCTCTAATACTCAGCCATCCTCTCTTTTGTAGGCTGGTTTGCATTAAATCAGACCCTGTGACTAACCTTGTCCATGATTCTGAGCATGTCCCTTCTGGCTGAGGCATGGAAAGCCCCTACACAACTCCCCGCTCCCCATCTCGAGGTAACTGAGAAGGCCTCCTGTTGCCATGGCAGAGACACAGTGTGAAAGCAGCTGGTGACAAGTGAAGTCATTTCATGGAGAACAGCTATCCTGGGAAGTTACCAGACTCACATCAGGTTTTTTTGTAAGCAAGAAATAAAGTTGTTGGGATAACTGCTGAGGTTTTAGGCTCCATTTGTTAGCACATCAAGGCATAGACTATCTTCTGTTTTCTGCTTTAAACAAAGTATATGTGCACTTTTCTGAGACACAAGGGGAAAAAGCAATGAATTCTTACTGGTAAATTCAAGATGTTTCCACAGAAAAAGTAAGACTTTAATTGTGTATAAAAGATGAGGAGGACTTCTACAGTCAGAAAGATTAGGGAATGAGTGGAACAGGGATCAGGAAGGAAGAATATTATAGGAAAATATACAAATTGAATAATGACAGCATTCTTTGAAATGCTGAAAGGCAGAAATAGCCATGTTTATAAAATATCTGGTAGTTACTAGTAAAATGATAGGCAGGTGTAAGATAATGGGAGAGAGATGTGAGTGAAAAGATAGATTAGAGGCCACTTATTTAGAGTTTTGACAAACTGAAGGTCCTTGAACTTGATTTTGTACAATCTGAGAGAACTATTAAAAGATTTTGATAGAGAATACATTTGCTGGCAGCAAATAAAAGACATGTATTGACTAGTTTGCCGTAATTATGATATAGTCCCTGCTCTGTGTTTGTTGCAAACTACAATCAGCAATATTACATTGTCCTCAAATGATTTCTTTAGGTGACTTAAAATGTAAACTCCATAAGAGCAAATACTTTAAGAGATACTGAGGCAACCTCACTGAGGACATTACATTTGCTCTGAGTCTTTGGCACTCATAGGTAGCTAAGACTTGAATAGGTGGTGAGAAGGAAGAGGTAGGGGAGAAAGACTCAGGTAAGTATGAATTAGGTTTTGTGACTTCATGCAGCCTGTGCCTAGGAAGACAACTCAGACAGCAATGTGACCAAGGATTCTAGTAATTGTCCAGGAGAGAAAATAGAGGCTCACCTGGAATAGGAGTAACACGGAGATAGACTGAATGAGTCGAGACCACATATGTGTCTAAGTGTCTAGCTTGGGCTACTAAATTAATGATGTATATAATTACTTGCTGTTAGTGAGAAAGGAGAAATAGCATGTTTGAAGAATCATAAAGTATCATCTGGCTGGTTTCAGCCAATGTTGTAGGATGTCTGATGGAGCCACTGAACTTGAATGAGAAAACAGCCTTGTTTCTGACAATACAGTAATGCTTATGTCTGTACTGAATCCTCTTCTGAAACACAAAAGATATTTTTTAAAAGGATTTTCCATATATATATATATATATATATATATATATATATATATATATTTCAGAGAGGAAGCAAGAGGGAGAGAGAAATAGAAACATCAATGATGAGAGAGAATCATTGATTGGCTGCCTCCTGCATGCTCCCCACTGGGGATTGAGCTTGCAACCTGGGCATGTGGCTCTTGACCAGAATCAAACCTGGAACCCTTTAGTCTGCCAGTCGATGCTCTATCCACTGAGCCAAACCGGCTAGGGAAACATGAAAGATCTTAAGACAAAAATGAACTCTCTTGAAATTAGTACAGCTGTTCTTGAGACTGGGATGGGAAAAGTAAAAGTAAGGGGTAGGAAGTTATTTATTTTATAATATTTGCAAATTTTTATGGGTATAAATCTCATTATGAAATAAATACTATAACATTATTTTTCAAGTGTACATAGGTGTTGGTTAATGAATAAAATATAAATCAGTAAAAATAACACTGTATACTTATTAACTATTTGTCATCATTGTAATTCCTTAATCATCTGACAATAAAAGTACAACTATTATGATCAGGGTCTGTGAAGTTTTTAATATTAAACACAACCCTATCCATGGAAAGGTTGAGAACTTCTGCTCTTGTTTTCTGGAGTGATATTATATCTCTGGTGTATAGAGTTGTATGTCTGGAGGAATCTCAAATTTATAAAACAAAAATTCATTCTTTGACATTGAATATAAAGCAAAAGGATCAGAGGTGGAGATGGTCTTGCTTTGACATAATTTGCAACATAAAATTTACATACCTAGACAGAAAAATTGTTTTCAGGAGCTCTGAGGAAGCTCCCTGAACATCAGGTCTTGGTCATAGATTCTAGTAAATTTTAAAGATTCCAGTGATCTCTCTCTCTCTCTCTCTCTCTCTCTCTCTCTCTCTCTCTCTCTCTGGACACACGTTGGGAAGTGGTGGTGGAAGAGGATGAAGAGGGATGTCCAAATGCTACAATAGTCTTCTCAGCATGCACCTCTTGGGAAAATCAGGAAGTTGGCCAGCTGTTCACATTATTTTCAAATAAGTTCTTCATTTGAAACCTGTGGATTCCATGCTTCATTTTGATTGTGAAAGCATCTGTTGCAAACCATATTGAAAATGGTCTGCTATTTTCTTCCCTACATGAGGACTTTGATCCTTTGAGAGAAGTTACTTTAGTGTAAATATAGTATAACTTTGCTGAAAGCATTTTGTTCAACCTAAGTACCAGAAGGTAATGCCTTTTACTGTTATTTCACTGAAAAGTCAAGAAGGGTTTAAGTAAATGTTTCCCTAATAAATTGTATGGAGGCATCTGTAACTGTTCAGTGGAAAAATCTAAAATAAGCAATTAGCAAAGACACTGTTTGTTAAAAATGACATTTCCCTGAAAGTCAGTTGTTACTATCAGCATGAAGGTTTTCTTACTACTTGTGCCCCTCTCTGGACTTGGAAATCAGTGAACACCAAGTAGCTGCTGATTTCATTTTGTAAAGCTTCCTTTGTTAACATCTCCAGATATGGTATAAGGATTTCTATTGGCATCAAAATTTAATTAAGTATAGTCAGTTTGCCTTTGCTTTGAGTTTGATGATTTGAATCTCAACTGCCTTTAGGGAGAAAAATAAGGAAGTATATTACTCACCATTTCACATCTGTTGCAGTTTAAAAGACTCAGTTGCCAAGAATTTTATGAAGCATCACTTAGTAATGATTCAGGAAATGATTAGTCAATGCATCTTATGCTCAAAGTGGAGGGCACCCTCTATTGTCCATCTTGCTGTGATGTTTCCTCAAAAATCAAGTTGTGAATCTGCAATTTCTTCTTTTTTTTTTTCTTTTTTTTTTCAAATTTATTTATTTATTTATTTATTTATTTTTTTAATGAATCTTTATTGTTCAGATTACAATTGTTTCTCCTTTTTCCCCACATATCTCCCCACCACCCAGTTCCTACCCCCCCCCTCTTCCCTTACCTCCCCGCCCCCCCCGCTGTCCTTATCCATAGGTGTATGATTTTTGTCCAGTCTCTTCCCATACTCCCCACACAGACACCCCTTTCCCCCTGAGAATTATCAATCCATTCCAATTCTATGCCTGATTCTATTAAGTTCACCAGTTTATTCTGTTCCTCAGATTTTTAATTCACTTGACTTTTAGATTCACTTGTTGATAGATATGTATTTGTTGTTCATAATTTTTATCTTTCTTCTTCTTTTTCCTCTTTTTAAAGAATACCTTTCAGCATTTCATATAATGCTGGTTTGGTGGTGATGAACTCCTTTAGCTTTTTCTTATCTGTGAAGCTCTTTATCTGCCCTTCAATTCTGAATGATAACTTTGCTGGGTAGAGTAGTCTTGGTTGTAGGTTCCTGCTATTCATCACTTTGAATATTTCTTGCCACTCCCGTCTGGCCTGCATGGTTTCTGTTGAGAAATTAGCTGATAATCGTATGGGAGCTCCCTTGTAGGTAACTAACTGTTTTTCTCTTGCTGCTTGTAAGATTCTCTCTTTGTCTTTTGCTCTTGGCATTTTAATTATGATGTGTCTTGGTGTGGTCCTCTTTGGATTCCTTTTGTTTGGGGTTCTGTGCGCTTCCTGGACTTGTAAGTCTATTTCTTTCATCAGGTGGGGGAAGTTTTCGTTCATTATTTCTTCAAATAGGTTTTCAGCATCTTGCTCTCTCTCTTCTTCTGGTACCCCCATAATTCTGATGTTGGTACGCTTGAAGTTGTCCCAGAGGCTTCTTACACTATCTTCAACTTTCTGAATTCTCTTCTCTTCATGCTTCTCTGGAGGAGTGTCCTTGGCCTCTTTGTATTCCAAATCTTTGAGTTGATTCTTGCAATCCTCTAGTCTGCTTTTGGGTCTCTGTATAATATTTTTTATCTCAGTCAGTGTATGTTTAATTTCTAGTTGGTCCTCATGGAATTTATCGGCCTTTTCCATGAAATTCTTGAAAAACCTTATAACCGTGGTTTTGAACTCTATGTCCAGTCGCTTGTTCTCCTCCATTTCTTTGGTTTGTGATCTGTTTCCTTGCCTTCTCATATTCTCTGCTTCCCTAAGTTGGTAGGGTAGTTTTGTGTACTAGGTGTCCTATTGGTTCAACGGGTCAGCCTCCCAGTTACTTGAGGTGGACACTCTTGGTGTACCCTTGTGTACTGTGTGTCCCCTAGCAGGAGCTACAGCAAGGGCTAGTTTTCTCCTCCTTTGCTTGGGCGGTTTTGGAGCAGTCTGACTGGAGCTGCAGTTGGTTAAGCTGCTCCAGAACAGGCCATTTATATGCAAAAGCCGCTGTGTGGAGCCGGGGCGGGTTTGTAGAATGTGCGGGGCGGGGCCTCAGGGCGGGGCCTCAGGGCTGGGCGGGGTCTCAGGGCGTCACTAGGCTGGGGCGTGGCCAACGGCGATGGCTGCCGTCAGCCGTCTCTGCCTTTCCACGTTTCCAAGTCCCTGCGCCCCGCGCTCCAGCGCAGTAAACAATGATTGCTGGGCGCACCACTGCAAAAAAGTCACTCTCACTTTCCGACCCGATGGCCGAGAGTCCAGCTTCTCCCCGTAGGTGCCTGGGTCCCCCGAGTGTCCCCAGAAACTGGATTTCAGAGTGATTGGGAGCTTGTCTCCCTGCGGGTTGAAGAAAAGCCGCGCACCCAGCCGCCCGCCGCCGGCCCGATTCGCGTGCCTCCGTACCTCAGCTTTTCAGCGATTGTGCTTCTTTCTCTTCTTAGTTGTAAATCTTCCACTCAGCCAGCTTTCCCGTGGTTCTGGGTGGTAGACGTTTTTGTCTTTTAGTTGTATTTTTGAAATTGTTGTGTGAGGCAGCAGATTAGTTGTTTAACTATGCCGCCATCTTTCTGCAATTTCTTCTTAAATGAACACTGATAACTGATAAAGGCACATAAGAGGATTCTTCAATATTTTAGTCAGAATATTAAAGCATAGAGATAGGGTGGTCTTAAAAAATAGACCCTGGTGATAAATAATTTTTTAAAAAGGGCTTCATTCTCGTTTTCCATCAGACAACTGGGATTTCCAGTCACCTGATGTCTCTGTGAAACAGTTTTCTTCTTTGGAAAATGAGGATGCTAATAATTGCACAATGTACCTTTGCGAAGTTTTTCTTTTTTGTGGTTATTTAAATTTGAAGTGCAAATGAAGCTTCCAACATTTTTTGTTTGCATTTTCAATTTTAAGATGCATTATTATCCACATTTCACTATTATAAGGCTTTGGAACTGATGACTGTCTCTTGTATTTTTAGGTCTTTGGTTGAAAATGAATACCTCAAAAAGTTTACTTATTTAAAATTTCTCCTTATATGACTCTCAAGGTCTTATTACCTCTCCTAAACATCTCTTACTCTTTCTCTGAAATTTTCAATGATCCTTATTATTATTTAGCCATGTTTTGATTCTTGATATCTAATGGTTTGTACCTTAGACCTCTGCTAATTCTGTTAACATACAATTCATTTACTTTTATTGTTTCAATATGAAATAAAGGAAATGAGAAATTATGGGATATTTCTCATTTCCACACCATAAGAACGACCCTCAAATATTTATTCTAATTTTACAAAACCTTCAGTATCATATTTTCAGATGGTTACTATGCTGTTCTACTTGTGTAGCACACAGCATGTCAAAGCCAACCTCAAGACCTTTATCCAAAATATATCTCAGGTTTGATCCTTTGGCAAGACTACAGATGGTTTTCTGTTTTTCCATTGGGAGGCATGTACTAGTCATATTTGCTTTGCTCATTGCAACTGGGTAAATCATTGTTGTAGATCTTTTCAGTGGACAGAGGTAATTTAATCTTTTTAGTTGACAGAGCTAATACATTTTATGTAAGTTCATATTAAAGATAAAATATCTCATAAGCTCATATTGCTATTTTCTACACAAATTTTATAGTTTTTTAAAAACTTAATTTGTTTTATATTTCATCTGTGTCTCCTTTCACATTGGGAGCCCTACTTCTCAAGGATCATAGAATTAAAATATCCGGTAATTTCTCATTTCCTTTATTCCACGTCACATGCATAATTATCTCAGGATAATAATTCTAATACTATCACCACCAATATTATTTATAGAAGCAATTATTATTTTTTTCATTTGTTCTCTCCATTCTCATTCTTTAAAAAAATAATTGTCCTTATATACATTGTTAGAACATATAGTGTTACATACTAAAATCTCTCCTTTTTAATCCTCATTTAGTATTGGTTCCATAAGTAATTCTGTATGAAATCCCCACCACCAATCCTACCAGGCGTACATATATTTAAAACTTTTTAGCCCAATATTGTTTCTCCTCTACTTGTCTGCATGCACATGGAACAATGAAGGAAAAGGGAACCAGCTTTGTTGGTTAGATGTGCTTATTCTCCTAGGTAAGCACTGATGACAGACTGTCTTGGTGTCAAGTGGGACAGATCCAAGAAAACCCTTTTCTCTATTTCTACCAATGTGTTTCATTTCCTAGGAAAATATTGAGGTACATATTGATCATAAATATAACCATTTATCTACAGGATTAATCTTTACTCTATTTCTTACTTAATTATTCCTCTTTTATTGTTATGAAGCACTAAACATTTTTAAAAGCTACTTTAACCATTTGTGAAGAAAACAGATAACCAGATGATTACAGTGTTAACATAAGTATTAATCTATTAATTTGTTAAATTACTTATCAACATTAGTCAATTCTTATATATTATCCAAAGTGAACATGCACATAAAATGTATGTGAGAGTTAATGGTTTATGCAGAGGTATACATTCATCTTTCTTTACATAAGAACATTTTTAATTATTGGAATTATCTTCTGTGTGTTCATGTGCTACTGAAAAGATCATTGGTGAGTAATAGGGTACAATGCAACAGATATTGTCCAAAAATAAATATTCTATTAGTTTAGCAATTTATTTGCATTATAGAAACACCCAGACAACTTTAATGAGGTCAAATTTTCTGCTTAAAAACTTATTAAGTATAGACTTTGCTAACTCATTTTCACCTGCAACACTGATAACTAAAATCTACTTTGAAAATACAACATATTTCCTTTCAGCAATTTATTGTTCAGATTTAGTTCTAAATGATTAAAAAGCACAGTTATATAGATAGTTATAAAATTTAACTACATAGACATTAAAATAGGAACAAACTTCAGTTAATCAGCAGGTCCGTATAAAGAGAATGGAGTTAGAGACCACTGACTGCTTAAAAAGGTATAATAAAATTTTTAAGAGTTTATTTGAGCAAAAATAGACTCAAATAGGGCAGCACCAAACCCCAAGTGGTTAGGAGTACTTCACCAGGAGCTAGGGGAAAGACTTTTATAGAGAAGAGGAGGAAGCAAAGCAAGAAAATTATTTGATTGGCCATAACTTAAGTGGTTGCATTCTTGGGGGAAGCCTAGGTGGCTGTTTGTGATTGGTTGTCCTTAGGTCTTGATTTCTTAACCTTCAGGCATTTATAGGCTTAGATTTGGGTTTGTGTACATAGGCTGTAAGGTATTAGATCCTCCTTAGTCTACTGGCCTCCTGATTTAATTAATTTAACAGACCTTATATGAATGCTTCAATAATTTAAATGAGTTGAATGTAGATACTTGGTGTCAAAACAATTTTTTTTCTTATTCACGTAAATTCTATAGCCAATAAGCAGGAAAATTTGAGGAATAGCTCTGTTTTCTCTTTGGTTGTTTATCTTTTCTGACACATTATGATTCACCCACATTTTCTAAAATTTTTAATTGAAAAAATTGTTTTAAAAAAGAGAAAAAAACTGTTACTCAAAAACAAGTGACTATTTTATGTTATATAAATCACTTGAAAGGCATATTTATTAGTCTTCAACAGTTCTATGCCCTGTTTTTGGTGTCTCCCAGTGTACATGCTATGTAACAAATATACCTGACCACCTCAGTCATTCTACTCAGGTACCTCAAGTTATCATCTTAGAAAGCCATGTGAAATTTTTTGAATTTGTTTTTAAAATATTATGATATTTAAAAATAAATACATTAAAATAAAAATAATCATGCAAATAAAAATTTAGAGTATTAGCTTTGCGATCAAACAGATTTGAGTTCGAAGAATGCAAAAAAACAGATGTTTAATAACACTTGTTGAACAAATGAAAGAATCAAGCAGTCATTCAGTCATTTAATAAATACTAGTTCTATTCCTCATAGACTATGTAACATTCAGTGTGTTATTTGGATAACTGATACGCAGAAAAGTTATTTATAAGACAGAGAATAGCTCACAGAATTGGAGTGAAGACAAGTGGCATATTGCAAGCAAACATCAGAAAAAAGAATCTTCAACATAATAACTGGTCAATAAATCTTTCTTTGTTGTTTTCTTTCTTGAAGATATTTGGGCTGTTTTTAGCAATGTGCTGTCAAGTCCTATACACGATTGTAAATAAGGGTATTTATTTATGCTTCCAAACATACAAAGGCACTAACTCTATCCAAGGCTTAATCTGGAAAATACTGCAGCTTGAAGTTTATTAGACCATAAAGTTGCTTGGAAAATTTTCAGACTCTAAGTGGATATCTTGAAAAGCATTTCTTGAACATCTTGAATGACATATAACTTGGAACTTTCCAAGAGGACTCATCAGAACATTCACAGGAGTACAAAAACCTCTTTTCATTACCTAAGCTTTCTCATATGCATGAACATATTGCTGAGTCAGTTTAATTAATCTATTTCTGGGTTTTAGCATTTTTACTTCTTGTGCTGGATGAAATCAGATCAGTGTAGGAGATTAGTAATGGTAGGTGAATTTTTTAATATAACACTATTGCTGACTATTATTTTTTTTCTCAGCATATTTACTTCCCATCTTTATTTTCTGTTTTCAGCAATATCACTTTTGGCCAAACATAGTTCTCAATTCCCTTCTATTTTCTCTCATGGTACATAGGAAAATTTTAAAAAAATTTATGCCAAATTCAATGTCCTTTTTTTAAACTTAAACTTTCTGTAAATATTACATCTGTTGTATTTCTCTTCCTTCTTGAATCTTGGTTTCCAAAGTACACCTGTACCAAAATGTTCCTCATACCCCTCCAGAAACCCTTGCTCTGTTTCACTCTTCATTTTCCAGTCCCTGCATTTTAGGCTTTCTTCCAATATTTGGTGGCTATCCATCTTAACAGAATTGTGAAGTGCCACCAAGAACACCTTTCAGGTAGGTAGTAATGATTACTCCTGCTGCTGGGTGTGCTGCCAGGAGAAAGGTCTCAACTCTCAACACTTCTAAGGGGGCATGTCAGTTGAAGAGAATTATCGGGCCAAAGAGCATGCCTCCTTCACAGGGCAGCCATTGCTAAAGGCTGACTGGTACAGCGGCATAAGGCCCAGCTCTGCTCCAACTCGGGGCAGCTTTACAGGTTCATACCATCTTCAGAACATCCTGGAGGATTAGATAAAGCTTCTGCTGAGACTGGATCCCACTTTGACTTCTCCCTTTTCCCAATCTGTTGATCCTAAGCCACTCCCTAATAAATGTCATGCTTGCTAATCTCCATATCAGAGCTTGTTTCCGTGGGAACCCAACCTGTGACAGTCATCTTTTTATTTTTCCCCTCATGTTATTCTCCTTTCTGATGTAATCTCAAGCTCTCTGTAACTCAAATAACATCAGGTGATAATTTCTATCTCTCTTGCCCTGGAGTAACCTTTAGATTACTAGTGCTCCATCTCCTGAGTCAAATTCTTCCTAAGGCACATACATTTTATTTGGGTAATGACTCTTCAGTCTATATCCATGCCACTCAGTTATATTCATTTTTTAAATTCATTCACAAGTATTTATTGAGGGTTTACTAATCTCAGACCCTGTGTGAGGCATTCACTGTTCCCAACCTGGAAAACTGTACTTTCATTGTACTTAGTTCTCCTTTTATTCTCTTTCTACTTCAACTTATCATTCTTCCTGCCTGAAACACAGCTTTAACCATGGAATAGTTATGTTCAAAAAAATATAACACATATTCTTCAGCTTCCCATCCTAGCTATTTTAAATCTACCCCTAAAACCATTTCTTAAACACTTCTGTCTCTCCCTATATAGTCTTCTCATCAATCATGGTGGATGGCACGTGGTTTCTCAACCATGTCACACATACATTTTCAGATCTCTATGTCAAGTATGTTCTGTGTGTTCTGTCTAGAAGACTGTTCTTTATTATTATTACTAGTGGCCCAGTGCATGAAATTTGTGCACATTAAAAGGGAATTAATTTGAGAAAATATTTTAATACTAGAGGCCTGGTGCACGAAATTCGTGCATGGGTAGGGTCCCTAGGCCTGGCCGATCTGTGGGGTGACCAACAGGGCAATCGGGGGGTAGGAAGAGCCCGGGGGGGGGGGGCCCGCTGGCACCCACCTTGGCTTGCCTGGGGCCTGTGGGCTGGGAGCAGCTCCTGTGTTGAGCATCTGCTCCCTGGTGGTCAGTGCACATCATAGCAACTGGTCATTCCACCAGTCATTCCACCATTCAGTTGATTTGCATATTAGGCTTTTATTATATAGGATTGGCTATTTGCCCTTTCTCTATAATAGAAGTGTAAGAGATGAAAGAAAATTAGTAAAATATATATGAAAATCTTCCTCCTGTCAGAGTCTGGGGCATGCCGCAGGACCCAGAATCAAGTCCCTGCCCACCCGAATGCACCTCAAAATCAAGCGAGATCCAGACCTGGCCGGTCCCACCCCCATTGGGTGAGATCCAGACCTGCCCAGCCCCACCCCTGTCAAGCCCTGCCAGGGGGGGGGCACAGCCTCAGGTCCCCTGGACTGGTGCCGGGGTGGGGGGCATGGCCTGAGGTCCTCCAGCCCAGGGGTGGGACAGGGGGCATGGCCTCAGGTCCCTCAGCCTGGGGCAGGGGGCGTGGCCTGAGGTGCCCCGTCAAGCTCTGCCAGGGGGCGTGGCCTTAGGTCCCCCACCCCAGCCTGGCACCACACAGCCTCAGGTCCCTGCTGATCGCTCGTTATGGGAACCCCACCTCCACTGTGGGCACAGCCATCTTGTGTTAAGGGAACCCTGCTTCCGCTATGGGCGCAGCCATCTTGTGATGGCATGATGGAGTGAGGGTCAATTTGCATATTACCTCTTTATTATATAGAATTAGTCATGGGGTTTTGAATTAATCTTTTAAATCTCAGTCAAAATTTTGCAGGCAAAATTTATTCCTCTTTTTGTATTCTGTTATCAGTCTTACTCATTGGAGTCTGAGGCCCTCTATATCAGAGGCCACATCTTCTTCATGTTATTATATTAATGTCTAATATTTTAAAAGCTATTGTTTGTGTAAGCAAATGAGGTTACTGATCATATCAATGAGTAACCACCCAAACAACATATATTTTTCAGTTACTGATTTGAATGAGTGTATCTTCACAATTCAGCACTGTGCCACACACATAGAACTTGGTTCCAAAGTACTTGAATTGAATTTCTAATTTAAAAATATATGAATAACTACCTATTCTCCACATCTAACTCACCAACAAAATATGTCTGCATACCATAGGCATTGATTAAGGTTCTACATATACACCTATGAGGAAAAGAATATGCATGTATAAACATTTAGTACTATTAAAGACTTAGTGAGACTTGAAGTTCCACAAGGGCAGAACATGTTTTTGCATCACGGTTGTATCCCTAACATCAAGTAAAATGTTTCAAATATAATAAGAAATGATTATTTGTTGAATGAAAAAATAATTTAAATCTCAGTACTAAATTCTAAGTACTAAATTCTTTTTTTAATTCAACTCAGGAGAAACTACTATTTTATTCTAAATCATTAATTGACATTTCTTTTGGGTAAAACTAGATAAAATCTTGAGCTTTTTGGAGTATTGTTGCAATTTAAATGTCACATGGGGTTAATTTTATTTGAGTATAATCTTGCAACTGAAGGGTGTCCTGAGTCGGAAGCAATATCTAAGCATCTGGAACCTCTGGTACTGGGAGCTTCTTTGGTACTCTTCTAATGTAGCAGTTTTCAAGTCATTTGAGCTTATCTGTGTCATCAAATGTCTTAAATATACACTATTTCCCTGCCTTGATCTAAAGAAATAGTGCCAAAATTAGTTTGCAGGGCAATATCAAACTAAAAGAGCTTTTGCACAGTAAGGAAAACCAACAACAAAATAAAAAAAGCCACCTATAGAATGGGAGAAAATATTTGGAAATCATATAGCTGATAAGAAGTTAATGTCCAAAATATACAAAGACCTCATACAACTCAATAGCAAAAAATTCCCAAACAATCTGATTAAAATATGGGTAGAAGATCTGAATAGACATTTTTTCCAAAGAAGACACACAGATGGCCAAGAGGTTCATAAAAAGATAATCAACATCAGGGAAATTCAAATAAAAACTATAATGAGATATCACCTCGCACCTGTTAGAATGGCTATTACCAAAAAGACAAGAAGAATAAATATTGTCGACAATAAAAAGAAAAGGGAACCCTTGTGCACTGCTGATGGGAATGTAAATTGGTATAGTCACTGTGGCAAACAGTATGGAGGTTCCTCAACAAGTTAAAAAGAGAACTACCATATGATCCAGCAATTCTATATCTGGGTATTTATCAGAAAAAAATTAAAAAGCTAACTCAAAAAGATATAAGCACCTTTATGTTCATTGCAACATTATTTATAACTAGAGGCCCGGTGCATGAAATTGTGCACAGGTAGGGTTCCTAGGCCTGGCCAGAGATCAGGGCCGATATGTGGGGTGACTGGCAGGGCGATCGGGGCCCCTGCTCGCACCCGCCTTGGCTGGTGGCCTGGCATCATCGCCTACTCACCAGCCCTACCTCCCACCGTCGCCACTCGGTCGGGGCTTGCGGGCTGGGGCAGCCC
Source organism: Eptesicus fuscus (assembly GCF_027574615.1). NCBI lineage: Eukaryota > Metazoa > Chordata > Mammalia > Chiroptera > Vespertilionidae > Eptesicus > Eptesicus fuscus. The sequence continues at coordinate 56,924,105 of NC_072476.1, forward strand.
CTGTGTTGAGCATTTGCCTCCTGGTGGTCAGTGCGCATCATAGCGACATTGTCCTGCTGTTCAGTCGTTTGCATATTAGGGTTTTATTATATTGGATAGACATGAAAACTGCATAATCCCCTAAGGGCATTATGCTAAGTGAAGTAAATTAGACAGAGAAAAACTAATACCGTATGATCTCACTTATATGTGGAATATAAAAAAAACACACACAAAAACAAAAGAAGCAAGCAAAAAAAAAAGTTGAGTACATGGATACAGAAAACAGATTGGTAGTTGTTAGAGGCAGAGGTAAAGGGGAAGGCTGGTGGGAGGGAGAAATGGATGAAGGGGGTTAAAAAGTACGAACTTCCAGTTATAAAGTAAACAACTCTTGGAGATGTAATGGATAGCATGGTGACTATTGTTAATAACACTAGATTGTATATTTGAAAGTTGTAAGAGAGCAAGTTTTAAAAGTTCACATCATAAGGAAAAATTTGTATGTATGGTGACTAATATTAACTAGACTTATTGTGATAATCATGCTGGAAACATACAAATATTGAATCATTATATTGTATATAGTGAAACATGTAAAAGATAATATATTACTATACCTGAAAGTAATATAATGTTATGCAATTATACCTCAATAAAAAAGAAACACTGTCACTAAGCCATTAGAATATTCAAAAAGTACTTTTATAACTCTATGACAAAAAATAGTTAATTTTCCTCTTCTTAATCTTAGGTAGTGGTGGAAAGTATTTTGACATCAAGGTAAACTTTTATTTTTAAATAGAGTTTAGTGAAAATACAATTACCTTCTTCTAGCTTCCACATATTCTGTTGCCCTATTATATTAATTATCATTTTCAATCTTGCTCCTGTCAATTTTTAAGTTATTGCACTGCATATTCAGTCCCTCATGTGATGGACTTTAAAGAGGGCTTCTTCACTGAGGTGATAATAAAAACGAATTGCCTTCTTAACGTTTTCTACTTTTCTCACATCCAGTTTATGTCCTTTACCAAGTGTGTGTGTGTGTGTGTGTGTGTGTGTGTGTGTGTGTGCGTGTGTGTGATTATCTACATAAATTTTACTTCTAACTTACTATCACTTTATTCCAGGGAAGATTTAAGATAGTTTATGGAGATTGAATTTTGGGTTTATGCATATGTGTATATATGCATGAATTTCATATCTATGTCACCTTAATTTCAACCTTTGTCATTGGCCAGATATCCCAAATTAAAATAAAAGTATGTGCCAGATATACCACATCACATATATGTGCATGATTTTTCTTCCTTTCATAACAGATAAGGGGCAACCAGTGAGTGAACCAAGACCCCTTCTCATCTATTGGGATCAGGAAGTTAGCAGGAACAGCCCTAGGGGGATGCACTTGTCTCTTCTCTGGTTTTAATGAAACAATCATGAGAGCATCATTGCTAGCCTCCTCTGATGTAAATAGCTTCTTGACATATCAGTAGAGCCCTTCAAAGGAAAGATCAGCAGCATAATTAAATTTTATGCTACACCTCCATCTTAGAAATACATTTTTTGATTAATTGATGAAGATGGACTTAGTTATAACCAGAAGCTAAGAAACAAACGTGACTCAACTGAAAGGTGTCACAATTTCCAAAAAGCGAGCACTAAGTTAATGCTAATGTGATTTGACACATTTTCCTCAAAAAATCTATTGCTAGGGTTGGTAAGTATTTAGCTGGTTGAGAGTTCTCAGTTTCCTCTGGTGGTGAGAATTTGATTTCATATTTAGGATTGAATTTATCTCTCCAAGTAAATTTATAACCAAAAGTTTTGGTGGTCTGAGGTGATGAGTTATAATTATTATTATTTTTTTGCAATGTATTCGATTTCTACTTGGGAAGAATTTAAACATGACAATTGTTGAAGATGCTAGGGACTCAGCCTGAAGCCACATTTGGTTAGAAAGACTGCTATTTCTATTTAGATTGTTTGCTTGATGTGCCTTGGGAGGAGGCCCAGTAGAAATCATGCGGGATATTTTTCTATATCACTTTCCCACTGTGAAAACACTTGCCACTCATACTAGTTCTCAGACAATGTGCATTGATTGGATGACTAAAGCCCAGCCATTCAACATTTTGTCAGAAATCAAATGCAAATGTATTCTTATAGTATCCTATATTTTCTCCATTAGAGAACTTACCACATAACTATACTAGCAACATCTGCTAATTCCTAGTCCCGCCACTTTGACAGTGAACTCTGTGAGTCAGGACAAAGGTTCAATCCATATTGCAGCCTCAGAGCTATCCAAGGGCCTGGCATATATAATAGATATGGCACATTGTTGCTGAATAAAACAATCATGAGAAAATTGTCTTAGAGGTCATTTCCAAGACCATTAAACCCAGAAGGTGCTTCAAGACCTACTTAAGATTTCCTTAAGAAAAAGACAAAATATCAACAGCATATAGCATTTTCACAGCTGGAATTTCTCGTGGCTATGTCTTTTTCTTTTCTTTCTTTTTTTAAAACTCGGATTTGTGAGAAAGCCTTGAAGCAATTAGGCACGATCAGACTGCTTTCCCTACCATGTTTGGTGTCAAACAAGGCAACTGGGCAAATGAGTTTTTCTCTTTGGCTTTTTGAGGTGTGCATGAAGAATGTGATGTGGGGTTTCTGAGTTTTGTCCTAATGACCAACTTCCAGCTCTTAGGCAGGTTAGTTACTAGTATATTCATAAGGCCATCGTTTGAGTAAAATGTTATATTTCATTCTTTGAGCTAGTTATAATGTTATCCACATGCCTGGATTGATATTAATTTGCAATGGCATTAAGTGCAGAAATACCTAGAAAAGTATTGTGTGTGAATGGAAGGGTAACCCTGGCCAAGTTCTAAATCTTTGGAACTTAGCATTCACTCAACAACAACAACAGCTCCTACTTACTGAGCGCTTATTATGTATCAGTTCTTTCATAGAGTTTATGATACTTAATTCTCAGAAAAACAGAGTGAATTTGGAATTATTAACATCATCATTTTTAATGATGAGAAAGCTAAAGCTGAGGTTAAATATAGTTCCCAAGGTAACACCATTTATGAAGCATAAGTGAGATTTCAAATCAAGAACCTGATTCTTGAATTTGTGTTTTTAATCATGATATTATCCTGCACTTAATTCCAGATAATTAAACCAACTTTTTAATAGATGATGAAGAGGAATAAAATTTGTCAATTTTTATACAATAAAACCTAGGGTTAATGAACTTGAATGAAATGACATATGCACTATGGTGTCCTGGAAAATTCCAAGAACTGCATGAGGTATATAGTTGATAAACCTAGTCATCTTTAGCAACTAGTTATGCAGTTTCTTGTGGAAAATTAATTGCACACTTTTTTGTTCCCCACAGAATTAAACTTTAAAAAAAAATCCACTTGCCAAGCTCTCATTTGGAGCCTGGAATATTAAACTGTCATCTCACAACCAAAAAAGGACAAGGGTAAAATGAAAATGGATCTTATCCCAAATAACTAAAAGTCTTTCTGGCATTGTTTAATATTTGGAGGGAAAAAAGTGAGCTGCACTATAACAGAGCAGAAAGCTCCTTGCTGTCATGGTTTGACTACTGCTTTTAACCTCAGAATTAAACAGAACAGAACAAAACACATTTCCTACAGCCCACAGTGAGGTAATACTCAGTTTCACAGCACCATTTTTGGAGTCAAGTACACTATCTTCTATCTACTCATTTTCTTTCCTAAACCCCTAAGCAGGAGGCCTCATACACTTTTTCACAGAGCATTCACTCCGTTATTTAAATATTTCCTTTACTCTGACAGACTCTAGGTGCCTGTCCTGTTGAAATTATAGAGTGAAGACATTCATAAGGTCTATTCTATTTGGGAGAATACTGTTCTCAAAGACAGAATTTACAGTAATGTATCAGAAGATGGAATTTAGAGAGTTGTAGATGAACACCATCTATTTTGCATCCTGCTGTAAAGAGATTTTAACCCCCACCCTTTGTGCAGGCTTTTTTTTTTTTTTTTAGTTTAAAGAAATTGCTTCTGAATAGGAAACTCTCTAGCCTTTCATGCTGTGTTTTCTTACCCCTTTTTATCCTTAGTTTGCATTTCAAGAAACATTTGCATGAAAACAAGTCCTGTTTGCTTGAAGTTTTATCTGTTCTGACTTCTGATGGATTGACCTCCAGCCGTAATTAGTGATGGAGGAGCTTCAAAAGGCTGCCACCCCCCATCCTTTATCTCAGGCTCCTTTCCCTTTATTGAATAAATCCTCTGCCCCCCAATCTCCAGGGCAGGCCTTCCTTTCACTGACCCTAGGAGAGTGTCAGCCCCCTTTCCCCTTCTTTTGACCTTTGGTCAATAAACTCATAATCCCACTCCAACTGTGAGCTTTTCACTTGCAAGTGTGAGGCAGCATCACTCTGCCTGAAGTTCCCAATTGTGACTGCCTTGAAATGTGCCTTAACCTAAAGACACACACTCCCCAGTGTGGGGCAGTTCCACATTTCCACTGCAAGGTGGCACCTGCTAAGCATCCTGGGAGAACCGCCTCACCCTTCTTCAGAAAACTTGCTTGACCCTCCTAATCTGGGCAAGTGTCCTTGATTTGTACCACCATCACATCCTGTGCTCCCACTGTCATAACACGCATCACATTCTTGCAATGGCTTATTTAAATATCTATAAACTCCATGAATTCAAGGACCACATTAATTTTCTCTATATCCTCTATCTCTTAACAGTGTCTCATTCTTGGTAGTTGCTCAGTAACCATTTATGAAATGAATGAGTGAGTGAATATTCTTCAGTTACTCCGTCTGCAGTGATGCTTCCTTCGGGGAGTCCACCAAAGTCAGAGTCAGGGGTGCAACCTTTGGCAAGTAGTTGCTTGCATTTCTGGAGCTGCTCAGCCCTTGATACCCATTTGTTCTATAGACAGTGAAGGAGGTATGGGGGTGAAGGGTTGGGAGTAGGTATCTCTGAAGAATAAACATCCTGAACAAAGATACAGAGGTGGGAAAAGGAGAAAGAACATATGAGAGGGTCTTACGTGACGTTGAGGCCACATCAGCCCTTGACCATTTCTATCATTCCTGCTAGTCCTAGTTTTCCAAATTTTCTCTCAAATGCCACTTATTTCATAATGCTTTTCACATTCCCTAGAAAGCTATATCTTTCAGGTCCCTTTAGAATTTTGTATTTTTTTTTTCATGGAACTGGTGTATTTTGAATTATATAAATTTGTGTGCATACCATCACATCTCACATGTTTAACTGTAAACTCTCTGAGGGGGAGAGCTGTTCATCACTCATACTTGCATCTTCTGTACAACATAGAAATTGAGCACATGGTAGTACACATTATTAGTATTATTAATCATCATCATCATCATTTACTCTTGACTTTAAGGTGAATATATTCATCAGTAATGCAAAGTATGCAATAAATGAAGAAAACTGCCTTTTTTTGGGTTTTGTCTACCTACCATACTGCTCTGGAGCTGTTTGGCTTTATAGACTAATTATCTAGCCACTGGTAATTTATCTATGGAACTTGAAGGTTTGTGGATGAAGTTTAGATACTGCAAGAAGCAAAGTGATATATTCCACTACTTCTATTTATTTAACTTATTTTTAAATCCTCACCAAAACATATGTTTTTATTGATTTTTCAGAGAGAGAGAGAGGAAGAGGGAGAGAGAGATGGAGAAAGATAGATGGATGGATGGGTAGATAGATAGATAGGTAGGTAGGTAGATGGATAGAAACATCTATGTGAGAGAAACATCGTTCAGTTGCCTCCTGTACACACTCTGACCAGGGATCAAACCCAAAAACTATGTGCCCTGACTGGGAATCAAGGGACAATGCTCAAACCGACTGAGACAGTGGCCAGAGCTTTCCGCTGCTTTTAAAGCAACAACAAAATAAGACTTTTAAGTTAGAGAGGAAACCTGTTATTTGAATTAGAATTTAAAACTTTGACCCTAGAAATAGATTTGTGTTCCCTCTTGTTTTGCTCCACCCGCCCACTGGGGAAGAGCTGGTCATGAAGGAGACCTGAAACACCTGGCAGGCTCGGTTCCCACTGAGGCAGCCACACTGCGCTTTGGCTCTCTGCTGCCAAGCGTCCAGCGCTGCTTCTTAAGGTGAAAGAGTCGAAAAGCCAGGTGATTTCTGTTTCCCATAGCTTAGCTGTGTGGCCTTGGATAGCTCAGTTAATTTATGCAGATCCCATAATTTTTTAAACAATGTAGTTTAAGATCCCTCTTAGCTTCTTCACATTTCTAGAATTTTTTTGACATTTTAGGAAAAGCAAGGAGAGAGATGATTGACATACAACTTTTATTTTACTCTTGCAGCTGGTCTTACTGCAGAGGGACCTATGATGGCTGAGCTTTCCATACTATAAAAAAAAACAACAACACAAACATAGGCATGATTTTCCTTTAAGCTTCTGTTTTATTCTACTGGGTAAGATTTTGCCAAATTCTGTAGGTTACATATATTGCCCAGAAATGGTATATATGTCAATAGTGGTGGAAGTCAAGAGGCCCAGGTGAGTTATTTTTTTCTTTCAGAAAGCCAATAGATTAAATTGCAAATTTCTGCATATTTTAAAATAATGCAAACTCAATTCCTTAAATTATTTCACTAATAGTTACATGGTATTGAATAGGAGGAGGATATGAATGACTTAAATTTGTTGGCATTTCTAATACCACCATTTATGTCTTCATTTCTAAAGGCACTAAATAATATTAATTAATTTGGGAGAATAGGGAGACAATATAAATTGTTTTTGTGCTGAAATTTTTAAGACATCCCTTCACATAGCTGAAAACATCAAAGAAAATTATAAAGTTAGAAATCAAAATCCACAATGAATCATCTGCTTAGAAAAAACATTTAACCCTGAGAAGGGGTGAGCCGCAGAGAGAATGTAAAGAAAAGGGAGATGTGAAAGGGACAAGTTTGTTGTTAGTTTTTTTCTTCTAAATTTTTGAAAATCTATGATTCAACTTTTATTTTACAAAGTGGCTGATTTTATTAAGTTTTAAAATATAGTATTACATTTGGAATGATTTTAAACTTTAGAGATTTTGAAAATTTTTAAATTTGACTTTTATTGAATGCATTTGAATTTAAAATACATATTTAACTCTATCTGAAAGTGCTAAAACTAGAATAATGTTAATATTTTAATAACAGTAGATACACTTTTTAAAGCAGTAGATATTAAATAATTAATTCTCACTTACTAAGTTAAATTCATATTTACATCATTTTTCATAGAAGCATTTTATCTCAAGCCATTCACTCTCCATTTCCACATGTTAAAAAAACTTCCATCCAGTAACTTTTATTTAGTTCCATTTTTGTTGTTATTAATCCTCACCTGAGGATATTTTTTCCATTGATTTTTAGAGAGAGTAAGAGGGAGGGAGGAAGGGAGGGAAGGAGGGGGAGAGGAGGAGAGAGAGAGAGAGAGAGAGTGTGAGAGAGAGAGAGAGAGAGAGAGAGAGGTGTGAGAGAGAGACACATGAATTGGTTGCCTCCTGCACATACTCCAACTGGGGCAGGGATTGAACCTGTAGCCCAGGTACGTGCCCTTGACCAAGAATCCAACCTGAGACTCTTAGGTCTGCAGGGAGACACTCTAACCACTGAGCAAATTGACCAGGGATGGTTTCATTTTTTTACACAATCATCTTACTCTGTAAATACTTAACGCAAAATTAGTCAAAGTGGTGAATTTCTCTTGGCGATTATATGTATATATATGCATATGCATATATATATATATACATACACACATATACACAACACACACACATATACACGTGTGTTTCATGTGTGTGTATATATATATTGGATAAAGTATATAAACGAAGCAAAAGAAAAACATTGTCACTAATTATGGTTCTTGATTCTGAGCTGAGATGAACCGTCTCCATTTTATGTGGTATGGAGACCACTCTGTGCTGAGTTTGATCCTGTAGGCACTTTGACTTTATAGACCTGGCTAACCTTAACTCCTATCTCTGCATCCTGAATTGCCCCAAAGCTACATCCTCAATAGTACATTTCTGCTTGGGAAACCTTGTGATACAAGAGAATTTATATACTTTAGCAAGAAGTTACATATGCAAGGAAGCCAAGTTATATCAACTTGGGAAGTATAGACCAGAACTTAAGTTTCATTAAAACTTGTGGTGAATGTCTTCTCGAGCAGAAATTGTTTGCTAGTTTTTCTTTGGGTGTGAATTTGTTCACATAGCTCTAAGTTCAGAATATAATGTTATGTTCTGTTAATGCCATGGTGTATTGTTAGGGGATGTAAAATTCACAAAAGAAATTTTAATTGCTCAAATGCAACCTAATACTATATGTATGTACTCTAAACATACAATCACACAAATGCACACGTACTATATTTGAATATGTATACTAATTTATGTAAGTGCCCTTAATTTTGGATCTATTTATAGACACAAAGAGAAAATATCTCTGAAGGGGTTCAGAACAGGACTTCCCAAGATGTGCTACTTAGGCATGTGGATTATTTGATCTGAAGGCAATTGAGACTGCAGGTTCAAGAGAAACTTTTATCTATTCCTTGAAGAATTTGAATTGGGGCTTTGCCCATAATAAGAGTTATCACCAGAAATAACTTTTCATAACCTATTTATAGGGCACGGCAAACTTCTAATTACTGAACATCTGCTCTTCTTATCATCCTGCAAATTACCCTCTTCCCCTCTAAAGCCTCATGGCATCTTAACATCATTCCTTAGCTCAGAAATGTCCTGTCTACCTCATTTCAACTGAACCTCTCATGTATGTGGGGGTCTCTGACTCTCTCGTGTAAGATGGACTCCCATAAGTAGTTATGTAACTTAATTTGGTCATTTTCTCTTGTTACTCTGTCTCAACTATTATTATTGTTAAGTATGTTTTTATTGATTTTTAGAGAGAGAGGAAGGGAGAGAGATAGAAAGATTGGAACATCGATGAGAGAGAAGCATTGATTGGCTGCCCCCTACTAGGGATCAAGCCCACAACCTGGGCATGTGCCCTGGTCAGAATCAAACCGGCAACCTCTTGGTTCATGGGTCAATGCTCAATCACTGAGCCACACTGTCCAGGCATGTCTCAATTATTTCTGACAAAATAATCTATGTCATATTCTGAGCTCAGAAATGCAGGCCTTGTGCAAATATAGAGAAATAACACTCAATAAATAATCTGAAGTGACACAGTAGGAAGAAAATTTCACAGGGAATATCCCATTCTCTTCTCTTCTCCTTTAGAGGTAAATCAGGTAGCAGAGAAATTTTGCCTCTAAATAAAAAGTGTAGGTATTTAGCATTCTAGTTTTTAAAATGAAACATTGAGCCCTGACCAGTGTGGCTCAGTTGGTTGAAGCATCGTCCCATACACTGAAAATTTGAGGGTTAGATTTCTATTCAGGGCAGGAAACGATCAATGTTTCTCTCTCTTTCCCCTCCCTCTTTCTAAAACAAAAAAAGAAAAAAAGAAAAGAAATTGAAACATGAGGCAGTCCCTATTTTTTTAATGCCTGTTACATCTATCCATATTTTACTAATGTCTCCAAGACCTACAGATAAGAGTCTAAGCAGCATTGTTGCCTGGGGAGAATCTGCCCTTTTTGAACTTGCAGAGAGTTGAGGGGTGGAAAAGTGGAGCTGAGTGCAAAGCAATGGAGCTTAATGCTCTAATGTGAAGTGACTGGACTCATTTGTAGCATCCTGATGCCATTTCATGCCTGTTGGTTTGTTTTCCCATCCTAGTTGTAAATTATTCCTAGGATAGACACTTTTTATGCCTTTCATACTTTTTCATAGCATTCAGGATATCGCTGTACATGGCAGGTATTCAAATATATGCTTAGGGCATCATTTTAGTGTTGAAACAGTGTGTATTATATTCCAATACTCACAAAAGGCTGGGAATTCTTTTGGGTGGTTCCTGCTAAGAAAGCTTCAGGGATTCTTGGGTCTGTGACCTGCCTTGTGGTCCTGTTAGAAACAGCCTGAGTCTACAGTTATGTGCCCTGAGATGGGCTGAACTTACCTTAGGATCATTAACTTCAGAACTCAGCTAGCATCCAGGCAGTGCCAAATAACAACATGGTCTTCTCTGTCCCTACAAAATAAGAAATACAAGAATGAAACAGCATTTTAATTTTGAAATATATTTTTTAACAATACTTTATGTTAAAGTTGCTTGAAGAAAGAATTAATTTTGAAAGCAAAAAGACAACTTGTTGATTTTGACAATGGAGTACTCCTTTAGCTCTAGGCATTTCCTCAGGCCAATCTTCACGCTAGTTTCTCCCCCTGTGAAGTGACTAGTGTATTTCTCTCACCTGGGTTAATACAGATTACAAAGGTACTTGGGCTGCGGGCTGATGGAGGAAGAGAGAAAAAAACCTGCAATATCTACATGAGAATGTGGAGAGTGTCTCCTAAGATTATGTGTAAATGACATTGAGGAAATATACTTAATGGATTTGAACAACAATACTTTTGAGAAGCGCAACAAAAAAGGAGACAGAATCATTTATTTTCTTAATGTAAATTCAGTGTATTTATCTTGAGGTGATTTATAAACTTCACCACTTCACAAAATCCCTTTTGATAGTTCTTTATGCTTGTAGTGTCACCGGTTTTCAGATTAAATGTCATAAAACACTGAGTTTACAGTTCCTCGGTTGCATATTTTGACTACATTCTTTCCTAATGTAACCTAAAATAAAATAAAATCCCACAAAGCCTCACACTCAGTTGAGTAGTACAATCAAAGCTATGAATGAAGATAATGAGTCAGTTGTTTTTATCCACCAATAAGAACACCTCAACTGTTACGTATAATCCATCCATCAACCAACAGGAGTGTCTGCCTGCTGCACAGCTGGCAGTGCTATTCTGCAAGGCTTTTAAATCTCCCTTTCCTACCTAATAAAAGAGTAATATGCAAATTAATCATCACTCTGCTACACCCAGAAGCCAACCAGTGCCGGTATGCAAATTAACCCCAACCAAGATGGCTGCTGCCACAGAGCGCAGGAGGGAGGCTTGGGTTTAGCCAGCAATAGAGAGGAAGCCAAGCTTTCCACACACCCTGGCGGGCCCAGGCCTCCACTCAAGAATACAAAGTTTCAATTATAGAAGATAAATCTCAAGAAAAATGGCAGCAGCCACAGAGCTGGAGAGAGCAGGCTAGGGCTGCCCCCGGCAACCGAGGAAGCCAAGCTTTCAACCTGCCCTGGCTGGCCCAGGCCTCCACTTAAGGCTACAAAGTTTCAATTATAGAAGGTAAACAAATCCAAACAGAAATGGTGGCAGCCACTGAGCAAGCAGAAGGCTTGGCTCTGCTCCAGGCTACAAAATTTCAATTGTAGAAGATAAATATATCCCAGATACCAGGGCCTCCGCTTGGGTTGCTGGGGGGCATGGCCAGTCTGCAAACCACCACAGGCCCCTCACCCAGGCTGCCCCATGCCCCAAGGGAACCCCCACCCTGATCCGGGACACCCTTCAGGGCAAACCAGCTGGCCTCCACCCATGCACCAGGCCTCTATCCTATCTAATAAAAGAGTAATATGCAGATTGACCATCACTCCAACACACAAGATCAAGATAGCTGCCCCCATGTGGACACAAGATGGCTACCACAAGATGGCCAGCAGGGGAGGGCATTTGGGAGGGACCAGGCCTGCAAGGGAGGGCAGTTGGGGGCAATCAAGCCTGCAGGGGAGGGCAGTTAGGGGTGACCAGGTCGGCAGAGGAGGGAAGTTGGGGGCAAACAGGCGGGCAGGGGAGCAGTTAGACATCAATCAGGGCAGTGGTTAGTGGGTGATCAGGCTGGCAGGCAAAAGTGGTTAGGGGCAATCAGGAAGGCAGGCAGGTGAGCAGTTGGGAGCCAGCAGTCCTGGATTGTGAGAGGGATGTAGGGCAGTGGGACATCCCTCGAGGGGTCCCAGATTGGAGAGGGTGCAGGCTGGGCTGAGGGACACCACCCCCCCCCGTGCATGCATTTCGTGCACCGGGCCTCTAGTTGTTATACATTAGTGGAGAGGAAAATCAGCAGAGTGTCATTTTTACAAGACATTGAGACTATAGCTTAGCTGATATGTTTTGCTAATTTAGGACAAATTCTTAATGCAAATAAAATCACCACTACTAATTCCAGGTTTAATTTAGATGGGATTTTTTTTATACCATGAAGCCACCATAGTTTAGATGTAAAAAGGACATCTAAAAATGTTCAGGCTCTCACAGTTAGTGAATTTCCTGGGGATAGTTGGTGGAGAATTCAGAAGATGATGGTTTGCAGAGTTCCTGGGGGACATTTTGGTATTGTGAAGACTAGTGTTTCTCAAAATTAGTGTGCATCAGAATGACCTGAAGGGCTTGTTAAAACACAAATTACTTGGCCTAGCTGGTTTGACTTAGTAGGTAGAGTGTTAGCCTGCAGACTGAAGGATCCTGGGTTTGATTCTGGTCAAGGGCATGTACATTGGTTGCAGGCTCCTGGCCCTTCAGGGCATGCTGAAGGCAACTCTCTCTAAAAATCAATGGAAAAATATCCTCGGGTGAGGATTTAAACAAACAAACAAATAAGTAAATCATTGGACCTAAACTCCAAAGTTTCTGGTTTAGAAGGTAAGATGGAAAGATCTGTATTATAACCAGTTCTCTGGTAACGCTGCTGGTCTTAGGACCAGATAGTGATTACCAGTGGTCTAGAATAGATCCTAAACCCACTAGAGATTCCCCTAGCATCTTGGCAGACCTGGAAATGTTAAAGGAAAAGAGCAATGGAGTTAAAATCAGGATGGAGAGGAGCTCTGGGTTGATTGGTCAGGCCACACACAGAAATGGGGGAAACTACAACATCTAAAAGACCTCTTTCTACGCTACTGGGATTTATCTCTGCTTAGCTCCTTTAAAAAAAAGCAAAATTGACATTTATATGATGGCAAATTGTAAGGCACCCGCTGCCAGCGTGAGCAGTTCTGACTACCCACTGTTATTTTTAAATGTTTCAGACACCCTGGGAGCAAGTGCAAAAAAACAGACTCATGATCTAAACAATATGAGGAAAAGGATTCCAGATAGTGTGCTTCACACAAAGACATTCCTTTCTACTTAAGCAGGTTAGAAGATACAGTGTACTGTGGAGCAATTATTTCAGAAGAAAAAAAATACATAAAGGGCTTTCTCATGACTATTTCCAGACCTAAATATTCTTACCACTATTTACCAATGCAGTTGAAATGTGGGTTATTTCATTTGAGAACATTTCTTACTCATCAAGGAAAGGTAAGAAGCAGTGCGTACAACATGTGGATTTCATAAGTTACCTTTGTTCAAAACATGTAAACAATTTGTCCCCACCCCCACAGACCTTCAGCAACCAACGATGATGGTCTTTGTGCCCAGGGTAAGGTGCACATATGCACAGTTTCGTTGTATTTTCTGGGTACCATTAGTCCAAAAGGAGAACACTGATTTACAGTCAACAGTTTCAGCAAGTGACCCTTGGCAGAAAGGCTCTGCTTTTTCAGCTGGCGCTGTTGTTGAAGTTCAGAGGCATAGCTCATCTGTCTCTATTTCAGGCGTCTGGCAAATGGAGCACTGTTTCAGCATTCTCCATTCCACTAACTGCTTACAGATGACTTCCATATTCTGGAGCATCTGCTGGTTATCTCATTTCTCTCATTTTGGGTTATTTTCCCAGTTGTGTTTTGAAAAAAAACTTCCCTCTCTAGCTTTTATTTTGTAACCACACTATTGTTGCTGTTGTCATTTTGGGAGAAATTAACAGATGTGTCTGGTGTTTACCCCATGAAATAGGCCAAACCTGTGGACAATCGGAAAACAGAAATGGTGATTTTTTTTTTTAAAAAAAGGAAACAAAAATAAATAAATAAACAAATAAATAAATAAGTAAGTTAAGAGCACAGCTGAATCACAATTGTAAAATATGTTCAGGAAATGATTCATGGACTGAAAGTAAACAGTCATCAATAATTTGGGGACCTTTTTTTAAAGTTCTTATATACAATGCTGTACTCAAGGAAATTCTATACACATGTAGTTGCTATATCTAATACATATGTGTAATATAAATGTTACTCACAACTTATTACTATAAATGGATATACTCGTTCTTATCCTTACTGATGATTTGCCAGGTACAGGGCTTTGCTCTATATCTCATAAAATAGGAAAACAGGCAAATATCTGGCTTCTTCCAGAGGATACTTTTCTTCATTTTCATAATAGACAGACACATAGAACTCATAATATGTTTATTCCTGCTTCTTCATTTGCTTTTTACAGCACATGAATGGTGTTCTGCATATATTAGGGCAATTTTTATTTTTAGTAATCAGATATATGGGGCACTTGCACATGAATTTGAATGTTAATGTATTTATTTAAAAGCAGGTTGACTGGTGCCATTAAAATTGTGATCTTCACTTGATTTATGCCCAATGAAAATTTCTTTTAAGAAAACTGCTAATTGGACAACAAGGCTGGCTGTTCTAATTGCAATCGTTTTCTTCAAAAAGAGAAAGCACAATGGGCATGTGATTAGCTAACAGTCTGATTTCCTCATTTTTTTTGAGATCTTAAAATACAGGAAAGATGAAAGAACAGCATCAAAAACACCCATCATGACATACAATATTAAAAACATCCCACTAGCTTTATTTGCCCCATCATTTTTTAAAGAAACAAACTTTTACAAATTTAGCCTGTCTCCTACAAGCACTCCCTGCCATTCTACTACTTGCTCTTTCTTCCCAAAGACAACTTCTGTCCTGAAGTCGATGTACTTGATTTCCAGTCCATTTCTTATGCTTTTATCTACATATACCATATATTTATCCGAGGCAATATTATTTACCATCATTGAAAAAAAACAAAATAAAACACTTAGAAAACACCTCTTCAGAAACAAAATCCTGTGTGCCTGCTATTTTACAAAGGATTAGATACATATTTTCTATTACTACAAGCATGGAAAACCCAAACCTTTAAGAAGCTACAGCACTGTGGTCTGAATGTTTGTATCTCTTCAATATTCATGTGTTGAAGTCCTCACCCTGAAAGGTGATGGTATTAGGAGGTGGGGCCTTTGGCAGGTGATTAGGTCATGAGGGTGGAGCTTTCCTGAATAGGATTAATGCCCTTATAAATAATTTTATTAACCAATGTGACCCCAATAAATTCAATTTAAAAAATAAGTAACAGAGGACAGAAAGATATCACTCACCACTTCTGCCATGGGAAGATACAATGAAAAGTCTGGAACCCAGAAGAGGGTCCTCACACAACTATGCTGTCACCCTGACCTTAGACTTCTAACCTCCAGAACTGTAACACATAAAGTTATGTTGTTCATAAGCTACCTGAGCAGACTAAGACATACAGCTTTTCTTATCTTAGCAATCTTTAATAGAATATACATCAGTGATGACTGGAGGAACCCCTGTCTCAACCTCCCCTGTGACTGCCCACGTTGGATGCAAAGATTAGTTTGAGGGGTTGTTCTGTTGCTTGGACACAGATGAGAGGACAAAGGATGAAGGCCGGTATGTTTAAGAGTGTTGCTAGGGAAACCAAATCATTGTGCTCTTTCTTTGTGAAAATTGGGCAAAATGGATTTCAGCAGCAGCTTGAGAAAATACATTTGCCATCTTGAAAAAGGGGATTGGTTATCATACTGACATTGACTCCTGCTCAGAGAAGTATTGATTTCTGCCCATTGTTTCAGAAGATGCCACCACTGATGGCCATCTTTGGCCATGTAATAGTGAAATCGAAAAGACTAAAGGGAGCCAAGTGTCTTGCCACATTTCAGGGACAGTACAGATTGTTTTTTTGTTGTTGTTGCTGCCAGATGTTGTCTAGAGCTGATACCTAGCCTAACACAAAAGAGCCCCTGCATATCTGATTGCACTGTGGCTCACTCATTACTGTTATCTCCTGAGGATTTTCAAGGATTTGACACTTCTGCTTCATAACGACAGATGACATTTCAGTTCAGCTAGTGGAACTCCTCACACAGAGGCTTCAAGTCACCTGGAGATTTCTCTGATAGTAACTGCTTGGCCAATGGACATCCAGCCTCGCAATATTTTGCTTGGTAGTGATTCTGCCCTACTATTAAGTATGGGCGGGGGTGGGCTAGAAGGGGTCAATGAGTACAAAAAGGGGACATATGTAATACTTTTAACAATAAAGATTTTTAAAAAGTATGAGTTGTATGAGTGAGGGGGAAAATTGAGAGGTTTGTATAATAGATTAGGAATAAAAACAAATACATCATGGGGGCCAACACCATGAACAATGATACAATCCAACAAACACACAATGATTTACCTTCCCATTTTTAGAAAACCAAAAAGAAGCAAAAGAAACCATCAACAAAACAATAAGAAAGCCCACTGCATGGGAGAACATATTTGCCAATGTTATCTCCAATAAGGGTTTAATCTCCAACATTTACAGGGAACTCATACAATTTAACAAAAGGAAGATAAACAACCCAATAAAAAAATGGGTTGTTTATCTAATAAATACTTTTTGAAAGAAGACATACAGAAGCCAAGAGACATATGAAAACATGCTCAATGTCACTAATCATCTGAGAGATGCAAATCAAAATGACAATGAGATACCATTTCACACCTGTCAGAATAGCTATCATCAACAAATCAACAAATGGCAAGTGCTGGAGAGGATGCAAAGAAAAAGGAATCCTCCTGTACTGCTGGTGGGAATGCAGACTGGTGCAGCCGCTATGGAAAACAGTATGGAGTTTCCTCAAAAAACTAAAAATGGAACTCCCATTTGACCCAGTGATCCCACTTCTAGGACTATATCCCAAAAAACTAAAAACACCAATCAGAAAGGATATATGCACCCTTATGTTCATAGCAGCATAATTTACAATAGCTAAGATTTGGAAATAGCCCAAGTGCCCATCAGCAGATGTGTGGATTAAAAAACTGTGGTACATCTACACAATGGAATACTATGCTGCTGTAAAAAGGAAGAAACTCCTACCATTTGCAACAGCATGGATGGACCTGGAGAGCATTATGCTAAGCAAAATAAGTCAGTTGGAGAAAGATAAATATCGCATGATCTCACTCATTTGTAGAATATAATGAACAACATAAACTGATGAACAAAAACAGATCCAGAGAGAGAGAGAGAATCATCAATCAGACCGTCAAACCTCAGAGTAGGAGTAAGGGGGAGAGTGGGAGTAAGGGGGAGAGATCAACCAAAGAACTTGTATGCATGCATATAAGCATAACCAATGGACACAGACACTAGGGAGGTGAGGGCACGAGTGGGGGTGGGGTGGGGGGCAATGGGGGGATAAGGACACATATGTAATACCTTAATCAATAAAGAAAAAAAGAAAATCTAAAAGAAAAAAAAAGCATGTCTTTATTATCTCTTCTATGAATAAAGCTTACAGCTAAAGACTTTTTTTCACTACTCATTTATGTTAGCTGTAACGAATACTACATCAAATTTTTTCAATTCATGTTTGTACAATCCTATATTATGTTCTTACACCCCAAACAACAAGAAAATACCTTATCAGTAAGTTATAGGTGCACAGCCAATTTAAATTACAAATGATCTCATGGGTATTTGATAATAATTCTGGATCTATAATTTATTTGTAAATGCTATAGATGTATTTATGTTTATCAATTAGAGACATTAAACAGAGCCATGTTTTTTAATGCAAGACAAGAAACCTCAAAAAGAGTGGCAAATGGGGGTGAATATAGGGGTATATTTTAAATCCACTGATGAAGAAATTTACCTATTTATTTATATGATTCTTTTTCTCCAACTGTGCTGAATCCAACTTGCTGGGCATGCTTAAAAAATATTGCACAGAAGTGTGATGCTACTGAGAAAATATTTTTACAAGGCTGTAAACTTTGGTCACAGACATTTTGGATAGTTCATGAGTGAAAATTTCAATACAGTGCATTTGGTCTGGAACTTTTATGTTTAGCCTCCTTGTGCTCAGCTCAATGAAAGATCACCTTTTATCTGACTTGTATTTTCATCATAGCTGTGTGACATGGTAAATCTAATACTCACAAACATCTGGAAGTTGAAATTCTTGGAAAACTCTTCAATAGAGACACTCGTGTTTTCATTTTGTTTTTGTTTGTTACTAAAGAAAACTGAGTGAGAACCCAAATTCCAGAACTATAGTTCCTGATAGAATATGTGCCAGTGGAGACTATTGCCTCCTGGTTATGCCAGGAGAATATTCGCTGTTCTTTATGATGCCTGGAATTACAATTTAGTTGTAAATACAGAGCCTTGAATTTAACATTTTAAATGACCAGTCTTATTACAAATACTAGAGGCCTAATGCATGGATTCGTTTACTGGTGGGGGGCGTGGCCTGTGGGGATTGGCCCGCTGTGGTGCTCCCACTGTGGGAGTGCACTGATCACCAGGGGGCAGCTCCTACGTTGACTGTCTGCCCCCTGGTGGTCAGTGCACATCATAGCAACTGGTCGACCAGTCGTTCTGGTTTTTCCGCTGTTGGGTTGCTAGGCTTTTATATATATAGACTAGAGGCCTGATGCAAGAAGATTCGTGCAAGAATGGGCCTTCCTTCTCCTGGCTGCTGGCACTGCCTTCGCTCTGGCCAGAGCTGCCTTTCCGCTCCAGCTCGGAGCCGCCTTTCTGCCTTCCCACACTGCCCAGAGACCCAGAGTGGCTGGGGTGGTGTGGAATGCCTGCGTCCCACCCCGCCCCTGGCTGCTCAGCGCCTGCGTATGCAAATTAACCTGCCATCTTTGTTGGGTTAATTTGCATACTCACTCCTGATTGACTGGTGAGCGTCGCAAAGGTATGGTCAATTAGTATGTTACACTTTTATTAGGTACATAATATATGGCAGGCCTTTCCTTAGAGGCTTTGATTACTTATCAGCATAGGTAATTTAGAGATTGAGAGTCCAAGAATAAATATTCACATACCTGGCTATTTTACCTAGTCCTAAGTTTGGGTTCATGGATGGAGTAGATATTATGAGTGGCTAGCTCTTTTATCTTCCTTTGAATTGTTAGAATATATTTATCATGCTGCATTCAATTTGATAACAGCTATCCTAAGGTATTTCCCTTGTCTCCTATAGAATTTCTCAGGAGCTACTTCAATTTCAACACAATATTTTACTTTCTCTTCCTAATCTCTTAAGCAAACCATTAGGCATGGGAGTGGTGTCACCTCAACCCTGGACACATATTAGAATCAGTGGAGCTTTGAAAAAGAGATAACTCTAGTTTTCCATCTTAGTCCTATTAAATCAGAATTGGTGGGAGGAAGGGGATGTGCACTGAATTTTTACAAAACTCTTTAGGCAATTCTAAAATGCAGCTAGGTTTGAGAACTCCTCACTAAATGAAGCATTTAGGATTCATTATGTGATTTATATATTTTAATTACTATTCTACCTTATTTATAAGATGAGTGTATTATGTGTTTACATATCTAACTCTACCACCATTGAAAAATAATCTGAAGGATATAGAGCTTATTTTATACTAGAGGTCCGGTGCACTGGGGGGGAAGGTCCCTCAGCCAGGCCTGTGACCTCTCGCAGTCCAGGAAACCTTGGGAGATGTCTGCCTGCCTGCTTAGGCTCACTCCCCCTGGGGATTGGGCCTAAGCCGGCAGTCGGACATCCCTCTCGCAGTCCTGGGCTCTTGCGGTCTGGGACCCCTCACTTCTTACTGCCTGCCTGCAGTGGAGGCGGGAGAGGTTCCAGCCATGAGCCTGGCTTCTGGCTGAACGGGTTCCCCCTGTGGGAGCGCACTGACTACCAGGGGGCAGCTCTGTGTTGAGCATCTGTCCCCTGGTGGTCAGTGTGCATCATAGCAACTGGTCATTTGGCCATTCGGTCGATTTACATATTAGGGTTTTATTATATAGAATTGTATTTGCCCTAGTGTCTGGATTTCAATAAATGTTTGAATGAACAAAGAAATTATAATGCAGGCCATATTAGCTAATTTATAAAAAAGACTTATGTCAGGTAATAACAATAAATATTGTTTGAGTGAATGAATAGAAATAAAAAAAGGGCAGATCTTCACCTTTAAGAGCCTCTGACATAGATCTCATGGACAATATTATTAGTAACACCAAGTAATATTTGCATTGTTGTGTATGTACCAATTTGTCTCTATAATATCGTCACCATTAGGTTAACATTTAAGTCTCTTAAAAGAAACAAGTGACTCCTGATTATTTTGTTGAATTCACTGCTTTTTATAATTTCTCCTAATATCAAAGATTACTGCCTGAATTGATTAAAATAAAGAACTTTGATTTGCCCACATTTTAAAAAGTTACTTTTTTGATCTATACTCTTTTTACTTGTAATAATACTCATTCCCTCCCTCAACCTAAATACTCAATGAGCAAATCCCTCCATTCTCTGACTTGGCTAAAAATCTTTTTTTATACTCTTTTCTTTTTTTTGCCCGCCCGCCCGCTTTCTGTACTCTTAATGGCCTGTCAAGATACCTAGAAGAAACATGTATACCAGGTATTTAGCACACTTCTTGCTCAATAATTCAAACATTACCAATTCTAATTTCTTACCAAATTTCATTTATCTACTTCATGTAGGCAGTAAGGCCTTTGAAAGGAAGGGGGGTCTGCTCGCTCTGATATCACACAGAGTCGGAATTCAAATGGCTGTGCAGTGAAAAGTGAATGTTACACCTTGTACTGACAGAGCTTCAGTCTTTGAGGAACTCAAAGAGCTTTAAAACATGATCTTGTTAATCTTCACAATATCCCTTCTAGGAAGTAACATGACATTTTAATGTAAGAAAATCCAGGTGCAGTGTAGAAAATGCCAACCTGCCTTACTGGAGGGAATTTTTGAAAGATTTGAAATCTCTTTTAAGATGTTTTTTTTTTTTTTCTTTGCTTGTTTATGTATTTCATACTTCAGACTTTTCAGTGCCGTGTTTGTGCCTGGTAAGCTTGAAATGATCCCAGGTGGTATTTCCAACCCAAATGACAATTGCTTTTCTCGGCTACACATGTATTCTTTTTATTTTCTTCAAATTATTGTATACAGATAGTTTATAGGTGAAATGTGACAAATCTTTGGGATTTTGACTTTTAGATTCTTTAATAAAGAAGTGGTTTTTTAGTTATGTCATTTTCAGTATATACATTACAACCAGTCACAAAATAAAATTTCTATTGCCTGATGGTGGGTAAAAATTAAGTAAGAACATTAGAGATAAAATTTTCACTTTAATTTCTTTTTGATTCTGCTCTTCCTTTACAGAAACCTTATGTTTTTGGTGCAAGAGGGAGTTGGACATTTATGCATAGATTATTCACTTAGCTCTTCTTTTTTGCATCAGTATTGAATTTAAGTAAATGTATATTAAATAAGATTTATTGTTTACCACCAAAGGGATTTTGGGCAATTGTTAAATTTTAGTTTCATAAAGAACTGTTGTGAAATGTATAAGAATATAAAAATAAAAATTTTAAATGGAAAATATTTTTATTTCTCTCTATTATTTCTGTAATATGGTCTATCTGAAATACAGTGAGTGCTACTTTAAGTTATATATAGAATAATTCATTATTATAAGAGTAGAAAATGAAATTTTTATGATTTTAATGACAAATGATTTTCAGACATTTTGTGAACTTGAAAAGTAGGCTTCTCTATATACAACTGAGCACGAACTCACACTTTCTAAGAAACTAAACCTGCCCTTTGATGAGATCCTTTTAAAATTTGCCTTATTATGATTTTTAAAATGACATATTTGATAGTCTAAGAAAGACATAGGTAATATGCTATTGTTTTTATTAATGTGCTCTATGAACTCTTGAAAGCCACAGAGTTTTTGGTTTTAGGTTTGCAATATTAATTGATGGCTTCACTTTGTATTTTTAAAGAGCATTATCATTGACTGTCTGTGATTCCTTCCCCATTTAAAGTGCTATCTCTTACGTAAAAATAAATGCAGTTTGTGACAGTAAGAAAAAAAGAAGTGATTTTCCAATGTGCAGTATGTTGTAATGACAATGAAAATAATCATAATGGATCATTTTTTTTTTGCACCCCAAACCCTTTTCTGATTCAATCATTTTATTTTTCTCTTTGCCTGCGGTTTAATCATACTCCAACCCATGTCAACACTACTACTTGGATGCTCTTTTCAAAATGCTTGAGTACTTTCAGGGTGGACTTGCACACCAAACTGTCATGAGAGAGATTCTCACCATGACTTGGCTTCAGGTAGTTTTCTTGCCACTTGTAAACCTAGACCCAGATGCATTTACCTCAGATATAGTCACTGTTATCTGAACACATCATATTGCTTTCTTCCAGGCATTCAGATAAAATGTTTCCTCTCCCTTCAACATATGTCCATCTTTTCTTCATTTAGCTAAATTCTACTCAGTTTTGAAGATTCAGATCAAGAAGCACCCATACTATAATCAATCAATATACTATAGTTGTTAAATTGTTTCTCACTCCAATAGACACTGGCTTCTTGGGGAAAGAATATACTATTCATGTTGAATCTTAGTAACTGACACATAGTAGAGATGTTAAACAAGGGTCAATTAAAAATAACTTTCTTCTTATAATCTATATAGTTAGATAAAGTTCCAAGAGATTATTACTAATATTCACCATCTAATTTTCATATTAATAGATTGATACTTACATTAAATAACTGGGAAAATATTTAGACTCATTCTATACATAATAGTAAAATTCTTATTTGGCAAAAGTTGATGTTAACTAAGAATTATTGGAGTGTTGGATTTTTTTCATATTATAGACCTTCCTCCATTGGATGTAACTGATACTCATTAAGATAAACCACATTTTAGACTCTTAATAGTTGAAAGATAATGCCTCAGGCCTCAATTGCCCCTTAAATTCTATGTAGTTTTTTAAGTAAATTCTTGGTCCTTTTCATAGATTGACCTTCAGCTCCCCTCCATTTGAAGGTGGGAGGTTTGCTCTTCAAATAGGAAACTTCTGTAATATTTTTAAAAGTATATCACCCTTTTCCTTCAGCTGGTATAATATCAAATCATGTTCATCTTCCCTTAATTGGAAACATGAAACATCTTATAAAACATTCGAGGGTAAGAAATAATACTGCGGAGTGCTGCTTCAAAGATATGAAGTTGTCTAATTTTAGTCTAGATGCTATCTGGGAAGCAAGCCATGCCACTGGGATGCAACATGCACTGTTTTGGCCCCTTGTAGATTTATTTATGCTTTGGCATGATGCCCTCAATTTGCAGTAAGAGACATTATGAGAAACTGTTGTGTAGAAACTGCCATTGCCTTTGTTGCCAAAGGATCTCTTGAGGACATCATGCATTATATGGTGAGATTTCAAATTTACCTCTTATGAGAACCACTTGGAGAGCTGCTAAAATACAGATTCCCGTGTCCTGCTTCAGACCAAATGAATCACAATATCTGGAAATAGTCCTTGAGAAGAGTATTTCTTTTCAAAGAAACTTGTTTATTTTGAAATAATTTTATATTCATATACCAGTTTCAAGGACAGCATGGAGAGTTTCCATGTTCTAGTCCTCCACCTTCACCCAATGATAGTATCTTATTTAACTCTAAAATCTAATACAGTGTTCCAAACTAGAAAATTGACAATGGAATGATATTATTAACTACAGGCTTTAATTTGGATTTTAGTAGCTTTTATATGCATTTTTGGTATATCCTTTTATGAAATTTATCAGATTTGTAGATTTGTGTAACCACCACCACAATCAGGATACAGAACTGGTCCACCAGCCCCCAAATTTTTTTGTGTTGGCCCTTATACTCACCCTCTATCACCAATCCTAATCCTTGGTGTCCTCTAATCTGTTCTCTATTTCCAGTTTTGTTATTTTAAGAAAGTTACATATATGGAATCATACAACACGTAGTCTTTTGGGATTGGCTATTTTCACTCAGCATAATGCCCTTGAGATCCATCCCAGTTGTTGTGTCTATCAATACTTTGTTCTTTTTATTGTTAAATAGCATTCTATTGAATGATGTACCATAGTTTATCTGAGTTATTGCCACTTTGGGACTATTACAAATAAAGCAGGTATTGGCTTGGAACTTCTTTTCCTCATGGTCATGTGTTGGGTGTTCTATTTTTTTTTTTTTTTTTTTACAATGTTCTCATTTTGGTTTATACCCCTTTTACATTGAATTTCCTAGGAAAGGATTCTTTCCTTTCCTTTCCTTTCCTTTCCTTTCCTTTCCTTTCCTTTCCTTTCCTTTCCTTTCCTTTCCTTTCCTTTCCTTTCCTTTCCTTTCCTTTCCTTTCCTTTCCTTTCCTTTCCTTTCCTTTCCTTCCCTTCCCTTCCCTTCCCTTCCCTCTCTCCCTTCCCTCCCCTCCCCTCCCCTCCCCTCCCCTCCCCTCCCCTCCCCTCCCCTCCCTCTCCTCTCCTCCCTCTCCTCTCCTCTCCTCTCCCTCCTCCTCTCCTCTCCCCTCCCCTCCCTCTCCCCTCCCTCTCCCTCTCCTCTCCCCTCCCCTCCCCTCCCCTCCCTTCCCTTTCCCTTTTCTAATGTCTTCATGTTTTAGGAAATTTTCTCATATGCTCTTACATTATTTTTAGCAAAAAAATCCTCCCCTCTATTTTTGTTTGTTCCTGTTGATTGAATATTGAACATCCTAAAATGGTCCTCTTATTATCTTATCCTTATTTCCATCTATTTAAGTTCTTGTTTAACCTTAAAAGTATTTGATTTTAGATATCAATTATAAAATTTTAGATACACTATGAAATATTTCAAAAGCTCTTTCTTGTTTTCTGATGTTTTTATTTTTGATACTATCTGTTCTTTTTAAAATGGACATACTATCTTGTCTTATCTCAGGACATTAGTTATAAGGTTCTGAAATATTATTTTTATCTTTATTGTTGAAAATATTACAGATGTTCCCCTTTTTTCTCCCATTGACCCCCTCCACTCTGCTCCCCTCCCCCAGGCCTTCACCACACTATTTTCTGTGTTCGTGGGTTATTCATATATGTATAAGGTTCTGACATATTATTTTGTTTCTTACATGGTTTTGGTCTCTTCTTAATTCTCTTTTAATTTTTGCTTCTTTTCTTATTCTGACTTGTATGTGTAGGTTTTGGTTACATTTCTGGTAATCCATGTCTCCCTGTGCATAGTTAAGCACAAGGAAAAAATAGCAAGCCTTAAGCACATGGATGGTGCTTGCCAAAAGTGGACATCTCTGAAGTGAAAAATCAACTTTTCTTCATGGAGGTATCTCCAAATAAATGTGGCTTTCATTTTTGTTTTTAATCTGGACCTGTTAAATTTCCCAGTGAGTAACACCACTAGCCTCTTGCATCAGAGTAGTGTCTGCTGCCAGGGTTCTGGTTCTAGTGGCATGGGTAGGAAAAGGCGAGAGTCTTATTATTAAATTATACCTCATTTAATCACTCACTCCCCTTATTTTTCAAATCCTATTTCTCCCTCCACCCTCTGCCGGGACTCCATACTTTGGAGAGAGGGTTGGGGGTGGTGAGGGTAAGTAGTCGACGAGGGGTGAAGGAAAAAAAATAAAGGTCAACCAGTTTTTTATACGGGTTTTTAATGCCTATTTTCAGCCCTGACCCTTATCCAACCTCAATATATTTGATACCTCTAGGTCCCGAGCCTTCTGTGGTTTAAACCAGCTTATTCGCAATGGTATTTCTGAAGCTTTCTCAATTTGCTGTCAGTTTCTTGACCTTCCTCTGTCCTCCAAAAATTTGTTGAAATTTCTTCTCTAACATGTTTTCCATTGTTTTGTCCACTTTGAAAAAATGTATTTATTGTCATTTTAAAGTTGTTTTGGGGATAGGGGAAGATAAATATCTGCAGCCAATCTGCCATGATAAACTTGATGTGTAGCTATGTCATCGCACCACGCACCACGATGCTTTCCAGTGTGGTCATTAGATTTACCTGTTGGTTCTCAGATGGTTAGAGGGACCATTATGCAAACAAAGCATTTATTCACTCCTAAATGCTTTGTTTGCATAATCCCATGTGTTCTTCAAAACAAATAGCCAGCTCACTAAGCTTAGTCATTTCTAGCTTTTGATTTAAAGTGAGAGACATGCAACTCGTCCTTTCACACCTGAAGCCTGTATACTTTTATTAGCCAATGTCACCTCAATAAATTCAATTTAAAAAATGGAGTGAGAGACATGCAACTCATCATTTCACTTGAATACTTAGAGGTCATGTATGGTTATTAACTAGCCTAATTTCAGTATTGTTGTGTCTCAGGGAATACAGAGGCCTGAGGAGAGGGAGAAAGATGGAAGAATGGCTGGTCAGTGGAGCAGTCAAAACACATACATTTATTAAGTTTGCCATGTTTAGAGAACCAGAAGCTCTCTAAACTCCCCATTCTGGGATTTTATGGAGGTTTCATTACATAGGCATTATTGGCTAACTGATTGGCCATTGGTGACTGGACTCAACCTCCATTCTTCCTTCAGGTGTGTGGGACTGAAAGTTCCAACCCTCTAATCACATAGTTGGTCCTCCTAGCAACCAGCCCTCACCTTAGGTGCTTTCCAAAAGTCACCTCATTAACATAACAAAAGTCACCTTTTTGCTCTCATCACTTAGGACATTTCAATAGTAATAGTTTTAATGAGATGAGAACCAAATATATATATTTTCATTAATAATCACAATATCACACTTGGGAACCTGAAACATAAGTTGGAAGTAACTTGGTGGATGATCCCGATGATTTGAGTTGTGTAGACCTCTAAATTCCAGAAGTGACTTCCCTTTCTCTGAAGAACTCTGCAGAAAGATATTGCCAAAACCTCTCCCCAGGAATGCAATACATATTCCCCCAGTGAGCTGTCCCATCTCCTCTCCTAGCTAGCAGTCTGATAATGAGACATAAATGTCAGTATATCTCCCCTGGGGACATGCTGAGCCTCATAAGGGAGGACAAAGAGTGCACACCAAGAAAGAGGCAAGAATTAGCTTTCATATTTGAAAGTCACAGAGCTCCACAGGACCTGGGAAGAATCCTTGAGGTTAGGCTTTCAGGTTATTTGATTAAGGGAGCCAGAACACAAGACAGAAAAAGCAAAAAGTTATTTGCCTGGTGGTACTTTCTCAGGACATGTGGTATAATAAGACCTTGCAAGGACTGCGGGGAATGGGACAAACTCACTGTTGGGAAGGCTGTTAAATGTTTGAAAAAAATCAAAGGTCTGTGCCGAGTATAGTGGAAATTCCTGAATTTCTCTGGTATAAGGTAGAGAAAGGTATAAAGAACCTTAGGGAGGTGAACATACTGGCATGGATATATTGCATAAAGCCAGAAGACCCAGCAGGGGATTAAGTCCCATCACCATTACCAAGGACATGAGGAATGTGCTGGTGAGAGGGGCACCAGCATCACCGAGAAGTTCAGGGATCTTCTCTGTAGGCAAGAGCTCATAGCAGGAGGGGGGCTCACAGACCTGGGCTCTTTACTACCCAGGTAGATTATGAGGCACCAAATTAAGACACCAGGGGGCACTGCTTACAGACAGAAAGCAGGAGGTCACAATTACTGTGACAACCAGAGAGATCAGTGGGGCAATCAAGATTTGTAGAGATGGTTAATAGAGAATGATATTTACACGAGCAAAATACATGGGCAACTAACAAGGGTGCTGCTTAATATCTACAACGGGAAGATGGTAAGAATGGAAGAACAGGAGGTTGAGGGCAGTCACTTCAATAAACAGTCCTATTGTCTTGTTCTGTTTCTGAACTGGAGCTGATTTTCAAATACAGAGTCTATTAACAGAAGAGGTGTTAAGATCCCTAGGAGGAGAGACCTGCAACCCCAGAGTAAGTATATACTATAATGATTCCCCCACTCCACTCTCCCAAAAGGCCCATAATAACTTACTTCAGTGCCTTAAACTGGGGAAAGGGAAATACCCGAACATTTTGAGAATTATTGCACTCAGAATTTGAGTTGATATCCACACTAGGAGACTCAAAGTTGGCTCTCTTGTGAAAGTAGGGAGTAATGGGGTCCAAGTAATAATAGAGTATTGACTAAAGTCAGGCTTACTGTGGCTATTAGGTCCATCGGTGGAGCCACCTGGTTATTATTTCCTTAGTCCCTGAGTGTGTAATAGGGATTGGTACTCTTGGCAATTGGATAACACCCACACTGAATTCTTGACCTGTGAAAAACAGTTATAGTGAAGAAGGCCAACGCTAAGTAGATACCTCTGAAACTGTTCTCCTTACCTCCCTGAACTAGATATAATTATTTTTTAAAGTATCACATCCTGAGGGCAATGATGGAGATTAGTGCTTCAATTATAGACCTAAAGACTATAGGAATTTTGGTCTCTATTATATAACCAGTTAATTTTAAAGGATTCATCCATTTTTTTGCTGGAGACTGACAGACAAATTAAATGGAGAGTATTACTTAGTTCAATTTATTGTAGATTAATACAAGCTTAACCAAATCATTTTCATATAAATGGAATCATATTGTATAAAGATTTTTCTTCTTTCACTTAACACATTGTTTACAACATTCATTTGTGTTGTGTAAGTACTTAATTTCTTTTTATTGTCAAATGATATTCCATTGTATGAATATTCCACATGTTTTACCCATTGTTTTTGTTTATCTATTCTTCAGATGATAGACAATAATTTTTTCTACTTTTTAGCTATTATGAATTAATGCTGCTACAAAAATTTATATATATATATTAATGTGAACATATGTTTTCTATTCTCTTAGGAATATACTTAGGAGTGGTATTATTGGGTTATATAAAAACTCTATGTTTAACCATTTGAATAATGCCAAACTGTTTTCCAAAGCAGCTGAACTATTTTATACTCCCACTAACAATGTATGAGGGCTCTAATTTCTCCACATCCTTGCCATAGCTTGCTATTATCTATTTTATTACAGCCATCCCAGTGTGTGTGAAGTGATATGTTAGTGTGGCTTTAATCTGCATTTAGTTAGTAATTAATGATGTTGAGCATCTTTTCAATTTTTTATGGCAATTTGTATATCTTTAAAAATCCTAATTTAAATCCTCTGTTCATTTTAAAATTTGATTGTCTTTTTATTGTTGAGTTATAAAAGTTCTCTATATATTTTATATCCTAGACCCTTATCATATACTAGAGGCCTGGTGCACAAAATTTATTCACAGGTGGGGTCCCTAGACCTCGCCAGCGATCAGGGCCAATCTGTGGGGCAACTGGGGGGCCCCTGCTGCCACCTGCCTTGGCTGGCCTGACACTGCCCGCTCACCAGCTCCGGTCTCCGCCGCTGCTGCTGGTCGCCTCCCTCTTCGGGGCGACCAGCAGGGCAATCAGGGGGCCCCTGCTGGCACCCACCTTGGGCGGCCTGGGGCCTGCAGACTGGGGCAGCTCCTGCATTGAGCGTCTGCCCCCTGGTGGTCAGTGCATGTCATAGTGACTGGTCATTCTACTGTTTGGTCGATTTGCATATTAGGTTTTTATTATATAGGATGATTTGCAAATATCTGCTCCCCTTTTGTAGATTGTCTTTTCATTTTCTTGACAGGGTCCTGGAAGTGCAAACATTTTTTGTTGTTTTAATTTTTAAAAAATATATTTTATTGATTTTTTTACAGAGAGGAAGGGAGAGGGATAGAGAGTTAGAAACATTGATGAGAGAGAAACATCAATCAGCTGCCTCTTGCACACCCCCTACTGGGGATGTGCCCGCAACCAAGGTACATGCCCTTGACAGGAATCGAACCTGGGACCCTTCAGTCAGCAGGCCGACGCTCTATCCACTGAGCCAAACCAGTTAGGGCTTGTTGTTTTAATTTTGATGAAGATAAATTTACTTATTTTTCATTGATTGCTTGTGTTTTTTGTGTTTTATCTAAAAAATCATTGCTTATTCTAAGTTATGAAGACATAAGTCTATGTTTTCTTCTACTAGTTCTATAGTTTAAGCTCTTACAGTAGGCCTTTGATCTGATCCATGCTGAATTAATTTTAGTGTATGTTCTGAGGGAGGGGTCTAACTTTTTTTTTTTTTTTGCATGTGAATATTCAGTTACCCAGCTACATTTATTGAAAAGAACTATTTTTCCCCCAATTGAATCATCTTGGTACCCTTGTCAACTTGCTATCATTATTATTAAGGAGAATGGTATGTTTAGAACTAATCCTATATACCTCCCTTATTATTGTTGGTCATATTATCAAGGTTTTTGTTCTTACTAAACTTTTTGTTCTGTTAATAAAATTTGCATAGTTTTAACCTTTTGCACTCGGATGTCGAGTGTGACGGTTATTGAATGTATCAATAATTTGAAATATAAAAAAAATCCAAATAAATAAGTTTGTATGAAAAAAAACTCCAGTTTTTTATTCTACTGCCATGCTTTGTAAAATCTGGGGTATTGAAAAAATTAAATCCCGAGTAGAATAAAGGAATCGAGAAAAAAGCAAGCGAGTGCAAAGGGTTAAGTCTTAGTTCCTATATTTAAATAGGTTCAAACTGCTAACAAAAATTTTATCCTTGCTTCTCCTACTCTGGAATCTTCTATTTTGCATCACATTTTGCTTAACTTAATTTTTCCTCAAATAGTGTCCTCAACACCTCCAGGAGGGGCATATTACTATAGTTTTCTTTCAGTATATTTAGGTTAAACAATGCCTCTTCACTTCATTTAACTTGAGTGGCAATGTGACCTTGCATATATTATTGGAAGGCTCACCAAACTTTTTCTATAAAGAGCCAGATAGTAACTATAAAGCTCTGCAAGATGTATGGTCTCAGATGCACCTACTCAGCTCTGCTGAGTAGACAATTAAAAGCCACTGTAGACAATTTGTAAACAAGGGGATATGGTTGTATTTCAATAAAATGTTACCTCTTAAAACAGGTGGTAGCCATATTTGGCCTATGGATTGTAGTAAACTGACCCACTTATTATTGTGTCATAGTCTCTCTCATAATTCTGTGTACTTGTTTGTTCAGTAAATATTTATTGAATACATACTATGTGCTAATTCCTCTAAGTGCTTGGCACACAATGCTGCATTAGACAAAAAAAGGAAAAAAAAGCCTTTATCCTAATAAATAAACAAATAAAACAGCAGTGTGGGGGATGATATAGAGCAGTGGTTCTCAACCTTCCTAATGCCGCGACCCTTTAATACAGTTCCTCATGTTGTGGTGACCCCCAACCATAAAATTATTTTCGTTGCTACTTCATAACTGTAATTTTGCTACTGTTATGAATCTTAATGTAAATATCTGATATGCAGGGTGTCATAGGCGACCCCTGTGAAAGGGTCGTTCGACCCCCAAAGGGGTCGCGACCCAGAGGTTGAGAACTGCTGATATAGAGAAATCAGATGCTTAGGACAAGCAATATTTGATAGGATGGCCAGCAAAGGTGATAATGAGAAGGTTTCAACTATGTGAAGATATGGAAAAATTATTCCAGTAATGAGACAAAGCAAGGTGAAAGTCCCTATGGTGTGATTGAGAAAAGAGAGAAATGCAGTGTTATTAAACAAATTGATTGAAGGAAAGAGTGTTAAGAGGCAGTGGGAGAGGTAAGCGTGAGAATTGTAAAGCATCTGGATTTCATTTTAAATGCAATGGGAACACATTGGAGAGTTTTAAGTGGAGCAATTACATTATCTGATTTATTTTTTTAAAAGATCACTCTGGTCTTATTTGAAGAGAAGATTTTAGTGGGTAAAAGTATCAAAAGGAAGTGTTTAGAAGGCTATGGCTGTAATTCAGGAAGGAATTGACGGAACTCAGACAAGGCAGAGGCTTTGGCAAGAAGTGTATCAATAAAAGATATATTTGCAAGTAGAGCCAGTAGATCTTACTGATGGACTGGATCAAACAGATAATGGAGAGAGCAGAATAAATGATGGTTGCTTGGTTTTGAGCTTGAGAAATTTGGTAGTTCCTTTTATTGAGATCAGGAAGACTGAGGGAGTAACAGTCTTTAGAGTCAGAGAAAATACCTGTGCCTCTTTGATAGGCAAAATATATGAATCCATGAAGAAGGCAGTGAAATATGTAAGTAATTTAAGGAAGAAGTCAGGGAAGGAGATAAAAGTTTGCAGGTCATTAATTGATAAAAGGTATGTGATAAAAGGTCACAGAAAAGAGATGAGAGCTCAGAAATGAACACTGGGTCATCCCAGCATTTATGGCAAACTAAGGAAAGAAGATGATAATTGTGCTGCTAGAGATGAAGGAAGCAGAGAAAAAGGGGGAGGGTTAATTAGAACAAAAAAAGCATTTTGGTGAAGCATGAGGCAGGCAAGGGGAGTATAGTGTCAAAAAAGGTAAGAAAAGAGAATTTCAAGAAGGAGTAAAGTAGACAAGTAAAAAACATGGTAATGGTATTTTATCAGCTCTTTTGAATGAAATTAATTAGCTTATGGCTACCTATGGTATCTTCTGATTATATTGTTATTCTTAGCAGAGAAAAGGGGGGTAGTTTGACCAGTGAGAGTACATGCGACTAGGGGAGGCAACAGAAAGTTGCTCACGTAAAATGTGGGATATTAAAACCTGAGGAGCCAGCAGGACTGAAACCAGTGCCAGAAACTAGAGTCTGAGAAGTCAGATGGGGGCATCTGGAAGGTTACCAAAGAGAAGATGCCAGAATCAGATATCAAAGCTGAGTTGTGGAGCCAGGAAGGCAGAAACTAGAGAGACCAGAACAAGCACAAGCAAGTTGAGAATCGTCGGGAGGTGTCTGGAACTTCTTCCTAGATCAGGACCTTTTTTTCCTTTTTAAGGTAATAGCCCAGGTGTAGCAGTAGTGCTGGGTCAGGCTCAGAAGAAGATTACAGCCTCATCACCTGCAGGCTCTCTTCTCCAGTTGGAGTGGGCTAAGGCTTCTTGTGGATCGTTGAGTAGAAAGCCTTGCCGTGTCCTGGCGAGTCCTTGGTGAAAAGTGGTAATTCAGGAAGTAGAAAATGATTCCCCCCAGTCAGGGCTGGCTTCCTGTGTGTGCAGCCAGTGCAGTTGCACAGGACCCCTTGCTTAGAAGGGCTCATGCTTGGTTTAATGCTCTGCTGTCATCATCTTGAAACTCTTATTATTTTTTTTCACCAGCAGTCCCACATTTTCAGTTTGCACTTGGGCCTTGCAAATATGTATCCGGTCCTGCCCGTAATTGTGTTTCTGGCCAGGTATTTTACATTTTCTTCTGAGTTGGGGGGTTAATGTGAGTAGTTACTCTTTCTGCCACATGGTTTGGTTAACGTACTCCATCTGGCTACAGGTTTGTGTCTAAAGATTAGCAGACAGGAGAATGTAAAAGCCAAAGAATTTAAACAATGCTTTTTAGAATGGGTCCTAAGCTGGAATCCATAGTCATAGCTGGAGGGCATGTGGAAGATATCTTTGGCGGACAGTGTAGTGGTGGCTAGAACAGATAGGCGACAAGGTGCAGGATGAAGGCAGCATGGTCCACCACCACCCCGATGACAGCAAGTCAGGGAGGAGGGGCAGATCCCTGTTGAAGCTGATTAGGGTGATGTCCCGGGAGCAAGCAGTGACAGCAAGAAGTTTTATTAGCTGTTTTGATTTCGTGTCTGTCCTCGACCAGGTTGGCAGGCAGCCATAATATTTGGTGGATATTTGTGAAGATGGGGAATGTAGGGCAATCTTTTCTACTACTTCTTTTGCTTCTTGCAAAACTAAGATGTGCTAGATGGTTTATGCAGTCTGACCCACACATGATTTGAGAGTTGAAGCACTTAAAAAAATACTCCCATCTTACTAGATTTATCGGGTGATCACTTAGTAAATCACATAAATGTCTAATCACTATGTTGGATGCCTGAAACAAATGAAATATTGTAATGTCAACTGCAATTTCAAAAGTAAAAAATTATTTTTAAAACATTCCTATTTTCCCCAGCAGGAACCCAGTGTGTCTGCCTTTGCCCCAGTGGTCAAGGCTGCAGTGACAGCATTATGTCTCCTGCAATAGCACCTGACCTGGATGTCTCCAGTGATCAGAAACTCCTGCTTCCTCATGAGGCAGATGTCCATGACTGGGACCAAGATACTGAAGATGCAGGCCCAGGGTGTACTTCCACCAGCGTGGAGGCCTCCACTCTGATGTTGGGACACTGATTTTCATCTTTGATGTCCTGGGTTAGATCAGAGTGAACTAAAACCTGGGTGCAGCAGACAGGGATGCCAATTGCTAAAGTGTTCTGTTTTGGGATGTATTTCCAATAAATCTTTTTTCTTTCTAAAGAATCTGTGAGTGACATGGAAAATCTGTACGTCACTCAAAGTGTTCACTAAGGAAAACCCAGGAGCCACTGGACATCCTTGAGTGTTTTGGGCTTTTAAATTAAGAACTATCAGTCTCTTGTCTAGGGATGGCATTCCTCAGGGTTTGCAGGCAGTGCTGATGGCAATGCTCAGAGAAGAAGCGTAGCTATGGGTCTCTCCGGTGATGATGATGTCATGAATCTCTTGTAAGGAGACACTGAGGACCAGCAAAACATGGGAAACCCTTGATAGACAGGCATCACAGCTCCAGAGTCCAGCTTTATGAGGGCAGTTGCATGGGGAACAGGTTGTTCTGAAGGTAGGTGCTATCAGCAGAGCCCTTACTTTATTGTGGTTTTTCATGGGAGACTTTCTATGGAGTCACCAGGGGCTTCTTCTTATTCCTAAAGACAAAGGGATAGTGTGCTGTGGTATTCAGGACAAGACCCTGCCAGATTCTGTTGAGTTTTAAACCACAAGGATTGTCTTCATTTTATACAGCGTGTCTGGGCTGGGCACCATCACTTGAAGTGCCTGTCCAGCTAGGAGAAGGGTCAGGCAGCTGGAGACAGTTCACTATCTCAGCATTGAGCTTCAAGACTCCTTTTTGGCCCGATGAGCCCCAAGTCCTTTCTTAAGTTGGGTATATTATCAGAGCTCAGCTACTGAAACCCAGTTAAGAGCTGAAAATGCTCTCTGCCTACTACCCCCACTCCCTGACAGCTGCATCCCTTAGGGCTGTCACTCACTTTCAATTCTGGACATTTTCTGAGGTTCCCTTAGAGACCTCACCTTTTTTTATAAGAGGATCTGTCACCATTCATTTCCCACGAACAAGTCGATTTCTAAATGTCATACTAAAATTTCTTTGTCTCTGAATAAAATAACTAATCCCACAGTGGCTAGAAATATGTTTAAGTTTTATCTCATCCATTAGAGTGACTGTTTGAGATTGTATGGAGTCCTTTTAGGGGAGGTATACCTGTTTTGTGAAATAAGTTCTTTCACATTCCAACTCTCTCTAACATGAGTTCCAGGAGTTTGTTTGAAATTTCATCTCATGGTCATTGCAGCATGTAATGCAGCGTTCAGGGAAGCACTGGAGTGCACCTCTTGGACCATGGGAGACACAAATATGTTTCTTACCCTTTAATTTATAGCTATTTGTAGAGATGAGTGAAAATCCCTCATTCTCTCCAGGGATAGAGGCACTGTGTTATCTGCCCAAATCCATGGATTACTAGGGGTCCAGCTGTCGCTGCGCTCCCGGGCTCTGCCCACTGGCAATGGCAGGAAGGTTGCTGCAAGAGCTTCTCCCGCGTGTTCCTTCAGGGAGGATCCGTGCCACAGTTTTCCTCCCAGCCCCACCTCTACCCTGAGTTGGGACAGGTCACCTTAAGGAGGAATCTCCTCTCTGTCCAGGCCTTTAATCATGTAGAGGTGTTGTCTGTCTCTGTATTTGGAGAACTGGGCTATGTGCCTACTGAAAAGCCTTCAAGAGGTATAATCCACCATGAAATACTTGTGAAAACGCAGAGAGACCTCTCACTCTTTCATTTAGAAGTGTATTTGTTTCTTATCACAGCTGTAATGCATTCCTATAAATTACTTGAGGGCCTAAAACAACACAAATTTAGTCAGTTAGAATTTTGGAGGCCAGAAGTTCAAAATCAATTTCACTGGAAAAAAAATCAAGGTGTCAGCAGGACTTCTAGAGATTCTCTGAGAGAACCCATTTATTTGACTTTCCCAGCGTTTAGAGATTGACTATATTCCTTGCTTTGGGGCCACTCTCCTCTGTCTTCAAAGCCAGCAATGTAGCATCTTCACATCTTTTTGTTTCTTGCTTCTGTCATCAAATCACTGTCAGTCTCACTCTGACAACCTCTATATCTCTCTTATAAGGATCCTGTGATCACCGTGGGCCCATTCAGATAATGCAGAATAATTTTTCCTTCTCAACATCCTTAATTTCATCATATCCGAGAAGTCTATTTTGCCCTATAAAGTGAGATTCACAGGTTTCAGGGATTAGGATGTTGCATCTTGGTGGGAGGCATTATTTCATTTACCACAATAAAGCATAAATGTTGAAACATTAAATTGGTGGCCTTGTTTGTGGTATGGCTTTGTTTAAAGTCTTTTACAAATCATTCCAAGGAAAATCCTTATTTTTTGGCAAAAATATTTTGTAAAACATTTTAGTATAAATCTATCCTATTTTGCCATTGCTAAGCTAATAAGCAGTTTATAGCTTCACCACAGATTGCTTTGAAAACATGTGATTTTGAACAGCCAATTACTTTGGATATATTTGGTATTTTACTGTTTAGTGTTATGGCAATAAATTAATTTAACATTCACATAGTTGTCATATGCCATTTCTTAAGAATTCTACTTTAGCACACCTATTAGAATTTCCTAATAAGCACTATACAGTGCCCATCCTGAAATAATGTCAAATTATAATGAAGTCATATACACACAATCCATATAACAAGGCGTAAGTGTCCTGAGCACTTCTCTCTCTCTTTCTTTTTCTCTGTCTTTTTTCTGTCTGTATCTCTCTGTTTCTTGGAGCCTTCACTCTCAGGGAATTGAGCTGCCTTATTGTGAGAAACCTTAAGGAGAGACCCATTTGATGAGGAACTTATATTTTCATCCAAGAGTCAGCAAGGACCTGAGGCCTGTCAGCAGCCTCGTGCGTGAGCTGGTAAGGGAGTCCTCCTCCAGTTGACCTTGAGATAACTGCAGCCCTGACAACACCTTGATTGCAGCCTCAGGAAAGGCTTTGACACAGACCCACCTAGTTAAGCTGCTCCTAGATTCCCAACTCAGAAACTGTGAGATAATAAATGTTCGTTGTTTTAAGTCACTAATTTTGGGGGTAATTTGTTACCCAGCAGTAGATAGCTAATACCCCAGCCTTGAGGATCTTATATGCTCAGAAAAGAAACACACACAAAATAGTAAATGACTCAAGGCGGTGCTTTCAACTAAGTCTTGGATTTTGAGAACTTCCTATAGGTCAGTAAAGGTAAAGGTTGGGGAAGGGGAGATTTGAAATGAAGCAAAACTTTATTTACTCTAAGAGTTTAAAAACGTGAGTGTGCCCATGACAGCAACATGGTGAATATGCTGAGAATATATCTGTATGAAAACTTAATAGCATCCTGAAAATGAATTCTTCCTAAGGACACTCGTTCCATTAGCCAAGCCCTGGTGTCCGAAAAGGAGTGAACAGAGCTTGGCGCTTCACTCAGATGTTCTGCTTGGCCTGGGAAAATAGGAATGTGGAGAAAATTTCTGGGAGGTGATATACTGACCCCAAAGCAGCACTGCCTCAGGGTGTGCTCCCAGGGTGTGATTCTGCCATGGACAAGAGGGACCTCCCCAGCCAACTGGAGCATCTAAAGTACCACGCACTCCAGGGGGCACCAGTGTAAAATGCTACTGCCTTCCCTGCCAGTGGGGAGG
The DNA here is from genome assembly GCF_027574615.1 of Eptesicus fuscus. Lineage (NCBI taxonomy): Eukaryota > Metazoa > Chordata > Mammalia > Chiroptera > Vespertilionidae > Eptesicus > Eptesicus fuscus. The sequence continues at coordinate 56,962,046 of NC_072476.1, forward strand.
GGCACAGAAGGGGCTTCACAGACAGAAGCCATTGGGCCACTATAGACGTCAGGGCCAGAACAGGAAAGGAGGGATCAGCAGGAGCAATATGAGAGCTGAGATGTCTCCATTCATGAGCACCTAGGAGAAGGAATTCTAGAAATTTTACTACCACGAAAGGAAGCCAAAGTAGGGAAATAATATATTTCCATTGTGACTTAAAAAAAAGAAATCCTTAGGTTGGTGTGTCCTGTAAGACAACAATTACATTCTTTGGGCTTCTGTCGGTAATCACCCAAGTATAGCATCTGTTTGGAGCATGGGTTAATTACTACCCAAAGATTAGAACTAATTGCCTTGTGGTTAGTGGCAGGACCATGGAGAGAATACTGTGCACTGTCAGAGATCATTCATAGAGCGTCAAGCCTAGGCATGGCACCAGAAAACTGATCTAAACAGTATAAAAATACTGTTGCAGGCAGTAAGTAAGGCTGTTCCGTCTCTGGGAGAAAAGTGATGATCTTTTCTGAGAGATCAGTGAAGCCCTGCCAGCCTCCGGGGAAGTCTTTTGACCCTGGCTGGAACTTCCTCTCAGGCCTTGTCAAAGGAGGTAAGGACAGTCAGGAGAAAGAGAAGGGTGCTGATAGAAGCCAGCAGGGCCCATAGAAAATAACATCTCCTCTCTCAGGGCAGAGAATGTTTACAGTTATGGGGGGATGCTTGAAGACATTCAAATAAGTATTTTAAACCCTGGATAGTCACATGACCATAGGATTAAATTTCTAAAGATATAGAAGAATGCAGGGACATTTTGCTAGTGTGTTGTAGGAGTAAAACCAATCACAGACAGTAATAGAAACAGGAGGTGAGACGGGGCTTGCTGTAAGCAAAAAAAAAAAAAAAAAAAAAAGAGTGAAAAGTTTGAATGGTGGCTTAGATTGCAGAGAAAGAAAAGTATAGCACCCTGGATTCCCATAACGAATACAAACTAATAGAAGAGGAGGAGGAATATGAGGCCATTTTTAGCACTAAAATGACAAGATCCAAGGTGTTGGAGAACAGCTACCACATACACCAGCATTTCTTTTTTTTTTTTTTTTTTTTTTTTTTAATTTCTTTATTGATTAAGGTGTCACATATTTGTCCTCATCCCCCCATTCCCATCCCACCCCTCTCCCCACGCATGCCCCAATCCCCTGTTGAACTTAACCGTTGGATAGGCTTATATGCATGCATACAGGTCCTTTGGTTGGACTCTCCCCCTCCCCCCACCCTCCCCCTACCCTCCCGTATCCTCCCTCTGAGGCCCGATAGTCCGATCGATGCCTCCTTGCTTCTGGTTCTGTTCTTGTTCCTCAGTCTATGTTGTTCATCATTTCCTCTAGATGAACGAGATCAAATGTCACTAGATATATACTAATAAGAACTGAATGTGAGACGAGCAATAATATTTATGCTGACAGGCAAATGAATCAATCTGTAGCGAGCTTCCCCCTGGACCAACAGTTCTTTTGAGACCCAATTTCGATGTCCAGTAGTTCCTTATGTGTACATGTCAGCACTGACCCCTCAGCTCTGGATGGTGGACAAATGGTGGTAATGGAGGTCTGACTCCCTCTGGTTTGGTCTCGGCCGATCCCAGGGGCACGGCGTCACCCGGACTAAGGGGCACGTGGCCTCACCCATACCCAAGGGGCGCGTGGTCTCACCCGGGCTTGGGACCCAGCCTCACCCGGATGGATCCAGGGGCACACGGCCTCACCCGTACCCAGGGACACTTGGCCTCTCCCAGACCCAGGGGCACGTGGCCTCACCCGGGCTTAGTTGCACAAGGCCTCACCTGGATCCAGGGACACATGGTCTCTCCCGGACCCAGGGACGCTTGGTCTCTCCCAGACCCAGGGCCACTTGGGCTCACCCGGGCCTAGGTGCACGAGGCCTCATCCGGATCCAGGGACGCATGGTCTCACCCGGACCCAGGGACGCTTGGCCTCTCCCAGACCCAGGGGCACGTGGCCTCACCCGGGGCTAGGTTCACGAGGCCTCACTCGGATCCAGGGACACATGGTCACACCCAGACCCAGGAATGTTTGGCCACTCCCAGACCCAGGGCCACTTGGGCTCACCCGGGCCTAGGTGCACGAGGCCTCATCCGGATCCAGGGACGCATGGTCTCACCCGGACCCAGGGACGGTTGGCCTCTCCCAGACCCAGGGCCACTTGGGCTCACCCGGGCCTAGGTGCACGAGGCCTCACCCGGATCCAGGGACACATGGTCTCACCCGGACCCAGGGACGCTTGGCCTCTCCCAGACCCAGGGCCACTTGGGCTCACCCGGGCCTAGGTGCACGAGGCCTCACCCGGATCCAGGGACACATGGTCTCACCCGGACCCAGGGACGCTTGGCCTCTCCCAGACCCAGGGCCACTTGGGCTCACCCGGGCCTAGGTGCACGAGGCCTCACCCGGATCCTGGGACACATGGTCTCACCCGGACCCAGGGACGCTTGGCCTCTCCCAGACCCAGGGCCACTTGGGCTCACCCGGGCCTAGGTGCACGTAGCCTCACCCGGATCCAGGGACACATGGTCTCACCCGGACCCAGGGACGCTTGGCCTCTCCCAGACCCAGGGCCACTTGGGCTCACCCGGGCCTAGGTGCACGAGGCCTCACCCGGATCCAGGGGCACATGGTCTCACCCGGACCCAGGGACGCTTGGCCTCTCCCCGACCCAGGGCCACTTGGGCTCACCCGGGCCTAGGTGCACGAGGCCTCACCCGGATCCAGGGACACATGGTCTCACCCGGACCCAGGGACGCTTGGCCTCTCCCAGACCCAGGGCCACTTGGGCTCACCCGGGCCTAGGTGCACGAGGCCTCACCCAGATCCAGGGACACATGGTCTCACCCGGACCCAGGGACGCTTGGCCTCTCCCAGACCCAGGGCCACTTGGGCTCACCCGGGCCTAGGTGCACGAGGCCTCATCCGGATCCAGGGACACATGGTCTCACCCGGACCCAGGGACGCTTGGCCTCTCCCAGACCCAGGGTCTCTTGGGCTCACCCGGGCCTAGGTGCACGAGGCCTCATCCAGATCCAGGGACGCATGGTCTCACCCGGACCCAGGGACGCTTGGCCTCTCCCAGACCCAGGGCCACTTGGGCTCACCCGGGCCTAGGTGCACGAGGCCTTACCCGGATCCTGGGACACATGGTCTCACCCGGACCCAGGGACGCTTGGCCTCTCCCAGACCCAGGGCCACTTGGGCTCACGCGGGCCTAGGTGCACGAGGCCTCACCCGGATCCAGGGACACATGGTCTCACCCGGACCCAGGGACGCTTGGCCTCTCCCAGACCCAGGGCCACTTGGGCTCACCCGGGCCTAGGTGCACGAGGCCTCACCCGGATCCAGGGACACATGGTCTCACCCGGACCCAGGGACGCTTGGCCTCTCCCCGACCCAGGGCCACTTGGGCTCACCCGGGCCTAGGTGCACGAGGCCTCACCCGGATCCAGGGACACATGGTCTCACCCGGACCCAGGGACGCTTGGCCTCTCCCCGACCCAGGGCCACTTGGGCTCACCCGGGCCTAGGTGCACTAGGCCTCATCCGGATCCAGGGACGCATGGTCTCACCCGGACCCAGGGACGCTTGGCCTCTCCCAGACCCAGGGCCACTTGGGCTCACCCGGGCCTAGGTGCACGAGGCCTCATCCGGATCCAGGGACACATGGTCTCACCCGTACCCAGGGACGCTTGGCCTCTCCCAGACCCAGGGCCTCTTGGGCTCACCCGGGCCTAGGTGCACAAGGCATCACCCGGATCCAGGGACACATGGTCTCACCCGGACCCAGGAACGCTTGGCCTCTCCCAGACCCAGGGCCACTTGGGCTCACCCGGGCCTAGGTGCACGAGGCCTCATCCGGATCCAGGGACGCATGGTCTCGCCCGGACCCAGGGACGCTTGGCCTCTCCCAGACCCAGGGGCACGTGGCCTCACCCGGGCCTAGGTGCACGAGGCCTCCCCCGGATCCAGGGACACATGGTCTCACCCGCACCCAGGGACGCTTGGCCTCTCCCAGACCCAGGGCCACTTGGGCTCACCCGGGCCTAGGTGCACGCAGCCTCACCCGGATCCAGGGACACATGGTCTCGCCTGGACCCAGGGGTGTGTGGGCTCTCCCAGACCCAGGGGCGCTTGGCCTCGCCCGGGCATGGGGTCCAGCGTCATCCGGGTCCAGGGGCACTTGGCCTCACCCGGACCCGGAGTCCGGCCTCACCTGGACCCAGGGGCATGTGGCCTCACCTAGACCCAGGGACGTGAGGCCTCACTTATACCCAGAGGCGTGTGACCACACCCGAGTCCAGAGGCGCACAACCCCGCCCGCACCCGGGTCTCAGCGGGGCCCCGTCTTCCCGATCCCAATTCCTGCCGGTCAATCCCCCCTCAGCAGTTCCCCTGGCCATCCTTCCAGAGCTCCAGTATGGCTGCTGCAGAACTCGTCGGGCGGCGGCTCGGCGAAGTTCCGGTGCACCCGGTGCATGACGGTGGGCCAGTCTGGCGTCACTGCGTCGGCCCTTGGGTCTGCATAGGTGGCCGGTCGCCGAGCATGCGCACCTGGCCGCTTCCGGGGCGTTGAGATTCTTGACGGACTCAGAGGTCAGCAAGCGCGGAGTCTCCCACCCCATGTCTCATAGGGGCTCGTCTGTCCGTGCTTGGCTGCCAGTGGAGCCGTCCCCTCAGCCGGAGACCGCCGGGGGAACTGCGCCGAGCACGTTCCAGGCCGCTGTTGTATCGCCTGAGCCATAGTTCTTTTGTGTCGCCTGAGCTGTAGTTCTTAAAGTGTGGTCTTTGGGTCACCGGCATCAGCATCATCCCACATACCCCTCTTTTATTCTAGTTGTAGAGCTTCTACTCAGCCAGCCCTATGGTGGTCTTGGATGGTGTCTGCTCTGCTCTCTTGTCGTAGTCTCAAAGTTGTTGTGGTAGGCAACAATCAGGCTTCCGCCCTATGCCTCCATCTTGGTCCTCCTTTGTATAGTTAAGTCTTGATTGTTGTTGGTGTCACTGGGGGGGCTCTCTTTGTCTATAAAGGAAGAGTTGCTGTGCAGGAGACACGTTTATGGGCCGGGTCTTGGTGCAGCAAAGCTTTGACGCTCACTGAATATTCCTGTTGAATGTGTCCCTTATGCACGTGGTTGAAATCTGGTGTCATCTCCCACAGACCACTAGATGCCCTCGTTTCTGGGTCTCCAATGGGGTGTAGATCAGCTACTGCCTTAGGCACTCAGCAAGGATTACAGCAAAAACTGTAGTTTCTTCCTCCTGTCTGAGTGGCCCTGGAGCAGTCCGACTAGAACAGCAGATCCTCTGGTCCGCTGCCAGAGGGCAGGCCACCCACATGCATAAGCCGTTGCTTGGGGCGCAGGTGTGCCTGCAAGACTTGCGGGGCAGGTCTTCAAAACATGCGGGGCGGGTCCCAGGGCGGGGCGGGGTCTCAGGGCGCCAACAGGCCATGGTGCGGCGAGCCTCGATGGCTGTGAGTCTGGTCCTTCTGCCTTCCATGTATCTAAGTCCCCTCGTTCCGCACTCCAGCGCAGCAAACACTGATTGCTGGGCGCACCTCTGCAAGAGTCCCGCCTCTCCCCGCAGGCATCTGGGTCTCCCGGGGTTCGCCAGAAGATGGGTTTCAGGGTGATGGAGAGCTAATCTCCCTTAGGTTTGGAACAAAAGCCCCTTTCCCCCGCCACCAGCCAGACCCACGCACCTCCACACCTCATCCCCTCCGATTTCGCTGGGTGCGAGGCAACAGAACAGCCTTTAACCTCCGCCGCCATCTTTTTCAAACTTCTCAATTTGTACTTTTTAATCCCTTCATTTCAGTCAACTCTACTGAAGTCTAGCGCCGCCGGGAGGTGCAGGGAAAGGGCGCCCGGGCCTCCGTCCGGTGCGCGGTGCGCGCGTCCCGCGGAACCAGGCGCGCGAGGGCTGCGCGGCTGGGACGGGCGCTGGGCGGCCGCCGAGCTCCAGGCACCACCATCACCGTGTTCCGGACGTCGCCGCCGCGGCGTCCCCCCAATTTATACTTTTTAATCCCTTGAATTCAGTCAACTCTACTGAAGTCTAGCGCCGCCGGGAGGTGCACGGAAAGGGCGCCCGGGCCTCCGTCCGGTGCGCGGTGCGCGCGTCCCGCGGAACCAGGCGCGCGAGGGCTGCGCGGCTGGGATGGGCGCTGGGCGGCCGCCGAGCTCCAGGCACCGCCATCACCATGTTCCGGACGTCGCCGCCGCGGCGTCCCCCCAATTTATACTTTTTAATCCCTTGAATTCAGTCAACTCTACTGAAGTCTAGCGCCGCCGGGAGGTGCACGGAAAGGGCGCCCGGGCCTCCGTCCGGTGCGCGGTGCGCGCGTCCCGCGGAACCAGGCGCGCGAGGGCTGCGCGGCTGGGATGGGCGCTGGGCGGCCGCCGAGCTCCAGGCACCGCCATCACCATGTTCCGGACGTCGCCGCCGCGGCGTCCCCCCAATTTATACTTTTTAATCCCTTGAATTCAGTCAACTCTACTGAAGTCTAGCGCCGCCGGGAGGTGCACGGAGAGGGCGCCCGGGCCTCCGTCCGGTGTGCGGGGCGCGCTGCCCGCGGGACCAGGCGCGCGGGGGCTGCGCGGCGGGGACGGGCGCTGGGAGGCCGCCGAGCTCCAGGCACCGCCATCACCGTGTTCCGGACGTCGCCGCCGCGGCGTCCCCCCAATTTATACTTTTTAATCCCTTGAATTCAGTCAACTCTACTGAAGTCTAGCGCCGCCGGGAGGTGCACGGAGAGGGCGCCCGGGCCTCCGTCCGGTGTGCGGGGCGCGCTGCCCGCGGGACCAGGCGCGCGGGGGCTGCGCGGCGGGGACGGGTGCTGGGAGGCCGCTGGGCTCCGGGCGCCGCCGCGGCGGCGGCGGCCCCAGCGGCCCGGGCCCGGCGGCCTGCGGGGGCGGCGGAGGTGCGAAAGTGAGTGAGGTTCCCAGGGTTTCGCCCGGCATGGGGTTCAGTGCCATCGGAGCCGGTGCGCAGCGCACTCCGGAGCCTTTATCTCCTTCCTGCCAGTGAACTCCGGCCAGGTCATCAGCCGCCCCCTCCTCTCCGGTTCCATCCTCCCCGCAGGCGCGTGTGCTCGTGTCTCCGCCCGTTTCTCCATACCTCAGGCTTTTACGGCTTCCCCGACTGTCCCCGTGGCCTTCTCCTTCCCCCCAGCTGTGGGCATTTCAGTCCGCCAGCTCTCCTGTGGTTCTGGACGATGTCCGTTCTGACCTCTAGTTGTATTTTTGAAATTGTTGTGCCCGGCTGCAGGTTAGGTGTTTAACCTATGCCGCCATCTTGGTTTCCCCTACACCAGCATTTCAAAGGCACTATTCTAGGAGTAACTTTGAGGGTCACTCAAACTAGCAGCTTGGTCATTAATCCCTTTCCTAATATTGCATGTAATAAATATATAGAACTGTGAATGGGAGCTGTCAATAATTTTGTAACTTTTTCATACCATTTTTCCATGTGGCATGTGACAACAGGAAAAGTCAAATCTTAGAAGTCCAGTTCTACTTGGTGAGTCATGTTAAGTCTTGCTTTTCTGTCCCTTTACGGATAGGGCTTGGTTAAAGATGTTTTGATTTCTTGGTTCTCAAACTTTTTGTGTATTAGGGTGGTGCCACTCAAAGTTTGGACTCAAGCTCCCTGCATTTTAATCATCTCAGAAGTATACCATATTTTTCAGTGTATAAGATGCCCTCATGTATAAGACGCCCCCCACTTTTCCAACCCAAAATTGAGAAATCAATGTTTTAAACATTTTTCTGGCTTTCCTCTTAAGGCATTCTTCTTTTTTGGCATCTCAAGGAGTTGTTCTTCCTGTTTTCTCCACTGTCTGATCATACACTCAGTGGGAAGAGGTTCAAATTGTCTCTCTGCAGCTCTATTTCCATGCTCTTTTGCATAGCTGATTACATTCAGTTTGAATTTTGCAGAGTAAGACAATCGCTTACCAGTATTTATCTTTTTATTTTTTTGACATCTTTATGGGCTCAGAAGGCTCCAGTCCTTGTTGCATCTGTGCACTCTCCACCTCTACCTCCAATTAGTCATCAGCTGACTTCAGTAACAATAAAGCTTGTGACTGGAGGAAGCCTGTTTGACAAGGTTATGCACCCATGTGGCTCCCTCCTCAGCTGACTTCAGTGTATAAGATGCCCCTCAATTTTTAGTCTAATGATTTTAGAAAAAAAATAGCCTCTTATATATGGAAAAATACAATATATATATATATATATATATATATATATATATATCTCCTTAAGTTTCACCTCCTTATATTCTGATTCAGTAAATTTGGAGTGGGACTCAGGTTCTAAATTTTAACCAATATACCCCCTTCTCAAAGTGATGTTGTGACTGAATTCTAAGGTCTTTTTGACTGATGAATTCTGAGGATAGATAGTAGAATGAAGGCAAGGACTTTCTCCCTCTCAATTATTTATTTTGAAAAAGAAAATGCAGAGCAGAGAATGTGACCAAGGACCCTAGTAACCTGCCTTTGAAATTGATTCATAGGCAGAACTCTATTGTTAAGGTTCTAGAACCCACAATAAAGACAAGGGGTGAGCTAAAATTCACCTCTCCAATTATTTGTGCCCTGAAGATCCAAAAGTGAAATTTGACCATGGGAACAAAAAGGGTATAGCTGATGGAATGGCCTGGAGAATCAGGTATACTTTAGTTCACTGTGAATTCCCAGGCTACAAAAGATGATTTTTCCAGAATGCCATGAAGCTTTGATAAGGAAGGGCCAGCATCAATAATGATCATGATGATAATGATAATAGTTAATGTTCTTAAGCACATATTTGTCAAACAGACCTAAATAGTCTTATGTAATTCTTACAATAACTGTATGATATCAAATGAGGAAAATAATACTTATTAACTTGACCAAGTTTATTTAACTACTGTGTGGACAAACTGAGCTTTTAATCTCAGTCTGTCTGACTTCAAAGCCCGTGGACTATATCATTAGTTTCTCTGCCTCCCTAAATGGTACTATGAGGGAATGGAGAAGGCTAGTCTACAAATAATTAATTTTTCAAAGAGGTTGACAAAGACGCTCTGAATCAAGGTTGATTACAATACTTCTGTCATCAGAACTTCCAAAAGTTTTTACACAGGTGGTTTCCGGGTATTTATTGTGTAGATCTCATCATCCCTCAGAAGCAAGCCTAGGAAAAGGCTCAGTTTATTCTCATAAAAAGATTGCCCATTTCTGGGGATAGAGACCTTTCTAGGATGTTATAAGGAGAAGTGTAGCAGCAATCCCAGTTGAGCCTAAATTGAACACATTTTAGGACTCTTGTTATAGAGATCTACCAAAGGCAGATTTTAATGTTTCTAGCAAACCTCCTGGGAAATAACTATTAAAAGAACAAGACAACCTGGCATAGATCTGTGCCCAATAATATCATCAATACTGAAGAAGACTCATTTTTTAATATAGAACGGTGTCTATCACTCAGCTCGTCCTTAAGCCCCAAAGGTCTCAGGTTGAGTGCTAGGAAGAACCAAGTAATATGTGAAAGAGGTATTTCATTATAAAGTCTGAAATCACTGGCCATTCCATACCCAATGGTGTATAACACAAAGACTTACTGGGAATTCTCCACTACCTATGCAGAGAGCACACAGTTCCACAGTGCTGGCTCCCTAAAGGCAGCCGGCATACAGGTGGTCTCTATGGTGTGTGCAACATTAAATAACACATCATGTTTGGCACAGCAGAGGTTTTAGCCCAGCAGGACACCTTCATGGTGCATATTCAGGGTTTGTGCCAGACCTGGAAGAAAAGTGTTTTATAAGCCTGAAGCCTGGGTAGCAGGTTACACTACTGAGTGCCAGGAATGGAACAAAAGAGAAAAAATGGCAGTAATTGCATGGTATTTGAAAGAACTCTGTGCTTGAATCCACATGAGATATTTTCAGAAAATATTAAGGGAGATTTAAGGGACTCTAGGGATTCCAAATAGTAGATAGAGGCAGAGCCCTAAAGAGGTTGTTTATTACAATCAATGCTGTGATATCCAGCCTCCCCGATGCCTCCTAATACTCCTTGGCTCCTGATATTCATGTCCTTGCTTTGAACCGCTACACAGTAAATCAGTGCTGACCCACATCACCAGTAGAATACTGTGGAAGTGGTGGTGTATGACTTCTAAGCTAGGTTATAGAAAGCATTGATGTTTCTTGGATTATCACCCCAGGGGAAGCTAGCCTCCAAGTTTTAGGACATTCAAACAGCCCCGTGGAGAGGCCTATGGGAGGGTAACTGAGGTCTCCCATTGAAAGCCAGCATTTGCCAGCCATGTGAAGGAAACACTTAGGAAGCAAATCTTCTGTCCTCAGTCAGATCTTCAGATGACTATAGCCTGGCCAACATCTGACTGAAATACCATGAGAGACTGAGCCAGAAACACTCACACAACCCCCTCTAAATTTCTAACCCACATAAACACAGAGAAATAGTAATGTTTATTGTTGTTTTAAGTTGCTAAATTATAGTGACATGCTATGCAAATATATAGCTAATGCAAATATGATCTCCATTTTTATTCCTAGGCTAGAAAGTCATGAAGAGAGTGTTTGGCTAAGACTTGAATTGCTATAAGTAAAGGGTAGGATTTGATAGGTGCTGAGGCAATGGGAAACCTTTCTTGGAAGAGGGATGAACATTAACAAAGGCAGAGATGCAGACCCATCTGTATTCAATGGGACAGATGTATCTACGATGTTGAGTAAGAGGAGAACTGAGGAATTAGGTGGGATAGATCGGCAAGGTCCAGGTTAGAGAGGTCTTTATGGCCAATTTTAAGATCTTGAACGTGAAGCTTAAGACACTGAAATATGAGGCAGAAGAGTAATAGAATAAATAATTGCTTTTTCAGAATATTATTTCATCTAGTGATTGGGAGTCGAATGAACTACAGGCATACCTCGGAGTTATTGCAGGTTCAGTTCCAGACCACCACAATAAAGTGAGTACTGCAATAGAGCAAGTTGTAATCTTTTTGCTGGTGGAGGGGCTTGCCTTCAATTTGTAAAAAAATGCAACATCTGTGAAGTGCAATAAAACAAGTTCTGCTGGTAGAGGCAAGAAGACATTGGAATGAAGAAAATGATTTGAATAATTTAATAATCATACATAGTTAATCTGAATGAACTAATAAACATATATTTAGAGAAACTTGACTTATCTTTTCAGATATGACTTTATAAGATGACTGTAATATAAAAATTACTTGCAAATTTTTAATTTAGATTTTCATTCATTCATTAATGAAATATTTATTGAATGTTATTGTAGAAGTTAGGCATACCTAAATTGATAAGTTTAATTCATGATCATCATAATAATCTTTTCTCTACACAATGTTGGTAACATAGGGACAATTATTAAATGAAATAGTTGAAATTATTTATCGTTCTTTGAATTTATAGGTACAAATTTTAAGCAATAAAGAAAAGTATTCTTCTTTTATAATTTCTATCTTTCAGTGATTTTGTTGTTTGTTAGCTTCTGCTTTGAAATTGCAGGCAGATGTTGTCTAAGGAGAAATTTCACTTTTTACCATAAGGACAGGTACTGAATTAAATTACAGGCCTGGCCCGATGACACTATTTACTGGGATTGGGGAAGCAGAGATTAGTTATTAAATATTGTTATCTTTGTTCAACTGCATCTCTTACTCTCCTGTCTTATCTCTGTCTCCTCTACCTTCTGTTTATCTTAAGAACTCACCTCTCTGGGGGAAAACCCCTCAATATTTGTGTCTGTAACTAACAAACAGTTGCCTGATTCTAGTTATGAATCACAGCTAATATTCCACACACAAAAACATAAAATACCTGTACTAACTTTCATTTCATTTGCATTCATCTTTATTGCCATAAGCCTCATAGTTCCACTAAAGTGTAAATTTTCCATTTTTTGGAATTTTTAAGGAATTTCTGGAGAAAAGGATATTTCTAAGGACCACTCAGGTCTTATTGTTATCATTGTCCTAATATTTATGGCATGAAAAAAACCTAAAGGCCATGACCCAATAAAAGGCTGTAAAATCAATTTAGAGTGTTACGACAATAACACCTTTAAAGTGAAATAAAATAATATTTAATAGACAATATACCTAATGTGTTGCACATCATAAGAGTAAATACTACGTTATAAAACTTGATTCCAGTTTTATGTTTGTGTGTGCATGAGTCACAATATAAAATTACCTCTTGTCAAATAGCATTTAAAAATTTTTGAAAGTTACTGATACTTGGGAATATAAATTTCAAAGTCTAAGAAGGCTTTTCAGTATAATAATATTTTTATGGATAATCTGTTTTTCTCCAAATCAGAAATAGCATGCATTGGAGATGGAAATAGAGATTATATAAGCAGTTGCAGAAGATTGTTTCAGACTTCTCTAAGTTGTCTCTCTTCTCAGTTAAACACTTTTTTGGGGGGTGGGGGTGGGAAAGGGGATAGAGCTTATCAATTATCTACACAGCGACATTTTTTATGTTCAGCTGCTGTTATGCATTTGAGAAGTGACTATCCAAAAATCACTCCTCCTTGTGCAGACGGTGATGAATGTCGTTATGTGCTTCACAGGGAATAAGCACTGCAGCGTTTCACCTTACCAGGCTGTTAGACTTTGGAAGATACCAACCTATTTCCTGACCTAGTCACATAGTCTAGCAAAGGTGACTCTCAATCAAGGTTTCTGAGTGACTAGATAAACTCAGTGTATATATTTTTCTTAATCTCCTATCTTTGCAGTTGGAATCCTAAAGATAATAAACTTGCCTCATAAATCTTCACATGGATCAACTTGGGAAAAATCTCAAGGACTTTCTCTCCCTTCATTATTTATTGTGATTAATGCCAAAGGTTGTTGGTGTCTTTCAATCAATGAATTTCTTTGTGCATACTCAGGTTATTCAATACTAGAGGCCTGATGCAAGAAATTTGTGCAAGGGGCTCGGCCCCCCCCCCGCACCCCCCCCCTCCCCACCGTGGCAGCCACCTTGGCCCTCGCAGCCCCAGCTTAGTCTGGAAGGTCATCTAGAAGGACATCTGGTCTAATTAGCATATTATGCCCTTATTATTATAGATATGTCTTAGATATTGATATTTCTTCATTTGGAGACAAAAAGACAGGTTTTGCACAAAAATAAGTGGGTATACCAAGGTTTACAGGGTTGTGTTTTAACCATACATTAAGGTTGCTTTGATGGAAAGCAGTTTAGTGTGGTGCAGCAGGGAGTACTGGAATTTGGGACTAAGGCTGGTTCCAGAATTGCTACTCTTTAATTGCATGACTTTAGATAACTGTCTTAATTTCTTTTAACCTCAATGTTCTCATCTAGGAAATAAAGAGCAGCATACTACAAACCCTGAAGTTGCCTGAGAGCTCTCCAGTTCCACAAATCAGAAAGGTAAGTTAACTGGAGAGTTGAACGCAGCAATTCAGATAAAAATATCTAGCACACACTAAAGGAAAAAAAAAAAAAACCATCAACAAGGTGGAGAACTTGATTTATGCATTCATTAAATATATACTGAGCATTTAGGTGCTGGGCTAGGCGCTGTGTGTGTGTGTGTGTGTGTGTGTGTGTGTGTGTGTGTGTGTTTTAAGTGTGGTAGGAATCTTAAAAAGAAGCTTAGAGACTAGTTGAGGGGAATTGGGTGTGTGCATGAATAACCCTCCCTGACAATGGCTCTCAATTTTTAGGAAATTAACTAGGCAATTGAGCCATAATTCATTTTATCTTTTAAGACAGCACTTGATGTTCTGAGATAAATGGCTCAATCTAAAGTTACTTCAGAGTAAAATAATTTTACTGCATATCAGAACATCACTATTTGTAGGCAAAAGACTTGCCAAGTTCATAAGAATGTGTGGGCGTACTTGTTTTAAAAAATCTGTGATTAGGACAAAAAACTCTACTCCCTGAATCTGCTTTACCTGAAAATAAATAAACCAATTCTAATCCCTGCCCAATAATAATAATTTATAAAACAAGGGGTTGGGTTGAACACAGAGATTAGAGAAAGGTGTTAATCAAATTCACAGTGGCATGCTTTTACAAAAAGGAAGCAAGGACTGCTGGGTTCTGTTAGGCAATCTTTTTAAGCTTTGATTAAAGATGCTACCAGGCAACATTTTCTAACCCCACATAGCATATTAGAAATCTGTATCTTTGCACAGACTCCTCCCATTTAGATTGTGAACTGTTTACAGTGTCCTAATTTCTAAGGCAGCCATGGCACATGAATAGATTTTCTCAGTTCAGGTTTTAATATTTCTTAAATGTTCAGTAACAGATAGAAAAATATTTCTAAATACAATGATTGTTCTTGATTCAGTATATCAGCACTAAGCAGATTTGTCACAGAAATAAGCAAAATATGCTTCTGAATATAGGTGGCTATTTATGTACAGTTCCCATATTAAGGCAGAGGAATATAGAAAGAGGTGCCTGAGTATAGGTTTTCTTCTTTCAGGCATAAGTGGAACATTTTTTTTTTCAGGAAGAAAGGAATATGATTAGATTCATGTGTTAGAAAGGCAATCTAAGATGAGAAAAAAATAATAAAAAAGTGATATTAAGGTATGTTAACTTTAATAATTCATATAAATGGCCATCAAGATTTGTGTGAGAAGAAGAGAATGGTTGAATATGAGGAGTGAGAGATAAACTAACCTCAAATGCTAAGCTGGGTGCTGGGAGGATGATAGTGTCACTGATTAAACCTAGAAAAACTAAAGAAGAAACCATTTTTGAGCCAATTATGCTTAGAGGAGAAAGAAAAGATATAAACTTATTATTTTCCTATCTTTTTATTTTTGAAGATTTCAAACCTAAAGAGAGGTTGCAAGAATAGTACCATACATACCTATAAACTACTCTGCACTAGGTTCACCATCTGTTGCCATTTTGCCCATTTGATAACCTCCCCCCACCTCTCTTTTTCTCCCCTCAATATTTTGGCAATATATCCTAATAACCAGTCAATTCTCCTACTTATCCAAAATACAATTACCACTCTCAAGAAACTTAAAATTATTAAGATGCTATCTAATAAACAATCTATATGCATTTTCCCAATATTCCCAATAATGTCTTTTATAGCTTTTGTTTTGCTGGAAGGACATCCATATTGGGATTCTGATATGGAGCTAAGGCACCACTTTATTGTTATAAATGTCGATTTGAGAGTCACTCACTGGCATGGAAGTGATATTATCAAGCCAATAGTATAGGTGAGACTACTCTTGAAAGAGTAAAAAGTGAGGTTAATCAAGGACAAAACCTTGAGAAAATTTTATATTAGCTTTTTAAAAAATTTGTATTGAATTTATTGGGGTGACATTGGTTACTAAAATTATATAGGTTTCAGGTGTACAATTCCATATTACATCATCTGTATATTGCATTGTGTGTTCACCATCCAAAGTCAAGTTTCTTTCTGTCAGCATTTATCTCCCCTTTACCCTCCTCTACCTCCCCTAAGCCCACTTCCATCTTGTAATCACCATTATGGTGTGTGTGCCTGTGAGTGTTTTTGTGTTTAATTCCTTCCCTTTTTCACCCAGACCTCCAATGCCCCTCCCCTCTGACAGCTGTCAGTCTGTTTTCTGTATCTATGAGTCTATTTCTATTTTGTTTATTTTGTTCATTAGGTTCCACATATAAGTGAAATCATATGGTATTTGTCTTTCTCTGGCTGGCTTATTTCACTTGGCACCATGGTCGGCAAACTGCGGCTCGCGAGCCACATGAGGCTCTTTGGCCCCTTGAGTGTGGCTCTTCCACAAAATACCACGGCCTGGGCGAGTCTATTTTGAAGAAGTGGTGTTAGAAGAAGTTTAAAAAAAAATTTGGCTCTCAAAAGAAATTTCAATCGTTGTACTGTTGATATTTGGCTCTGTTGACTAATGAGTTTGCCAACCACTGACTTAGCATAATACTCCAGGTCCATCCATACTATTACAAAAAGGAAGATTTCCTTCTTTAATGGCTGAGTAGTATTCCATTGTGTAAATGCACTGCATCTTTTTTACTCACTCACCTACTGATGGCACTTAGACTGCTTCCAAAACTTGGCTATTGTAAATAACACTGCAGGGAATATAAGAGTGTATATATTCTTCCGAATTAGTGTTTCAGGTTTCTTCGGATATATTACCAGTAGTGGAATTGCTAAGTCATAAGGTAGTTCCATTTAAAATTTTTCTATTAGCTATTTTTATTTTAAAAATTATTGTGTAAATCAGTATTTTCAGAAATTTAATCAAGGAAAATTATGTAATTAAGAGAGTAGCTTATAACAAATTATGAAGTTATTGAAATGTAGAACTAGGACTAGAATTTTTGCCTCCTGAGCATGTGGCCCTTCTATTATAACACAATTACAGCCTGTGAGTGCATGATGTCAGTTCTGGAAGAAACTGAATGTAGTTTATTGGTTCTCCAACTATGGTTATAACAGTAATTCCCACCACACAATTTTTTCTGCAATGTGATTTGCCACTCCCCCTTAAGGGGTGGAGTCTCTATATTGCCAAATCACATTGTGTCATGGAGACTTAAAGGCATGCTTCCCTTTTTACAGAAAATAGTAGTATAATTAAAAGGAGCTAATAAATAAGTACTTGTTTATTTACATCTTCACATTATCCCAAGGAGGATTTAAGGCAATTAGGGACAGTTTATGCCATTCCTGCTTGGAGTCCTCAGAAAGTACACTTAGATCAACGAGCCTATTTTTCTATCCAAGGGTATGCTTTCTTTCCATATAATCTTTTCTTACTGTTTTGGCTGCTCCCTTTCAGAAATGTCTTCATTCAAGAGCTATTATACCGGCCATCTTGAATGCAAAGTGGCTAACACAATTAATCTCATGAGTTTACTCAAATTCACATTATCAAACCATAAAATAGTCATGTTGGTAGGTCCATGTTTCATGATATATATTTAAAATAAAAAATAAGTGATAGGCAGGAAAAAAGTACTTTTTGGCCTGGTATATCTGAGAAGTAGTGGGTAGACCTTCAGAGGAGGTGGGTAGAAGAGAGGAGGATGAAAGTAACCCCTCTCTGTAACTTATTGATTAGCATCTGGTTTTGTGATTTATTCTTTACTTGATATAATGCACTGTGCTCTGAATTAGAATGCATAGTTTCATTGAGTCTTTAACCAAGAATATAATCTCCTTTAATTTTATTTTGTTGGTTTGTGACCATAGCTGTTCAAAATTCCTGGCAAAACTTGAAGAATTTGTAAGAAAACTGTCAATAAGGGGATTCTACTAGCTTATGGGAAAGACTAGCTCTTTAAATCCATTTTTATTTTTTAGAAAATTATATTTGTATCTAGTGAGAATTTCAAACATTGCCAAGGGGAATATATCAAAACAAACACCTGCTTCTTATCTCTAGTCCTCTAGTTTCGTCTCCAAAGTCAACCGGTTTTCAAATTCTTGTATATACATATTCAGAGATATTCAAGTCTTGTCAAGCATGTTTATACATATCTATACCTCCTTTTTTTTATTGCCTGTTTAGTAGCATGTGATTCTCCTGTTCACTTTGTTTTTTTACCACTATTTAAATGTAAAGTTTGGTCCATATCAATATAAGTATATAATTTATGTAACAGAAGTATTCCATTATAAACCAGCACCATGATTCATTTACCTGGTTGCCTATTGATGGATAACTTGGCGTGCATACCCACTGGTAAACAATGTTTTAAAGTTTAAAGTTGTGCCCTGGCCAAGTAGCTCAGTTGGTTAGAGCATTGTCCTGATACACCAAGGTTGCAGGTTCGATCCCCAGTTAGGTCCCATGTAAGAAGCAACTAATGAATGCATGAATAAGTGGATCTACAAGCCAATGGTTCTCTCTTTCCCTCTCTCTCCCTTCCTCTTTCCCTCTCTAAAATCAATTAATAAATAAAAAATAAGAGTTTAAAGCTGTGAAAATGTAACAGAACATTAAAAGTCTGCAGGTGAATTACACAAAACACCACAAGGTGGAGATACCACATCATAGAAGCCCATCTCTGTGTTTGATTCTTTGTGTTCTGTGTGGTTGTGAGTCTGTTTTGCTGTGTTTTTGTGCTACTCCATGTCCTTTCACATGTCTAAGTTTCTTTCTATCTGTGCATGCACATTTCTACTCACTAATCCCTTCTCTGTATTTCACTGTTGGGTAGATGTACTTTAGGGGTTAAGTGTGGAATAGTGGGAAGCATGGTGAGCAGAACTGGGACACAGTTCTGATTCTACCACTAACCAGATCTCAGACCTTTTCTCTTCACATCTAATTTTTACATCTAAAGCCATCAGTTTTCCCATTTGTTGTGCAAAATAATTTCTGAAGCTCTCTTTCCTATCATTCTATTCATTCATTCATTCATTCATTCATTTATATAACTGTTTATTGAGTCATCATCTAATAAATTGTGTTGAATTTTACTACTTACCAGGCATTGTGAAGCAGTAGTAGAAATGGGGGAAGATTGTAAATACACATGAAATGTTTTCTAGTTTTGAGTCAATCTAGTGGAGAACACAGACGAACAAATAACTACATCGTAAAGAGTAGTAGAATATGCCACCCTAAATATGCCTCTTGGATATAAGGATTATTGGAGCTGATTATTTTGAGAAACAGCAGACATAAGATGAGCTCTGTAAACAGTATAAATTAGCCTTTTGTAAGAGAAATTAATGTTTATAAAGGAAATCTCCATTTGTAAGGGTGTCTGCCTCTGTGTAGCAAAAGGATGACTGAATCACAAGAGACTTATCAATGGAGAAGGCACAGACTTAAATTTGCATAGCAAACTTTACCCTTGTTTACCCATGCCTTTTCTGGTAACCTCTCACAACTGGCCTTCACCCCATCCCTCCCTGCCCAACAAACACATACCCTTTTCTTTATTTTGCCTTTGGCTGAGGATGATATTTAAGCTATGGGCTAGGCCACATTAGGAAGTTACTGATTTTACCCTATCTCCCATGTGCACATGAGGTATCCATGTTAATAAACTTAAGTTATTTTCTCTTGTTAATCTGTCTTTTTATTATAGGGTGGGGGTGTCTCAGCCAAGAATTCATAAACATAGAGGGAGAATTATTTTTTTGTTCCCTACAATTGCATATAATTACAGTTACTAAATGGAGTTTTAAGCTCTTGTTTCCTAATTTAAAAAGTGGAACAGTGAGTATTTATATACTTCTTTTTTAAATGTTGCCTTTTCTGATTGTAATTGAACTAATATTTTCTGAGGACTATTTGCCCTCAACAGAAACAAACAAATTTCTCATTATATTATTTCAAAAAGAAAGTGCTCAGGATTTTGCATGTCACATAGCTTAACATTTTAAATGATTAATTTTTAGTTTTTATGCAAATACCATAATTTATATGCTTGATAATTTGTAGTAGCAGGTTCATACCTCATCCTGGTTAATAAGGGATAGATGTTGTACAAGGTATAGATTGAATCACAGACCAGCCATGAGCAAGAGGCTTGGTCCATCATTGAGCAAGGACAGTGAGAAAATGAGATCTGGAGCTCACTTGAGTTCCCACTTGAGTTCCCAACTATGTAAGAGCACAGGGGTAAGAAGCCAGAATTTTAAAGAGAAAACACCATCTTTATGGAAACAGTAGAAAGGAATATCACCTTGGCATCCTGCTCTATTTCAGAATAAATATGGAGGATCTATTCAGAGCTATCTGCATGCTTCTAAAGTGGGGAAGAACAGGCCTCCCCAAAATGTGCCACTTTGGTATATAGATTATGATTATTTCGAGCTGGAGAAAATCGAGGACCAAAAGACTCAGGAAGAGCTTTTTACCTCCTCCTTAACTGTCTCCCCAAATTTAGATAGAGGACCTGGTTTAAGAAGAGAACTGTCATCAGAGATAACTACAAAGAGTATGGGCTAGGTTTAGTAAGCTGGGAGAGCTCAGCCTCACTTGTTTGTTCCAATTTCTCTGTGTGCCATTGTCTCTGCATGGCCAACATTTGTTTACTAAACATTTACTCTTCCCATCTTCTTGTGAATTGTCTTTCTACCCTTTGTTGTCCCAGACACCTCCCCACTTCTCCTTAGCTCCGGATAGCTTATAAGCTCAATTGCCTGACTGTCAGAGAGCATCCCATGTCTATGTGAGGCTCCTGTATATATGAAATTAAATTTCTTTTTCCACTGTTAATCTGTGTTATGTCAATTTCATTATTAGACCAGCCAAAGACCCTAGAAGAATAGAGTAAAAATTTTCCTCTCTTACACTTCTCTTCCTTTAACTTTGTGCTTGCTAAACTACATCAGAGTTTTTAAGTGATAGTTATTTAATTGGAAAATGAACATTTGCAGATGAGAAACAATGTTGCCCAACTTATAAAGAGGTGTTGATAAATTGAAATGAGTGGGATCACATTTAACACCCCATTGACTGAAATGTCATTAATATTTTACTTCATATGTTTTTTTATTTGTTATTGTTATTTAGTTTTGTTTTTCTCCTATGGGAAAGGAAGCACCATAAAAATAAGTTTCAAGGCTGTATTTATTTCTGTGGGCAATGTGACTAATCAAGTTAAAAGTGAAATTACATTAATTCATGTTTCCAGTTGAAAGAACAAAAGTAAAATTTTGCATTTTATAATAATTAATATTTAAATTATAACATTTACTTTATAGAGCTGAGTCATATAAGCGCACCAAGCCTCAGTTTTCTCATATATAAAGTGAAAATAGTAAGAGTAATATAAATAAACTAGAGGCCCAGTGCATGGATTCGTGCACTAGTGGGGTCCCTCAGCCTGGCCTGTGCCCTCTCACAATCCAGAACCCTTCAGGGGACATCGGACTGCTGGTTTCGGCCTGATCTGGAGATTGGGCCAAAACCGGCAATCCGACATCCCCTGAGGGATGTAGTAGTGTGGGAAGCGGAAGGCGGCCAGGGAGGAGCCCGAGCCCAGGCCAAGCGCTGCACTGCTCCCATTCATCCTGGCCCCGCTGTGCCTGCTGCTGCTGCCATTTGGTAGTGTTGCCGCACAGGTGGGCGAGGCTCGTGCTGCCGCAACTGTGCTTACCAGCTGTGAGTCCAGCGTCTAGTACCTGTTGGTCAGCTGAGCAGTGCTCCCACTGTGGGAGCGCATTGACTACCAGGGGCAGCTCCTGGTGGTCAGGCCCCTAACTGCCTCTGCCTGCCTGATCACCCCTAACTGCCCTCCCTTGCAGGCCTGATCTCACCCCCAACTGCCCTCCCCTTGCTGGCCTGGTTGCCTCCAACTGCCCTCCTCTGCTGGCCAATTTGGTTCTAATTGGTCAGTTTCTATGACAGTCAGTGTCAAAAGCTCCACCTCCTAGGCAGCTATTGGCTCCTCACAGTTGACCCAGATTTGGTTCTAATTGGTTAGTTTCTATGCCAGTCATCATCAAAAGCTCTGTCTCCTAGGCAGCCACTGCCTCCTCACAGTTGACCCAGGTTTGGTTCTAATTGGCCAGTTTCTATGCCAGTCAGTGTCTCTGGGCCTATCAACAGGGCCTGATCAGAAAGGCATGGGGATCAGCAGCCCCGGTGGAGGCCTAGAGAGAAAGAC
Source organism: Eptesicus fuscus (assembly GCF_027574615.1). Taxonomy (NCBI): domain Eukaryota; kingdom Metazoa; phylum Chordata; class Mammalia; order Chiroptera; family Vespertilionidae; genus Eptesicus; species Eptesicus fuscus. The sequence goes on from NC_072476.1 coordinate 56,983,729, forward strand.
GCAGGGCTGCTGGCCAGGCTGGGAGGGAAAGAGAGAGGCAAGTTCTGGTCAAGAGCTGCCACAGAGGCTACAGATCAGCCCCTACTTCTCTCTTCAGGCCTCTTTCTGAGCCTGATGCACAGCCCCCTTAGCAGTCACTGCTGGGTCACCGGGCCTGCTGCCACAGTAGTCAATGCTGGGTCCCCATGGCCACCCAGCGCTGACTGCAGGACTGACTTCCAGATTGGTGTTTTGATTGGCTGGTTTCTATGCCAGTCATCGTCTCTGGGCCTATCAATTGGGCCTGATCAGAAAGGCAGGGCTGATCAGCAGCCCTGGTGGAGGCCTGGAAAGAAATGGACGCGGGGCTGCTGGCCAGGCTCCAAGGGAAAGAGAGAGGCAAGTGCTGGTCAATAGCTGCCTCAGATACTCCAGATCAGCCCCTGCTTCTCTCTTCAGGTCTCTTTCTGGGCCTGATTCAAAGCCCCCTCAGCAGTCACTGCTGGGTCACTGGGCCTGCAGCCTCAGTAGTCAGCGCTGGGTCCCCATGGCAACCCAGCACTGACTTCGGGTTGGTCAGCCTTTGGTCCTGATGGGTAGTTACACCCTGGCTCTTTATTATAGAGACTAGAGGCCCGGTGCACGAAATTCGTACACTGCGGGGGAAGGGGGTCCTTCAGCCAAGCCTGTCCCCTCTGACAGACTGGGAGCCCCCAGGAGATGTTCTACTGATGGGGAGCGGGCCTAAGCCGCAGTCTGGCCTTCCTCTGCGGGAGGTGACTGGGCTGATCAGGGGAAGGCGCCAGCCCCATCACCCCGCTGCTGCTGCTACTGTCACAGCCGCCAAGGTGTTTTCATCAACACGGACTCCAGTCCCTTCACCATGAAAAAAATGACAGCTTTCTTTAGGCACTTTCAAGATGTGTCTTTCATAGGATATGACATTTCTTTTCTTTCTTTCTTTTTTATCCTCACCTGAGGATATGTTTCCATTGATTTTTAGAGAGCTGGGAAGAGAGAGGGAAAGACAGAGAGAAACATCAATGTGAGAGGGACACTTTGATTGGTTGCCTCCTGCATGAGCCCTGACCTGGGCTCTGGCCAGGGAGGAGCCTGCAACCTAGGTACATGCCCTTGATCAGAATCGAACCTGGACCCTGTGGTGGGCAGACCAAGGCTCTATTCACTGAGCCAAACTGGCTAGGGCAGGATGTGACATTTCTTAGCCCTCCAGCAGCACACCTTAGTTTTTCCTCCAGGAGTGTGGTGGAAAAACCTTAGAACGCCTTCTTGGATTCTTATTACTCAAGTTACCAAGAACACTGTGAGAGGCAGCTTACAGGGAGCTTAGCCAATGAGCCTTCAGAAAAGGTGTTTCCTCTGCAGCTCATGCACAGAGGACCCCCTGCATTGTGTCTGCAGGGCTTCTGTCCACTGGGCTGGGGGCATGCCCCAAGCCGCACTGCGGCCCCGCTTTCTGTCAGCTGGGCTTCTGTCTGCTTGTCCGGAGGCGTGTCCCAAGCTGCGCAGCATCGCTCCCCAGCCCAGTGTCTGTCCGCATGGTGTGTCCCAAGTCACGCTGCGGCAGCTCAGAGCTCACCCCCAGCCCACCGCCTGCTTTCTGTCAGCTGGGCTTCTGTCTGCTGGGCCAGGGGCGTGTCCCAAGCCGCGCGGGCGGCGGCTCTGAGCATGCCCCCAGCCCAGCAGCCCAGTGTTCTGTCTGCAACCCTTCCTCCCTCTGCGGCCTGTGAATGGGACGCTAGCGTCCCACCCTGGTGCTATGGGGGCCGCCAGCTTTGTAGCGGAGGTACGGTCAATTTGCATATTGCTCTTTTATTAGATAGGTTGTCTGATAGGACCTGACACGTGGTTAGTGCTTCAATTTTTATTTGATACTAGAGGCCCAGGTTGCTGAACAAAGGTCTGGTCTGACTCCACCGGTCTAACACCTGGTGCTATTTTTGCTGCCAATAATTTTAGGGCATAGAAATAAAAACAAATAATAAATAGGTATAAGTTTCAAGATTTGAGTAAATTAGAGTTTAGATGCATTACTCTGTTGAGAATAGCTGAAGGAATTCTTTCTATGGTTTATTTCTGAGGAATGAATAATCTATTATCTCTGCTAAAAGGGGGGAGGTACTGAGCATATTGGAAAATATCTACAAATATCTACAAATTAATTTAAAATAAATTACATATATTTGTTCAAAACTAGGAAATATTTTGTATGTATTATATTGCATAGATGCCTTTAAATATATATTTTAAACATAATCCCATTAAAATTAAGCTTCAACTGTGTACACCATTTTGCCAAATAGCTCCAGCTCTTTCTCATCTTCACAAAAGATAGGACTGAGATGCTTATTAGGAACTGACAGATTCAGAGAGCAGCCTTGTTCAGGAGGTCTCTCAGCTTAGCAACAAAACACAACAAATCTTCTGAAGTGGCTCCCATCTCTTTTTAATGTTTATTAATTTGACCCACCTTTGCCTGACTCTGAACTTTGCCCAGTGGTGTTCCTTCCTTCTATCTCACTAGTCCCAGCCTTCCTCCCTCTTTCTTGTTTCGCCCACCTTCCTCCCTCCCGCAGCGAAGAGAAGTATGGAACTCCCCTCTGGAGACCCTCCACCTCAAACGACCATATGGGTTTAATGTATAATGCATGAGAAGCAGCGTGAGCTGCAGATGATTCAAAAGAAAAGCCTTCGAGGCTGGGCTCAGGAGGCATTCTTCAATAATAATTAGAAAATCAAATAGCATCTTACTGTTGTTCCAGTCATTTCATTGCAGTGTAATAACCCAGGCTCAAATAGTGCTGGAAAGTAATATATTGCTATAATATAACCTTCTCAACACAATTATTGTGCAAATGCACTTACTCATTAGTAATGGGCTCGCTGCCCTCAGAATTTCCTGCTTTCTGACGGGAAATGTCACTTTCCTGTGAACACTTCTCTAACTTGAGCTGTATCACTAAGGTCTCTGGCAGAGACAAAAATAATGTGAGGTTTAATTTGTATGCTAATTTTCAGTATTTTATAGTAAAGAACTATTTTGGGAGAGGCAGGACAGGGCAAGACTTTGGCATGGTTTTGAGGCTAATGACATCAACTTTTGAAAGAGACCTTTTCCTTTTCTTCTGGCACAGAAATAATATTTGAAACTAAGATTTGACTTTTTCCTCCACCACTATACACAGAATTTTTGCATGTAGTCAGGTTTAAACACACACACACACAACTAAAAAGAAGTAGAACGTAGAAATGTTTATTGGGTACTTGATGTGTGACAGATACCAGAATGTACCATCTCACGATATGCTTTTAGATATATGGATTATTTTGAACTAAAGACCATTGAGAAGCAGGTAAACCTCTTAAAATCAGGGAACAAGTTTTCCTTCTGTAAAGGAAATTTCCATTTGTAAAGATGTCTCCTTCTCCCCAGCTGCAGGAAGAGGAATACTCTTACCAAGAAGGTGGGACTTAAATCTACGTAACAAACTTATTACACAAACCTTTGTTTACCATGCTTCTCCTGGTCACATTCTCATGATGGGCCTTCGCCTCTCTGAAGACACAACACCCTTTTCCTTTGTTTAGCCTAAGGTGGTATATGCGTCCTTTGGGTGCTCCCCTGTGTGACACACATATTAATAAACTTTTTTTTTTTCTTGTTACTCTGTCTTTGGCCAATCTAATTTACAGGGTCCTAGCTGAAAAACCTAAAATGGGTAGAAGACAAATTTTTTTTTCCTTCCCTATATGTGTAAAGTACTCTTTAGTAATTTGGCAGGAAGGGAGGGAGTGAAGGAGGGAGACCTTCACTTTTTATGTCTTCAAGGACAGTTATGAAATTCTTTGGAAAACTTTGCAGGAAATGCATTATTTATTTGAAGAAATTAGTCAAGGAGGTTGCAAAGGTGGAAAAAGGTAATCTCGATGCATAACAATATAGGGGATAATTCATCTCATTTACACAGAAGCTGTAGTCAAGGTTTTTTGAGTATTTTATGTGTGAAGATATATACTAATTACTTCATAAGGTTCCAGGGCAAAGGCATTTGATACAATTATATGAATGTTTTATAAAGGAAAAAAGACAACATAAAAAAAAATCACTGTTCCTTTTAAACTAGAAGGAAATTTAGATGCATAGAATTGCTTAACTTAATCTCATGTAAGACTCTAGATAGTAGACAGCCTGGTCCTCTGATTTTGCATATGAGAGGACTGAAAACCAAGTTATTAACAGCACATTATATGGGTTCCTTTGGGTGGACATTCAACCTCTGCTTAAACACCTCCTGTTACAGAGACATCAATTTTCTTGTGGCTACCACCTTTAAATTTGAATATCTTAAATTGTCATACAAATTTTCCTTTTACAAAGTAAAAATTTCTTCCTACCTTGTCAAAACCAAATCATAAAACAATATATTATTTTATCTGATATGTAATAGACAACTTTAGCATTTAACTTTTGTACATTTTAGCATTTAACTAGCACAGTGATATTTTGATGTTGCAGCACAAATCAATTGAAAAGAATAAATTGTTTATTGGTAGTGTTAGAAAAACTGGTTTTGTATAGATTGTTGTTATGTACTACATCGACCTAATTAAATATATGTGAAAAATAGGATGGAAAAGTGATGGAAAAAATGCAAGAGAATATTTTTGTGATTTAGGAACTAAACTTCTAAACTGATCATATATTTATCAGAATAAGTTATCTGTTCAATGAAGGACATCATAGAAAAAGATAATGCACAGATAACAGAATGGTAGAAGGGGGAATATTTTTGTAATATCTCAAAGTGACAAAGGGTTATATCTAGAATATAAAAGGAATTTTTGCAAATTAACAAGAAGAGGACAGAAACCCCAATGAAAAATGGCATACAATTTAAAAAGCAGTTTTTAAAGAGGAAACTCAAGAAGTTAACAAAAAAAGATGCTCAAATTCATCTGAAGTGCTGAAAATGCATGTCAAAAGAATGATGAGCTATCATTTTATACCTATACTCCTGGTAATAATTAGAAAGCTAGGTAATGCCAACTATTAACAGGGTCATAGGGGTAGAATAATCCATGTTTATTCCTAGTGGGAAATAAAGTTGATGCAGCTATTCAGAAGAGTGGTCTGAGCTGACTTTCTCTAAATAAATTTTCTCATACCTTATGTCTAAACTATTCCACTTCTCAATATATATAAAATCCCAGGAACATCTCACACAGATCCATTAAGGGACATGTATAAGGATGTTGACTGCTGCATTATTTGTGGTGGTGGGAGTAGAGCCAACATGGATGTCCATCACTGGGAGAACAGATAATAGAATGTGGTGAGTGTACACCCCAGAATACTAGGTACTGGTTAGAAATAATGCATTTTGTTCATGTAGCAAATATAGATGAATCTTCAAAACAGTGCTTAGTGAAATAAATAAGAATTTAAATAACATACAAAATTATTTATCTAAATGAATCTATATATTTAAATTCATTATTTGAATTCATTCATTCAAAACAAATTTAAAAATCACATTTCTATAACAAGATGTGCAAACAAAAAATGCATTGAACAGAATGGAATGGCTGCCTGGAGACAGAATAGTGAATGTGAGGCAGGTAAGGGAATAAAAGGAACTAAATAAATAAAACAAAAGAGGTCTTTTTTATAGCCCAATGTTAATAACATGTCATGAACTATGGAGCCTGATTAATTCAATTCTCTGCACCTAAGGGTCAAGGGAAAAAGATATCTCATAACAATGACCTTGGAAGAGCCTGAAGGGCTTTGTGAATCATGCAAGAAATCATAAATGTGTTGAGTATCAGTGACATTTTATTATACTCTAAATATATGACATAGAATACTGCATGTGACTATAGAGAACTTAAATTATTTGAAAATGTTTGAGCTAATCAAATATTCTGGTGAACTGTGACGTTTTTGTAAATAGGTAGATTTAGAAAGAAAAAAGCTACAAAGCTTGCTAATGATGTTGACCATTTATTCTTGCCACCTCACTGCAATTTTCACTGTTTTACACCTTTAACCTTATGTGGAAACTCTGCTTTTCATTATGTTGTAGGTAATAGGCCAAAAGCTAGTGCTTTTTGTCTTTCTTGTATCCTTGTGATTATGTTGTTATTGGTGGTGGTTTTTAAAATATAAACTAGAGGGTTTTTTTTCCTAAATGACTTCCTACCAGAAGCAGAAGTAAACGCCTGTGGTTAATGGGCAGAATAAAGTAGAATGGGCTTAATGGGCAAGGCACCTACGGGACTTGCACAGGGCTCCATGCTCAGAAGGGACTTGGGCTTATTTGTTGCTCTGCAACAGCTGTCTTGAAATTCTTAATCATTTTTGGAATAAGGGGTTTCCTATTATGCAGTGGGCTCTCAAATTATGTAGCCAGTCCTGCATAAATAGGTGCAGAAATCATTTTATTTGAAAGCAACTTATTGAACATCTCTGATGTAGTAGGCACTATGCCAGGGGCTGGCAACTCAGAGGTAAATGAGGAATTGCTCCTCTCTTTAAGAGCTCATCATAACAAAGGAGAGACACATAAGAACAACTAACTTCCACAGCAATACATATGCAACATTGTGAGAGCCTGCTTCACAGCAACTTATTTGTGTTTGTTTGGGAGGTGTGGGGATTGTAAATGAACAAGAGATTAGAAATATTTGTTCCACACTGATGCATGGAATCAAATGGCTATCAGAATTAAAACACAATGGAAGTATGTCATTCCTATTCAGAAATGCTAGGCAGTTTCATTTGGAAATAACACTTAATATTATTTCCAGCAGAAATCTCTGAAATGTCAAACGACTTAGCTTTTGCTTTTTTTAACTAAGCAGTAATTTCATCACAAAAACTAGGTCCAGTTTCACTGTCTTCATGGTGCTTTGTTGATCACATCCTCAGTTCATTTCATTTTCAATTTTTCATCAGTTAACCTCATAGGCTTTTCTTTGTTTGCAAAGTCGGATTTCTATAGTTTTGATCCACAAGAGCTTAAAGACGTTTTTTTGTTTTTTTTTCTCAAGTGATTTTACAACATTTTAATTTTTCAGTTCTTCCATTAACTTTCACTAATTTGTGCAGCAGCTTCAAAATCCCACAGCTTTTCTCTAATTCTTCTCCTGTGACTAAATTCTACTGGAGTTTGATAACTTCTCCAAGATGGAATGCATCTACAGTCCAGCTGGATGTAGCAATCATTTCAAACCACTGAAGGAACAAATTTGCTTTGAGAAGCAATGAAATGAATCAAAGAAAGCATACTAGTAGAATCTATTCTTAGATTCTATCTCATTGGGTTATTTTGGTACAAAACTGTTGACATATTTCTACTTCATTCCTCTAAATTTTTGCTATATTTCTAATTGGTGCAGAAATTAGCTCAATTTTGCTTTTTAATTTTTGAAAACAATTATTGAGGTTTATTTTACCAACAATAAATATTTCCAGTGATCTATGTTTGGTACTGAAGGTGCAATTTCCCTCTTGCATAATTTTCTTTAACTTTGTTTAGCATTTCTAATAGGTCTGGTAAAGAGAAAGTTTCTTAGTTTTCTTGATCTGAAAATGTTTTTACTGTCATTCTTGAAGGATATTTTCACTTGATGTAGAATTCTGAGTTCCAGTTTTGTTCTTTCAGGACATTAAACATGTTGCTTCCTGTCTTCAGCTTTCAGGCTTTCTGATGAAAGCTTGCAGTAATTCAAGTCTTTGTTGCCTGTATGGACTACTGTTTCTCTTTTGTTAACTTTTAAATATATTTTTATTGATTTCAGAGAGGAAGGTAGAAGGATAGAGAGATAGAAACATCTATGTTGAGAGAGAACCATTGATTGGCTGCCTCCTGCACGCCCCCTACTGGGAATCGAGCCCACAACCCAGGCATGTGCCCTTGGCCAGAATCGAACCTGGGACCCTTCAGTCCGCAGGCCGATGCTCTATCCACTGAGCCAAACCGGCTAGGGCTATTGTTTCTTTTAAAAAAATATTTATTGGGGTGACATTGGTTAATAGGATCATATAAGTTTCAAGTATACATTTCTATGATACAAGATCTGTATATTGCACTGTGTGCCCACCACCTAAATTCAAACCATTTCTGTGACTATATATTATGCTCCTTCTATCCCCACCCTACAACCCCCCTCCCACTCCCTTCCCTCTGGTAATCACCACACTGTTGTCTGTGTCCATTCAGTTTCAGTTTTATATCTCACATATGAGAGAAATCATACGGTTCTTAGCTTTTTCTGACTGACTTATTTCACTTAGCATAATGTTCTCAATTCCCATCCATGTTGTTGCAATGGCAGTATTTCATATTGCAACCAAAAGAAGAAAATACCTAAGAATAAACTTAACAAAGGATGTGAAAGACCTATATACTGAAAGCTACAAAGCATTATTAAAATAGATTGAGAAAAACACAAATTGAAAGATATTCCATGTTCATGAATTAGAAGAGTCAACATAGTTAAAATTATCCAAAGCAATATATAGATTTAATGTAATTTTCATCAAAATCCCAATGTCATTTTTCGAACAAAAAGTCTTCAGATTTGTATGGAACCACAAAAGACCTCAAATAACCAAAGCGATCCTGAGAAAAAAGAATGAAGCCAGAGGTATCACACTCCCTGACTTCAAATTATACTACAGAGCTATGATAATCAAAACAGCATGGTATTGGCAGACAAACAGACACACAGATCACTGGAACAGAATTGAGAGCCCAGAAATAAAACCACATGTACATAGGCAGATAATCTTCAACAAAAGTGCCAAGAACACATAATAGAGAAAAGAAAGCCTGTGTTATTGTTTCTTCCTCTCTTCAGCTTTCAAAAAATTCCCCCTTTATCTTTAATTTGTGGACATGAAAATAATTAAAAGAAGTATTTTCTAATAACCAGGAAAAAACATTATAAAAATAAAAGAGCCTCAGGATTCTGTGAGGCAGTTTTAAAAAAAGTCACAGAAGGTGAAGAAAGAGGTAAAGTAAAAGAAAATTCAAAGAAAAAATGTCTAAAATTTTCCCAAATTAGGTAAAGATATAAATTTATAAATTCAAGAAGTTCAAATCCCCAGACAGCATTATTTCTTGTCATCTTTACTTTGCTATACGCTTCTTCCAGTGAATTTAAAATTTTTACCTATTGTATTTTTTCAATTCCAAAATTTCCATCTCCTCTTTTATGTTTCTCATATTTCTATTTCTCATCTTTATTTCATATGTGATTATATTTCCCTTTATCTCACTGAGTGTAATTATAATAGTCGCGTTAAGTCTTTTGTGTGTGTGTGATAATTACAACATTGGGTTATCTCAAGGTTGGACCCTTTGAGACTTGGTCACATTTTTCTGGTTCTTCATATGTGGAGTAATTTTGGATTGTATATCTTAGGCGTTATGAATATTATACTGTAGAGACTCTGAAATCTGTTATATATTCTAAAGAGTGTTTATATTTATTGGTTAGTATATGCCTGTCCAGAGACAGCCCAAGATCAAGGAAAAAAAAAAACACCACTAGAAAGTATTAGAGGGAGTAGTACCTATTGCCCATGCAGGGCTTAAAATAGTGCTTTTTCTTATCAGTCAGAATGGAAAAACTTATAATTCATGGGACAATTATTAGAATGCTCAAAATGGTCTTGCCTCAGTAATAAGAAATGATTAGCTCTAGACTGCCCATCCACTTATTTCATCTATTAAATTTTAAAAATAAAACGATTTCCAAGTGAGTTTCCTGTGCCCTAAGAAGACTCAGAATATCTGTAGGAATACAAAATAATCCTATTCAATAAGGAAAAATTACAATGTCTGACCTACATTGAAATATATTACCAGGCATATAAAGAAGCTCAAAAATATGATCCAAAATGAGGGGGGAAAAACAGTCAAAATCATTCTAGGACTGACACAATTGTTAGAATTATCAGGCAAGTACATTAAAATAGTGTTTACCATTGTAGTCCACTTTAAAAAATGTAAGTAGAAGCATGAAATATATAAAAAGGACTGAAATCTAGCTTCTAGAAATGAGAACTAGAATGCCTGCTATGAAAAATATAGGAACAGCAGATGAAACATTGCAGAAGAAATGATTAGAGAGTTTGAAGATAGAGCAATAGAAACTATCCAAAATGAAACAGAGAAAAGCACGGATTTATGGAGCACCCTCTACATTTCTCTGTCCTCTCAGATACTGTGCCCTGCAAACGCTAGCCTCCTTGGTCTCCCTAGGTTCTCAGTCCCGCATGCTCAGCTCTGGGAGTCCTCTCGGCACCACCTTAGTTACTCCTCTCTGTGCCAAGGCCTGGAAACTCTCTCAAAGATAATCATAGGGATTATCTTATTTGCTTCCCATACCTCTTCCACTGCCTGATGTCCAGTGTTTTGAAAACTATTTGTTAATGAAATTTGTCCAGTTTTCTTATTGTTTCAGGTGACAGGGTAAATCTAGTCCCCTGTTATCACATGTTGACCAGAATTGGAAATAAATTATATGGCATTAACTTCCTATTCCCCCCTCCCCCCCAATGGAAATGTCTGTAATTGTGAGTTCAGTGAGTCAAGTATAGAATATCAAGTGTAGTACCACAATAGTAACAATGACCCCTTTATCACAGGAACAGCCTCAGGTAACAGAATTTTGGCTAGGTAAAACCTGGGTAGGCAAGAAGAACAAGGCCCCTTTCTCTCTAAATAAAAACTGCACGTCATCTTGGAACACTGTTTTGTAAAGAATCACTTAAGTAGCCCCTTTGCATTTCAGCCATGTAAAGGCAAATGTACTAGAAACCTGTTGACTCAACTTCCTGGTTCAACTGATGTCTTTCCTGAACAACTGTTAGATTGTGCATGTAAACCAAAGAGGTAGAAGCTAGGGATTCCCAGGGACATTTCTGTGGCCTCTGCAGGAATCTACACTATCAAACGCATCTTTGCAGCACTGAGTAAGGTCACGTTTGTTAGGCATATGGGTCCAGTATTGAAAAGTAAAATTATGTGGCAGTGACAGAAGAAATGAAAAAAATTAGGGTCTACCAGTGACTGGATTTTAATCTCTGGTTTATGCTTTCCAGAATTTATAAGAATTGGATTATCATTCTCTTAAATGAGGGATAATTTATTTTCTATTATTTTGAAGAATGTCTTAATTTATTTTTAAAAATGAAAGAATGATGATGGGTACTCTAGTGAAGTATGTAATACTGTATATGTATTCTAATATACACTGACTGGCCAGATTATTATGATCTCTGAACGCATAATAAGAGGCCCGGTGCATGAATTCATGCATGGGTGGGGTCCGGCCAGCCTGGCCAGGGGGAGGGGAATATGGGCAGTTGGCCGGTCTACCTGCTGGTCGAATTCCTGGTCGAACTCCTGGTGGAGGGGACAATTTGCATATTAGCTTTTTATTACGTAGGATATACACTGAGTGGCCAGATTATTATGTGTTCAGAGATCATAATAATCTGGCCACTCAGTGTATATAGCTGTGTAGATTCACTAAGAAAAAAAGAACTCTTAGCCTAAAAGAAATGGTGATTATATTCTTGAGAAAAATTTGGTCTATTTTACTGGAATAATTTTCTCAAGGTTGTGTTAATTGGATGACTCCAGGTTTCAAGGACAGAAATACCCTTATGTTCTTCAAAGTTATAGGATGTATTTTAAGGATATATGGGAAGTAAAGAAGTAAGAGGAGGTACTCCAAAGATCATATCTAACAAAAGAGTAGCACTCACTTCTTGGATAAGTTGATCCATACTCTATTGCTCTCCTGACAACTTTCTTGTAATGTCTCTAATTTGGGCACCATTGTTATTATCCAGTACTGGGTTTGCTTATTGCTTAGAATTTTCTTGCCCACAGATAGCACCATAGTCACCAATTGTGGTTTACTTAGTTGAGATCATAGGTCAGAATGTTGATTCTAAGTTACAAAGCATGGTTGCTTAAAGAGAAGAAAAGAAATGTGACTGATTTTTTAGAAGCAAATTGAAGCCTGGTAGACATTCAATTTTTTAAAAATACAAGGGTACACCTATTTACCTTCTTTGCTGATTTAGTAAGAGAAGAGAAATTAATAAAACTTTAGAAGCTCATGGATATTTGGGGTTTAATATTTTATAAGCCACTTTCATCTGTGAGACCATCTTTCCGTCCTTGTAATTCTGACTGTGCAGTTTATTAGCCATATGATCTCAGTCAAATTATTTTACCTCCTCACTTATAACATAGGTCTAATGTTATCTGTCTAAGGGGTTTTTTTTGGGTGAGGATTAAATGAGTTAACAGTTAGTATATAGTAATATTTGCTCTTATTGTTATTATTATTAGTACCTGGTAAGTTTGGGAAATCTATGTCAAGCTTATTTACAATTATCCCAGAATTAGTGGGGTTTCCTAAGTATGTAAATTTTATAAAAATAAATCTCTATATTTAATATGTATGTGTATATTTCATACATATTTTAGTATTTATATCTATATCCATACTTATTTTCTATTTATTTTTCTATATCTTCTCCTTCCCAGAATTAATTTGAAGGTCTTTGAAAGAAGGAAGAGACTGTGGTTTCTTAATATATTCCTAGTGTATAACATGGTGTTTGAAATATAGTAGGTGTTTGATGCATAGTTATTGAGCTGAAGTGAATTTGATTGAAAAGGAGAAGAAAGAATGTTTTGAGTCATTTCTTTCCTGCTGTAGAGGCAGCTATCTTATGGGGCATTGAATACGACCTTGGAAACAGCAGTTCTGTTTTTGAGCCTTTTGCTTACCAGCTCTATGTCCCCCAGCCATCATTCCATCTCCCTGAGCTTCAGTTTCCTCAATGTTACAGTGGGGATCTATTAGCCTACAGAATCATATCACAGTAGGTATTAAAATGAAATTAAATGTATACAGAGCTACCCACATGTTAGGTATGATTATTGTTATTTTATTGCCAACTATTGCCCTTTGGGTTGAATTCCAATTTTCTGGAAGATGTGAGCTTCTAAATAGTGTTTCTCAAATTTCCAGGGCCTAGTAATCTCTCAGTCAGAGTACTTTATTTTTCTTTTCTTTTTTTAAATATAATTTTATTGATTTCAGAGAGGAAGGAAGTGGGAGAGAGAGAGAAACATTAATGATGAGAGAGAATCACTGATCTGCTGCCTCCTGCACCTCCCACAGTGGGGATGGAGTCCACAACCCGGGCATGTGCCCTGACCGGGAATCGAACCGTGACCTCCTGGTTCATAGTTCAATATTCAATCACTGAGCCATGCTGGCCAGGCAAGAGTCCTTTCTTACCTTCTGTTCTCTGCCTGATCTGTGGCCTATCCCTTCTTGGATTTAACCCTTCAAACATGACTTAATGCAGCTGAGATCATTTTTAGATCTTACATCTTTCCTCCTCCCCCTTTACCACCTAATTATATATTTTTCTTTTTGAAAACAACACAGACCCAAAGAGATAGGAACAATCATTCTGTGGTCATTAGTTTATGTGGATCCTGCCTTACCTCTTACACAGTCACTCTTTGTCTAGCCTGGGGCAGACAAGCCTCATCTCATTTCAACCTGGGCACAGGATGTGGAATGAAAGATGCATCCTGACTGACATCTGGTCTATTACAAAGAGAACCAATCAACTATATCTAGCCAGTTGCGAATGTCATACAAAAAAGCAGGATCTTTTTATGGCAATGCTCTTTTGGTCACTCTCTAATGTGGTTTTTATTGCGTATTATTTTTCTCAGTTGTAATTCGTCTGAGCCATTCCTAACATGAAAAGACCACCCCTTCATGGCGTACATTTTTTAAGTATTATACTGTTGTGTGAGAGGAAAACTTGGGAATGCTACACTTCTGCATTGAACCTTTGAACAAAGAAAACAAAAGAAATGATTTTACTGTTATATATTGTAGATCACTTCTCTGTTTCAGAACACAGTACTTTTTTTTTGCCATTCATTTTGGAAACTAATTCAGTTAATTGTTGCTGCTCTGAAATTACCTGATAAATTTTCTGTCCCTTGATTTAAAAATATTGTCATCTTGCCTGCAGACCAGTGTAGAAGTTTGCAAGGCAAACAGAAGAGTTGGATAAAAATGGCCACTTAAGCCGCAGTCGTAATGGGTTTCTAACGGCAGTAGTTTTTGACTCTGACAGAATGCCTATTCTATCTTGAGTAACTTGAGAGACTGCTTGCAACTTCTAGACCTAAGTGCACATTAAATTTATGGCTACCACAAGGTTCATCCTGAAGGGCCAATAACTTCCTTAGAAGCTGAAGGGAAATGATTTTCTGCCCTTTTCTTTGTTTTAGAAAATAATTTAATTTAGAGCTCTCCAGTAAGGCTCACACTAATTAGGGTAGAGGAATGAAATCTTATCCTAGATATAAGACAAGTGAGATAATTAATAAAATTTCCTGACTAATTTTTAGAAATGAAATTAATAATTTATTTGGCACTGTGTAAACATAGCAATAAATTGTACATTTCTATATATCAGGGTCAGCATTAAGCAGAATTTTGCATTAACTTTTTAATAAATGAAACATTTTTTTAAAAAAGATAGCAAGTTTTAGATGGCTTTATATGCTGAATTTTAAGCCAGTAAATCTGCTATGAGGTTAGATAAAGTGTTAGCAGGTTTTCTCCAGATTCCATCAACATTGAACTTAAGGGTATAATATTTATTCTGTGAGCTTGAATATTGAAATTAAATTTTTTAATTGGAATATAGCCTACAAGGAAATGATGAATAACTTTTATTAATTCTTTTCAAGTGACAACTTAGAGAAAATATTTTAAACTATTATTCACAAATATTCTCAGGATATTCATATTTCATGGTTTTATAAACAACCCAGAAGTATGACTCTTTCCCTTGATAAGGAGGACATAGCCAAAATGTCCTGTTTTTGTCATATGTTTTGGGGGAAATCATAATATACTTTTTTTTTTTTTGCACCATCGCAACCGTCTTGATAATTTTAATATAGACCAAATAAACCCAGAGTTCCTATGGACTGACCTGTCATGAAGAGATCTAACTGGGCCTTTCAGTGAGGAATTTAAGTGCTATTTGGAAGAGGACATTTAATTTTGATTGCCTCTGGATTCAATCTAAACTACCTGATCAGTCTATAACTTTTTGCCTTTCACTTGCTGTCAAAAATCTAACTCAGGTCCCTCCATGCTGCCTCAAAGTTATGAGAACCTGGAGAGTATTATGCTAAGTGAAATAAGCCAGTCAGAGAAAGATAAATATCATATGCACTTACTTATATGTGGAATCTAATAAAACAAACTGACAAACAAAATAGATCCAGAGACATGGAAGTGTGGAAAAGACTGATGAATCTTAGAGGGAAGGGTTGAGGGGGGAGTGCAGGAAGAAAATAACAAAAGAATTTATATGTATACTAGAGGTCTGGTGCACGAATTCGTGCACCAGTGAGGTCCCTCAGCCTGGCCAATGGATCGGGCTGAAACTGGCTCTCTGACATCCCCTGAGGGGTCTTGGATTGCTATAGGGCACAGGCCAGGCCGAGAGACCCCACAGGTGCAAAATGGGGGCTAGGGAGGGACACCGGAGAGCTCCAGGGCATGTCTAGCCCATCTCGCTCAGTCCTGATTGGCCAGATCCCAGCAGCAAGCTAACTTACCAGTCAGAGTGTCTGCCCCCTGGTGATCAGTGCACGTCATAGCGACTGGTTGACCGGTCGACTGTCTGCCCCCTGGTGGTCAGTGCATGTCATAGCGAGCGGTTGAGCGGCCTTAGCATATCATTAGCATACTAGAAGCCTGCTGCATGAAGATTCGTGCAAGAATGGGCCTTCCTTCCCCTGGCTGCCAGCAGCGCCTTTGCTCTGGTCGGAGCCGCCTTTCTGCTCTGGCCCAGAGCCACCTTTCTGCCTTCCCACACTGCCCAGAGGCCCAGAGCGGCTGGGGTGGTGCGGAAGGCATGCATCGTGGCCATGGCAATGATGCAAGCATCCTGCCCTGCCCCCAGCCACTTGGCACCTGTGTATGCAAATTAACCTGCCACCTTTGTTGGGTTAATTTGCATACTCACTCCTGATTGGCTAGTGGGCATCATGAAGGTATGGTCAATTAGCATGTTACTCTTTTATTAGGTAGATTACACTTTGATTGGTTGAATGGACAACCAGATGACTAGACACATAGCATATTAAGCTTTTATTATATAGGATATGCATAACCCATGGACACAGACAATAATGCACGAAGACCTGGGACAGAGCAAGTGTGGGTGGAGGCGGTCAATGGGGGGAAAAAGGGGATATCTGTAATACTTTCAACAATAAGGATGAATTTTTTAAAAATCTAACTCAGAATGCCCTCCCATCTTCTAAATGGCAAGGCAAGGCATCATTGGGGGTATTAAGTTGTGAACTGCATGTTGTTGTTTTTTTGCAAATGAAACATTGAAATTTAAAGACTGGCTTGATATAAAGCATTTAATAATTTTTAATGTTTTTTTTAGAGACAATCTTAGAAATTCTGGAAAATTATAGAATTCAGATTCAGATATGTGGCATTTATAGGTCAGTTTATAATGATTTATTCTTTCAATGATGCATTCTGAGATCAGAGCTGGTATAGGCCATATTCTACAGTTGAAACTGAAGTAAATCAACATCTAGTGCCTGGGGGATTGCCAATTACCTTTCAACCATGCACTTTTGGGTAATTGCAAAGTAAGTATATCACCTGGTACCCCCATATGTTCAGGGTCCCCAAGCTCAGAGCTAATGCTGGTCTTTGTAATGAAGGTTGGGCTTTTTACCAATTAATTGTCTAGCAATCCTTTTAGGACACTAAAGACATGAATATCATTTGAGACCTTCATATCTGAGGGACACAGTTATTTTATAGAGACCATGGCACTCATATTAAACATGACCCCAGGAACATCGGGAAGATGTATGTGGTAGCCTTTGCTAAATATAAAGTAATATAAGGATGTAAAAATCTATTGTTATAATTTGTCAGTGCTATGGTTAATATTTAATTTTAATCACTTATGAAAGCATGAAAGCCACCTGCCTGGTCTGGAACTCATAAGCTATTATCTGCTTGGATTTGTTCCAGAGTAGAGTCCTGTTCAAGACCAGGCCTGCCAGGCAGGAAGAGGGGGAACAGAGCTGCTCTGGCTGAAGAATAGCAGCAACTTCTCTTCCCAGCCCTGCCTGTGCATGGCAGCCACACATGGCCACTCGGATGCATGTGCTATATATATTTATTTATTGGTTGATTGATTGGTAAGTTAAATAATTCCTTTTTAAAAATAAGTTTTTAATTTTTTTACTCTTTCCAGTTCTCTGCCAAGATTCTCCATTCTGTCATCTTTTCCTACAAATCTTTTAACATATTTGTAACAGATGTTTTAAAGTTTTTGCCTGCTAATTCAAGCAGCTGGGCCAGTTGTGAAGTTTCTTTTCTCTTTATTATTGGTCAGATTTTCTTGCTTCTTTACATGTCTTGTATTATTTTACTATTGGATATTATGATTGATATGTTGTAGCAACTCCAGATTTTGCTATCTGGACTTTTGTTTTGCTGGGCAGTTAAATTACTGAGCGATCATCTCGACCTGTGGATGGCAGGTTTTCTGCTCTGTAGTGTGGGCTTCTTTTAGTTTTGTTCTTAGTTCTGGGGCAATGTCCTTAGTGAGGATTCATTCCTAAGGTGTAGCCCTTTGGGGATTTTAATGGAAAGGCTGAGACTGTTACCAAGCTTCTTCTACTAGATAGGACTTAAAACCAAATTATGAGGCCTGAACTGGGTGGCTGACTTTTAGCTATTGCTTTCTTCTAGGTTCTGAGCCTTATCCTATATAATAAAATGCTAATATGCAAATTGACCGAACGGTGGAATGATCGGTCGCTATGATGCACACTGGCCACCAGGGGCCAGACGCTCAATGTAGGAGCTGCCCCCTGGTGGTCAGTGTGCTCCCACAGGGGAAACACTGCTCAGCCAGAAGCCCTGAGCTGGGCTCACGGCTGGCGAATGCAGTGGCAGTGGTGGGAGCCTCTCCCGCCTCTGTGGCAGCTCTAAGGATGTCTGACTGCTGGGGAGCGGGCCTACGCTGTCAGTCGGACATCCCCTGAGGGCTCTCAGACTGCGAGAGGGCACAGGCCGGGCTGAGAGATCCCCCCGCCTCCCCCCAAGTGCACGAATTTCATGCACCAGGCCTCTAGTCTTATATATAAGCAGCTCAACTGTCAGTCAATAATTTGAACAAACATTTTTATACAGATTTTGTTCTCCCTTTTGGTGGCTTCCTCCTTTCTGGGATTTTCCTGACAGCTCAACCTAATTCTCCTCAGCTGATTAGTGCTGCTGCCTTGGGTCTGAACTCTAGTCCACTGGACTATATTCATCCTTCTTCTAGTGCTGCTGTGAGATGATACAGTGCCTATGTGATGAGATAAAGTGATGTGAATGACATAGGCATTGTAGCACTAGGCTATTAAAAGGGTTACTTGAACACAAGCACTGAGATATCACGACAGTCAACCTGATAACCAAGACAGCTACTTAGTGACTAAGAGATGGATAGCATACATGATGTGGATACTCTGGACAAACGGATGATTCATGTTTTGGGTGGGACTGAAGAGAATGGTGCAAGATTTCATCCAGCTACTCAGAACGACGTGTAATTTAAAACGTATGAATTGTTTATTTCTGAAATTTTCTATTTAATATTTTTGGACCACTGTTGACTGTGGGTAACTGAAACCTCAGAAAGCAAAACCACAGGTAAAGGGGACTGTGATATATTGTACAGTGTCTCAACAGCTTTTGATCCAATTTTTCAGCAACCATTAACAATCATTGCATAGGATTTACTTAATTTACTCTTGCCTAATTTATTCTTCATTGATGTATTGAACATAGGTATATTTCAAACAATGTTCAAAGCATGGGAGTACAAACAGGAAAACAGTTCTTGCATATCAGAAACTTATGGATATCTATTGGCCATGCTATAGCCATGTCCTCATATGTAGCTAAATTCCCTTTGTGGCCACAGAATTTTGAAACATAAAAATAATCAATAATATTTTGGGCATTAAGGATGAGGAATTAGGTTGCAGCTACATGAAGATGTCCTTATTTAGTGTAGATGAACTGGGCTCAAGTCCTGACGAAAGGATTCTAAATCATCCTCATGTTGTGGGAGTAGAAGTTCAGGCAACAATTTTGCTTGAATTATTTTGCAACAAAATGATGCAAAGTACAAAACCTACTTGGTACATTATATTACACTTCCCACCACAACAAATCTGTTCTCAATTTGGCATGAGTTTGTTTTATAGAGAAGTTTTTCTTGTAATTGTTTTCACATAGATTAAATATTTATTAGACATGTTTTCTTCACTATTTTAAAACACTTTCAAAATTTATTAAATGCAATTTATGCATTTTAAATATGAATGTTAGGTTATGACATGATAATAAGAAGTTTACAAAATTATGTTTTTGAAGTTTATCTTGTTTTTCTGAGATTTAGTACTTACATTCAACATTGAATCAAAGGAAACAAAGAACAAGAAGAATGCTAGGAAGTCATAATGTATGTACCTCTTCTAGGGACTAGCGTGTGTTCAGTTCAGAAATGGATAGAGCATCTATTACTTACCTGGAATGTCCTGGGCACATTGATGAATAAGACAGACAAAGTTTCTGTCTCTTCATGAAACTTATATTCCAGTGCCTCAGTCTCAGCCATGTCTATTACAAAATGAACATAAACAGGTGAATATTCTTCTCCCCACTAATGTTCCAGATGTCATCTGGCATTATGATATCCTCATGATGCATGGTTTTTATAATACACTTTATAATAACTAAGCATTTTATTACACACAACATGGCTAATCCTTAGAGCAATGCAAGATGGCTATTCTTATTTTCCCTAGTAGAAATGTTCCTGGAATTAAGATGGGATTAAACCCAGATAACCCATCATGATTTAAAAATATTGTAAGTCGAAAATGCATTTAATATACCTAACCTATCAAACATCATAACATAGTCTAGCCCACCTTAAACATGTTCCAAATACAATATCAAAAAAAAAACAAACACACACAAAAAAAACAGCTGACACTCTGACAGCACAGTACACTGCGGAGTGTCAGCTGTTTATCCTCCTGATCATGTGTCTGACTGGGAGCTGCAGCTCTCTGCCATTGCCAGGATCACAAGAGTATCACAGCACATTTCCCTAGCCCAGTGGTCGGCAAACTCATTAGTCAACACAACCAAATATCAACAGTACAACGACTGAAATTTCTTTTGAGAGCCAAATTTTTTAAACTTAAACTTCTTCTAATGCCACTTCTTCAAAATAGACTCGCCCAGGCCATGGTATTTTGTGGAAGAGCCACACTCAAGGGGCCAAAGAGCCGCATGTGGCTCGCGAGCCGCAGTTTGCCAACTACGGCTCTAGCCTGAGAAAAGATCAAAATTCAAAATCTGAAGTATGGTTTCTACTGAATGCTATTGTTTTAGCACCATTGTAAAGTTGAAAAATCAAAGTTGAACCATCATAAGTCGGGTAACGATGGTCTAAAAATCAGTATAGGACATATAATATCTTGTTTCTGATATAAAATGGGGCTTTATGTATTATAAAGTAAATTTTATTATCACTGTGAATTTATTATTCTTTTATTTTCTTTGGAATGTGCACTTCTGCCAAGATACAAAGGATGATTAAGGTTGATTGTATTTTATTTCAATTACCAAGTTATTGTATTTGTCCAGAACTAGAAAGGTAACCTCTCTATTATTACGGTTAAGGCCCTCACTGTGCCCACAGTTTTCTAACCCTAATTCTTAAAAATTATACTAGACTTATTAATTTACCACACTCTCAATATCCAATCTATCTCTTTGCAATTCTCTTTCACCTCATTGGCATATATGACCACTCTCCCTCGCACCCCGCCCATGTTGTGCTATTTTAATTTTATTTCTTATTATCCCATACTATGATTACCACAACAAATTAATTGGTCTCTCTCCCTCAAATGCTTCTTCTGTTAAAATGATTTTCAATGTGCAAAATGTATCCTATTATGTCACTGTTTAAAACCATTCAACAGATCCTCAGTGTTTATAGGATAAAGTCTAAAGTCATTTTAGGGACACTCAAGGTCTTCCATGCTTCCAAATTCATTTCTTGCCACCAGGCCAAACCTACTCTGCACTCCAGATATAATAAACGGATAATGGTTCCCAAATACACCATGCTGGCTCATGTTCATTTAACTCTGTGCAGATTCGTTTCAACTTTTCCTCTTTATCATCTCCTGTTAGAAGTTTCCTTAACTGCTTAAGATTTAACCACTTCTTTTTTTGAACTCCCACAGTGCCAAGTATATACAGTACTTCTTCTTTTTATCCAAGATGTGTGTGTGTGTGTGTGTGTGTGTGTGTGTGTGTGTGTGTGTGTAATTTATCACTCTATTACAAGTATCTTTTTACAGGCCTGTCTTTCTTACTACAGTATGATTTTAGGAGGTCAGGTGCCTGGAGCATGGTAGGAACATAAGTCTTTGTTTATTTGATTAAGCAATGAAGGAATAAAAAGGAAAAAAAATTAAGGAGGTGAAGATATCATCAGTGTGCCCTCCACTTTTATCATCCCTATGTATATCGCCTTTTTTTCCTCTGTCCCTCTGTCTTTGTCCCTGAAAATTGAGGTATTGTGGAAGCCGGAAGCCCAGAATAGAGCAGGACCCTGGAACTGCCTCTCCGTTGTAGACTGGACCTCATCCCTTTTACTTCATCTTCTTATCAAAATGGACTTGTGTTATGTGATATTCCCTTAAGGTCTTGCTCAGTAGTTACCAAATTTGATGAACAGCTTTCAGGGCACGGGTGGATTCAAGGCCGTAATGAGATACCATAAAAGCATGGTTAAGCACACAAATTCAAACTTGGAGTTCAACTCGCTTCTGCCACTTAGGACTGTGTTAACCGAGGTCGAGGTATTTATCCTCTCTAAAACTCAGTTACCTCATCGGTAAAATTGGAACACAGCCCTACGTCATAAGGTTATTGTGAGGATCAGACTTATTGTCTAAGATGAAAGTCCTAGACTAGCCCCTCTCCTGTCCAAACGTTGGCTATGGTCAGAAAACAATAAAGGGCAATAGAACAGATAATATGGAAAGCATTTTAATTTGTAACTTGGGATCACAAACAAAGCCCAAGAAATATTTCTTCAATTGTCCAGAGCAAATTTCCATAAATACCATAACATCTGCAAACCTCTCACTCATAACCAGATGAATCATGAATAAATGTTACATGGTCATTGTAAGCTATGCATTTCAAATTTGTAGGTAGTTTTTGTATGTTTTGATGTGTAGTTCTTCCAAAGTACCAAAACATTTACAAGTATTTTATAAATAGACATTCATTAATGTTAGCTCTGAGTCACCTCATATATTTGAAAATTAGTATGTTTAATGAAACGATTTTGGGGTGACTGAAATTCAAATTCATGGCAAATTTGGGCTGTAAGCCTGAATTTACAATACACAATCATAGTGTATAAGCGGACAGTAAAATTATTACATTTCCTGACTTTAAGCTTTATTTGTTAATGATGGAAAGTATTCAATGCTCTCTTAAAAATGAACATACTATTATTGGAATCAATACTCCAGGCATCAGCTGTTAGCTTTTCCTCAATTGTTATTACTAGGGCTTTGTCTAATTTAAAAATATGGAGTGCATTGATGTCTTGGTGCTTTACTTGTTTTTTCTTCCTTTATGTTTCTTTCTGCCTGATGACGTGTGTGAGAGAAGATGCATATGCAGAAAGAGGTTTTCCTTTTCATAGACACTGATATTATTAATTTTACTTATGTCTTTAAGAATACATTTCTGTGCAATATGTGTATGACTGGGGCTGATCTGCTACTCATCTTTGACCTGTAAATCCTCTGAGGGAGAAGCACTGTGCTCCTACTTTCCTTGTTGAGACTATCTCTGAAACAGCTTGGCCAATT
This sequence comes from Eptesicus fuscus, assembly GCF_027574615.1. Taxonomy (NCBI): domain Eukaryota; kingdom Metazoa; phylum Chordata; class Mammalia; order Chiroptera; family Vespertilionidae; genus Eptesicus; species Eptesicus fuscus. The sequence goes on from NC_072476.1 coordinate 57,006,834, forward strand.
CCTCTGTGTACCTTAAAGGTGGAGGGCATGTCGTATAGCCACGTAAAACCATTGGTATGACTCTTGAGTCATGAACCCCAGACTTGGTTGCAGGATAAAAAATAAGCCCAATATATTGTATAAAAAGTAATAACTGATTCGTAAAAAATTCCATGGTTGCACTATAACTTCTATAAATATATCACATATATGACTCCAGTTTAATTTTTGATGTTCTACTTATTGAAAAATGTCATCACTTAAGTTATGGTGCGCCTCCCCGCCGCCCCCATCTCTTTTATAACTTAGCTTTCAAAGTTACAGAAATTGTGCTCACTGGCTGCCATCCTGCGTGGATTCTGATGGTTGGTGCCAGAGATAAGCTTTATCTTTCCCACAAAGTGTTTACTATCTGGTTTTCACACTGATCTCTATCATTCATAATAAATGCTTGTAATCTCTCACTGGTTATTGACCAGGATTACCATGCGGATCATGCCACGAATGTGTGGCATTCCTACAGATGGTTTCTTCAATGATAAACAATAGGAAGATTTACAGGTTTTCTATCTCATAATAAAACCAGAGTAAGATCATGATGGTATGGTAGAGACTTGAAGAGAACAGGACCTGCTCCCCTAGGACTGAGAAAATCCTAGAGGTAGATAGTCCTGCAAGTTATAAAAGAACATCTAACCAGATAGGTAGAATACAGTGTTAAGCAATAGGTTGCTAACCAGGTAAAAAGTGAAAAAAGAATAAATAACTGAATAAACATCTATTTTTCAGTTTATGTGTTTGCTTAATGAAAGTTCTTTCTACTGGTAACTGCATCTCCCAGATATTCCTTTCTGGAACCATTTCATCCACACACCCAATCGATGAAGTTGCAGGGAGCCTACCTTTATCCTGCCTCCAAGAGTGGGCTTGAGACCCAGGCTTGGACACTGTAAGTGCTACACACACATCAAGATGCTGACTGATTTAGGGATGGCGCTGGGACCCTGGTCAGCAAATGCAAGTGCCCTGGATTTTGGTATGAATTTTTTTGCCTCGTTTGCTACATTGGTGGATTATAAATCCTTGGTAATTTGTGGAAAGAGCCTGCCTTAGAATAAAATCAACACAGAAGAGACAAAGCCAAGGGCCAAAAAGAAAGGCAGTATGGCCTGGCAGCACGGCTCAGTGATTGAGCATCGACCTATGAACCTGGAGGTCACAGTTCATTTCCTGGTTAGGGTACATGCCTGGGTTGTGGGCTCAATCCTGAGTGTGGGGCAGCCAATCAATGATTCTCTCTCATCATTGATGTTTCTATCTCTCTCTCCCTCTCCCTTCCTCTCTGAAATCAATAAAAATATATTAAAAAAATAAAGAAAGGCGGTATGTAGATAAAATTCTTTAGGTCCCTGGAACTAGCTAACCGAATGTGAAATCCACCCCTTCACTTTAGCCAATAAATTATTTTCTGAAATTTAAACCAAAGTAACCAATATACTTTTTCATTTAGCAGTTTTTCAAACAAGTGGATAAGCAGAAAAATCTGGATTTAGGCAATATTTGGAAACGTGGTTGGGCAGATATGAAAATAATAAAAGTCTACTAACAGAGGTCATGGGTGCAGGGACAGGAGAGTCAAGTTTGTTAATAGAGGGAACAGAAAGAGCAAAACAGGTTCTAATCGGAAAGACTGGGGCTATGGTTCATTGAAACAAAGCATCACCCAATAATCATAACAGAGTTGTATCTGGGCCCAGGATCAGAGATTTTTCTAAGGAATATGAAACTAACTACCAGAAATGGAACTAGTATTGAAATGAATGGGGCAAGGAGAAAAACATCTGATTATTGAGCAAGGGTTCCTTTTAGACAGGACTGAATTATTCCTAGACCAAAGCTAGATATCAAGTCCACAGTTGGAGGTAAACCATCTCTGCTAGGGGGAAAGCAGGAATATGGGTCAAGGTAAGTAGTGGAGTTGATAGAGGAGAAGGAGGAAGAGATTGGAGCCTGGGGGCCATACATGCACATCCAACATTAAGTAGAGGTGGGTTTATGACCGACAATGCTTTTAGGAGCTGCAAAAAATTGTAATTTCTTTAATGTCAAGAAAGAAAGTAAGCTTTAGGTTGAAATTATTTTACATACATATTAATATTAATATAAATATTTTCATCTTTATACCCACATAGTCACAAAATAGAATTCTATACACATACATGTATATTTATGTGCATATATTTAATATTTTATTTTTTAATAGAAGAAATCCACAAAAGCAAAAGTACTGAGGCCCATGAAAGTCATAACGCTGCCCCACAGTGAGTGCTATGACAGACTCTGTGATTGGTCCTTCACAGCCACCTATTCCCTGATCTTCTCTACTAAAAAAGCTGAAAGACTAGAAAATGTACTTTTCCAGATTCTCTTGCAGTTAGGAGTAGCATGTATTGAGTTACAACTAATGGAATATATGTATGTCTATTAAAAATAAACCCTCACAAGGCACTAAGTCTGGAAAAACATTTTAAAAGAGAAAAAGATAGTTCTGGTTTTCTTTGCTTAGGAAAATAGCTGACCCACAGTAAGCATTCAATAAGTGATAGCTAATAATAATCAAAACAATAATAATTTTGTTACTGAAAAGATCACAGAACATAGACCAAAGTGATGACTGCTCACATTAATTCCCCATTTCCCATTTGTTCTTTGGATTCAAAATGTATTGGCTGCCATGGAAACCATAATGGTCACCTAGATTTTCCTTAATGATAGTGTGCATGCCCTAGAAGCCAGCAGGTGGTGCCAATTATAGCCGATGACATTGCAAGCCCCCAAAAGACTGGCTGGCTCAGAAAATGTTTCCTGGTAAGGACGAAAGCCATAATTTGCTATGGGTTTTCTGGACAATGACAAAACACTGAGGACCGAATTATGAGGCAGTATATGGATTCTGCAAGCTGTTGCCATTCAGAATTTATGTGGATATTTGTGATAATCGCTTTCCAGTATTTATTGACTTGGTAGGGTCAGAGAGGGCTTGGTCAGTGAGGCTGATAAAGAAGAGTGAGTTGATAGGGGAATATATAATCTAGGTTTATTCCATTAAATCTAAAATTCCTTAAAATGTTTATCAATGAGTGTGCAGTGCCTACATTATCCCGTCTCTTTCCAAATTGTTCTACCACTTTCCAATTCTCTTTCTTATCTACACCATCCATTTCTTCATGTTACTCCATTGCTCAAAAGTATTTTTTGATTCCTATTACTTACATAAAAAGACCCACATATCCTCATTGTAAAATTCAAATCTTTCCACAGTTAAGTGCCAATCTAATCTTACCTTTCACTTCTATCTACATTTTCCTCTCCAACCATTTGGTTCTCTTAAAAGTACCCCGAATATACCAATTTATGCCACCTGTTTGAAATCTCCTTCATGATATTTAATTCTCATTTATGTCTTATTAATTAATCTGGGCCAAATTCAAGTTCTTTTTCTGAATTATTATGTGTTTATACCTAATTTTATGGTATATAATCTATTTAACTTATTAGCATAGTGCAGTGCAGGAAAGAAGAAAAAACATGGCTTTAAAATGTTGTTTGCTTTCAATATGTATATTTAGCCAGGATATAACTATTTAAAAGAGGTTTGGTATATCTCATTTTTTTCTTGTAAAGCCCACAGTATACAGCACTGCATAGTAAATATTTGGTAGATATTGAATGAATTCTCAAGGACTGTGTTTTTTGTTGTTGTTTTGTGTGTGTGTGTGTGTGTGTGTGTGTGTTAATCTTCACCTGAAGATATTTTTTCCATTTATTTTTTTATTTTTTTTAGAGAGAGTGGAAGGGAGGGAGTGGGAGAGAAAGGAGAGAAAAAACATCAATGTGAGAAAGACACATTGATTGGTTGCCTCCTGTGAGTGTCCTGACCTGGGCAGGGAATGAACCTGCAACCCAGTACATACTTGTCCTTGACCAGGAATCCAACCCATGATCCTTAGGTGCACAAGTCAATGATCTACCACTGAGCCCCACAGGCCAGGGAAAGAACTGCGGTTTTTAAAGTGGAGTTCAGGGGACCTTAGAGATTCATAAAACATTTTCAGGTGATCTGTGAGTTCATTATAGTACTAAGATATTATTTGCCCTGTTTATATTCACACAAGTGTACCCTGGAGTTTTTCAGAGGCTATATAGCTATTGATGTTGTAACATAATGAATGCATAAAACAGATAGGAGAATCCAGCTGTCTTCTTTCTGTTTAACAGACTAGAAACATATTTCTCACTACATAGTTTTGCTTTGGAAATATAGTTATTTTTAATAAAAATATGCTATATATATGGGTGGGGGCAAAGATAGTTTTACAGTTGTGAGTATGCAAAGGAGTTTACTCTTGTATTATTATATACTAGGGGCCCGGTGCACGAAGATTTGTGCATGGGGGTGGGTGGGTACCTCAGCCTGACCTGCATCCTTTCCAATCTGGGAGCCCTCAGGGGAGCCCTCTCCAATCCGGGAGTTTCTGTCTGTCTTTGCAATCATATGAGTGAATTGTCTGAGATCCCAACCTAGTTTGGTTTGTTGCTCACAAAATAATAGAGGCTTTTTTTTTTGCTTTGCTTTATTGGTGGAGATTTCCTGGAAGTTTTAGGATATCTTCCCTTTAATTTTTCCTAGACACTCGGATTTCACTTATTACTCTCACCTTTGCATCTCCATCCCCCACTGCAACAGTAACTTGCTCCAGGCTCACTTTGCTCTAGTGTCTAGGACCGTGGTCAGCAAACTGCGGCTTGTGAGCCACATGCAGCTCTTTGTCCCCTTGAGTGTGGCTCTTCCACAAAATACCATGGCCTGGGTGAGTCTATTTTGAAGAAGTGGCGTTAGAAGAAGTTTAAGTTTAAAAAATTTGGCTCTCAAAAGAAATTTCAATCGTTGTACTGTTGATATTTGGCTCTGTTGACTAATGAGTTTGCGGACCACTGGTCTAGGAGATCCGTCTGCCACCAGAACTACGATTCCCAGCATTCCTGGTACTCCCTGCACTCTGAGTTTTCCCTTCCTGTTCTGTCTCCCATCCCACGGCCTCCTGCTCTGCCAAGTCCTCCAAACTGCCAGCTCTCCCGCTCTGCTCTCTGCCTGGCGCCTGTGTATGCAAATTATCCTGCCATCTTTGTCAGGTTAATTTGCATACTCACTCCTGATTGGCTGGTGAGCGTAGCGGAGGTACATGTTTCTCTTTTATTATATAGGATTAATTACTGTATAATTTTTCCCACGAACAGCTTTAAACCTTCTTTTGCCCCACCCAGTAGTAATATGTAATGGGCTTATTATGGTTATCTTTAAATAAAGAATAAACACATTTTTTTATTTCTCAATTTAATTTAAATGATAGTAAATATTGATAGATATAATCCACTAGAGGCCTGGTGCATGGATTCGTGCACCGGTGGGGTCCCTCAGCCTGGCCTGCGCCCTCTTGCAATCCGTGACCCCTCAGGGAATGTCAGACTGTCAGTTTCAGGGCAATCCAGTCTGACATCCCCCAAGAGATATAGCCCCAAGAGATATAGCAGTGTGTGAAGCGGCAGGCGGCCGGGGAGGAGCCCGAGCTGGGGCCAGTTGCAGCGCCACTCCCGATTATCCTGGCCCCACTGTGCCTGCCACTGCTGTGACTCAGTAGCGCTGCCGCAGAGGTGGGAGAGGCTTGCACTGCCACAGCTGCGCTTGCCAGCTGTGAGCCTGGCTTCTGGCTGAGAGGTGCTCCTGCTGTGGGAGTACACTGACCATCAGGGGGCAGCTCCTGCATTGAGCATCTGCCCCCTGGAGGTCAGTGTGTGTCATAGCTGCCGGCTGGTCGTCCGGTCACTTAGGCTTTTATAGATATTAGAGGCCCAGTGCACGACATTCGTGCAGTGGGGGTGGGGGGCTAGGGGGCTGTCCTTCAGCCCTGTCTGGACCTTCTCACAGTCCAGGACCTCTCGGGGGATATCTGCCTGCCGCTGTCAGGCGGACATCCCCCAAAGGGTCCTTAGCACTGACCCGGAGGTGGGAGAGGCTCCCGCTACTGCTGCTGTGCTCTCCATCCATGAGCCCTGCTTCTGGCTGAGCGGTGCTCCCCCTGTGGGAGAGCACTGACCATCAGGGGGCAGCTCCTGCATTGAGCATCTGCCCTCTGGTGGTCAATGCGCATCATAGCAACCAGTTGTTCTGCCTTTTGGTTGATTTGCATATTAGCCTTTTAATATATAGGACAGATACCAACAAAAATTCTTTGGAGTCCCTGATAATTTCTAAGAGTATTAAAGGTCCAAAATGTGAGAGCCTTGCTGCCCAAGCAGAGGTTACACTTTGCTGTGGAAATTCATTTCAGGAAGAATAGAAGACAGGACAAGACAGTTGAAAAGGGATGATAGAGAGACCACCAGTTCCTATTTATTGTTTAAAAAGTAGACAGGCATTGGACTGAAAACTCATCAGCTTTCTTTTGGATGATTAGATAATATGGAAGTCAAAATGTCTTACATACAGAGAAATTGAGTTTACATATTTGCAAAATGCTGACTTCCTGAACAATAACATGCCTGCCATTTGTTAAATCCCAGGCTATATGTTTTAGCTATTTCTATGGATTAGACATTTACATACACGATTTTCTAAACTCATTCATACTGATAACAGAATTCCTTTCATTTACCAGCTTCTTACATTATTTTGCCATTTCAAGTATGAAAATACAGTACTGTCTGTTTCCAAATACTGACACTGATACTAATATTTATTGAATGTATGGTATGAACCAAGTATTCTTCTAATTCTCTATACATATTAACTCTTCCAACCCCCTGGAAAATTTGTATTGTAAACACTCTTATTATTCCCATTTTACAGACAAGGAATGCAAAGAATGTACAGATTAGATAATGAACTAAAGTTGCTCAGCTAGTAAAATATGGAGTCAATATTCACACACGGCAATCTGGCTCTGGAGAAATCTAGCATAGAATGCTATCTTGGAGATTTCACAAATATTTAGCTTTTCCCTTAAAAAAAAGTAGGACAAGATATTCCTTAATTGATGAAATTAACTAATTTTGATTATAAGCCCCTATACTAATAACAATGGAAGTCATTTTAATTGTAATGATATCAAATACTGTAGGACTTGAATTAAGCTATCATTGCTAAGAGGCATATATTTTTTGCTTTTTGCTGATTTTGATTCAGTCTCAACTAGGTATTCTCAAATTTTACAGACTTGTTACAAGCTGTCTAAAATAACCATAAATTCTAAAACCTGGCCTCTAGAGTTGTCCTAATTATTTCTAACTTCCCAAATTATGTGTCAGGCTGTTAAATGTGAGAAGCTGTGACTCAGTAACTGCAGGAAGATGAGATAATTGGTAAATAAAGTTGGTGCAGAGGGAAGTGAGAAGGCTGAGAAATGCTTGGGTCAAAGATGATTGCATTACAGATGAGCAAATCTGGTTGTAAAATTGCAACCAGAATTCAGGGTCCAGAAAGGTTAAATGTGAATATCCATTCTTTTCACAGCTGCTATAAAGACAAATCCAGGCTCTGGTACTGCCTAGATTTTGTTCTGGGGCATGTCAGGAAAGTCTTTCCACCATCCTAGAAATAGGTAGTGGGTAGAATCCTGAAGCCTGTAGGGTGTGACTTGTTTTTCTAACCAAATGCTTATATGTATGGGTAATCAACCCCACACATTCAATTAACTAATTTGAAAGATTATACATCAGAATTTTATTAATCAATCCTATTCAACTTTTCACAAAGTTCATTCAATGAAGACATTGCTTTTAAATTGTGAATTATTTTAAGGCCTCAGACAGTTAGTGACTAATGCCATGAGGCCACCAGATGTGCTGTACCAGCTTCAGTAGTGTCATTCCCCTTGGCCCACCTCCCCATTCCCATTTACATGGAGGCCACAGACTACTACTAGGATTTTAAAGATTTGTTATAACTCCTAATTTACTTTTTTTTTTTTTGCCTTTTGGAATTTTAAGAAAAAAAGGCTTCAAAAATGTCAAGGGGTTGTGCCTTGCTTGATGAAGACGACAGTTGAGGAAATGGGAATATTATGGCCTCTTACTCATAAAGAGTGAGGACTGTGATTAGAAAAGACCAGTGGAAGAATGAGATGGGTACTACTATTAAGCAGACCACATGGGTGTGCTCTGCATGAAATAAGAAAGGTGAAAGTAAGGAAGATGATGGGGACCTTGATTATGTGCAGGAGGGCATTCATTGCAATACATTATTTAAAAAAACAACACAATTCCAGTTGATCAAATGCAGGTTGGGGAAGAGAAATGCCAACAAGAATCCTCTGCGAAACTATAGCATTTCCATTTGATTGCACACTTAATATCTTTTCATTCACTCTACGTTTGTGTCACTCAGCATTTAGTTTGGAGATAACAAAAACAATTTCCTGATAGCTATTTTAAATTCAGTAATCCTATTTTCCTTGCTGAAATTATTTATTTCCAGCTTATTTTTGGTGGATTAAGAGTCATGTGTTTGATGACACATCTTTAGAGTTGCGTGGAGAAAAGTTATATATTTTTCCCAACACTATTATGTCATTTCGTCTTTTTTTACATATCTAACTAAATTTCCCCCCCCAAAAAATCCATGCAGATCTCTTTCTTTCATCTTCAGCAATTTGCAGAAGGCCATGGCCTCCTGTAACTCTTTGTCTCAGGTCTAACTCACTCACTTGCTGATGAACAGCCAAGTGGTCCTGTTCACACTCTGGCTGTCCATCTATCACCCCATGCTCTTCTATTCTGGAAGATAAGCAGGTTATATTTATAACATGGCTACCCCCAATTTCTACTATTTGCCTGCAGTTAGTTTGGTCTCTTGATCCCAAACTCTTTTTTAAAAATTCATTTTGACCTTCCTGGAAAGGATCAGGAGTGGCTGTAAAATATTATATGGGCCACCTGTACATCCTATCGCTTGGGGAAGAAAGGGTCCCTACCACATTGATACTACACTGAAAGAGACATGTGAGATGAGGGAGATAGTCTCATTAAGCCTATGGCTCTCAGCAATTCAAGATATCCGGTGAACTACTGTATTATCTTTCAGACTCAATATTTAGAGCCAGCCCAAGTTGTGTTTCAGAGTCACAGGTGATAGTTGTTCATTGGACGATGCAGGCAAATCCCCCTGGTCCTGACACCCCCAAAACAGTCCCCTGCTACTTTAAATTTCTAAATCAAGTTGTAAAATGATTTGTTAATATACCATTTTAAAATATTGAATCTTAAAATGTTATTTCAAAAGAAACAAATAATATTTTCCCTGTATTTTTATAAGAATCAGTTCTACTTGTGGAAAATATATCCTTAGAAAATTAGAATTCAAAGTACTAAACAAGTTGTTAGAGGGATTCAAAACAGAAAGGAACGACGTTAGGTGGGATATTCAGAATGTAAGGTCTTGACCAGGTGGGCTCCACTTCATATTGAGCCCTGGGCGTCCTTTGGGCCATGCTGTAATGAACATGGTGGAGAAGTGGGAACAGAGTTAAGATAAGTGTGTCTTATTAATGAATAATATATGTTACCGGTTAACATGGCATAGTTAAGCCTTATTTCAGCAAACACATTTTGAGAAAATACTTTTTACTTACACAGTGCCTATAATTTGGTAATATAAAAATATTAGTATCTTAGAATGTTGGGGCCACAAGGAACTACAATAATCCAAATTCCACAGTTTCAAAGATTAAAATTCCACATTTTTAAGATTAAAAAAGTGAACATTCCGCTTATGTAAGCAGCCCCAATTTCCTTAGTCAGTTCAGGGCAGAATGAGCTCTTGAAGAAAGTTTTTCAACACCCGGTCCAATGTTCTTTTGTGTTTAAATTAATATGTTTTTCAGTTCTTCCTCTAACAGAATAGTACTCTACAAAGTACTCCCAACCTATTATCATGTTTACTGTCATGAATAGTAGGAGGATTAGGGGAGCATGGGAGCTATGAGCTTTAATATGAAGAAAAATGCAAGAAATGAAAGGGACCGATACCAAGAGTTACTCCGATGCTTGGTGTATAGTTTTTAGACAAAAAAATCTATTTATATTTAGTGCCACAGGTTTATCAAATACTTTCTCATTCCATGTGGAAGTGTGGAATTATCTAAGATAGCTATCCAAGTGAAAAAAGAGTGTTTGTGATCCTTAGTTACTCCACTGAGTAAAATTAAGTTTGATAGGCAAGCTTATAAGTGTAGCATCTACATGTGTAATTGCCTGAAATATTAATGTAAACAACCATCCATGTCCATAGATTTTATTCTTGGTGATAGGTTGGTAAAATACCGTTAGGCCCATTGAGTATTAAGGGAAAAAAACACACCACACAACAAAATATTAGCGCAATCTGTACAATTTGTGTTTTCATATCTATATAAATAAAGTCTATATATATAAAAGCCTAAGTGACCATTTGACTGTTCCACTGGTAGCTAAGATGTACACCACCAGGGGGCAGATGCTCAATGCACAGTCATGGAAACATGGAACAAACTGATGAATCTCAGAGGGAAGGAGGGGAGGAGTGGGAAGAGATTAACCAAAGATCTTTTTAAAAAATATATATATTTTATTGATTTTTTTACAGAGAGGAAGGGAAAGGGATAGAGAGTTAGAAACATCGATGAGAGAGAAACATCGATCAGCTGCCTCCTGCACACTCCCCACTGGGGATGTGCCTGCAACCAAGGTACATGCCTTTGACCAGGACTCAAACCTGGGACCCTTCAGTGCGCAGGCCGACGCTCTACCCACTGAGCCAAACTGGTTAGGGCAGTGATGGGCAACCTTTTGAGCTTGGTGTGTCAAACTTCGCCAAAAAACTGAGCATAACTCGGGTAGTGTGTCACTCTGAGGAAAAAACTAACTCCAAGACTCTAGTCGCAAATGTTTCATCCTCAGGAGCAGCAAATGTTTCATCCTCGGCATGCGGCCGCATGTCATTAGAAATGGCTACGCATGTCAGTGCTGACACGCGTGTCATAGGTTCGCTATCACTGGGTTAGGGCCAAAGATCTTATTGCATACTAGAGGCCTGATGCACGGATCCGTGCACCGGTGGGGTCCCTCGGCCTGGCCTGTGCCCTCTTGCAATCCTGGACCCCTCATGGAATGTCAGAGAGGCGGTTTTGACCCGATCCCCGCAGGCCAGGCTGAGGGATCCCACCGGCGCACAAATCCGTGCATCGGGCCTCTAGTATATTATTGCTGTCATTTAAAAGTTTATATAAGAATACTGGCTGATCTCTTCCAAGTTTTAGTCTAGCTGTGGTAGAGTATAAATGAGAAACTGGTAACCAATATGATAGGTTTAATCAATATATAAAATATAGCTACTCTATTGCCCTGGATACCTCTGTATTCTAGCAAGGAAAGGATATAAGCAATATAAACTGTAATCTTCAGATTAGAAATTGCTTTCTAATAGAGAAATCCTTTTAGACCCTGAAGTGACAGTTTGTACAAAATTATATTTGTTGAAATTCAGTCTGTCTAAGGCTGGCACTAAACAAGAGAAACAATGCCTCTAACAGGAAATAAAGATGCACTATTCTGGCTAACATCTAATATTTTCTTTAGATAAAATATAAAAATTCTTTATTGCATAAATGACAGCCCTGAGGAGTATTGGGTCTGAGAAGAAAACACAATGGAGTTTATCCTATTGAAATATCTGAGTTGGTTGAATGAGTATTGGAAGGAATTGTGAGAAAACGTGTAATATGATCATATATTGCAATGGCTAACTTATATGTCCACATGTCCTCTTTTCCTTCTTTCTCTCTCTCCTTTTCTTTTACTCAATTTCTTTAAGCTGCATTCTCTGTTGCAGACCTTGTTTCTTTCCTGTGGTCCTGGGTTTGTGAGGCAGTACTGAGACTGTGATATTATATACCCACCACACTCCCATTTTTTTTTTTTTAAAGCTGTTTTTTGTTCTCAAGTGTGAGGGGGAAAAATAAATGCAGAATTGTGAGGCACACCTGAGAAGATGATTCTATTAGAATGTGAGAATTTCAAACAGGCATTTTATTTTACTTTAAAATTATTTTTATAGAGGTATGCTTTACATAAAATAAAAATCGCCACCCCTCTTCAGTATGTAGTTGTGTAACCATCACCATAATCCACTTATAGAGCATTTTCACCACTTTCATAAGTCACTTCATATCCATTTGCAGTCAATTCCCCCCACTATCCATAGCCTCTGGCAACACTGATCTGTGTTTTCTGTCCCTATGGCTATATCTTTTATAGAAGGTCACAGACAGGTCATAGATTTCATCAAAATCTAAAAGTTATACTCTAAAAAGCACCATAAACTAAATAAAATGATAAGCCATAACCATTTTCCCCATAGACTGGGGAAATATTGCAAAACATAGTTGATAAAAGTCTCATACACAAAATATATAAGAACTCATAACTCTTTAATAAAAACAACTAAATTAAAAGTCTGAAAAATATTTGAATAGACACTTTAGAAAATGAGTGATATTTTTTAGCCAATAATCATAGAAAGATGGTTGGCATCATTAGTCATCAGGAAAATTAAAATTTTGTGGAATAAAATACCACTACATACTCACTAGAATGGCTAAAATAAAGAATAATAAAAAGTACTGGTGAGGATATGAAGCAACTTGAACTCTCACACATTGCTGGTTGGAGTACAAACAGCAATATAAGCCTGTTTGGTGTGTGTGTCTATTAACCTCAATCAAAAATCAAGTATGTGACTGTGTCCACATATAGAGGAAAAACATTTGTAAAAACATGTTTAAAGTCAGTCATTGGCTTTTTTTTCTCTTCAAGTCAGGTATTATTGAGTCTTCTGAGAGGGCAGGGAGAATGAAATAAGATGCCACGGCCCTGGAAAACCCCATTGCCTTTCCTCTTGTGAAATAACAGGGAAACTCATGTCACTCTTGTGCTATAAAACACTGTCTACTTTCTAATACATCTTTTGAGACTTTTAAGACCTCAAGTAAAATTAAACTCAACTTCCAGCAAAATGAAAATCTTTTGGGGAGCAGTGATTCATGATGTTCTCTTTTTGAGAGTCATGGAACAGATGTTCTCAATACCACACACGATGGTTGTCAACTTCAAAATGGAGTGGGGAGCTGAGGCCCCTTTCCAGATAATGCTGATCACGAAGCAATCCAGGCCTCAATTATCATGATGTCTCACGGGGCCTCCAACCTTCAAATGCTCCTCCTTACCAACAAAATATTCACTTTTATGGAACTTCCACAGAGAAAAGATTGGGATATAAACAGATGTGTGGGCACAGTCATGGTTCAGATACTTTCATACACTTGAAACAGCGTTAATTAAAAACTTTGCTAATAGCGCTTCTCATTTAAGCTAGGCAGCTGCATTAGAACTTCATTAGGAGGAGGAAAAAAAATAAGGCAAAAAGGACAAATGGTGGAAAATCCATAGAATCTCTAGTTGGAAAGTTGAAAATAAAAGCAGAGTCCAGTAGATCCTATTTCCTGGAATATTCCTGGTGTACACCATTTGTCCCAGTGCCATTATTAACTGTCCCACCTCCCACTCCCTTAACTTTCAAATGTTTTCTGATTTGAATTAAATAGTCATCCTATTTATAAGTCATTGCATATAACCAATGCATATGGTTTTCTCAATGTGATGGTCTGAAGTGCAGCAGAGCAAAGCAAAGCAAATAGAGACCTAATGTATGTGACCACATATAACAACGTATCACTAACCAAAAGACTGGATTCATCATCTAGCATTTTTATAGTTTTTTTTTTCCAAAGGTATAACTTTTGAGATTTATGAGTTTCAATAAAAAGTACCCTTCTTCCCTAGTAGGTTAACACATTGAGAAATAAAGCAAGGAATAAGGCAGATGAAAAATCCAAATATCACCTATATTGCTGATAAAGGTAAGGTGTAAGATGTATCTTTGTGTGAAAAACAAATGAATTTCCTAATACTGGACCCCAGGACATGACAGCTTTCACTAGTCATTTGATGTGCCTGAGCCTGAGGGCACCACAGAGAATTCCTTCTGCCCATGGGAAAGCGTGTGAGCTGGGGGATGAGTCTTTTGTTCAAGTTAGTCCTCTGTACTTAAAGGGTCTGGTGCAGCTAAGAGTGCAAGCAGACGCACTGACAGAAGACAGCAGCCCCCTCTCTGCAGGCTACTGAGCCCCAGGAGAGGGGAGGAGCGGAGCTGAGCACCTGGTTTATCCTTCTCAGCCATACCAGTCAGTGTTTCTCAAAGGAAGGCAGAGGGTCCAGGCTTGTCACACCAGTGGAGCTCCACTGAAGGAAGCGTCCGCACTAGGCAGAAGAGTTCCTCAAATGAAATACCATTTATTGAGAAGAGAGAGACTATAAAAAGTCTCTAGTGGTTTGAATCTCATGATATGGGAAAGCAACATTTTAGATAAAAATGTAAGTTTGCAGAAAAAAGTAGATGAATTTCCTAGCATTGTTGTAGGGTTGAGCAGAGAAGCTGACCCCTGAATTGCAGATTCCGTTTCCCTAAGTACCTAGTAATCCTCCAGAACTTATTCGCACTGAAAATATAGCCCCTTCTTGGGCCCACTTTCTCCATTTTGATCACAATAATGCCATCAACGAGCGGACAGTGTCGTTCGAGCTGGTTACTGTGGTTAGAGTTTTGTGCATGAGCTGTTTTTCTGTATGCTGGTGATGAAGAGAGCCGGGCCTAAAGACATTTTATGTTGCAGAGAGATTGTTCGCATTGCTTGTGATCTCACATCACACTGCCGGAACCAATTGCATTATCTGACACAAATCATCATGCCCGCAGGGTGTTCGTTCTCAGTCCAAATTACAGACTTCTTATCTATTTGTGGGGAAAGTGAAAACAGGGGTGTGCTGATGAGTTTCGAAGCAGAACACCCTGATTCATTTCCCGGGAAGGGAAAGGTAAGAAGATGACATGTTTCTCCTCAGTGGGCTGAAGCCTGACAGTCAGGAGTATGTTCTATTTTACATTTAGATTGAATGCTCTTTTCCCAGCAGCTGCCAGGTGATTGCCACAGAGGGCATTCTGATCAGTGTGGTGAGAGGGGTGATTGCATTTCCTGCTCACCCACTCCCCTTTGGCTTCTGAGCTGTGCAGAGGACTGGAAGGCCAGTGTTGATAGCTTCCCCGACTCAGCCCTTTTGGGTGCTGCTTTGCATTGGATGGAACTGGGGCTCTAGGAGTGAGATGCCAGTCACTGGGAATTTCGAGATCGGCCATCTTCTCAAAGGCAAGGCCACATACGGGGGCGTTTACCAAGGCAGCTCTCTAAGTAGCAAAATCGGTGCTGTGGATTTGAATTATTTTCCATTTTAGCTCAAAATTCAAATTCCTCTGCAGTTTTGTTTTCAGTTCTTACTCTAACCCCTACCAAATATGGAGCTTCTAAAATTACACCCTTTTGGTGTCAGATGGGTCATTTCTTCCCCCAAATTATTTTATTTGTGTTGATTGCTCATTTTTATTTATTTGTTCTTTTGTTTATTGATAAAGATACTGATAAAACAAAGTATTGGAATTTCCCGCTGGGGCCCCAGACTGTCTAGATAGTTACCTAGCAACCAGGATGTAACACTTTCTGAATTATTCGGAGTAGCTTCGCTTCTGTACTAGATAAAATTATGCAGTTTGTTTCAGCAAACGTGATGGGGGGAAAAGTCAATAGGAAGAACAGAGCAACATTCCATTGTTCTTTCCCTGTGACTCCAGGAACATCTGGTCTCATTAATCTCAAGTGCCTAGCTAAATGTGATGGACATATCCTGAGTTCCATTCATCTTGAGCATGGTCCATTGAAAACTGCTGTTGCATAGTAATGTGGGCAGATGCTTTGAAGCATGTAGTTTTCAAAATGTTGAAAAGAAACAGCATTGTCCAGCAGGGTGAGAATGGGGCTTCGCATGTTCTACCTTATGGTCACTGGTGTGAGTACGGCCCAGGTTAGAAACAGCTGAAGCCCCAGCCCCACAAATTGGGTGGTCTTAGCTTAATTTTTTACAGATTGCCAATGTGCAATAAATGTTGACAACCACAGAATGAATTATGTTCGAGCTTCCATAGTGTGGTTTCTGAGAGTCCGTGGCCTAGAACTGCCATATGGTGCAGCCACATGAGGAAATTCTCTATTAGGAACTTTAGTAATTAAATTAGTTTAACATTCAAAATGGGGTTCAGCTTATAAAAAAAATTCCGGAATGAAGCTAGGATCCTGTGGTAGGCCGACTTTGAGAGAATTATTGACTTTACTTGGGATTTTATGGTGAAGAAAAGATAGACTGTAAAATCAGACAGATATGGGTTGCACTCTGGGCAAGCAATTTAACCAACTCTAACCTTAGGGAAAGTGATTTAACCTCAATAAACCTCAATGTCATCATATATAAAATTGGGATAAAATTGTTCACCCTCAGGGATTGTGAAGATTAAGTCAGAGAACACGTGACATAGCTAAAATACAGCAGGCATATACTACACTAGAGGCCCAGTGCACAAAATTCGTGCACTGGAGGGGGGTGTCCCTCGGCCCAGCCTGCACCCTCTCCAATCTGGGACCCCTTGGGGGATGTCCGACTGCCCACAGGGTTCGGGCCTAAACTGGCAGTCTGACATCCCTCTCACAATCCAGGGCTCCTAATCACTCACCTGCCTGTGTGCCTGATTGCCCCTAACCACTCTGCCTGCCAGCCTGATAGCCCCCTAACCGCTCCCCTGCCGGCCTGATTGATACCTAACCACTCCCCTGCCAGCATGATTGACACCTAACTGCTCCCCTGCCAGCCTGATCACCCCCAACTGCCCTCCCCTGCAGGCCTGGTCACCCCTAACTGCCCTCCCCTGTAGGTCTGGTCCCCCACAACTGCCCTCCCCTGTAGGCCTGGTCCCTCCCAACTTCCTTCCCCTGCCAGCCATCTTGTGACAATGTGGGGGCAGCCATCTTGTGATGACATGGGGGCTGCCATCTTGTGGCAGCCATCTTGTGATGACATGGGGAGGCCATCTTGTGACAAGGTGGGGGTGTCCATCTTGTGACATGAGGGTATGAGGGTCAATTTGCATATTACCTCTTTATTATATAGGACTAGAGGCCCGGTGCACAAAATTCATGCACGGAGGGGGTGGTTCCTCAGCCCGGCCTGCACCTTCTTGCAATCCAGGACTGCTGGCTCCTAACTGCTCACCTGCCTGCCTGCCTAATTGCCCCTAACCCCTCTGCCTGCCAACCTGATCGCCCCTCCCTTGCCCCCCTGACGACCTGATCGCCCTGATCGCCCTGATTGCCCCTACCTTGCCCCCTGCTGGCCTTATTGCCCCTAACTGCCTCTGCCTCAGTCCCCAGTCTGGCCTTCCTCTGCGAGAGATGACTAGGCGGATCAGGGGAAGGTACCGCCCCCATTACCCCGATGATGCTGCCACTGCCGGCCTGAGCCTCAGTCCTTCGAAGCCACTGTGGCTTTGTCTGGAAGGACGTCCAGAAGACATCCACTCTAATTAGCATATTACCCTTTTATTAGTATAGATTTGGGGACCATTACAACCACACAGAACTTAAAGAAAACACATGGACCTGGCCGCTTTGGCTTAATGGAGAGAGCATCGGCCTGTGGACTGAAGGGTCCCAGGTTTGATTCTGGTCAGGGGCACATGCCTAGGTTGTGGGCTTGATCCCCAGTAGGGGGCCTGTGGGAGGCAGCTGATCAGTGATTCTTATCATTGATGTTTCTCTCTCTCTCTCCCTCTCCCTTTCTCTCTGAAATCAATTAAAAAAAAAAAAAAAGAAAACACATGATCTTCACTTTGGGTTTTGTGATTTTACAATATCCTTTGTGCAGTATTTTAACTTCCCTCAACTTTCCTTTACCCACCCTTAAAATGCAATCTATTTTGGGGAAGATGATCAGGAAAGTGATTCTAGTGGGTAGAAGTTTTTTTGGAGGGGATGGGGTCATGAAAATATTTAAAAATTGAGCATGGTGATGGTTGTACCACTCTGAATTTACTTTAAAAAACCAGTTCATTGTACACTTTAGGGGACATATACAGTATATGAATTATATCTCAACAAAGCTGTACTTTTATTTCTTTTTAAATAAAGACCAGTCTTATAATCAATTGCAGATGTTTTCAGAGGCCCCCCAGGATTTGCTTACCACGTCCCAAACCACAGCTGCGACTCCCAGTTGCCTCCAGTCCTGGTGGATCTGGATGGTGTGGTTTGCAAAGGAGACGGTGGCAAGAGGCTTGTGGAATTTCTGCAACCCCATCCCCTGGTCTCCTCATAGGGCACCAGGGCCATTTCCACTGTGCCAGCTCTCTGCTTCCTTTAACCTTTTGGGCAAAAGAATCCTGCATGCTCTGGCCAGAAAGTGCATTCTCTCTTAGGTGGCCCGAATGCCTTTTTTAAGGTTGTTTTATGGATTCAAAAGAATAAACAGAGATGTGGAAAGCTTTTGTCGAATTCCTTTTACATGGTTCTTCCAGTCTCATGGGAAGTGAGATGTGGCTCTGAATTCATCCCAAAGTGTGTCTTTGGGCAAAAGCACCCAGAACGGCACAACTCCTGCAGGATGCCCTACACACTTCACTGTCAGGACTCAGGGGGGCTTGAGGATGAGCAAGGTGGCGGTGCCAGCACAGGCCCCAGGAGAAGGTATCGCTTTCTACACTCCCCAGGCGTGTGTGGACTGCAGCTGCACCTGCTGAGGTGAGCAGGGTGTTTCTGCTGTTTTGTTTTGGTCTGGCCTCTACCCCGTCAGCCACGGACTGGTGCCTGCACTGTGAATGGTTCGATGGTCCTACTTTTTGGTGGACAGTGGATGTACTCCAACCTCCCAGAAACTGGCAGTTAGACACTGGCGGCTTCTGAGTTGCTCATGGGGAGAGTGCGACCCTAGGTCCAGATCAGACTCTGGCGTCCTTAGCTAGGAGGCCTCCTCAGGCTAGGGCCGCCGACGGTTTGAAGGCCAGCCATGCCCCCGCAGCTCCCTAGCCTGGCGTTCGGTCGAGGCTTCAGTCGTTTTGGACGTTATGGACCCTGGGTTTTTATATGTTAGGATTATATTCTCTTCAACAAAAAGGAGTGGGTAAGATTTTACTACATATTCTGAGTTGAATCTTTTAAAAGGCCATGGATCAAATTGCTTCATTCTTTTGGTTATCCTTCGGGGAGTGGAACGGAGGAATTAGAGCAATGTCAGGAATTACTCAAGTAGTGAAGTCAGGTGGCGTTGGGAGGAGCATTCAGGCATCCATGAAGTTAACAGTTTAGGTTAGGTCTTGAAATAGCAGGAATGTGGTTCAGCAGGCAATGCTAGCACAGTGCTTCCGGCTCTGGGCACATTTGCACCTGACTGATTTTTGCTACTCCACAGATTGTTTCTTAGTTTATGAGAGGCTGTTTCATTACTCACCAACCCTCCGTCATGCTAAGGAGTTACTTTTCTCTAATTATGGCAGCATATTTTTGAGAACGTGAGACTTTTGAAAAGAAGGACCATCTACAGTGTTCTTAGAGTGTTCATGAGGTATATACCTTATTCTAATTGTGGAGGCAATTACAGGGTTTTAATTTGCAGGGCCCAACTCAATTTTTATCTTTTGCATGACGTTTCTTTTGACATCTGCCCTCTGTGACATCTCCTCCCTATTTTCGCGCAGCATTTAGCATCACAAGTCACAGTTTAACTCTCAATTATATACTGCCTCGAATAAGTGTCTTTTATTTTGCAGATGTGATCTTCTGTTCTCCCGTCTGGACTTTTAATGCTTTGCTGTTGTGCTACACTGCTTGACAAAGCTCCTAATGTAGCGTTGTTGCATAAAATGTGATCACAAAGTGCACATTCATCGATTGGCTAATGTTTTAATGCAATTTATCCTGGGATCCCAAAAGATTATGTGGAGATAGTGATCCGATTCTCCTCTCCCTCCTGGGCAAAAGGAAACACACACTTCCCAGTCCCTCTTGCAGAGCCGTGGGACTGAGTCTGGCCTATATGCTGTGAGCAGGACTGACATGTCACTTTCAGGCAGGGACCGTGAAAAGCCCCTGTGTTACTGTGGAGGGCACAGGTGGAAACGGTGGAGACACCGGAAGTCACTGCCCTGAGCCCAGGTGCCCAGGAGAGTTACCTGATGTTCACTGGGTGTGTCTTGTGAGCAAGAAACCAACGGGTGCTGTGTTAAGTCACTGGCATTCTGAGCTTAGTTTCTTTCAGTGTCACAACTCAGCCTCTGTTGACAGGTTGTATGGAGGTTGTGGTGCATCACCTAGGCCTCCACCTCTGGGAAGCTCACTCACTTCTAAAGTGACTGGCTGCTGGCTGTTCACAGCCGAATACCAGCTAAAGGGAGTTTCCTGGCCCAAGGCCGACTACTGCTATGGATCATGCTACATCCCACGACTGGTAGATGGGGCAGCATGAAGTCCCAACCCTGTTGCCTCAACTGGGGACAGCTTTGAAGAAGGAGCATGAAAACTCCCTGTAGAAACAGCCTTTAAATTCAACTTCTTCCTACACCAACTCTCCTTTCTCTCCCTCCCTGCCCGAGGGCACTCCTCATCTAACCTTGGCAAGTGTATCTGCCTCAGGGTCTGTTTCCCAGGGAACCAGAACTAAGCTACTGAAACCGAATTGTTTCCAATTCCAGTAAAAAGTAAGAACTTACCCAGTGAAGGCAAAGGGGTGCAGTTTGAGTCCTGGGTGAGTCCTTTAACCACTTAACTTAAAATACATACAAAATTCAGGAGGCCTTGTTTCTACCAGTAGTTACTCTGCAAAGAACCTGCAGTGACTCTGTTTCTTCATTTGTCAAATAGGGATCATAACGTATGTTCTTTTAAAAAAATATTTTTTATTGATTTCAGAGAGGAAAGGAGAGGGAGATAGAAACATTAATGATAGAATCATCGATCAGCTGCCTCTTGCATGCCCTACCCTGGAGCTCGCATCCCGGGCATGGGCCCTGATCGGGAAACAAACCTGTTCATAGGTGGATGCTCAACCACTGAGCCATGCCGGCCAGCCATAATATATGTTCTAACGAGAGCAAAGAGCTACTGTGCAGGTCAAACTGAAAGTGTATAAAATACTATAATGCTTTCTATATAAACTATAATCTCTGGATTTAATCTCATGTTGCCTGCACCCAGACTGCCTTCAGGCCCCAGGTAGTTGGTGGAGAAAGTTATGAATGAAGGATGCAATAGAAATTAATCTCACTGAGAGCAGCACGACCCCTTCACCAGTGACAACACATGGAGGCGTTTATTTCAGAGACAAGTTTCAGGCTAGAGAATCTTTTGAAGTCGTTCATACCCAGCTGATTTGTAAGCCAAATGGAATTAAACCCCTGTATTTGATATTTTGTTTTGTCACAGCCCGGCTGCATCTGCTGGAGGAGGTGGAGAGAGGTCACCGTGATCCCAAGTGTATCACCAATAACCAGTAGTGTATCAGCCAGGCGAGAGCCGTGAACGGAAGAAGGCAGATCTCCTGGGACGGGGAAGAGCCCTGCACCTCAGTGTTTCCAGCATTGTGTTCCAGTGAAGCATGACATCATGGAACATTTGGAACATTCCCTCCCCCCAATCAGAACAGGCTGTGCTGAGGGGATCTAGGAGAAATGTGTTACTCTCCTTTTGTCAATTAAAGACTCATATGTTTGTCGGCAACAAAAAGGAATCATGAAATTGCTTCATAACGACTATGATTATTCCAGGGATTATCTCAGCAGATTCACTGCGATAAATCTTCACCAGAGACAGGAAATAGGAAGCAGCACCAGGCGCTGCTGCAGAGCTTAATTTAGGCAGTGGGATAAAAGGAGCGCAAGTTGCTCTCCCAACGTACCTTTTCACCCAACGCTTCTCAATACTTTGCAGCTACCGAATTACAGTCTAAGCCACTCTGCAAGTGATTTTACTTTACTTTATATGTACAATTTAAAAGGTTTGTCATAAGTCATACAATCAGAAAAGTGACTGTTTTAGTTATGAGATCTCCTCAGAGTTAACCTTCAGTGTAGGCCAAGAATTGCATAGTGGGATGGGTTTTTTTTTTTTCTTTCCATAATATGATCTAGAGCACATGCAAAGATTCAGTAAAGTGTATTTTGTTAATAGTTGCTAGGCAGTTATGGAATACTGAGAAATGGACAGTAGAAAAAGTCCAACCGATGGGGAAATAACTGGAAATAATATCGCTAATTTTAACCAAATGTGTTAGTATGCGTAAGTGGCAATGTTTAAAATTACAGTTAGTGATTAAAAGTAACTAGTCATATTGCTTCTTTTCAAATCCTCCCT
Source organism: Eptesicus fuscus (assembly GCF_027574615.1). Lineage (NCBI taxonomy): Eukaryota > Metazoa > Chordata > Mammalia > Chiroptera > Vespertilionidae > Eptesicus > Eptesicus fuscus. The sequence continues at coordinate 57,029,240 of NC_072476.1, forward strand.
GTAGCCATTGTCTTCTCTACTTCTTGCTGTTGAATATGTACTACCCTCTGTATTCAAAGAGTCTACACTGCAACTTTTTAAATAAAATAAAACAGATAGCATGCTGACATGTATTTTGAGTTATTCTCAGTTTGGTAGGATCTTGGGGCCTGACAATTTAATGTCAACCGAATTAAGTTTAGGTCTCAATGTATTCTCTCAGTTAATGACAACTCTATCCTTATACTTGCTCCAGTCAAAAATCTTGGTGTCTTCTTTGAACCCTCAGTAGCACTCATCCTTCACATTGGATCTGTCAGCAGTGCTTTTAAAATATGTCTGGAATAATTCTACCACTTCTCACCACCTCCATTGCCATCCTCTGGATCCAAGTACCATTATCCAGTCCATGAGTCATTACTGTATGCACTGACTAGTATCCTTTCTTCCCTTTCATACCCCTTTAGTCTGTTTTCAATAGAGTAGTCAGAGTGATTCTATGAAAACATAAACCAGATTATGTCTTTCCTCCACTCCTAAGTCCCCAGCGGCTTATCTCACACTGTGTAAAAGCAAATGTTCATACTCTGACCTATGAAGCTTTACATGATCCGACCACGTGTCCTACCATGCTCCCTTAATACCTGTGCTCCAGTCACCCTGACCTCCTCGCTCTTCTTCAAATATTCTTCCAGGCAGGCCTGTCTCAGGGGCTTCACACAGTCTTTATGCTCAAACTCGTCTTTCCCAGATATCCAGCAAGGCTACCTCATTCATTTAATCAGTCTCTACTCAAAAGTCATTCTTTGGGTGAGATCTACCCTGGCCAGGCAGACTAAAATTTGCCATACTCCTAAACATGAACACATACACGCATACACACATACTTATTCTCTTTCTCAGCTTTATGTTTTTCCCTCTAGCAATTATTAGTATACTAGAGGCCCGGTGCACGAAATTTGTGCACGGAGGAGGGTTGTCCCTCAGCCCAGCCTGTACCCTCTCCAATCTCGGACCCCTCAAAGGATGTCCGACTGCCCGTTTAGGCCCGATCCCAGGGATCGGGCCTAAACGGGCAGTCGGACATCCCTCTCATAATCCAGGACTGCTGGCTCCCAACTGCTTGCCTGTCTGCCTTCCTGATTGCCCCTAACTGCTTCTGCCTGCCAGCCTGATCACCCCCTAACCACTCTGCTGCCAGCCTGTTTGCCCCCAACTTCCCTCCTCTGCTGGCCTGGTCACCCCTAACTGCCCTCTCCTGCAGGGTTGATCACCTCCAACTACCCTTCCTTGCAGGCCTGATCCCTCTCAACTGCCCTCCCTTGCAAGCCTGGTCCCTCTCAACTGCCCTCCCTTGCAGGCAGGGTGCCTCCCAACTGCCCTCCCTTGCAGGCCGGGTGCCTCCCAACTGCCCTCTCCTGCTGGCCATCTTGTGGTAGCCATCTTGTGTCCACATGGGGGCAGGATCTTTGACCACATGGGGGCAGCTATATTGTGTGTTGCAGTGATGATCAATCTGCATAGTTCTCTTTTATTAGATAGGATAGAGGCCTGGTACATGGGTGGGGGCCAGCTGGTTTGCCCTGAAGGGTGTCCCTGATCAAGGTGGGGTTCCCTTGGGGCATGGGGCGGCCTGAGCGAGGGGCCTGTGGTGGTTTGCAGGTGGGCCACGCCCCCTGGGACGCAAGCGGAGACCCTGGTATCTGGAATTTATTTTCCTTCTACAACTGAAACTTTGTAGCCTGGAGCAGAGCCAAGCCTGGGGCTCCCTCTGAGGCCTGAATCCATTTGTGTTGGGGTTATAATTGAAACTTTGTTGCCTTAAGCGGGTGGGCCCGGCCAGGGTGTGCAGAAAGCTTTGTTTCCCCTGTTGCCAGCAGCAACCCTGGCCTGCTCTCAAGCTCCATTCTGCTGCCATTTGTTTGAATTTGTTTACCTTCTATAATTGAAACTTTGTAGCTTGAGTGGAGGCTTAGGCCTGCAACGGCTGGCAGAAAGCTTGGCTTCCTCTGTTACCTAGGGAACCTTGCTCTCTGTGGCTGTAGCCATCTTGGTTTGGGTTAATTTGCATACTCGCTCTGATTAGATGGTGGGCGTGGCTTGTGGGCATGGCTTCTGGGTGTGTCGGAGGTATGGTCAATTTGCATATTTGTCTATTATTATATAGGATAATACACACTAAAAATGAGTACCCTTTTTTTTTCTGACCCCCTTCCTTAACACTGAAATTCAGACTCATCAAGAGAATAACTTTTTGCCTATTTTGTTCATGATGCATCTTCTATGCTAGAAGTGTTCCTGGGGTAGGATAGATAATCCATAAATATTTATGAAGTGGAAGATTTTATTCTGAGTTCAACATGTGGTTTCATAGCTTCTTATATTAAGTCAAGCTCCAATTTTAAATGATGCCTTATTTTCACTCTTAGGGCTAGACATGTATCTATCAACTTTGACAAGATATTGAATAAGGAAACTGTGGGAAAGGAAGTTGCATTGTTCAACAAGCAGAGACAATGGAGGTTAAAGGCCTACTTCTAGAGAGTCAAGGTTTGATGGAAGTTCTGAACTGTGATTTGATGAATTGGAGGATTCTTGGAGAGTTTAAGTTTGAATCAAGGAAAAACACATTATTATTTTTAAAAATATTTTTGTTGATTTTAGAGAGGGAGAGAATCATTGATCAGCTGCCTCCTGCACGCACCCTACTGGGGATGGAGCCTGCAACCCAGGCACGTGTCCTGACCCGGAATCAAATTGTGACCTTCTAGTTCATAGGTTGATGTTCAACCACTGAACCATGCCAGCCGGGCAACACATTATTTTCATGATTCTTTTTTTTGTGTGTGATATTGAATATTGAATAAACTAATTAAGACTTATTGAGTAAGGGAATATGAAACATTTCTTAAAGAAATAACATGTATTATTACTTTTATTATGAACACAGTGGTAACTTGTAAACCATTCCTCCTTGAAATAACTGAAAACCAAGAAATAAACAATTTCAGCGTTCTATTTTAGGCATAATTCCAATGTAAAAGATTGTATAGTGAGCTAAAGCTACAGCAATAAGAAAGAATAGACCTTGTGACAATTATAGCTAGAAATAGAGCATCTCACCTTTGGCAAATATCACAAATTTGCCTCTGATAATACACGTTTTTGATACTAAAAATATGTTTCAACATCCCTTCTGATGGTCTGCTAGCATGTACTTAAATATGGGGTGGGCAAAAGTAGGTTTACAGTTATTCATATGGAAATATGCAAATAATATAATATAATATAATATAATATAATATAGATTAATCTTTGTGTTTCTTTTACTCACAATGGTAAACCTATTTTTGCCCACCCCTGTACTTCAATGATGGGAAATTTACTATATTTTGAGTCAGTTTATTTTATCTATGGATAATTTTGTTAGAAAACTCATTATGTCAAGTCAATTTGTATCCTTGAAGTTTCCTTAGATGACATTCAATAAATATTGTTGAACAAATGCATAATTGGATTGGGTGAAATTAATTTGTGAAGATGACACAAGAATCAGGTAGCTTGATCCTAAGACTTGATAGCTCATGGCCTGGAAGTGCTTAAGGAAGCACCAAATCTTAAAATATTTTTGTTGATTTCAGAGAGTAGAAATGAGCACTCACAAAGCACAATACTATTTTCATATAGAGAAAAATGGCCCTTCCCCTTCTACTTCAAGGAGAATCTCATTATAGTTTAGTTCAATAACATATTTATAGTAACATCTGTAGGTTGCCAAGTAAAAGTAATACTGTTTAAAGTGTTTTTTAAATAGACAAGGTACGTTTCAATATTGTTTATAAATGCTTCCATGCCAAGCATTTAAACTTATAAAAACACATTGCTTAATATGACAATTTTTAAGTTATCTAAAAAGTGTATTTACATAGCAACAATAGTTCTCCAATAGTTGCAAATAAGACCTATTGCAGTTCTGCAAACAATGCAGACTTTTAAAGGTTATATGCAATTATATTCAAATCAAAAAATTTTTTGATGGGCTAGAAATAAGGATGTGATAATACTATTGCTTTAAAAGTTATGAAGAGAGAAAATTATTGGAGCATGTATTGAAATTGAAGTATAATGATATTCAAAGATATGAACAAACAAAAATACCTCTATTTCCTGAAATCATTATGTGATATTGTCAAGTCTAGTACCTGGGATGAATTAAATAGAACTGGACTAAACTTTTGAAATCTGCCTGTATATTTTGGTGGCACCTACTGACATGTTATCTATGCTTTCCAACCACTCTAGCTTTGGTGTATATATATTTATTTATCTCTCTCTCTCTACCTATCATCTATCTCACACACACGAAGTCACACACATGCACACACACACACACACACACACATCACATATTGCATGAAAGTGAAAGCCTATGTTGCATTTGCCATTTAAATTCATGTTTCCCTCTGAAATGAAATCATTTCACATTGGATTGAAGATTAGGAGTCTGGTTTCATGTCTTAGATCTGGCACAGTACAATGGACAAGCATTCAATTTCTTCATGTGCTTGGAGGTTTTTCTAACTAAATGATTGATTATTAAGATCTTAGTTTCAATAGTTTATAATATTCACTATTTTATGAATATTTTGAATTGGGAAAATACATCTGCGAGATGTGAATGTTGACCAGAGGATAAGGGGGTGAAATGCTGTGACATATGTGTGGATATTTTCCATTTGTTGGTCACACTCCATCCCTCTGTACTGCTGTGCTCCAGGTGCTGCAGTCTGTGTGCACTGCATCAATAGGCTCCCGAGATCTTGTAGCAAAGACAGGAGGGAGGGAGGGATGAAGAGTGGGGTTGGACTATGTATTCTCCCTGTCTCCTCCCTGCAGGTTATTAGGACAGGCTGGCCATGTGACTAAAGGCTATAGGCCTATCAGTCAGTCCTCTAAGCGACAGTAACTGCTCTCTCCTCTGGCCCATGCTATTAGACTTTTTGTATACGCTCCTCTTTCTGATTCCCTTACTCTCTGACTGTATTTTTGCAAGTAGTTCCTTTATTAGAGTCATTGCAAATTATTCCAGGCCCTGTGGCATCCGTTTCCTGCTGGGATCCTAACTCACTGGGAATACAAACCCCTGGGATGCTACAGCAGGGAAGGATGGATATTGTGCTGACAGCAAGGATGCTGGAGTTACAGCCTCTGTCTCAGCCAACATCCAGGAACTTCCTCTTCCTGACCAGAAGGCACAGTATATGATTCCCCTCGCATTGTCATGGGGCAGGTGGATGGACAACAGCAACGCCCAGGTTGGAGCACTGAAAGCAGAGTAGAGTCTCACAGGATCCCAGAGAGGGAAGGAAAGCCAGTCTCAGGGTGGAGCGGGATTTGTGTGCACCCATACAGAGCGAATCACCTCAGAAAGGTTACCAATTTCTAGAGTGAACAAACCACAGTGGAAGAGGCTGAGGATTTCCCACAAATGGTCAAAAGTCCCTCAAAACAAAGAAGAAACAGCCCACATCAGGTCAGTTCATGCTCTAAGTGGCAAGATGCAAAATCTCACAGCAGAGCAGAGTGGCCCAGGAGGAAGAGAAGCCTGGGCCAGAAGAAAGACCATGCGTGGTAACAGCTGATTGAGAGTCCTCATCAGTTTTAAGTAGAACCCCCCACCCAAATCCTCACACTTGATACCAGAATCCTATCATATGCCATTTTGGTTTGTTATACATAAGTTTGCTTTAGGTAAATTGCTATAGAGATAGATGATAGAGATACACAAATAGAGAGCTAATGAATTCCATAAGCATTTCATATCACATGTTATGACATTTTGATACAGTCCCAAATTAAAGAAGTCTGAATTGAGTAGCACCTTCCTATTCTTACAGTTAGGATATGTCTTTTTGGAATAAATATGTACTTAGAAATGTCTGTGTTAACTGAAAAAATATATTAACCTTTTGCACTCGGATGTCGAGTGTGACTCGACACAGTTAGCATTAGAATAAAGGAATTGAGAAAAAAAGCAAGCGAGTGCAAAGGGTTAAGCATTGAGTATATCCCAAGAGGTGTAAAGATAATCAAAACTCATCCCTTTGTCTCTCCTCATGTTTGTAAAGACTTTACAAACATGAGGAGAGGAACACAGGGAAGCCTTCCAGTTGCATCCATCTAGGCTTCCTTCAGGCGGGCATGATTTCCGACCCATCGTTGTGTGACTCACCCCACACCTCCTTCCTGTCTTTTCTCAAAACAGCACCTGCTCCGTGAGACCTCTATGACTCTCTACAGCGTTTCGGTGATCTCATTTCCTATTTTATTTTGTCCTATTTTATTTTATGACATCTTAATAATTGTCATTCTCTATCTTCATATTATAGACGGCAAAATCTATGAGGCAGGGATTTTTGGGGGGTCTGTTGTGTTTACTACTTTAGAATCTAGAAGAGTGTTTGGCACATAGCGGGAGTTTATTCCTTTTTTAAATAAATGAAAGAAGGAGAGAAAGTGGAAGAAAGGAGGGGAGAAGGGGACTCAGGAGAGACACTTGGCACAGAGGGTCACTGTCATATTTGAGGAGAGGTCAGGAAGGGCTTCAGTGAAGACAGGACTTTTGATCTGAGTCTTGAAAGATAAGTGGTTTGATTCCAGGTGGCAGTAGATGGTACTGAATAAGCAAGGGCTGTGATCCAAACATGTCAGTCACTTTGATTTGAGTGCAACTTAAAGTTACAAATGCTTAATTGGACCCCTCACTTGATAGCAATGTCCCCATCACTTAGGTGTGTTCAAGTAGATTCTGGATAAAAAGCACTCGGGGAAGCTTTAGAACAGCAGTTCTCCACTCCAGTGATCACCCCACCTCAGGGGAAATTCTGCAATGTGTGGCGACATTTTTGGTTGTAACACTAGTGGGGGAATGCTAATGGCATCAAGTGGGGATTTCTGCTAAATAAACATCCTACCATGCACAGGACAGCCCCCACAACATAGAGTTACCCAGCTAAAATGTCAATAGTGTCGCCAAAGGTAAGAAACTCTGGTTTAGAGGGAACTGCTCAGATTTAAACTAACCCCTGAAATCTGTGCCAACACTTAAGAGTCTGAGATTTTTTTTTAAGTCTGGAATTTTTAAAAAAGTATTTATTTTGGATGTACAGAGGAATTAAGTTCACTCTGGATATGATTGAAAAAAAATCTGAGTGCCCCTTAAAATTGTGTGAATCTTTGTATATATGATTGTAACAGAATACATTGGGTCTAATATTTTCAGGAATTTTTAAAAAACAGCAACCCTAATTTACGATCCAATAGAGAGGTTCCCCACGTTAATGGACAGAAATCTAAGTGTCACTGCTATTATAATGATGACAATATCTGGTCATCTTAATTTCCATCCCCTTGAAGCACATGTCCCAAGTGCTGAGACAGCACAATTCTACCATTTGCAAAGCCATTTCATATAAAAAAAAAAACAACAACTTAGATAAGAGAGCAAAATACTACAAGAGTTAAATTAAAAATTGATTTTTAGCACAGAAAAATAGTACAGCTTTCCTTGCTAATTAAAAAAATATTTTGTCTGTTTTATTACCCCAGCTAGGAAATTGCACACAGGGTGATATTATGAAGATAAAAGCCTCTGGAATATAGCCTTTTACCACATAGAATCGGTGTGAATGGGAAAATGTATTTTTAAAAGCAGCCATTCTTTTGGAGCTCTGCTGCTTGCAGGAATGTATGGGAAGAAGATTCTCCTCATTATTTTTGAGTGGTTTGGAGCAGGGGACATTTTTGGGAGCATACGTCTCGGTACTGCATAGACTCAATCCCTAGCTTGACAGCTCTCTTAAATGAAATGAAACCTATGCTGAAGTTCATTTCCAGTATCTTATCCCTGGCTCACATCTCCTGTGAAGTTTATTTATATAAAGATGCACTCTGGGATCCCAACCCCTTTTTCTGACACCAGCTCAGACTTGCCTGAGACCAGTCATTACCATCCAGATTCCAGCTCTCAGCCTTGAGAGGCAAAGAGATTACCTATATGCGGTCTGCCTGGGTGTTGGGGCTGCATCAAGCAGACTTTGAACTGGACAACCTGGTTTGACATTTATGATATAAATGGAACAAAGCTTACACCAACAAGCCTAAAGTGAGAAACAACCTAAACACAATTTAAGGCATCTCTTCACAAGCACAATCTATTTCCTGCTCCTGTCCCTTCAGAGCTTCCCAAACTTTGGCCAATTTTGTGAGTTCATTCAGACACAATTTTCCTCTGTTTTTTTTTTTTTTTTTTTCCCTTCAAAATAGAATCAAAAGGGAATTATTTAATAAATTACTGTAGAAAACTTGGTAGAAAATAGGTCATCAGTCCATTCAATTGAAGAATACTAAATATGGTTATGAATTTATTTATCACAAATTCTAGTGCACAATGTGCTTGAGGGAATGTAGCACTTCACCTTCAGGCTGTCTTCCTTTTTATTTTTGAAATTTTCTAAATCAATAGACTTTACTTTTTAGAGTAGTTTTAGAGCTACATAAAAATTGGGCCAAAAAAGCATAGAGAGTTCCCATATTACTCTGCCCCTGGCCTTCCACCCCCCAACACACACACACACACACACACACACACACACACACACACACACACACACACACCCAGAGTTTCCCTTATTAATATCTTGCATTAGTGTGGTATATTTGTTATAATTGAAGAGCCACCATTTAGAGGTTGTTATTAACTGAAATTCATAGTTTACCTAGGAATTCACTCTTTGTGTTGTACATTTGTTAGGTTTGGACAAATGCATAATGCCCTGCATCCACCATTATAGTATCATACAGAAGAGTGACACTGCCCTAAAGATCTCATGCTTCTCATTATTAATCATTCCTGCCCCCCCTGCCCCCCCTGCCCCCACACTCCTGGCAACCACTGATCTTTTTACTATATCTATAGTTTTTCCTTTTCCAGAATGTTATATAGTTGGAATCATACAGTATGAGTGCCTTCTTTCACTTTGTAATATGCATTCCCATGGCTTGACAATGCATTCCTTTTTATCACTGAATAATATTCCATTGTGTGGATATACCACAGTTTGTCTTTTGTATATAAAATATGTAAAACCAATATAAGATTTTAAAAAAAGAAAGCCAATATAAGATTTTTATTTGTGCAAATATTTACTTTGTTTAGGTTTCTAAAAAACTCATGCGATCGCATTGGATGAAACATCTGATATGGTGACTAACATGTCTTCCTGACAAGGTTTAGTGGAGAAGAAAATACTGAATAATTTAAAGCACATTTTCCTTCTTAGAATGATGAACATAATCCCTTGTGAAAACTTTTGTGAAAATCACACAAAACAGGTAATTTTTTGTGTATGGGAATTGTCTATGTGAAGAGAGGTGTGTGTTTTCAGGGCTCCCCAGGTACTGCTACTCAGCAAGCCCATTGGCTTCTCATGCCTGGTTACTAGTACCTTTCTGTAGTCAAACCTTTCTTCACTCTTTCGATTCCTGGAAACCGAAAGCTAAATGCCTAAAACATTGTAAGTAATTAGAAGACCAAATCGGTTCCAGGTGTTCGAAAAATTAGTTTATTAGTTGGTGCTCTGTGCAGAAGTTGGAACTAGGGGTCAGTAGGATGAACTGAATAGAAGTATCTACTTTTGGTCCTGAGTGGGTGCCAGGAGACTTTACACCCAGGTGGTGGTTTCCATGTGGACAGTCATAGCATATATGTGAGGGGCAACGGAACACTATGTGGGTTGTTACTTAAAAACTGAAAGTAACTATCCATAGCAATTGGTTAAGAGTTTTATTAACTCAACACGGCTGTAACTTACTCCCTGTAATTTTCACTTTCCTTCTCTTAGCATTAAGTAGTTGCATTTTTCTATCTAATTATTAAAGAAAATCTTTCAACAGTCATACTTTTAAAAATTCTCAGGCCTGATAGTCAATGCTATAGACATTTTCTGCGTAATTTCTGTTTTTAAGTTTCCAAGCCGCCTTCCCCATTTCTTTTTTTTTTTTTAATATATTTTATTGATTTCTTACAGAGAGGAAGGGAGAGGGATAGAGAGTTAGAAACATCGATGAGAGAGAAACATCGATCAGCTGCCTACTGCACACTCCCTACTGGGGATGTGCCGCAACCAAGGTACGTGCCTTTGACTGGAATCGAACCTGGGACCCTTGAGTCCGCAGGCCGACGCTCTATCCACTGAGCCAAACCGGTTTCGGCCGCCTTCCCCATTTCTGATAATATTATGAGACAGCTTGAATACACTAACATCTCTTGTCAATATATCTGACCTATTTGAAGAAATTATGATAGGCATAAAATAAAAATTTAGTTAATAGGAAAATCTACCAAATTTTGAAAGAGAGGACTTAATATTATAAATATATTAAGTTACCCTCATTTGATATAAGCATTTTTAAAAATTGCATTTAGAATTAATCTATAGGGTGGTGTGTATGTGTGTGTGTGTGTGTGTGTGTGTGTCTGTGTGTGTGTGTTTGGAGGGTAGGATCTCGAGAGGTGAAATAAAATTTGATTTTAAAAGTGGAAAATAATTGTAGGAAACTTGTCCTAGAAAATGTTTCTCAGTCTTAAAAACCTACTATAATGAGCAATATATTTTAAATAAAATAGATTTAGATGCCTGTGTAACTCATTACACACACAAACAACAGGTGCATAAAAAAATGTGAACTTTAAAAAACATAGAAAATATAAGAAATATTTTATACTTTTTTAAAATTAAAAATGGTCTTCCTAAACAAGATATAAAACTACAAAACTCAGAAAATCTATATGCTTAAAGACAATGAATTTAAAAATTTCGGGATGAAATATACCTTAAATAAATTTGACAAAAAGCAGACTCAGAAAATATTTATAACATCTTTAGCAAGAAAAGGGCTCATAATATATAAACAATATCTATAAAATAATAATAGAAGATAAATGCAAATAGATGCAGATGCAATAATGATAATAGGAGGCAAAATTTGAACAGGCAATTCATAGAAAAGAAAATATAAAAGATTACTCAACATATGATTAAATGTTAAACCACTAAGTTAGAGGAAAACCTACCAAAACAAAATAAAATTCCTCTCTACCAGTTTTAGTATAAATTGTAAAGATTGGTATATTCAGCAATAAGTATGGAGGAAGAGGAGGTACTCTCACACACTCCTGCTGGTAGGAACTGAGGACTATTGGGGAGCACCCGTGGAAAATTTAAAAGGCATAAACCCTTTGACACACATTTTTATTTATTTTATTTTTTGTTCTGGGATTTGATCCTAGAGTAATATGCAACTATGCACAAAGATTATCTATCTATAAATACACAGCATTTGTAATGGCAAGATTTAGGATCAAACAATCAGTAGAAGAATGTTTAAAAACACTATATAATACTAGAGGCCTGGTGGACGAAATTTGTGCATGGGGGTGGGGGGGCATGGAAGGAGGGTGTTCTTCAGCCCAGCCTGCACCCTCTCCAATCTGGGACCCCTCGAGGGATGTCCAACTGCCCATTTAGGCCCGATCCCACCTAAATGGGCAGTCGGACATCCCTCTCACAATCCAGGACTGCTGGCTCCCAACTGCTCACTGCCTGCCTGCCTGCCTGCCTGCCTGCCCCGCTTCTGCCTGCCAGCCTGATCACCCCCTAGCCACTCCCCCTGTCAGCCTGATCGACACCTAACTGCTCCCCTGCTGGCCCGATTGTCCCCAACTGCCCTCCCCTGCCCACATGGTCACCCCTAACTGTCCTCCCTTGCAGGCCTGGTCCCTCCCAACTGCCCTCCCCCGCTGGCCTGATCACCCACAACTGTCCTCCCCTGCTGGCCATCTTGTGGTGGCCATCTTGTGTCCACATGGGGGTGGCCATCTTTGACCACATGGGGGTGGCCATCTTGTGTGTTGGAGTGATGGTCAATTTGCATGTTACCTCTTTATTATATAGCATTATGTAGCTGTTAAATGAGGTAAGTTTACATATTTTTCTATAACAATATGTCTAGGATATTTTTTTAGTGCTATTTACAGTGAAAATTTTAGGTACAATGTGGTCAAATTTTGTAAAGTATTTATGAGTATGTTACTTAGTAACATGTGCTTTTACATACATCTACATGCATATACATATCCTTATAAGTAAGAAATAAAAAGTCTGAAGAGCTAAAAGCCAAATGTTAGTAATCATAGCGTGGGAGAGGGACTGGAATAGGGGTGGCACTTTCCCTTCTAGATTGTATTCTTTACCAAAGAAGATAGTTTATGTGTAAATTTTATTTTCATTTACTTTTTCTGTGTTTTTCAAAAAGCTAAAAATTTATATTTGGAACACAAATAACTAAAAACATAAACCAGCACCATAACTTGGGAAATATCTCAGATTTTACATTTAAAGATGAAAGAAAATGCAGGTGCACAACATAATTTAATCTTAGTGTTTGAATTACATTTCTAGACCTTTAAATAGCTTCCTTTAAAAGTTATTTAAGGGAAATTGCTGAGCTTATTTGTGTGGAAGGACCGAAATAATGCATATTGTATTTAAGGGATGGTCCTAAAGGGGCCATGGACATGTCTCAGCAGGGTCTCCCTCTCCCTCTCTTAATATTCTAAAACGTTTCCCTATTTGTCCAGGAAATGAGATTCATAATGATCAAATATAAATTGATGTTAATATTTTTGTCATATGAGGAGAGAAGGATGAACATAAAGTTGCTGAGAAATTTCAGCACTAATGCGGCCTGGCCACTTGTGAGAGTCTGGGATACAAAGGAGGTCTGTGGAAGTGCTCAGTGGGAACAAACAGGAATGTGGTGTGTCTCTGTGATTTCCTGTCTCCCCCACCCCTCTTTTTTCCACAGAGATAGGTCCTTTGGTGAAAAGACATCTGTGCTTTCTTCTTTCTTTTCAAAACTGAATGTCATGATTTAGGACACACAAATGTAATTTCAACTTTGCCTGCCTGCTGGTTTATTTCATGCACCTGCTTTTGGAGGAAGGAGAGACAGGGTTTTAAAAGAACATTTTGAGGCCAGAGCTGACCTTTGACCTGATATATCCCACAGGAACCCAGAAAACAAAAGCACTTATTCAACATGGGTGATTTAAACAATGGAGAAACACATTTGCAATTAGATTTACATATCAACGTATGGACTTGTTTCTTTCTTTTTTTGCATTTATTCCCTTTATTAAATATTGTATTGATTTGTAAATGAAACTTTACTTTTTGGTTTCAGATTTTTGTAATGTCCCTCTATATTTTAAATTTTTTGGTTTAGGTAAAAAATCTGTATATATAATTTATAGTATCTGTGAATTTAATTGTTTCTCACTAAAATGTCTTCTATTAAAAATGTTCTTTAATATCTGAGTATTAAGCAATTCAAAAATGGAATTATTATAAACATCCATCCTAAATAGTTTTGCTAAAAGTCTGACAGATAATAAATTGAGGATTGATTTAGCAAATAATTCTTGGTCCTTAAATTGCTTTCTGTAATGAATAGTTATGCAGTCTAAGTTAATTGCCAAACGCTTAATTTGTTTTAAGGAAAGAAGTATCAGATTAAAAAACAAAAAAAAAAAAAAGCAGACAAAGTAGATGTTTAAAACAAATAGATTATCCTCTGCTTTTCTTTGGCTCCTTGAAGGACATGATTTTCTCGATCCTTGATGCCTTGAATTAAGGGAGTCCAGCCCCACTACTGCAGAACAAAAGCTGCCTAGAATAATTCCTTGAGGAGTGAAAGTATAGAAGCAAAGTGTGAGAAAAAAGCAGGAAGCCTGTAGATTGTAAATATAAGAGAACGCTTTGGCTTTATAGTGACACCGTGTACTTGTTAGAATTGACGAACAGCAGATGTCCTGAGACCTGTGAAAACATCTGCCACAGTCACTTGAAGGTGAGAAAATAATCTGATTAATTTCCTTTTTTGGGTTTGTTCTGTGCTTTCCTTAGAAATTATTTTCCAACAAAGTAACCTTTCTTTCCATCATTCCTGTATGGAATTTGGTAAAAAAAAAAGAAGTTTCACAGTTCCTGAATATTGTTACAGATGGGCAGGTCAGGTGGTTTGTATTTTTCCTTTAGTGAACAGTGCCTTCTGCTACCCCCATAGACGTTAAACCTTTTAATCTCTGAATATTTTCTATGCTTGCTTGATAAGTTTGTAAGACCAGAGACCTGAAAACAAAGATGAGTCACTGGTAGAATGTCTTTTTGATAAAACGTTGTCTTCCCGGGTTGGGGCATGTGTGGTGGCAGTGAGACCATGTGGGTGAGGCAGAAGCCTATGGCCAGCAGCTCCTCCAGTGGCCTTTCATTCCTGAGCCATCAACCTGAGTGAGCTGAGAGGGATCACACAGCCAGCCTCCCCGAGGTCCTCTCCACTTCGCTACTTTGTAAAGCTCAAGGCACTTCCGCTTCTCAGGAAGGTTAATGTGTTGGATTGAGTTATAGATTTTCTGGGAATCTGTTTTTGCCCTGAGAGGAACTGACCACATGCTGGTGCACCTAGCTCTAACGGCGGGAGGGGTGGCGGGAGGGGGAGGGAAATAAAAGTAACTCTTCCTAGAGAAGTATCATTTTGTCTCCTGCCGAGATGGAAGAGTAAATTAAGAATGTGTGGAACTACGTGGAATTAAGTCCTGCCCTCTTTTATTCTACTTTTCCTGTCCAGGCATTCTCTACTTGTATACGACCACAGTAAAAAGTGACCTCAGGATGGTAACCTCTGGGACAAAGACCTTCCATTTTCTTTGATATGAGGCCACTCTTTTACATTCATTTAGTCCATACTATTCACCTCAATCAGAGAAAGGATTTGCCAGCACTGCACAGAAGCGTCTTTTTCTTTATAAATTCATTCTCTCTTATTTCTCTCATCCTGATTTATCCTCTTAACTCTTCAATGACAACAACTAAACTTAGCTTAAAAGGAGAACAAAAAAGGCCAATTCTATAGGGTATAAAAAAACTCCCCACAAATAAACCATCTGCTAGTGACTGCCACTGCTTTTGAGGGTCTTTCTCTGATACCTTTAGGGGGTTAGTTAACTGGAACCTCCAGGTCTCCACGACCTAGGGACAGCTGGAGTTGTGCACATCTCTTCAAGGTTTGCCTGAATGATGGCTGATTTAGCTACAGAACTGAAATCTGATCACCTAAATCCCTCACAAGAGAATGAAAAGGAAAGAAAGAACTCCCATAGACGATTAAACTCAAAAGGAGCAGCCCAGGGTGAGTCTACTGAAGAGGGCAGAGTTGACTAAGGCTTCCCTGCAGAAGTTCACGGGGGACAGTGGGCAGAAACAAGTACAAAACCATCCTGTTAGTGAACAAAATCCCACTTTAACCAGAAATAGACCTCTTCAGGAGACATAAAGGAGGGAGGTCGAGGCTTTCTCTGAAGAGAGCTGAGGGGGAGGTGATTCAGAGGCAATAAAAATCTGGAAGTTTCTACCAGTTCAAAATGAGATTAAGACTCTGATTTGTTCTGCAGTAAAGTACTATTTCATCCACTGGCCTTTGCCTCAGAGGGATCTTGCACCTATCTTGTCCCAAATCAGTTACCCTGGAACTTTTACCAAAAACATCAGAGAGTTGAGCAAAGATACTTAGAAGAAACTAAGAAAGGGAAGGAATAAATGATGGATTTCCTGAATTCAAAAGAGGCCACTCGGGAAAGGAAAGCCTGAACCATTAGCAAAGTCTGATAAAAACAAAATTATAATTACTTATGATGTATCTGTTAATAGCAAGGCACTGGGCTAGAAATATTTTTGGAATCAGGGTAAGATATAATTTTTGATTCTGAGAATGCCATGTACAGTGAAGAAAACAGACAGAAATAGACACAATTGGAGGATAAAGCTATTAATGAGAAAGCAATGACATAGCTCAAGGTCCACAAATCCCACATAAAAGAAGATTTTGTCTCCTTCTTCTCACACAGACAGCTTTTGTGATATTTATACTAAGGTTTCCGTGCTTCTTCACTATCTCTTATCACTAGACAATAGATTTTAGTCCCCTTTTCCTCTACACCTAAGATAACCTCAATATAATTGCTTTTCTGAATCAATCATATAATACATATTTAAGGATCACTGTATTCTGAAGACTATACTAGTTTCTATGCTTCAATAAAAAGAAATTGCATGTATAGTCTTTAAACTAAAAATTGTTTTAAATTTCCTGAAGAAATACAATAAAGGAAATTAGGAAAGTGCATGAGAATAATATTAAAGAGTGGTTGAGATTTAGATATTCTAGTGTGTTGTTGCAACCAATTTGCCAGATGTTCAGATTAAAATACACAGTATATCCATGGTCTTTATGCCACAATATCAATAAGTTCACACTTAGTCTACACACACACACAGACATAATTTTGCTGTACTTATTGTTATAGCAAAAACAGTATTTAAAGATAGAAATTGCTACAACCTTTATACCCTACTAATTTTTGGTTGAATTAATCAACTGAATGTATTAATTTTTAAACATTTTTAAAACTCCCAAATGGACAATTCACAGATGGATATACTAGTAAAGATAAGAACTTAATTAGGTTGCTAAAATGTTTTTACATATCCATGCAAAACATAGTATAAATATTATGATTTTTAAAAATTCTTTATTGATTAAAGTATTAAATATGTCTCCTTTTCCCCCCCCCCCGCCCCCGCACCCCATTAACCTCTCCCTGGTCACGCATGGAACTTTTGGTCATGTTGCCTGAAGAGTGATTTTCTTTTAAATTTCTTAAGTATAAAAAAGTTCCAAGCATGCTTCATATAATCTTTTTTCTACTATATTATTTCCTCCCTAAATTATACTTCTGAATTTGTTTGAAAACCACCTAGAGGAGAAAGCTGAAATGATACCACTGGTTTTGCACGTGGATTAAAGAGACTTAACTACTTAGATTTCTACCTAACTTTTAAATATCTTTCAAGCATTTCACCTAATCCTCAGAACTGATTTGTGAACTATGTTGTCCTTACATGTTTTCCTATTAAATGAAAGTAAACAGATGAGAACAATTGAAAGCCTTGTCCAGTTTCCCACATCTAGGGTTGGGACTCACAGACTGTGTTTTCCACAATACAGTGCTGCCTTCTCTATAGTTATCAGTTTAGATAAATCTGCATGTGTTATGAGATTTATTGAGTCACATATTTCTATATAGCAGTGTTTGTTTTCTTATGCAATATAAACATTTGTTTATTCATGAAAAGAGACTTAGTAGTGTAGAAATTGTGACTTGCATTAATTTTTTTCTTGATTTCCCCCTTTAGAAAGCCTCCTGATCATGCCGATTATCATCTACTCAAAGAATCTTTCTTCTTTGTTTAAAGCCATTGGTAGCTCTTGTGTGCCAAACTCCTTTCTCAGTCTGATTGGACCTGTGTATTAGTAACGAGTATCACCTCCAACGGTTCAACATAAGGCTTAAAAATATGCTCTGTAGTTCCAATCTTGCACAATAGTGTGTTGAAAGAGGAGGCATCACTGAAGGATAATTTCTGGCTACTTATTTTGAATTCTTTCTCTCCCAGAATTCATGATCACCATCAAAGAAGCAGTACTCATTCTATTCTTTGTCAAATGCTTTGAATAGTGGCGAGCTGGAGACATCCCTTCTGGAAGTTTGTAAAGATAAAGAACAATATGGATGCACAACAAATCAGAGATCTTGCAATCCCATCTTTAATAACATGGTCTCTAACACCATGACTTTGTTATTACAGGAAATTCTTGCTCAGGAAGATAAAAATGCAAATACTGTATTGTTTATTTCACATATTTCCTGAAAGTCCGTGTATCTGAACTGGGATCAACAAATTGCTTCTTACTCTTCAAGTTTTCTTTCAAAACCTCACATTTCTAAGTGCACTAATGTTAAAAAATCATATGACAACCTGAACAGCTTTTAAGGCCCACAGCATCAAAAGACCTTTAAATTAGCTCCCTCCCCGCTGCCCACCAACCTACAGATGTCCCAGTTTTATCCTCTTCTTCCAAGATGCTCCTACGATTGTCAAGAGAGTGGTCTCTCTTACTGCAGTAAGCAATAAACATGGCTTCACCTGGTGAGCAAGTTATTTTGTGGTCTTTTGGGGAGTCATCAGTAGACAAAGATAATGGTCCTATAGACAAGAGTAAAAACAAAAATAGAAACTCCACTAGAGAAGATGTTTTCTTTTAATCTTTTCTTCCCACAGGGCAAGTGCTAGCCTCAGCTATGATGCATGAGCATCTCTTCAATGCTCCTCTTTCAGCCCCTGTCTTCTTGCATCCTGCATCCACTTCTCTCCTCCTGCATCCACTATAGGGTAGACGGGTTCTTCACATTAGCTCCTCTCACAGCTTCATCTCACAGGCTTAACCACATCATGACTGTTCCAGTGGGAAAGGGCATATAAACTAATTAGATGATAAGCTGTCAATAGATGATGGAGCAACTGTCTGCTTTTCCTGGAGGTAATTCCTGTAAAAATGTTTCTAGTGGCAATGGAATTAGAGTAGATATGAAAGGAGCATCTCCCACTGTGTATTACACTTGCAATCTCTCTTAAATGTCAAATGTTGGCTTTGCAGACGGTTAGGGCCACCAGAAATACAAGTCTTTTCATGGGCATGTGTTTAATTTTGTCTCAGAACTCAAGTGATCAGCTTGCTTCAAATCCTCAGACAAAAATAATTTTTTTCTCTCATCAAGAAATAAACACTGTGTAATATACACACACTGTAACATAGAAACCCACACCTGAAGCCTATATGTTCATGTTGACCAATGTCACCCCAATAAATTTAATAAAAAAAGAAATAGATTCAGGTATGCTGTAGCCATGTTTACTTAATAAAAAAAGAGGTCACTACAATATCTTGCAAGTAGGTAAAAAAATGACAACACCAAAAAAAGACATTGACCATTATATCCAACAGTTTGAGTGATTTTAAAACTGTGATTTTAAAACTTACTTACATTTATTATATATATCTACATTACAAGTAGCAAATATTTAAGTGAGTGTCAAGTTTGTGTTACATAACTGTTAATAGGGAACCAAATACTGAGCTTCTAATATTCAAAAATCTAATATTCTAATATATTTCCTTTTTTTGTCATTACTTACCCTTCCTCACTCTTATATCTGAAGTGCTGTTATAATTATGCAACAGGTCTTAGGCACATCTTATTTCTTCTATTAAGGTTTATATCTGAAATATGAAGGCTGCATTTATCAACCTCCTTTAAAAGAAGTACAACCTCAAAATATATCGTTGGAGCATAAGTTCCTGTGCCAATAAAATTTAAGTTTCTGGATTTTATTTGAATGTAAATTACTGCTACCTCCACAGTGTACTCCTGTTCCTAAGCGACCATTTGCCCATTCACTATGACACACACTGACCACCAGGGGGCAAATGCTCAATGCACAGGCATGGAAACATGGAACAGACTGATGAATCTCAGAGGGAAGGGGGAGGAGTGGGAAGAGATTAACCAAAGATCTTATATGCATACTAGAGACCCAGTGCATGGATTCATGCACTGGTGGGGTCCCTCAGCCTAACCTGCAGGGATCAGGCCAAAACTGGCCTGGTGCACGGATTTGGGCACCAGTGGGGTCCCTCAGCCTGGCCTGTGGGGATCAGGGCGAAATCAGCTCTCTGACATCCCCCGAGGGGTCCCGGATTGTGAGAGGGCCTCTAGTTAAGAAATAATTTTGAGAGGCTGACTACTCACAGAGAAGTCTATTCCAGAAGATTTTTTTTTAGCATTCCAGAAACAATTTAAATAACAATGTAAATAACTTTAAGAAATTTTATTTTAAAATATAAGTTAAATGGGAGTCTTTTAAAAAATTACCTTGCAGTAAAAAGTGTGCTTTGAAATCCATTTTACCATTTTACTAGCAAAGGGATTTTTTAACGTGTAAATGGATGTTTCATAAGTAATAATAAGATTTATAGTTTTTTGATAAGAATTTTACAGTACTTTGACATGTAATATCCATTGCCCTACAGACTCTGGAGTTGGAGGTTTAAGTACCCATAAAAACAGTAACAGGATTAACCTTAATATCATATTTATTTGATTTTAGGTGAAATGTATTTTAATGTGACAGCAAATTGTGGAGTTGTTTTGGTGTCTTTTTTCCCCCAACTTGATAACCCTGAAAGAATTGACTAACAAAATATATTCTCCTTATGTTAACTTTTATAAGCGCTCTCTCACTTTCTCACTCTCTCTCTCTCTCTCTCTCTCTCTCTCTCTCTCTCTCTCTCTCACACACACACACACACACACATGCCAGTATTGCTTCTCCCAACATGATCCTCCTTCCCAAGCTTCTTTAAGCCATGATGGTGGTTTGTTTATTTTATTTTGACTTATTTTGGTTAATGCTAGCAGTAGCAAGTAATTCCTTTGCTCTTAAAATTATGCTGTATGTTGTTTGCCTGAATCTTGCTTCTTCTTCAACAAAGCAAAGTCTGAAAAGCCTTTCTTCTTATTCATTTATAATTATGGTAAAGATGTCCTTTAGAGAGTAGAGTTTGCCTAATGGCAGTTTAGGGAATTCAATTTCTAGACAGTTGTGTGTGTGTGTGTGTGTGTGTGTGTGTGTGTGTGTGTGTGTGTACTTTGGACTCTGATCCTGACAAAGTCTCTCTCCTTGTTTAAACTTGATCAGCCTCCTCTGAGCACTTTTTTGGGCTTAGTCCTTGAGGCATGACTTCAACAGATGTTTATTAACATCTGCATTCCACATACATGTGGGAGTGCTCAATGATGAGTAATTCAAAGGGGTGGTTAGAACTTGACCTTAAATAGCATCTTAGCAAATAAACTTAATCTTGTAGAAAAGTGGCAAGACAAAGGAAAAGGACTTTGAGCTTCTAGGGTGGGAAATGGTGTGAAATCAAATGATATATGGAGGCACTAATAGGAGTTAAGGGCTAGTTATTAACATTTGTTATGTAGGTTCCTGTGGTGCCATCTCTGGGCTGATAGAAATCCAGAGTTGTGTCCATTGATGAAGTAATTTCTGTCCTTTCTGATACCGATGGGAGGGGGGCAACTTTATAAATTTATATCTTGCTTTTAGGCAAACAGAGAGAGCAGAGAGCTTTTGTTGTATCTGCTTCTTTTCAGTTTTGCCTTCAGCTCAAAATAATTCTAATGCCAAAGTGGTATATTTTGGGGAGGCATATATGATTACTTTCACCTGCATGGCCCAGTTTAGTAAGAATACTGCTAAGTCAGCTTTGAGAGAATCCTCCACTCTTGATATACGATCAAATTTCTCATCCCCCCCATTCTTTATATCTGATCACCCTGCTCTTCCTTTAGCATGAACCCCCCTAACCTTGATGCCTCCTCTTAATAACTTTCCATCCATTGACCCCTTCATTCTGCTCATTGCTCGAATTTCCAGCTGTCTTTGCTGTATTTGGAGTTCAGCTGATTCTCCCCCACCCCGCCCCGCCCCACTATTGCAATAGTTTCCACACCTACTACAATAATTATGAATAAGGTTTTTTTTTTCTACTTTAATAAGTGTCAGAATAATATTTTTCTTTATCATTCCTATCAGCCCTTCATCCTGGTTCTGGGCCCCAGAACAAGAAGTCCAAGGGAACTGGAAATTTTATCTCATAGAATTTCCTGGGAATAAATGTCCTCTGACTGCTGCTGTGCATCTTCCCTTTGGAGTTTGCACAATGAGGAAGAGACATAGATATTGCATGCATATTCAACATATTTGGAGCTACATTAATATAAATATGAATGGGGAATGGCTGCAATGGCTTCCTAACTTTCTACCCCAATATCTTTTATCGTTCCTTTTTGGGAGGTCTCATTGGTGTGACATATTGGGAGAATGTTAGCATCACAGAATAAGACCCAAAGAATATATATTTAAAAGAGAGGGCAGAAAGGATTGGTAACAAAGCAAAAAAATGCACCCAGGGGTGGAGAGACTAAAATTCACGAGTGAAAGATGAAAAATGCTCTCGCTGCTCTTCAGAACACAATCATTTTATTTCTTCATTCTTCTGTTTGCCTTCTCTGTCCTTTTTCTTTCCTCCCATTTCATTTTTACTCCCTCAGAGATAATCAACCATTATATAATTTATACATGCTACAATGTATAGGTCCCTTCATAATCTGATCAACATTTTATATGTATTAGTTCAATAATGTTCAACATAATGCTCAGAAGTTGATATTATTATACCCACTTTATAGGTGAGGAATTTCAAGTATGTGGAGATTAGTGACCTGTTCATGTTCACATAGGTAATAAATTGCAGAGTGAAAATTTAAACTCACCCCTAACTAAAACTTTGGTAAGTTACAAGCACTTACAATGCTGATCCAGGCTCAGGAACTGTGGGTGGAGACCTGAGATTCTACATTTGTGGGGGATGCTTACACTGGATTTCTCTTGCTGTACTTTGTGTAGCATTTGATGTTATTAATTTGAAGTTGGAAAGTTTTCACTGATAATGTGCTTACTCATAATTTTATCTCATTATTTTTGTATATGTTTAAAATACTACAAATTAATTTATCACAAAGTTTAATTTATTCAAAGATTAGAACTCTGTGGTATCAGTAGAATTGCTCCAAACAAATTCTCCCTCAAGTTTTTTGCTTAGAAATATCAGATAGCACTTTGTGTCTTCATTCCATCCATCCAAATTTTCATTCCACAAATTATTTTTTCTCTCTCTCTTCTCTGAACTTTTTTCAATTTATCTAGATCTTTTGGGCACCTACCGGCACAAAGTTGAATGCTTTATTCCAGGTGTGGGCCCATCATTCATATGAAAAATACCATCACATCACATTTCTCTGTTCTATGACATGAGTGATACAATCTCTCTCAGTATTGATTCCAAAAGAACCCTGCATGATTTTGTGACTGAACTATATTGAAGATGTCTATCTAATTTGACATTGTAATTTATAGCCTCAACTATCGGTGCTTCTTCAAAAGAACTAATTTACATCTTTGAAGTTCGACGACATGTTTTTTCTTATTCCATGCATGTTTCATCATATTTTCTGTTACTGATGTTAGCACACAGCACATCTCCATTTTCTGATTCAGTTTGGTTGTTGATAGGGAGCCTCTTTCATATCCTTTATCACTTGTGGACTGCTCTCAAAGCAGAAACATACCCTTCATTTTCCAAATGCCTCTAGGTTGAAATGATAGAGCACTAAGGCGACAATTTTCATTTGCTTAAGAGAAAGACAAAGTGTGGTGGATTTTATTTCGGGAGACCCTGTAAGGCAAGTCCAATAGGGGCTAATAGCTAACTAATTGGTAAATGCATTTGAACTTCTATATATTATAAAACATTCATCTTCAATTTTCTCCATTTTTTGTCCTCCTGCCACTATGTTTAGTTACCTAAAAATGTTTCTTTTAAAAAATTCCAATTTGATCTCAGGTGAACCAGGAGAAAAGAAGACCAGTTCATGTGTGAGCCTGGAGGAGAGTTAAGTGGAGAGCCTATTCTGAGCACACGATCTCCTATTCTGAGCACACGATAAAATACCTGCATGTATTTAACGAAGAGTAGTCCTTGTATGTAAGAGGCTTGTGCTTGAGTTTACAGTTGAGGTTTGGTGAATT
This sequence comes from Eptesicus fuscus, assembly GCF_027574615.1. Taxonomy (NCBI): domain Eukaryota; kingdom Metazoa; phylum Chordata; class Mammalia; order Chiroptera; family Vespertilionidae; genus Eptesicus; species Eptesicus fuscus. Next base: position 57,052,954 of record NC_072476.1, read on the forward strand.
GTCCTTTGCAATGACTCCACTGGAGGGATAGTAAAGTCATTCAATCTGAACAGCTGGAAAAGCCCGGGAAAATCTCTGTGTGTGTGTTACAGGGAGAGAGAGAGAGAAGAGGGAGAGAGTGAACTAGAGGAAAGTTTTCGATCTTTTTCTTGATTTTTTTATAATTAGAATTTTCTATCACAAACCTTTTTTGATTCTGTAGTTTCTATCATTTATAAATTCACCAAATACATATTGAGGGCCTCCTATGAGTCAGTGACTGGCTAGGGATCAAATGGGGGACAGTTGATACCTTAAGGAGCTCACAATGATTAGATGAGGTAAATTTCTACATATGAATTTTTATCTCTAATGCAATCCTAGTTTCGTTTTGTCACTTTGTATCAGGGAAAACTCATAGGAAGGAACGACTCTATTCTGAGAGTTATAGTGACATACTAGGAAGATTTATAGTGGAGAGGTATTTGGACAGGACCCTGAAAACTAGGCTGCAATTTTTACTGGGTAATGGTGGGTAAAACAAAATATCATAGAGTTTTGTTTTGGGAGACCCTTTGAGGCAAATTCCAAAACAGGACTTAGTTGCCTATACAGTTAGAATAATAAATTTGAACTTCCATATATTATAAAACCCTTATAAAGCTTTTTCATCACAAAGCAATATTTTCCTGGAGAAAGTATATTTAGGATATATATATATATATATACATATATATATATATATATACTTTTCCTAACAAATAAACTGCTTTTAGAAATTTAGAACTGAATCCTACTTCTTGGTTGCCTGAATTATATTTGTTTAAAATGGGACAAAAGGAATGCTTGCCAATAACATAGGGCTGGAGTAAACTGAGGTGAACTGTATGTCAATGATAAATTCCTGCTTCATTGCAGTACATTCTGTTGTAGCTATATACAGTTTCTATCAGTTTAAATATAAGTACTTAAAATTCTATGTCACATGACACAGATTTGGGTATCTATGAGACCCATAGAGTATTTCCAAACTATACCAAAGGTTTATGATGTTTGTATTTGACTTGAGATTTGATTTTGTTTTTTGGTTGTATAATGATTTATTTTAAATAGCAACCATGTGAAATTATAAAAATGATCATAACAATAGTAATAGCTAATATTTATTGGGTATTTGCTATGTCAGGTACTATGCTAAGTATCTTACATAGCACTATACCATTTAGTCCTCAGTAAATCTTATTAGTTAGGCATTTTTGTAAATCCATTTTTATTGATGAGGAAACTCATGCTAAGAAAGGTTAAATAAACTGCCCAAGGTTATTTATATTGTGGTTTAATAAGCAAGGATTCCAATCTTTATTTTTATGACTCCAGAAACTATATATATAAAAGTTATATACTATATTTTTATGTATGTCAAAATCTCCATGTCATATGAAAAATTAGTTAGCTTAATGTAGCAATAAGTTGATGTCTAATAAACTGATGTAATACAATTTCTATAGAAACAAAATATGACTATTATGTGATCCTTATAACCGAAGAGCATACGTTAGTAGTTTAACACTTTTACATCTATAAAATACTATGCTAAATGCTCTAATAGAAGAAAAACATTCATATTAATGAAGTATACAGAGGGGAGATTTATTTTAATTAGAAGACTTAGAGAAGGTATGAGCTAAAAAGGAATTTAGGGAATATTAAAAACTCCAGCAGGTGATTATAGACTTTGGGGAAGGGGCAACTTGTAAACATCCAAGCAAAGACAAAGAGTCCCCAAAATAGAGAATATGTTTAGGAAATATTGCATGCAGACTGAAAAACATGGCCATACAAAACACAGAAAGGAGAGGGGACACTGATGTTTGGGAAATGAAACTGGAAAATTATGTAGAAGATGCATTTTAAGCTGAATTATTCAAACGTTATTCAGTAGGAAATTAGATCCATCAAAAGTTTTTTTAATTTTCACAAGACAAGATCAGATTTACAGGGACATTTAATCACTAAATGTGAATAGTGGTTTGGACAGGAGCAGGGTATCCACTTAAATGGTAAGAGAAGATGGGCTACTGAACTACTGTTTTGGCTATAGCCGGAAAGATAGCATATTTACTCAACTGTGGTTACTCTAAAGTTAAGCTATAATGGATATTATAAGTTTCAAATCTGTATGTCTTATTTAGGCTTAGGCAAAATTTGAGTGATTTATTTGTTATCTAAAGCACTCTCTATTTAGGTCACTTGCTAACAGTTCTTTTATTTGGAACCTATGATGCTTCACAGTATCAGCTGACATAAAGTTTTTGAGTTTTATATAATAGGACATTTATTTTTGATTTATATGCCATTTCAAACATTTTCACAGAACATTACCATTCTAACTCCTGGCATTTTGAAAGGACTCATGCCAAGCATGTCTTAATATAACTAGGATAGTTAGTTTAAAAGGAGAAAGATAGGTCTGAAGGGAATTTTAAAAAATGAGTGGAATAAGACTCCTTCCTTTAATTCCTGAGGAAGTAATTCTTTTTTGACAATGAGATGGATTAGATGACTTTTTGGGTCATTTTCAAACTTTAGTTTCCATGAGTCTGTGATTCATACGTAAGAGAAATTGCTTTATCTTCTGAGTGATGGTCTTCCCAACCTCTGCCCCCACCTCCACCAAAAATAAGATTTCTCCAAGTATAAAAATGTTTCAAGCAGACTTTTTGGCTCTGTGAGACTTCAAGTAAAAAAAAAAAAATACAAGCCTCAACATCGCTGTTTGAAATGTTAAATCACCCAAAGTTGAATTTATAAAATTCTAGAGATACATTTTTTCAGTCACCTACTATCTGATATCCAAGTTTAGAATTCTCTGACATTCTAATAGAAACAAAGTTCAAAGCATTAAAGAAAAATAATTAAATGTCTTGAAAGGACACTTTTAAGCAAATTCTGTAGGTTTTTAATTATCATGAAATTATATTTTATTTCCATGACTACCCAATTATCTGTCAGTTATATGCATAATTTATTAAGGAAATCTTGAGCCCAGTGTGCTGCAGGCAATATGTCAGACTACATATTATAAGGGGACTTTCCTGCTACAAATGTTTGGATATTGCATAAAGTGTGTACACGTGTATATTAACAGTGAACAAAGAACTTGGGCAGCCGAGGATAAAGACACACAATTATCTGTGGTCAGATGTCAATATCAACTCAGTTGTCCCAAAATTATATTTTGGGCCAATAACACAAAATAGAGATAGATGAACATGAGACTTTAAGGCAACCTGAGAACAAGAAAGGGCATAGAAGTGGCCCTAGTTCAGCATACTGTCCAGTTCCTAGCTAAAGCAAATGCAAATTCTGTCAAAAAGAAAATATTCTCAATTTTTGTTAGTGCATTATCTGTATAACAGATTTAAACAAATCTGAGTTCATAATTAAAGATCACACTAAACACAGGGAACTAAATCAACATGGAAGAGAGTCTTCAAAATAATAAACAACATATTTGAATTTCCTAAGATTCAAAAATTGCAATTATCAGACATACAACTTTAAATTCCTATGTTGGAAATGTTTACCAAAGTAAAAATGAAGTAACAAAGATAGTAATTACTGAGAAACTGCAGAAATGTCTAGGCATTAGATAACTGTATCAATTAGATTTCACTGGAGAAACTGAACCAATAGCATCTATTTATCTACATACACACACACCTCTTATACCTATCTATCTAGATACATATTTTTATATATCTAGATATCTTATATACCCATTAATCCATATACAGAGCGATATCACTCTATCATCTATCTATCTATCTATCTATCTATCTATCTATCTATCTATCTATCTATCATCTATCTATCTATCTATCATCTATCTACCTATCTACCTATCTATCTATCATCTATCTATCATCATCTATCTATGACCTATCTACATCAATTGAGTAATCTACCTACCTACAGTTATTTTAAGCAATTGGCTCATATGACTGTGGAGGCTTGCAAGTTACGTTATAGAACAAGTTGGCAGGCTGGAAACTCAAGCAGGATTTCTTTGACAAACTACTCTTAAGACCTTCAACTGATTGGATGAAGGGTAATGTACTTTACGTACATCCAACTGGTTGTAGATATTAATCACATGTACAAAATACTTTTACAGCAACATCTAGACTGGTTTTTGACAAAAACAAAACTAGGCATCATATCCTAGCCAAGTTGACATATAAAACTAAACATCACAATAACAAACTTTTTAAAATGAGAAAAATAATTATTGAAATTTTTAAAACTGATGAATTTAGCAGCAGAGTAAACAGAATTAAATCAAAAGTTATTATAGTGGAAGATATAGCTGAAGAAATTATACAGATATATAAGATTGAAAGAACAGTTAAGACATAAGAAGGACAGAATAAAAAGTTCTAAATTATGTCTGATTGGAGATCCAGAAGGAGATAATGAAATAAAAGAAAGAGGAGTAATATTTGAAGAAATAATGACAAAATTTTATCATAATTAATAAAAGATGCAAATTCCCAGATACTAGGAACACATTATATCAAGCATGAACCAAATCAAACAAACACTGTGTACAGCCCTCCAAAGCCAGCAGAGATTGAACACCCCATCTATTAGTCACACTAATTTCACTTAAAATCTACTGATACAATACAAAAAGCAACTATCTGAGGACTCAAAAAACTGTAGGCACAGATGTTGGGGAGGATGGGGAAAATTCTACAAAATCTTTTACCACCTAATTGTCATTCCACCTAATTCTTCTGATATCACCCATGTCCCTTTCCTACTCCGAATCTTTATTCTCCTCTTGTAACATGTACTAATATTCTCATTAATATTATTATTTGTTTATTGATTTATCTTGCTGCTAAAGTGCATGCTCTGCTCAATGAAACCAGGGACTGTGTCACTTTTACATCCATTGAATAGCTATTAGTAAGGTTTTATGGACTGAATTATGTCTCCCAAAATTCATATGTTGAAGCACCTAACCTCAGTACTTCAGAATGTGACTCTATTTGGAGGCAGGGCTTTTAAAGAGGTTATTAGGTTAAAATGAGATTTTTAGGGTAGGCCCTAATTCAATACGACTGTGACCTAATGAGAAGAGGAGACTAGGACACAGAGAGAGACACCAGGAATGTGTGTGTATAGAAGGACCATGAGAAGAGGCAGCCAGAAGGCAGTCATTTGCAAGCCAAAGAGGGAGGCCTCAGAGAAAACCAGCCCTGCCAGCTACATCTTTAGTGAGCAGTTCATCAAAGTAGGAAGTTGTGAGGAGTATGTGTGTATGCAGGTGTTGTGGATGGGACGTGGCAGTGGGATAAAAATAATTATATTACACTGGATAATTCTTATTTTTGAAGAATTTATAATATAATTTGAAAATGAAAACAATAAAAATTAAAACCTTGTGCTTATTAAATGGTTTGAGCAGAAAGCCCCTAATATTTTGTTCTTCATCTCAGAACATCGCACAAAACCCAGTTGTTCACACACCTAGAGCAGAAAGTTCAGAGTTAGGGCGCGATCCAGACAGTCTTCCTTATATATCCTTTGAGAGTCAGAACTCTGTCATATTTCCTTTTGTTTAAGATAACACAGTGGTAAATATTCAACATATCCCTGTTGAAATAAATTATGTCAGATTAAGATGGAGAAATCCAATGCCTACTCGGATAATTCTGCTGTCTTATCCCTTTTGTGGAAGAGATTTTCTCAGACCAGACTTGTTAGCTTGAGATAAATGGCAACACTATTTTTCAAAATGGCCAAATAAGCCATTGTCAAGAGTGTATACTATAGCAAAAACTTGAGCTGTGAGGCTGATGATCAATCTAGAGTAAGCGTAAACAAACCTAAAGTGGCTCTTAGGTCTTTGGCATGTCCTGTCGAGACCAGCATTTTTCATGCTCTAATTCAAATTCCCAAATGCACTCGAGTGGGTGAAATCTCCAAATTGGTGTTTGGTAGAGAAGGGCATAAAAGAAAAAGCAGAAGATGGAATGTTCTCATTAACTTAAATACTTAGTAAGTTTATTTTTAAATGTAAATTGTTTGGATTAAGTCTCTATGAATTATTTCCTGGTCCTAGAGTGCTGATTCTGTCTTTCCACCCAACCCTTTTTCATATCATCTAAATGTAAGAAGTTATCCTGCTCTTAAAGTGGCTCTGATAAACATAACGCCTACACAAGCAGGTCACCACATAGCTTGTGAAGCCTTGTTTCTCTTCTCCCTACTGTCTGAATTTCAATGACACCAAAATCAACAATTAACCTAGAACTTCCTTATAGGATAGCAGCTCATAAAAAGAGAAATCATACTCTTTCAGGGATAAAAGAACTTATTTTTTTCTGTATTGCTACCTCCGCTTCCCACTCATTACCATTTGTCTCATGATCATAAATAAAATAAGCAAATGTCTAGAACAGGGGTCCTCAAACTTTTTAAACAGGGGGCCAGTTCACTGTCCCTCAGACCGTTGGAGGGCCAGACTATAGTTTAAAAAAAACTATGAACAAATTCCTATGCACACTGCACATATCTTATTTTGAAGTAAAAAAAAACAAAATGGCAAAAACACCCGCATGTGGCCCGCGGGCTGTAGTTTGAGGACGCCTGGTCTAGAACCAGCACTGGTAGAACAGTACTTTTTTATTTTATTAGAACAAATGGCTCTGAAGAACAGGAACACAGTTATGTTGTGTGGTAGTCAGAATTTTTTTTTAAACTATATATATATATATATAAATATATATATATATATTTATATATATATATAAAACCCTAATATGCAAATAGACCGAATGGCAGAACCGAACAACCAAACAACCGAACAACTGGTTGCTATGACATGCACTGACCACTAGGGGGCGTGTGCAGAACATGGTGGGCGTTGGCCGTGGTGGGATGGTGGAGAAGGTGAGCGGGGGCGCCAGACCAAGGCTAGGCGCCAGTCGCCTATCATCAGGGCTAGCCTCTGATGATTACTGAAAATTCTTTACTCCCACGTGCTACAGTCCCACCTGGCACTCACACCTGCTGCTGGCGCTGGCCCCACTTGCATCTGCAGCTGACGCTGGAGCCACTGCTCACACCTGCTGCCAGCACCCGGCGCTGGTCCTGATCACTCAGCGCCATCAGCGGGTACGAGTGGCAGCTGCAAGCCCCAATCGCCCTTGAGGGCTTCTCCACCTCCCCCTGCTCCTAAGGGGTGATTGGGGCAGCAGCCACCGCTCGTACCCGCTGACAGTGCTGGCCCCGCTCCCACCTGCTGCTGGCACTGGCCCCAATCGCTCCACACCGTCAGCGTGTGGGAGCAGTGGAGGCGGGAGTGGGGCTTCCGGTAGAGAGGGGACCAGGGGCCGTGGCGGGAGGGGCTGGGCGGGACACGGAGGATGAGCCGAGACCCACCCCTGTGCCCCTGCAGACTCGTGGCCCACAGTTCCTTTCAAGGTGCACGAATTCATGCATTGGGCCCCTAGTTTTTATATAAGAAAAAACTGCTCTGTTGGATGGGTTTAGTTTGTTAGTACAAAAAAAATTTCCAAATGATTTGTTGGAATGTAAAACATGACTTTCTTCTTGAAGCATTTTGTGTCCAGGTGTGTCGGTTGTTAGACTCTTTCTCTTTGCTGTGTTATCACCCTCCAGGTCAGCCAAGGCACACACCATGACTATAGCTACATTGAGCAGAGCTTTCTTGCATTGGTCCTAACATCATACATAGACAAATGTGGAAGTTAAACACAGTTTTAATTAATTTGTATGGCTGCAAAACAATACATATTATGGATGTATGATAATTACATAATTTTTACATTTTAATGGATATATAGATTTTTTTCTAAACCCCACTGGACATAAATATTTTTGTCCATTCTGCTTTTTATTTTATTTTTGTAGAATAGATTTCTAAGAGTGTGTTTCCTGTGTTAAAAAGTATTGTGTGTATGTGAAACAATTTGAAATTTAAAGAAAAGTTGCCAAGTACAGAACAAAGAACTTAATTGCTGAAATGATGGCCCTAGATCCCCAAGTACTTTAGCCTGTATTTCCTACAAACAAGGCCATTCTCCAACATAACTAAAATACAACTATAAGTATCAAGAAATTAACATTAATTCATACAACTAATCCTGATTCAAGTTTTCCCAGATGTCACAATGATGTCCTTTATAGCAAAAAAATTCATTTCAGAATCATGTTTCAAAGTTAGTTATGTTTCTTTCCTTTTTAATTTTGAACAATTACTAAGTTATTTCTTGTCATTTGTGAAGATTTCAGGTCTATCAGTCAGCCAACATTTCTTCACAAGCTCAGCAGTATTGGATGTTGTATTTAAAAACATTCAATATTTTAAAAAGTGTTTATAACCTTTTTCTAAATTACAAATGAATATAAAATGGTGTCTGTTATTTTGTTTGCATTTTATTGACTACTAAAGAGGTTGAGCATATTTTCTTGAGCTTTTTTAGTGATTTTTCTATCAGATTGCTATTATTTTTATATTTTGTAGGTACTTAAAAATTATATGTTTTGCAAAATTTATTTTTCTACAATTTTCTCTGAACTTAGTAAATATTTCAGTAGTCAAATCTATCAGTCTTTCCTTTTGGATTTAGTATCTTGCTAAAAGGCTTATTCATACAAAAATTTAGGAATATTCTCCTAAATTTATTTTAGCATTTTTATTATTATTTATACTTAGATTTTAATCTATGTAGGAATTATTTTGATATGGTATGAAAAAAGTATATGTTTTTGTTTATTTTAAATGAATAGCTAATTATGCCAGTATTATTTGTTTTAAAAAAGGACATTTTCCCTCTAAATTAAGATGGTTGTTCTGTCATATACTATTTTTTTTTCCCATTTCTAATACATCTATTTCTGGAATCCGGTTCTATTTTATTGATCTATTTGCCAATACTGTGTTTACATTTTATTATGGTAACTTTATTATAGGTTTCAATTATCTTGTATGGTGTCATCCTTTATGATTATTTTTTCCTGCAAATGTTTTTGATAATTTTTAACCATCCAGTTTTCTATATTAATTTTAAAATATTAATAGCAGTAAAAGAAACTATACCAAAATGTGGTTTCTAATTAGAATTATATTAAATCTATAGATTATTCTTAGAAAGATTACATTTTAAACATTTTGTCTACTTCATTTTTACTCTTGGTTTTGAGCACTATTTTATCTGATGTTAATAGGCTTACCTATTTTTTTGTTACATCTTTGCACAGTAATTTATTTTCTAGTTTTCTTTTAACTTCATTGAAATGTACTTCTTTAACATATTCAGTAGCTGGATTTTGTTTTATAAGCCAGCCTATCATAAGGGAATTGCCGTTAGTCATGTTAAACATTATTTTTGGTTTTAATTAAAACCATCCTAATAATTTCAAATTTTACATCCAGATGGCAGAAAAATCGAATTATCATTATTATAATTATGTAAGATTAAATTTTATTTTCTTCCTGTTAAGGCTGAAATTAGAAATTGTGATACCCTCAAAAAGTTCAACAAGAGTGCCATGAGGAGACAGCTGACCTCCTGTCTGATTTCGTCTGCTAGTGCAATATTTGTCTGCTTCTTGGCATCTTAGATTTAAAACTTTCAATTCGTATCTTTCAAAATAGTAAATATCAAGGGTGTAGTTGTTTTTTCTTTGTATGTTTGGTTTCTGTTTTTTTTTAGTTTTAGCTTCTGAGAAGCCCCTCTTCATCCATTGTTGGCTCTTCTTTCTCATTGCATTTTGTACTGCAGTGCCCATTCCAAATTCAAACTAAAATTAATATTCAGAGCTCATTAAAGAGTAATAAAGATTGAGTTATTTCTGCTAAAGGGTATTGAGTAGACTTGATAATGGCATAATGACAAATACTATTGTGAGATTAATGCTTTGATTATTAGGTTTAATTGATGACAGATCTCATTCAAGAAAAGAAAATGTTCATTCCAGACTGCTCAGGCAGATTCAATACATATTTAAGCATATAAATGGTGTCATTTTTTATGATTGTCTATACTGGTGCTTCTGGCTTTAATACAGAATACTCCTACAAAGAAACAGAAGTGCTCATGAAATAAGTGAGGTTTATAAGCCTCCTTCAGAGAAAGGTTTTTAAAAACAATGATTACTTGAAGTAGTAATTTAAAAATTTGCATGTAAATGGAAGTTACTATCTCAATGACACTAAGTATTATGCACTATGGAATAAAGATGGGTGACTATGAAAGACTTAAGATTCCAACTGGCACATATCTTGTATGAGAAAATTATGGGAAAGGATTGGGAATTATTTTTTTGAACGTATTTCCTAAAGCAGCTCTTTCTTAAATGCTTAATATAACCAGAAAAATTCTCCCAATTATTTCAAATGTATCATTACATTTCAGTTTTGTATCCTGGAAAAGATCAAGACTCCACAGAGCTTTCCCAGCAAGACTGTCAGGACATCTGCCAGACCATCGGCCCTTTGGAGGCACTGGTCCCTGGCAGATAGGCCTAATTTGTACAGATTGTCAGGGTTTAGCTCTGGATTGCACTGATCTATAGGCTTTCTTTATTTCTAAAACTAGAGGGCTGGTGCACAAAAATTCATGCACTCAGGAGGAGTCCCTTAGCCTTGCCTGTGCGCCCTCTCACAGTCTGGGACCCCTCAGGGGATGTCCTACTGATGGCTTAGGCCTGCTCTGGGGAGTGGGCCTAAGCCGTTAGTCGGACATCCTTAGTGCTGCCCTGGAGGCGGGAGAGGCTCCCTCCACCACTGCTGTGCTGGCCAGCCATGAGCTGGCTTCTGGCTGAGTGACGCTCACCCTGTGGAAGTGCACTGACCACCAGAGGGCAGCTCCTGCATTGAGCGTCTGCCCCCTGGTGGTCAGTGCGCATCATAGCAACCGGTCATTCCGCTGTTAGAGTCAATTTGCATATTACCCTTTTATTATGTAGGATAAGTACTTAAGTCTATTGAACTTCCTTGCACTACTTTAGCTGCATCCCATAAGCTTTGATATTTAATTCAGTTAAAAACATTTTTGCATATCCAGTGTGGTGATTTCTCTTTTAACTTTTTAACAATCTTTAAAAAGTTTATTACTTCAATTCCAATAGCTATGCTTTCTCTATGTATCTATATATGTAATAGTTTGTTTCTAGCTTAATCAGTCAGTACCTTGAAGGAAAAGCAGTGTCCAGAAATTTGGGCTAAACATAACGATACTTCCCTCTCTTCAGGGTCTGTCGGGCCCTTATCCTGCTGCCTTAGCCCCTGTGATGCATTTTAACAGTTTTTGGTTGTTGTTGTTTTTTTAGTGTGCTTTTCATCTGCCTTTTCTAGGTGCTCTTGATAGAAGGTGTTGTTCTGACACAGACTATTCCATTACAACTTAGAAATGGGAAGGCTTAGTGGATGCATTTCTAAAAACCTCTGTCATTGTTAAATTTAACACAAATACATTAAAAAAACACCTAATTGCCTAAACACATATGTAGTGTAATCCTTTACTGTAACTTGACCACCCTTTAACCATCTCCCTTCCCCATGCAGGATAGATTTTTGTGGCCTTCACAGATGCCTTCCATATGCTCCCTTCCAAACACAGTCCCCTTCCTCCACTATGCTCACTTTATGGTGAACGCTTCTTGGTTTTTAAATAATTTTTATCATCAAGTGTACATCCATAAATATCATAATTTGGTTTACCACCTCCTCTCATTTTATTTATTCTCTTGTAATTTATTTGCTGAGGAAACAGGAGGATTTGTCTGATAGTGTTTCTCATCATCTGGACTTCGTTGATTATGTTCACACAGTGTAGTTTAAAATGTTTATTTTTCCTGTAAATTGAGTTGAACTTAGAGGCTCATTTTTTGACAATGCTATTGAATAATCTGGTTTCTCTGTCTTTTTGGTAATGTTAGCAGCCACTGAAGCTCCTTACTTAAATCATTAATTTATTAAGACTTGCAAAATGGTGATATCCAATGTGACCAACTCTTTGGGATTTATATGTTGGAATGTTATATGAAGAGATATGCGACTTTAATTATTATTTTGTCTCTTAGAGATATACTTGGCATAGGAAAGATAATAAGTGCTTGGTTTTGTACTTTTATTTCCAGTTTTCAGAGTTATTTAAAAGTAACTGATTAGGTTTTTTTTTGGTATCATTAGGTACTTATGGATTTAAACATATTAAATGTGTTTGGATGCATTGCGGTTATTACCCTTATTGATGTTCACATTTTCTCATCTTGGCCATTGGAAGCATCTTCAACTTGGCTCTTCTTTTTTTTTTAGATTAGTTCTTTTTTTTTAAAAAAATTCTTCATTGTTAAAAGTATTACATATGTCCCCCTTTTTCCCCATTGACTTCTTCTAGCCTCCTCCCCACCCCCCCAAGCCTTCACCACCCAATTGTCTGTGTCCATGGGTTATGCACATATGCATACAAGTTCTTTGGTTGATCTCTTCCCACCCACCTAAGTCCTTTTAACACTCTATTCATTTTAAATAGCTTCTTTGCCATCTGACATAGGAAAAGTTGTTAGAGACTCATCATGCACATATTCTACCTCAATCCTCAAAGCAGCCACATACGAGCACAGAAATATGTGTGAATCTAGCCAAGACCAGAAGCACTGCTCAGCTGACCCATGGACTCGGGAGCAATAATAAATAATTTTAAGTTTGTTTGCAACAATAGCTACTGACATAGAAGTAGCTATTGGATAGTTTGCTTGCAACAATAGCTACTGACATAGAAGATAGACAAAAAGAGAGGCAAACAAGAACTAAAAAGTAGTCACCTGAAAAATGAATGTAGAAACATCAAATTTTATGTAGCGTGAAGTTTAAGACAAGAGAATAGTGACAACAAAAAGGTAGAGATCATTTAAGATCTAATAGCACACATTTGTCTCAGCTAAAATGCAAGTTTTCAAATGGAAAGGCTACAGTTTATAAGCTTTATCAATAGTAATAACGGAACTATTGATACACAGAGAAAATTCTGTAGTATTTCAAAGGGGGAAAAAGAAGGCGAACTGCCCAGGAATAAGTAAATAAGTATGAGAGTGGCAGCAGACATCTCAGCAGCAGCATAGCTGTTAGAATATAATGAAGCAAACTTTAAATTGTGTGTGTGTGTGTGTGTGTGTGAGAGAGAGAGAGAGAGAGAGAGAGAGAGAGAGAGAGAGAAGAGAGAGAGAGAGAGAGAGAGAGAGAGAGAGAGAGAGAGAGAGAGAGATTAAGAATGTTAAAGTGGTAGGTCTCCAGTCCCTTGCTGAGGCACGTAGAGAAAAGTTTTAGAGGCTAGGATGACTATATTTTTGGCCTCTTCTTGGTCTCACAGGAGCCAGGAAGAACCAGTACACTCATAGGAAGCTGGTGGTCTTCTCCCAGAATCTAGAGTTCGCTGAAGTCCAGGCTCTTCCCAGAATTTGACAATAATCTGAAACTTTCTGTGGGATTCTTGTGCTCATGTCAGAAAAATACTCATCCTAGTTCTCTCTCCTGAGATCCTGATGAAGCCTTGGCCTCAGGGGCACTCAGATGGCTATATATCCAAGGAGCTGTGTAGCTCAGAAAAGGCAGGCATAAGAAGTTAATATTGGAAGGGAAGAGGAGCATTATAAGGAACCATATTCCAGAATCATTCACAGAAACCTGTGATGAAGGGAAATGTCTACATAAGGATATTTGGTTTATTTTTTTAAAATTTATTTATTTTTGTTACTCAATTCATGAAGTTGTAGTAATTGTACACCTACTTTCTAGAGATAGACATTGCAGGTAGTCTGCCTGACTCTATTTATATTCTGATCCCTCTTTCTAATAACGAAGGACTCAACAGAGTAAGACACACAGATAGCCCACCCTGATCAGTGATGAAGCGATACCTGTTCTTTAGGCTCGGACTCATGTGTTCTGGCCCTGTGTCCTCTCTGCCCAACCCAACAACAACAAATGTTTTTGCCTCCTTGAAACATTCCCCAGTGCTGGTTTCCATTTATTTCTGGCTTTCCTTCTATTCTGAGACCTGGTGCTTCTTATTGCCTTTCCTG